>NC_090925.1:810065889-810699400 GCF_040938575.1 Ambystoma mexicanum | reverse complement strand
CCACCAGGGCTCGATGGATCCTGAAGGACCAAGAGTCCCCTGAGGGAGACACATAGACGCTGAGGCGTAAAATGGCCAATCTAGGAGGAAAGATTCTGCCTCCGAGGACCAAGGGGAAAGGGGGACGGGGAGCCAGGGGGGAGATCTGCCAGGGGGGAAAAAGGACTGGGGATCAACATGCCTGAATAATTGTTGCTTACAATGTTTTGTAATTATCAACCTGCCTTGATTTAAAATAAACAAATTAAAAAAATATATATATTTTTTTTTACTGTACGCAACTTGAAGTATGCTGTTAGAAGGTTATCCCTATGCAGCTAATTGTATGTTATCATTGTTGAAATACACATTTTGTTTGCCTGGAAGATGTATTTGAAGTCTTATTGTTGTATGCGTAAGGAAACAGCTCCCTCTAGCGGTGATAACAGGTGAATCAGACAGGACGACATCAGACAAGCATACATCTGGCCTTTTATTATATAGTGTTATATACATACCAAAGGTTATTCTAGTTTGTCTCACATGTGCAAGCTGGATCCGCAATTCCTCATGTATTTGCAGGTCCTTACCCAGAGATAGCTGCTCTTTTCATGTGGGCCTCATGGCAGCTTGACCTTTAGAGTGCAATAGTTTCATGGACTGACAATAGCACAATTTAAAAAAAAATAATGCAGATGCCATGTGTTTTCTTAGTGTGTTATGAGATATTAAAAACTAAGAAAACACACAGCATCTGGGACTGTGAACTGTCTCCCATGTTGCTCTAAGTGGTCTTGTAGCTTGCGCTCATTTATTAGGCAACATGGCCTGAGGAGGCCGGCCCCTTCCTACCTTTGAAGCGAAGTTGGGTCAGTCCTGATTACTGCATGGCTTCCCGGATGCCTATTTACAGTATGGTCTACAGATAGCTGTGGCTATGTGTAGTTTTATAATCACGAATATTGGAAAAATGTAAGGGAACAAATGTTTTTTTGCTCTCCAGGCCCTCGCCAAGTAATCCCCTCATCTACGCCAGCTCCCATCACTCCCCTGATGGCCTCCTCGCCTCCCATGCACGCTCCCATTCACCGTAAAACACTCAGTGTTTCTGTGACGCAGTTTGCTTTAAGATGTCGGCTATTCGCGGCTATACCTAGGGTTATAGCCGAGGGTGTGTGACAAATTTTGAGCCTTGTGTTGTAAACATGGACCCTAGCCTCCCTACAATGCTCACATTTTACTTTGTGTCCTCTTGCCTCCCCCACCTCTAGACTATTGGCATTTGCATGTTTTTTTACCTGCAAATGACTTGTTTCTGTGTTTTATTTTCTGATACCCTCGGCTATAACCTGGGGTATAAACGTGGCTATCTCGCGACTCGAGAAAAGAAAAAATGATTGCAGTTCGTTCATTTAGAAACACCCGGTTTCTTCTCAATTTACCCTATATATAACCATCTATGTTGTGGGATGGTATAACTCCAAACCACAAAATGATCGCAAGTCAACTCTTCATGCCCAAGTTGTTTCAAACCTGATCCAAATTTGTCCAGTGGTTTTGGCTGTGCGGTCTGGCAAAATGTACCATTTTTTTGTCTAGGAGAAAATGAATGGGGACTATGCCAAAACAGCATTTAATTATTTTCTTAATAACTTTGTTTTTATTCAAAGAATCTTTCTGGAACATTCCAGTTTGTTGGGGCTCGTGACAAACATTCAGCCAAATCCATCAAACAAAGTCAAAGGTTATTAGCAATTAATTTTGTTCAATTTCCTATGTAACTCAGTTTTACCTTAACTATAGGGCATCAAAAAATCCTTAGTTCAGGTGCAGTGAGTTGTGCAGATTTAACACAAAATAAGCCTTGAAATTCATTGGGGAAATCATGACCATCTTAACTTGTCAGGCTCCTGTTGATACCCCCCCATAATTCCATGTCCCCTATAATGACATGTACCCCCTAATGGCATTTTGTACGTCCTTGTGAATCCCTTCTCTTATAATATGTATGTGCTTAAGGGCTTTGAAACTGGAACGCAATGAGTTAAGCTGATCATGACTTCCCAGATCCATTGAATTCAAAGAGGTTTCTTGCGTTAAATCTGCACACCTTAACTGCACCTTAACTAAGTTTTGTTAAGTGAATTTCAAGGGCTTTGTTATACCATAGTTTTTTTTCCAGCCTAGTGTAAATGTTCCCTCCAATATATTTCTTTTTGACCCACTAGGTGGCCACTATAGAGGGGCTGTGCCCACTGTGTCTTTAAAACACTACCTTTCTTTCCTTCTCACTAGCCATGGCCATCACCCATGACCATTGTCCCCAGCCTTCGGCCGTGGCCCCTTTACATGTTGCCCCAATATCTTTCTTCCAGTGCCACTAGCTACAGTCTTTGGCTGTGGCCCCTCTACTTATTGATCCAATAGGTGTCCTAAACATTTCCACTAGCCATGGCCTTTGACCATGGCCACACCACTGAGTTTCTTTTGTGCACACTAGCCATGGCCTTTGGCCATGGCCAGTGGCCACAGCCTTTTGCCGTGGTCCCTTGACATGTTGCCACAATAGGTTTAGTTGGGGCCAATTAGCCATGGCCTTCCGCCATGTCCATATTCCATATTGCACCATTCGGTTGTTTAAAGTAATCAGTAGCCATAGCCTTCGGCCACACCCATTACCTCCATCTCACTGTAGCTGTAACATTCCACTTTTTCTTTGTATTAATCTCATTTATTTTAACTCTCTTTTTAAAAAAACATTTTCCCATAACCACGGTTAGAATAACCTGATAATAGTATTGTACTACAAATAACCTCGAATATCCGTAAAAAAAAGAACCCCGGTTATTCATAAAATAACCCCCATTATTTGTGTGATGCACTTTCATTCTCACTCCCATTTTCTACTATAACCCCACTTATTCCTTCTATTACCCAGGTGATGCAAAAAATGTTTGAGCACTGAATTTGGTTCCTAGCTCCCCCCAACTCCTCAATTTTACAATGTGTCCCCTTTCCCCTTCCCACCTGTAGCCTGATGCCATTTCATCCTTTTTCCTCCACAAAATGGCATTTTCAGCTTGCCACAGCTATAACCCCTGTCATCTCTCGCATCGAACAAAAAAAGACAGCTTTTTCATTTATAAGAAGCCTCTCTGCTGCAAAGCATCATGGGAGATATAGCTATAATTTTGGCAGAAGGGGGCACCCCCTTCTCCAAAATATATCTTAACAAAGACTGGACGGAATAATCCCAGACCTCCTCAAGTCAACGCTTCGTGCCCAAGTTGTTTTGAATCTGGTCCAATTCCGCCCAGTGGTTTTCGCTCTGCACTGTGCAGTCATTTGGACATTTCCTCTTTGGGGAAATGAATGGGAGTAGGCCGATAACATAATTATTTTTCTTTCTTAAGAACTTTCTGTGGGATACTGTGATATGGAAGCAGTGGCGGCCGACCTGGATCACGGGAGAAAGGAGGGGGTTGCGGAAGTGAGCAGCTGGGTGCCAATGCTGGCCTTTAAGGGAAGGGAAAAGACTACAGATCCCAGAATGCCCCACAGAATACTGCATCAGGGAGGCGGCCCATCAATGGGAAAAGAAAGAAAGTTAAGAAAAGAGAAAACCGGGTTTCCGTATCATATTAGACCCACCAGAATGGACACAAAGCACAGGGTTAAACCACATCGGGCGGAGCAGGGAGGAGGTGGGGAATCAGGGCCAGGTGTGGAAAAACCGTTGCTGAGAACACCAGGGGCTGATTACGAGGGAGGAGCGGGTCAATAGTTAAAAGCAACTCGAAAAGACTCAGAGGGGGTCTCCTTCTCTTGCAGGAAACACGTGGCGAGGGCCGCCACACCCAATTGGAGTGAGACCAGAGGAGAGTACGAATGGGCTTACTAGAAAGAAGCGGAAAACCTACAGAGTGACGGCGTACCTTGTCTGAGGCTCCAGACAACAGTACAGAGCAGAGAAAAAACGGTAACCCGAGGAAAAGTATTACGAGAGGTGAACTGTGGGCCATAGCTATTTAATTTCTTTCGTTTACATCGACCGGCGGCAGGTTGAGGATTGAAAGCCTGTACACGCTGGGGTGTGCTAAGGGACTATCGGGACTGACGAAAGCAAGTCACATCGGCAGTGCCTGAGAGGTGAAAGGAACCATCTTCAGTTGTATGAATTCAATGACCTGAGAAGTGTTAGTTGTGAAAATAAACCAATGTTGAAAGAAAAACCTCTGTTGTCTCCGGCTGACTACATAACAGATACATTGACCTACTCAGTAGAATTCCCATCCATAACCAAGCTGCACTTCAGCAGTTGGTAGCAAAATGGCTGTGTTTTCTCCTTTGAGTGCCACTGCCTCACATCAAAACTGCGTTTTACAGCTACAAAAGGATGGCTGCACTGTTTGCCAAGCACCATTGGGCAAGTTGGAACAGGGGGCACACCGGGAAAGGCTACCAGGGTGTGTTCTTGTGTGTACTAAAGAAGTGATGTGAAAAGCAGCGCTGCTCTGCTGCTTGCAAAAAGTTCCCATTTAAAAGGGAATATTTTACATTGAAAAGGATGCTGCCCTGACACTCTTTTTCATCTGTTCAACATCACACGGCTTTTGACAGTGAGACCCTGCCATGCCCATCCATATTCAGATTGTGCTCCAGCAGAAGAGAGCATTATCCCTGAATGACAGGCTCCGTCAGACCAAATCTGGGAAATCAACATAAGCTTTACTTTCAGCCGCACGAAAAAACGCTTGACTTTTGGGCTACAAAATGTCAAAAATCAATGCTTCAAAAGAAACCCTAGCTCTAAGGGCATATGTCAAGTTCAGTGGACCTGTGTCCTGAACAGATGGATGTATAAGAGAAACTGCCTAGGGCTGCAAAATAATGTTGGGAAGTCAGATGGAAGAGTAAACCTTTTGAAAGAGACACACCAGCAGACTTCACCACGTGTCAAAATGTGCTTTTGCAAATAAGGAAAAATACCTGTTTCAAAAGTGTAATGTTGAATAAGGCCCTGTCTTAGTCTAGCAATGTAAAGGGGTTTTGCTGGGAAACATATATGGGATGTTTTATTTCAACAGGCTTGCTTCTGATTCACAACAAAATGAAATAAAATAAAGAAATACATGTTTTGGCTATACTGGAAATCAGTCCAAGCAGGGTTTCTACTATGGCTAAAGGGACATGTGGGGGGCTGACAACAGGAATGCCCTACCCCCAAGAGAAGTCACAAGGGATTTCTGGGATGCCTATTGTTAATTATGCCCTTTGAAACTTTGACCAGAAGGCAGCATATCACACGCTCGTCAGACCTTTGTCTGTGGTCCAGGTTGAGACAAAAGATTCTGGGACACTTACGTGTCACTTTTGGACACTCACTTCCCCTCAACCTCTACTGGGGAGCATCAAAGCCAACTCCAGAGCAGCCTTGAAAGCTATGCCCTTATTTGGTAGACAATGCTGGACATTTGGCTAAAAAGGCTATTTCATTAATACATTTGAAGTATTTTTATCTCCGAAATTGGACAACGCAGTAATGCGAAAGTTTCACAATCTAGATGCAATTTTGGTGGCTTTATTTTAAAACGTGGTAGCCTTCACTGGCATATTGGGGACAAAAATGGCAGAGAATTGGATATTCTAAGGAAAGTGTACATGATGCAAATTTGAAATTCAATACTTACATGCCTTATGATAATATTTACACATGTATAAAGTTATAGAATTTTAGGTAAAATAATGTCATTGAAAATGACGAAAAACTATTAGACGGATGAAACAAAGTCCTACTGCCATGCTCTGCGTGAAAAATGTAATCTGCTTATGTAATTTGCAAAAATGCTGCAACTGTATAAATGTGTGATTTATGTTAAGATGGATTTTTGGCAAAAAGGACTGTGGGATGGCTTTGCAACTCATAAAACACAACCCCCTAAACTGAGTCCCCTCCTGGAGGAGGCGACCACCAAGGGCTGACCTATCCGGTTCTTGGGAGTAGGTCTACCTTAGGTCTGCCCACCAATAGACCTGGTGATCTCACCCACTTTTATATAGGTGGTGAGAGCTCACTCGGACAGGACACTCTCTCCTGAATTTCCAGTGCCTGCGTATCCAGAGATTCAAGATCCACCTTTGCAAGATTCCAGACTCTATGGCCAAGCCAAAGCATAACTGACCCCATCCAAGCAAGGCCATTGATCCAGAAACCCCAATAACAAAGGGGAAAAGCTGTGGTACCCTTTTGGGGAGCATCCTGTGACCAGACCGGCTTTTTGCCCACTAACTGCATGCCCACTGTACCCTTGCCATCCAGTGACCAGACTTGCCCATCGGTTTGCTGTAAGGGGCGCCCGCCGTGCTGTGACCAGAGCCCTTTGAGTCCAGAACCTGGTTGGCTGTCCCAAATCCCAAACTCAAGTGCGGATTGTGAGTACTTCCCCATCCCATAGCAACACATAGCCTATCCCATCTTGATACTTTACCTGTGTCCTACTCTCTAAGTAATCCTATCCATGCCTTGGTAAATTGTTCAAAACTTTTATCCTTGTAATGTGCATCTATTCCCCAGCCTAAAAACCGTATTCCAATTCTGTGTATTTCACCGTTAAAAAAAAAAACATTTTGACATTTAAAGCTGAACAAAGGGTAAATTGCACCTTTTCCACATGTGATTTGACTGCACTGTGTTCTCACTTTCAAATTGCTTTTGAACTGTATGCCTTTTGTGATACATTGCTTTATAGTTGCTAGAGATATCACATCCCTGATACTGTGATAAAACATATGTACCTCATTATTTAACCACACATATAATTAATTGTCAAAATCCGAGTGTCACTTTATGCAATTGCAAAGGGTTTTAAAATCTGTTTTTGCCTCTTATTTTGTGAGGTCGGATTTTAATTCTGTTTGCTGCCTCTTATCCCTGACTCCCTTTCTATCCACTCAGAATTTGATTAATTGGGGTTTGAGGGAACATTGCAGGGGGAAACCTTAACTCGGGTGCTATATACCCACATCGAAAAGGTGCTCCTATTCATTTATGCTTTGGATATGTTCTTGTAGAAGGTTACCCAAATGCTTTTCAGTGGTTTTCATTGTAAATTAACACCCCATTTGTTATTGCTGCCCAATATAAAACTTTGTGTGATTTTCTTTTAATTTAAAATAAATAAATATTGTATTACCACCCAGCGGCCTGGTTCATGGTTCATTGTGACCCAGTGTATTTGTAAAAGGGGTGTGAGACGGGTTGGGTATCAGCACAATTCGAATTCGTAGAAAATAAAGAAAAATCATTCCTATTGAGTGCTACACCCTCGGCTAAGACCAAGTGTCCTGGTCCGGTGTGTGACGCCCGACTGGAATCCTTCACAAATTGGGGGCTTGTGCCAGGAATTGGGATTGTGTATCCTCCTGTTACAGCTTAACACAGCAGGCTATCCTTCAAGGTAGTGATACTTTGTGTGGTTGGAACACTGTGTTACACTGTAGAAGCGCCTCCTCAAAACAAAAATCCTAAGTATCAGGCCTGTGTATAAAATTAAAGATAAATCAACCCCAAACTAGACAAAAAGCAACAAAATACATATTACCCTTACATAAATAAATTGATAAAGAAAGAATGCTTTCCAAAATGACCAGAGTAGAGATCAAGATGGCTAGGGAGCACATTCTGCACAAGTTATTTGTCAGAGGAGAATGGCAGCAACAAGATGAGGAAGTCTGTCTAAGAGAGATGATGCAACAGGTCACTGCCATGGACACAGGAGTGTAGCAGGAGGGTAGCTTGTTACATCAAGCCTTAAGTGAGTTCTACATGACTCCAAATCTAAAAGAACAGCAGATTAAAATGTTCCGAATCACAGCCTAGGTGTATCTCCACGTGGGGGTAATGCAGGCGACATTAGAGGAAAATAGAACTCTGATGCACAGCCAATCTGAATTCTTAACTCAGATTCAGACTGAGACACAACTAGTGGAAGAAAAATTGAAAAAGAGCCAAGATTCTGAGATCCAATTTGCGAACCATAACAAACAGTTAAAAGAGGACTTGACTCTCCAACAGCAAAATAATGTAGACCAAGAGGCCCAATTAAATGCCTTAAGAATGGAGTGTCAAGAAAAGGTTGACTCTTTGGAAGAGTGTCAACTGAAATCAAAACAACAAAAATATAATAGAACCTACTCAGAACAAATAACCATCTTACAAAATCAGATCAAAAAGCTGGAAGAGGAAAATAATAAATTAATTATGAGAGACTTCCACTCTCAATCAGAATTTGATGAAGAACGCCAGAATTTAGGCGCTATAACACAACAAAGGGATGACCTGGCTGAACAAAGGGGCACTCTGTATCAGGGGAAAGAGGCCCTATACCAGGACATGTGCAGTTTAAAAACCAATCTGGAGAGAAGGGAGTCAGACCTCCACCGACTGAATGGCATAAAAGAAGAATGTGATAAATTAATGGGACATAGGAGTCAAATGGAACACGAGTTAGAGTATGGCCATAGAGGCTCTAAATGTGCAGAAAAAGGAGGTTTACCTCCTGCAACAGAAACTGTCTCATTGTTCCCAAACCATACAGGCAGCGCAAAGAGACATTGAGGCCCTCTGTGAGGAGAGAGAGGGGCTCCACCAGCAGGTGGCAGCTCAAGAGCGGGTCATAGAGGCCATTAAAGCTTTGATAGCTGGACAAAAGGCTCAGATCTTTGCCTAATGTCAAGAGGTAGGGGCTGAGAAGGAGAAACTAGTGAGGTGGGAGAAAGAGGGTGCTAGATTTAATCCAAACTGCAGGGAGACCGAACAGGTAGAGATGGACAGGGCAACCCCTGATCATAGTATGATGACCTCTGTACTGAGGGACTCAAAACCATTTAATACTTTGTACACTGCTGACTTCATGTCTACTGGTTCACATGAACCAGAAACCATGAGGCCGTCAGAATTAAATAGGCCTGGCATAATGGAGCTGACAGGTCAGCGCCCCCCAGAAATTGATGGACGGGCGTCCCTGTATAGATACAAAAATATTAAGGCTGATGTCTCTGATGAAGAAGTCTCTTATGTGGAGAAAGTCAGGGAATTAGATCTGCAGAAATACTACCTCCAAAGGGACCAGTTGGTTCAATTTGTAGAAAGACATAATGAAATCAGACCCAAAAAGAGCATTCTGAAGACCTCCACCCAATCAGGGCAGTGGCAGGGATCCTATGCCAACCCTGGAAGCAGGGAGGAGTCCGAAGACTACTCCCCTGTGCGCCACAGGGGAGAAGAAACTAGACCCCACCATTCTGCGAGCCCCTCACAAGCTCAAAGAATCAGGGAGCACCTAGAAGATCAGGAGGGGTCTTACAACAGTAGCCCCTCTGAGTCTGAAGGTGAGTGGACTCAGGTGAAGCGGCAAAAGAAGGCAAATAAACTAAAGAGAGTTCTGGTGAAAGACCCCATTAGACAGATCAAGGCCATTAGGAATTTCGTAACCCTGTGCCACAAAAAAAGCAAAATATTCTGTTTGAGAGCATTTGGAACTCTATGAACAAAATGATGGACACTTTTCACCTTAAAGACATCCAGAACGGCATAGAGTATGCTAAATGGATGTACTCTCCGGAGTACTCCAGCTTCTTTGCTGGACTGGAAGACCAAAACCATTCAAGATGGTCCACCTACAGGGCGGCCATCTTGAAACACTTTGAGGCTCGCAAAGCGGCCTTCAATTTGCAGCACAGGGAAGATCAGGCTCCACAAGAATTGGTGCAGGATCTAAAACGTGCCTTTGCACTAACCCCTAAAAGGGTGCGCACGGATAGCCGAAAGTTTATAACTACCTACTTTCATGCGTTCCCAAAATATATCATAACCCAGCTGGTGAGGAATTTCCATGATAAAAGATCTCTGGACTTGGTAATAGAGCAGGCTACCTGCATTTATGAAGTCCAAAAACCTGCAGAAAATAAAAACCAGATAAAAAAACTAAACCAGCCAACACCCCTGCTGCTGCTAAGGTGGCAGAGGTGAAGGTGCCCCCATTTTGACCTAGAAATGGTGAGGGGTCCTAAAAATGTACCTACCGAAAACCAGCAAAATCAGAGGCCAAGAGGGCCTTCGGGCCAATCAGCAACAGTAGGCAGTCAGGGAGGTAATCCCACCATTGGGACCCCTAACCCTCCTGATTATGTAAGTCCCAGATACAAGGGCAACCGACCTATCTTGGGATATGTTTGGACTCCCCCAACCCAAGGGGGGGTCCCACCAGGTAAGTACTCCCCCAGGAAACTTCGCACAGGAGGCCAGTAATCCCCCAAATCCTGGCTTAAGTTTCTTTCTCCGATATCCTCAAAACCCCAACTTGCAGGACAACCTTCCTTTCTTTCCCCGGTTTCAGGAGCCCAGACAATCCAAACCAGGAGAGGGGAGGCCAAGGGTGGAGGGTTACCAAAATACCCAGTAACCAGGGTATTCTGGGAGAAGGGAGTTACCCTTCCCGTGAACCCCCTAGGTACGAACAAAGACCCCCGTACCAGCTGGAACGGGTGTCCCAACTGGAGTGCCAGATCCAGAACCTCACACAGGATCTGGGTCGCATGTTGAGGGCTCAGCAGAACCCTCAGATGAACATCGCGGCTCAGAACCCCGCAAACCCAGGGTCTGGCAACCCAGAACAATGACGGGGAGAGAACCCTGATAATTCACCAGTTCCTGAGGAGCAGGCATGGGGTAAAGGGGCATGTAAAGCCCAAGAGGAAGCTTCTTTCCTCACCCGTGAAAAGCCCCTGGACAACCCGGAACTGGAACTAAAATCTCTTTCCCCTGAAAATCTGCAACACAGGGAACAGAGGGTGGGCAGGAGAAATAAAGACCTCAAAAAGGCCCATTTTGTGGAGGAAGTTAGTGTCCTCCTATTTAAAGGGGAATAATCCTTAGAGGATTCTGGGGAAAAAATCTTCTCCTTCAGGGACGGGGGAATTCCTCCCAAGGACAAATGGGTCCCAAGAGATCTGAGT
The DNA here is from genome assembly GCF_040938575.1 of Ambystoma mexicanum. Classification (NCBI taxonomy): domain Eukaryota; kingdom Metazoa; phylum Chordata; class Amphibia; order Caudata; family Ambystomatidae; genus Ambystoma; species Ambystoma mexicanum. Next base: position 810,688,405 of record NC_090925.1, on the reverse strand, counting down.
GAAGACTGGGTGGGTGTGGGGACTGATTCAGAATTTCCCATCCCTGTACCCCAGAATGGTCATCCAGAGAATAAAATATTAAAAGAGGATTCCCAAACTTCCCAGACCAATCTGGGTGACTGCCTCCCAGAAGGAGGGGGCAGCCCAGGATAAGAGGAAAAAGGGGATTTCCAAACATCACAAACAAATTCTGGTGACTGCCTCCAAGAAGGGTGGGGTAGCCCAGAATCAGAAAAAGGGGAATCCCAAACAGCCCAAACCAATTCTGGTGACTGTCTCTGAGAAAAAGGGGACAGGACAGAACCTAGAGAGAAAGGGGAACCCGAAACTCCCCAAATATCAGAATGCCAAATTTTGATTTCAGATTCCCAAACTCCGACACAGAATTATGTCCAAAATACCCCTGTGTTGGAGTCTAAAATAAAGAAATTAACGCCCAGCTGGCTCAGAATGCCCATTACCTTTGCTCATTGGAGGAGAAAGCAGGCAGATTCTATGCCTCCGTCCAAGTGCAGGGGCAATGTGCAGTTTCAGCACTGGTGGACAAAGGATCCCAAGCCACTCTTCTGTCAAAAAGGGCCTTTGAGCAGATAAATTCAGGAAGGGGGGAGAGACACCAAATCCCTCTCACCCCTCTTCCTGGAAAACTCCAGAACTTCGACGGGAATGAAATTCCTGTTGAGGGGACTGCGGATTGGAAATAAAAAAATAGTGTGACATACGGTGAAACCCCCGGTCATAGTCGTGACACCAGAGGGAACACCCTGTCTAGTAGGGAATTACATCCTGCGCAGGTTGTCTCCCCTAATAGACTGTGTGAACAAGGTTCTCTGGACTCAGGCTAACAGGCCAATAAAATTAAAACAGAGTGTCAACCATGTTAGTTTAAATGGCACATGCCACATGGTTGAACAAAAATCTGATCATATTTCAGTTTCATTTCCAGAATAATGAATACCTGACGTTACAGTAATTGCTGTAGGACAACACACTGGTGATGGGAGCTCCTCTCCATTCCTGAAAATCAACCTTCCTTCCAGTTTTAAGTTCCATTCCACACTGGAAGTAAATACTTTGAAATTGTATACTGATTCACAATCTGAACATCCCAATTCTATAGTCAAAAGTGATGAGAAACCAGCTCAAAGCATAGCTGGCATTCAGAAGAAGGGCGAACAGCTCTTCCTCCCCATTCAGTTAAATGAGAGGGGGGAGTCTGTTCTCGCCAGAGTGGGCCTGAATAGCCAAGAAAGCTTCATCAGCGAAGTATTATTCAGGAAACTCCCAAAAGACCAGACCCTGCCCGCTGTTGAGTCAGTTTATCAGTGGGTATGGGGTCTTGAAATTCACCATTCCAAACATCTTCTGCTTAGCAGTTGTATGCTCAAAATGTCTATAGTTGACAAAAGCATAGAGCATAATTGTTGGGCCGTGCAAGGTGTTCCTTCTGTCTTTTACATGGGCAGTCACATCCTCAACCGACTCAAAATTAATTTGGATCCCAGTAATTGCCAAGCCCGGCCCCAACTCGAGGGTAACCCCCAGGGCCCTGGCAATCCTAAAGAAAGCCTTCCGGTCAGCCCCATTGCTACCATAGGCAGTTGACATTCAAAAATGGAGAAAAGGTCACCATCCCAGGCCTAGCCCAACAGAATCTGCATCCCCAAAGGAGAGTTGGCAGAAGAGAAATGGGTCCATATTAATCAGTTAAAGAGTTGTCACCCAAGACATACTTTGCTATGGATTGAGAAGCCAAGAGAAAGTCAAAGAGATGAGACATCTGGAGAATACGAACAAGAAAAAGAACAACCAGAAAGGAACAGGTAGGTTTATAGGTATAATTATTTAACAGGGAGTATTTTTCTTCATTGTCAGTACGAAAGGGATCCCCAAAAATTCTAGTAACACCAATAGTTATCTGTGTCTTGTGAGTGATTATTTGTCTTGATCGTCTAAGAACTGTAATGATAACAATGCATGTGTGTCCCGCTGCTGTCAACCTTCCGGGAAGACAGTCAATTGGAAAATGTCGTAACCAGTTCTTATTTATTCACTAGATTCGTACTGGTTCTGCCCATTCATAGACCAAGGAGGGCCTCCCCGGGGTCCTGGAAAGGAAAAATCAAATCAAAACCTGGGGGTGTCGATCCACACCACAAAGAAAGACCTAAGGGAAAGCTGTGGGTGTCGTTCCACACTCCAACGAGAGACAACGAGAGGATTGTGCCGTACCGCTCCCCGATGGAAGAAGGACTCCCCCTGATGAACCCCACTTTGCCCTACTGATGAACCCCACTTTGCCCTACTCTCCTTCGACAAGAAGTTTCAGAAGAGTCGGGGGTGGGGGGTTGTGGATACATTGACCCACTCATTAGAATTCCCATCCATAACCCAGCTGCACTAAATGGCTGCGCTGGCTCCTTTGAGCACGAAACTGCATTTTGCAGGTACAAAATGATGGCTGCACTATTTTGCCAAGCACCATTGGACAAGTTGGAACAGGAAGCATACCGAGAAAGGCTGCCAGGGTGTGTTCTTGTGTGTACTAAAGAAGTGATGTGAAAAGCAGCGCTGCTCTGCTGCTTTCAAAAAGTTCCCATTGAAAAGGGAATATTTTACATTGAAAAGGATGCTGCCCTGACACTCTTTTTCATCTGTTCAACATCACACTGCTTTTATCAGTGAGGCCCTGCCATGCCCATCCATATTCAGATTGTGCTCCAGCAGAAGAGAGCATTATGCCTGAATGACAGGCTCTGTCAGACCAGATCTGGGAAATCAACAGAAGGTTTACTTTCAGCCACACGTAAAAACGCTTGACTTTTGGGCTACAAAGTGTCAAAAATCAATGCTTCAAAAGAAACCCTAGCTCTAAGGGCATATGTCAATTTCAGTGGACTTGTGTCCTGAACAGATTGATGTATAAGAGAAACTGACTAGGGCTGCAAAATAATGTTGGGAAGTCAGATGGAAGAGAAAACCTTTTGAAAGGGACACACCAGCAGACTTCACCACGTGTTAAAATGTGCTTTTGCAAATACAGAAAAAAACCTGTTTTAAAAGTGTAATGTTGAATATGGCCCTGTCTTGGCCTAGCAACGTAAAGGGGGTTTTGCTGGGAAACATATATAGGTTATTTTATTTCAACAGGCTTGCTTCTGATTCAGAGCAAAATAAAATAACAAAATAAATGTTTTGGGTGTACTGGGAAATCAGTCCAAACAGAGTTTCTACTATGGCTAAAGGGACATGTGGGGGGCTGACAACAGGAATGCCCTACCCACAAGAGAAGCCACAAGGGATTTCTGGGATGCCTAAATGTTAATTCTGCTTTTTGAAATTTTAAATGGACTAGGAGACAGCATATCTCACGCTCGTCAGACTTTTGTCTGTGGTCCAGGTTGAGACAAAAGATTCTGAGACACTTACGTGCAACTTTTGGAAAATCACCTCCCCTCAACCTCTACTGGGAGCTTCAAAGCCAACTCCAGAGCAGCCTTGTAAGCTATGGCCTTATTTGGTGGACAATGCTGGCCATTTGGCTAAAAAGGCTATTTTACTAATACATTTTAAGACTTTTTATCTCCGAAATTGGACAACACAGTAATATGAAAGTTTTACAATCTAGATGCAATTTTGTCATGATTCCTGCCCCTCATGTCCCCACCCCTGTCAGGCTGGAGCCAGGCCACGATCACCTATATGGCCCTCAAGGGCCTCTCCATCCCTCCAAAGACCCACTTGGAGTCAGACTTGGCGCTTGTGGCACCAGACTCACTCACTCCCATAGGATAACATTGGGGAATTGGACTTGTAGTGCATTGATGGGGACAAGATGTATGCCCCCACATATTTCGGTTCCCTGAACTGCATGTGCAGTCTAGTCTTTTGGGTGTGGATCAGCCCAGAGACACCTGGGATACCCAGAAACTATTTAAGCCACGCTCAGGCTGAGAAACATGCTTTGTGTTTTCTGCACCTGCAGCGTGACACTCACCGTGTTCGGATCGGTCTCGAGTAGGCCTGCATCTTTCTTCTGCGCTCAACTCCTGCAAGAACAAGAACACCGTTGGGAACAGCCTTACCTTGCGGCACTTCTGCCCATCATTCATCGCTCCTTCGGTTCTGCGGGCATCTTCGACTGTGTCATTCCCATCCCGGCACGCTGCTTCCTAAGAAAAAGGGAAAAGAACAGAAAAAAAGGCATTAGTAAGTATTCAGAAAATCTTTGCTTATTTTTAAAGACTGTATGACCTTCAAACGCTTACCTGAATCCAGGCGCTCCGGGTAACTCTGTCTCCAGAACTTCTCATCCATCTGCAAGAAGGAAAATACACTCCAGGTTAATGTGAATACATCTAGAGGCGCAGCATACTGCGCTTACTCACCGCATTTCTTCTTCATAACCGGCATCCACGCTGAAAACGTCACAGCACCTAAAAGATACAGAAAAAGAATTCAGTTCAATACAAATCCGAAAGGGTCGCATCGCGCTCTCACTCACCTTCAGCGCTACTCATCTCAGCAGCACGTCGCCATCCCTGGACGCCGGCCATCATCTAAGGAAGGAAAGGAACGAAGTTAGAGAACTGTTCAAAAGACTCATTATACTGTCGGACTCTTGCCAGTGAAGTAACTAGGCAGCAACTAGCCCGCATCAATCAACGCGCCCCTGCGCTGAAAGCAGGATGGAGAGCACACTTTCCAAGAAAACAAGGTGAGCTGTGGATCAAAGGGAAGGGTTGGACCCCACGGAAGAAGGGGTTCAAGCATACAGAGACAATAGGGAGTTAGACTACCAATCCTGTGTTTCAGGCCCAGTCTCCAGTCGAGTAAACTCCAGGGAAGGGTTCGAGGTCATAAGAGGTCAGAAAAGGCTGAGTGACGTCCCTGTGGATACCAGGTGAGCGTTACAATTTTGGAGGCTTTAATTTAAGATGTGGTAGCCTTCACTGGCATATTGGAGGCATAAATGGCAGAGAATGGGATATTCTGAGGAAAGTGTACATGAAGCAACTTTGAAATGCAATACTTACATGCCTTATGATAATATTTGTACATGTGTAAAGTTATAGAATTTTAGGTACAATAATTTCATTGAAAATGACCAAAAACTATTAGATGGACGAAACAAAGTCCTACAAACTAGAGAATTGGACTACCATGCTCTGAGTGAAAAATGTAATCTGCTTATGTAATTTGCAAAAATGCCACAACTGTATAAATGTGTGATTTATGTTAAGATGGATTTTTGGCAAAAAGGACTGTGGGATGGCTTTGCACCTCATAAAACACAACCCCTTAAACTGAGTCCCCTCCTGGAGGAGGCGACCACCATGGGCTGACTTATCCGGTTCTTGGGAGTAGGTCTACCTTAGTTCTGCCCACCAATAGACCTGGTGATCTCACCCACTTTTATATAAGTGGTGAGAGCTCACTGGGACAGGACACTCTCTCCTGAATTTCCAGTGCCTGCGTATCCAGACATTCCAGATCCACCTTTGCAAGATTCCAGACTCTATGGCCAAGCCAAAGCATAGCTGACCCCATTCTAGTAAGGCCATTGATCCAGAAACCCCAATAACAAAGGGGAAAAGCTGTTGTACCCTTTTGGGGAGCATCCTGTGACCAGACCGGCTTTTTGCCCATTAACTGCATGCCCACTGTACCCTTGCCATCCAGTGACCAGACTTGCCCAGCGGTTTGCTGTAAGGGGCGCCCGCCGTGCTTTGACCAGAGCCCTTTGAGTCCAGAACCTGGTTGGCTGTCCCAAATCCCAAACCCAAATGCGGATTGTGAGTACTTACACATCCCATAGCAACACATAGCCTATCCCATCTTGATACTTTACCTTTGTCCTACTCTCTAAGTAATCCTATCCATGCCTTGGTAAGTTGTCCCAAACCTTTAGAACACTCTGTGCACCCTGTCCTTGATTTTCTATTGTTAGCGCAATTCTTCCATTCATTTCTGTCTTGCATGAATCCTTAGAAATATTTGTAATAATTTAATTAAATTTCCACATAAAGAGACACGCGGCATGAATGGGGTTAATGCCGCCGCTTAACCTGTTTTCATGGGCAGGGCTATCTTCTTGATAATCTAGTTTAAGTAAAACTTGTCTTTTCTTTCCAAACCGATTAACTGCTTTATTTTACAAAAAACAAATTTCTTTCACCTTGAAAATCTCATCCAATTCTTTAGCTAGAGTCACTCTTTCACTTCTATATTATCCTTGTGATGTGCATCTATTCCCCAGCCTAAAAACCGCATTCTGACTCTGTGTATTTCACCCATTTAAAAAAAAAGAAACGTTTTGACATTTAAAGCTGAAAAATTGGTAAATTGCAACTTTTCCACGTGTGATTTGACTGCACTGTGTTCTCACTTTCAAGTTGTTTTGGAACTGTATGCCTTTTGTGATACATTGCTTTATAGTTGCTTGTGATATTTCATCCCTGATACTGTGATAAAACATATGTACCTCATTATTTAACCACACATATAATTAATTATTTGTCAAAATTCAAGTGGCACTTTATGCTTGGAAAGGGTTTTAACATTTTAAAACGTATTTTGTGGGGGAAGGTCGGATTTTAATTCTGTTTGCTGCCTCATATCCCTAACTCCCTGATGCTTCTTTCTATCCACTCAGAATTTGATTAATTGGGTTTTGCGGGAACATTGTAGAGGGGCACCTTAACTCAGGTGCTATCTACCCACATAGGAAAAAGTGCTCCTATTCATTTGTGTTTTGGATATGTTCTTGTAGAAGGTTACCCAAGTGTGTTTCAGTGGTTTTCATTGTAATTATCACCCCATTGGTGATTGCTGCCCAATGTAAAAATTGTGTGATTTTCTTTGAACTTAAAATAAATAAATATTGTTTTACTACCCAGCGGCCTGGTCATTGGTCCATTGTGACCCAGGGTATTTGTAAAAGGGTGTGTGATATGGGTTGGTTATCAGCTCAATTCAAATTCGTAGAAAATAAAGAAAAAGTATTCATATTGAGCTCTACATCCTAAGCTAAGACCAAGTGCCCTGGACCGGTGTGTGACGCCTAATTGGACATTTTGGGAAATGTGAAGGATTCCAGTCTTGAGGGGGGGGGGCATGACAAACCTTTTGTTTGAAAAATAGCAGCCAGATCTGCCCGTACAACTTTATAGCTATAGCGCAGCGACCGCCACACTATACTGTATATTACACCTTTGTGGGGCATCACTAAGGTTAAGATGAAGTCCCTATGGTGTTTCAGAAAATAACTTTTCTCAGTAGCTTTGCATGAAGGGGTGTGGCCAGCAGCCATGCTGTGAGGAAACATTCCGTGAGCTCCTGCTTGATCCGTCCAATATCTGTTCCAGAAAACAGTAATTGTAAAACAATTAAGTTCCAGTGGAGTTGGAGGATCCATTACAACTCAGGCGCACGCAGTAAAAAAATCGTAAAGTACACTCCTGTGGGAAGGGGTGAACATTCTCTTCGTTCCAAGGAACAGATGAAGGAAAGCTAAAAACTAAGATTGTGACCGGCAACCGAGGATCGTGACGGACCACCCATCGACTCCGATTCAGCCCCAACAAGACGCAAGCTCACCCAATGTGGCACCGATCCCCCTCTTTTCCCTAGATTTCACAGCATACACCACACACAGAGTGAAAACAGACAAACAAAAAGGCAACTGGAGAAGACAACGGCATACAAGGTAGGAGTAAAGCATTGTTGTCTGCTCGCCGTAAGCGAAGACAAGTACCCTGCGCACACCGGAGAAATACAGTGATTGAATAAGTTCACAGTTTAATTCTGCCTTCCATACTCTGTATTCACTGGCAAGTTCTTAACATAGTTGCCAGGGACTCCCAATGTATGATACTTCTTTCCACATACACTGCAGTTTTAATATATTTACTTGAATGGGACGCTCACTGCGTAACTTTGTTGTGAATTCTATCAGAGTATCGGATTGTCTAAGCTCATTAATCTGACATTAAACACAACGGCACTATAAAAATAAGCAGCAAGTACAGTGTAATTTAAGTTATGGTCACAGGAAAAGTAGACGATCTGATTGCAACCCACATACAATTGCTGAACCTCCTTGGTGTCGGCATAGAGGAGCTCATCGCGATACGCCACATGAATATAAACCACTGTTTATATTAACAGCGGGCAATGCACACAGCAGAACTTTCAAACTTTGCAACCCTGTCAACGCATTGCGGACCAAAATCGATGCAGACTACATAATGTGATAGCAGGTTAGCGAAGGCTGTATGCACAGAGCTGTCCCTCTGCATTGTACACCCTGCATTACATACAAACCAACAATTACTCGCATAACACGGCCAGATCTGTTGCACTGAGCCACACACAAAAGGAATTTGGAGACCATAACCGGAAGGTTCAGTTAACCAGAACCTTGGCCTTCATAGGACAAATCACATAACTAAACAGCAACATCTGCAATACAATTGTTCACACCATAGACTGCAAGCCTTTGTGAACAATTGTGATACTCAAGGCCCTGAGTGGGGCTGAAAGAATTGCTTATACTTCATACAACGTAGGAATAGAGGCATCACGATTATCATTTGGAAAGCAAAACCAAACGAATCTCCAATAAGCTGCAGCCTGCTCACAGGCACCCCACCCTCCTCATGTCTAACAGATCTACCAAGGTTAAGGTCAAACAGACAACGATGGAAACCTACACCAAAAACATTCCAGCTGCGCCTGAGTGGATATGATGACACCACCGTTGGAAACAACAAAAGACCGAAATGAGAGTCACCATCAAATTCTCACTGCTATTGCAGCTTTAAAATCTTCCTTGGAATACAAAAAAGACGCTGTAATGATAGATGTAGGACTCTTGTGGCAAGACATCCGAGTGCTGTCAGAAAGAATCAGGAAAATAGAAAAACAAATCAGGGATAATACGCAGTGCATACAAACAACACAAGGAGACGTCAAATTACTACAACAGAAGGTGAAAATGTTGGAAAACAGAACCGAAGACACAGAAGGCTGTGCCCGAAGAAATAATATCAGAATAATTGGCCTTCCAGAAGGGACAAACGGAGCAGACCCTACAGCCTATGTAGAGAATATGCTGTTGCAAGAAGTGGGCCTGGGAAATATTACCCAATATTTTACAGTTGAACATGCATACAGATCCGGGACTATGAAGTCTCCACCTAGTGCACCCCCGAGGCCAATAATAGCTAGAATAATGAACTATAAAGACAGAGAGAACATTTTAGCATTTTCGAGATCTGATGGTTCAATCCAAAGGGCATCACTGAAACTAGCAGTGTATCCTAACTACACACTTCTAGAACAAAGATGTAGGGCCCAATTCGGCTCCACCAAAGAATGACTCAGAAGAACTGGCCTAAAGTACATGCTTATGTACCCAGCTCGTTTAAAAGTCTTACACACCAGACGCTCATTTTTCTTTGATAGCCCCAAAGATGCACATGACTGGATGGACGCTGAAAAACCGGCATGATTAAAAGAGTGACACTTAGAGGGACAGTGTCGCCATGTGCTCTTGTTTGTTAGCCAGAAGTTGTTATCCTCAGAAATAGTCAACCGTTTGCAAGAAGATTGGAAGGCTTCTATAACCTTCTGCCATGGTGCACGATACAACAACCACCTTAGTCTGATCCATAAATGCATCATCTAAATAACTGCCTTCGGAAAAGAAATACTCCGACAAAGCAGGAGCGAAACCAAGAAGGGAATTACAACACTCAGGTGCGGACTGCATCTCCTGACTATGGTAACCCCAATGTTGCGCTCTGAAGTGTTTTAAGTGCTTTGAAGCACTCCACCAGTGTATAAGCACTGTATAAATAAAAAATGACATTACATTGTAGTTCACGGTTCGGATAATAGTTGTGTAGTATCCACCCGCTATGCACCAGCCACCTAGACTGGACCCTGGTGCTAAGCGTGCGAGAAGCAGACACGCCTGACAATGCAATGTATATCTGGGCAATTGTTGGGAATTGGGAGGGAGGGATAGTTTATAAACGTTTGTTCAAAACGCCTCTAGTCATGTCTGGAAGTCCCCTAAACATACAACACTGTGTTATTGCCTCTATGTTGCAGGAGCAAGGGCATGGTACCAGCCTATTTAATCAGAGACAAAACATAAATAGTACATCAACATGGGCTCGTGCAGGGTCCAGACTCAGAAGACCCACTAATATTGCATACTATGACAAATAGCATAAAGATGGTGACCTGGAATGTTAGGGGTTTAAACAGCTACATTAAAACAAATAGAGTGACAACATACTTACACAGACACAAAATAGGCATAGCACTGCTACACGAAACACATTTTACTAGGAGTAAACAAGACATGCTTGCAAAGAAATAGGGGGGAAACACTGCAGTTTCAACATACTCAACATATGCCAGATGAGTCCTAATCTGGGTACCACCATCAGTACCCTTTAGAATACTACAGACCAAATCTGACAACAAAGGTAGGATGGCCTGAAAGTACGGTTTCCTAGAAAACAAAGAAATATGAATCATCAATACATATGCCCCGAATCATGATGCTACTACCTTTTTCCAAACATTGTATGCTAGACTAAGCCCCTTTCGAAGCAGCATCCTAATATGGGAAGGCAATTTTAATTGTACCCTAAATCCAAACTTAGATAGCTCAGATAATAAATGTACACAACCTGCCCCCCCCGCCAAAGCATTGAACACCCTAATAAAATCTTTTAGATAGTCTGACATCTGGCGTGTACTGCATCCGACATCTCGTGGCTAATCACATTACTTAGCTGCACATGATTTATATATTATATACCAGGCTAGACTATTCACCACGGGCACAGAATCGGCATGCAAATTCACTGATGTAGAATACGAGCATGTGTTTTGTCAGACCATGCCCCACTTCTCATTACAGGGCAAGTGATTTCCCTAGAGCAAGTATACCGACATGGAAGTTAAGAAGTGAATATGCACAGGACGAGATATTTAGAGACCATCTAAAAGAATGTATTCAAAACGATTTCAAACAATATACGTGTAGTGTAACTAAAGTGGGCACACTTAGGAAAGCTTTTAAAACAGTGATCAGGGGCGAAGCGATAGCTAAATCCTGAGGGATAGAAGCAAAAATCACACATGACCTGTCAAAAGCAGAACAAGATCTGGAAAACATGGAAAAGGGTACGATAATATGAGCTTTAGCCTGCAGGAGAAAATACAAGCAATACGAAAATGTTTACAACATTGGGACAGGCCAGGCAGATTGAATTACACAAAATACATCAAAAAACAACATGCTGAATGTGACTAACCAGGCAGAATTGTTGCATGGCTTTATAAAGTGACACCAAATGATATACTCCAGCTTGAATAGTCAAGTCGTCCCCAATAATACACAAGCAAAAGTAAATAATACTTTTTTTCAATTATGATAGCTCTCTATACAAAGTGAAATCGGTTGTCAGTCACTTAGACTTGGTAGAAGCTTTAGACCAGATTAATCTCACTTGCCTAGATAAGGAGGCAGCATAGCTGTTAGACGCCCCTATAACCGTGGAAGAAATATTGGCCACAATCAAAACCCTACCAATGGGTAAATCCTCTGGAGCAGATGGCATACCAAGCAAATTCTACAAAGAATTTGCAAATGTTCTTGCTCCGGCGCTACTAGACATGCTAACCAAAGCATACGAGCTGGTTCTCTCCCCACAAGTCTGTGGGAATCTGTAATAATACCCCTTCCCAAACCAGACAAACCCACCATGTAGTGTGGCTCCTACAGACCCTTGTTCTTATTAGATCAGGATAGCAAAATACTCACTGCATTGCAGGCAAACCGACTCAAAAAAATAGTAACAAACCTTTTATATCAGACCAAACATGCTGTGTCCCATGCATAAACATATCATGGAATTTACAGCAATTACACCATGTTATAGATTGTACTAAATCTAGCACCAAACATTATGCAGTGGCTTCCCTGGACGCTGTTAAATTGTTTGATTCCATTAGATGGGAATGGCTATATGCGGTTCTAATGCGATTCAGAATTGGACAAAGATAGGTCCGGTGGGTGCAACTACTATACAACAAACCTTTAACCAGAGTAAAAACTGGTCAACACTTCTCAGAGGTATGGGAATTGGAAAAAGGCACCAGACATGGTTGCCCACTACCCTCTATGCTCTTTATCCTCGCCTTGGAGCCCAATGCGGTGTTCCTCAGAGATGAATACGAAGACACTGGTATTAGTATAAACAGGGTACAACATTTAATATCCATGTACGCTGATGATATGCTACTCTGTATACAACAACCAGAAACTAATTTACAGTACTTATTGGACGTTCTAGCTAGATTTGAAGAACTCTCCGGTATCACTGTCAGCAGAGAAAAATCATGTTTGTTCCCATTAATAGGCCTGATTACCCATCCTGGCACTGAAATGGAACACAGACACATATAGGTATTTGGGAATATATATATATATATATCATGATCCTCTTGTAGAACACACTCACAATACATAAAAAACACTAAACGGTGTGGCAAGATCCATGGAATTTTGGGTTAGATTGCCCCTATCCGTGATGGATAGAGCAGCTCTGCTGAAAATGGTGGTTCTGCCCAGATTGTTACATTATTTTGTTAACATCCCATACAGCATGCCTAAGTGCTTTTGTAATGCACTAGACACATTATGCAGAAGATTTCTATGGCAGAATAAGAGATGCAGGATAGCCCTGAGTACACTCCAGAGGTAATAAGAAGAAGGTGGTTTAAGAGTACCCCAATTTGAGCTCTACTTCCAACCTCTCCTCAGCTACATTTCATAACAGGATGGTTAGCTGATGAACCAACATTAAATACCTCACTCTTGCAACCAGCCATTAAACATTTTTACTTAAAGAAGGTTCTGTGGGTGGTGAACTCCACTTGGGTCAATTACCACAGCTGTTGAGTCTAGGCAAACAACTATGGCAAAGGACCTATAAAACACTCAGGATCACTGACCCTCTTTCCCCACAGATCCCTATAGCAGCATTGATGGCAAAGAGACGACAATGGTCACTAAGCATACGCAAACACTGGGAGCCCTGTGGAATTGTGACTGTGGGCAATCCGTTTCATGAAGACATATTGATGGACTTCCCAACTTTAAGGGAACATTCAGGTATACATAAAAAACGCTGGATTAATACACGTTTTGGTCCTGCCCTACAATACAATGATACTGGGGTGAAATAACAAGCAGAATGTCCAGATGCAGAATATTACTGAATGTCCATTCCCCAGCAGCATGTCTCCAGGGCATCTTCCCATGCCAGAAAAATGTTAAATATATAAATAAAGTGAAAGATCTCATTTATATATTAGCAAAGCGCAGAATAGCAATGGCATGGCAGTCTCAGAATGGTCCTTTGTTGGAAATGTGGTGGAAAGACTTACAGAAATGGGCAGTAGCGGAAACATCTGCCTGGCAGAGGGCAACTGAGTAGGGATGGGAAGAATTGAATGATGATATTGAATCCTGGCAAATGCTAACACAGACTAACTTTGCACCTGTGAATACGGAATCGTTAAATGAGACTTCCTAGGAATGAATATCAATTTCACACATAGGAAATTGAGGCCAATGGATTGTCTAAACAAAGGGACTTTGGTGTTATGGACTATTAGAGGCTGGTTGAATTGGTCTCTAGTTGGAGGGGGTTTGGGAATAATATACAATTTACATGTACATTTATTAGATCAGTTGAATTGATACACAAAAGATGTGACAGCATAAATTGACACATTGTGAATGTTTTGATATATGTAAAATAATTTTAAAAATTCAAAAAGAAATATTGCATGACAAAATCTGAACATATTCCAGACTGATATTTAGAGGCTGCTGTCTGTGCATGCAGAATCTCACATTTCTACTTTAACGACATTATAGTTTAAAAAATGTTTACTTTGATCATGTTTTGAACAGCTTTTCTAGCATACAAACAAAACCATTTTTGGCTCAACTATCTCAAAATTGGCCACTTGATTTTTCACAATTTCCAGGTGCATATATTTCAACTGGAATTGCTGCACTGAACCGAAATTTGAAAATCGACTTGACCAATTTTGAGATATTAACATCTGTAATGTATCTATATATGCTGAATATGCACAATGAATGAATTAACATCTAAAAACACACATCAAAGGCAAGTGACAGCTGGCTTGATGTCAGTTTTAAAATGATGGAATAAATACACACTTTACATAAAAAAATGTACACTTTAGGGGTCATACAATGCATGAGCAGAATGGAGGTACATTTCATTTTAAAATCCCACATGTACATTTGTGCTATTAAAATTGTGCATATAAATACTAATATGGTATGATATGATATGGAATTTGTAACGTGCCTATACACAAGTGTTTCAAGGCGCGACGAGGCAAGGGAGGGGGAACGAAGGGAGGACAGACAACGATCCTACTAGGCCAAGTTTCATTCAGACCGCGCAAGTACATGGGTTTGGGGATTGGGAAAGTGCAGGGGGAGGGGGAAGGGAGAGTGCAGTACATGGGAATAGAATAATAACAATAAGTAAAGTAACGGCCAGCAGTGGCAAGTGCAGAAATCATTTGTCAAGTACTGGTAGTGGGACTGTTGGGATACAGAAACAGACCCCAAGTGCGCGGGTTGCCAGGCAGGCAGTGCAGGTGTGTGAGACTGGCGGGGGGGGGGGCTGGGCCCAAGATTAGAGGGTGCAGTTTCAGTTCAGCCAGGAGGTCAGCAGGGGAGAGGAGGTGAAAAAAGCAAAGAGAAGGGTTTTGAGGTGCTTCCGGAACCGGAGATGGTTCTCCTCAAGTTTCAGGGAGGCTGTTCCAGAGGGAGGCACCAGCCAAAGAAAGAGATCTACCCCCAACTCGTTGTTTGGAGAAGCGATTGACCCTCAGGGAGTTGGAGGCGTATGAGCGAAGAGCTCGAGAAGGAAGAGAGAGTTGAAGGTATTGGGGCCTCAGGCCCCAGAAGGCCTTGTGGACAATGCAGAGGGTGTTGAGCTTAATCCTCGCAGCCATTGTGCTCTGTGCTCCTATGATGCACACACGTGTCTACTACACATAGCATGTGCATGTATGACACATGCTCTTACACAAGATGTTCCAACCACGCACACTGTTACAATGCTCACTCCAACTAAACATGCTCCTGCAAACACATTGTTAGGAATCTGAAGCCCCGCAGGAACAGGTGACAGGGGAATAAACTCACAGCATGCCGCACTCCACTGTTACCCTGTAGATTGTGGGGTAGGTTGATGAAGCGTTGCTTGGCCGCAGTGTTGGACATCATGGAGGAGCACTTCCTGGTATAGCATGGTGCGTCACCAAGTAGTTCTTTTCTCTAAACAATGGGATGTGACGCATCGGACCTGGAAGAGCAAAGGCGAAGTTAGATAAAAGGAGAACTAGAGGCAAAGCTAATTTTTCTCACAACAGTCTACATTATTGGATTTATTCCTGTTACCATGAGCCTTTTTTGCATATTGAAAAATCCATGTTCAACCCAGAGTTTGGATCAGAGTCCAACAAATTATAGCTCTTTAGGTAATTAGCTTTCTTAGATAAAGAGTTATAATTTGTTGTCTCTCTTCAAAAGCAATGTTAAAGTTCAATCCTCGTATCAAGCTTACCAGTCACCAAGCATTAGGTCCAAGGCATGGTGCACCGAGTGAGAACAGGTAAGCCCTGAACTCAGGTACTTTACAGGATATACCAAGTCCCTGTTTACTCATGTTTGTTCTTGGATCCTTCCTGTTGCTCTGGTGTTGTCCCCCATCCCAACTTAGGAAGGGGGTGGGTCAAGTATCACTCCCTCCGCTACACTCTGTTTCCAGAAGGTGGGACTTTCCTTCAGTGTTGGTGGGCTGTAATGTCCATGGCTCCTGAGGATTCTCCTTTGTTCCAAGTTAATCCTTAAACTGACACACATGCTCCTTTGACATGTGTAGTTACTACATGTGCTCCTACTGCATACACACATGCTGCTATGACACATGTGCTATGACACATGCTTCTACAACATGCACTCCTACGACATGTTCTCCTACAACACATGGTCATGACACACATTCTTACAAAAGATAATCCTACCACACAAGCCCTATAACATGCGCTGCAATCAGGTACGCAGAGAGTATGAGTTTTACAGTTGGTACATTACAAAATTAACCTCTCCTAAAAGCTTACATCAAAGCAAGTTATGCTCTACTGTACGCACAGCATATGAGTTTCACTGTTTGTATACTACACAATTCATATCTCCTAAAAACTTGCATGAAAGGCAATCCAGAGCTGACTTTGATGTCAGTTTTAAAGTAACAGAATGAATGTACACTTTCCATACGAACTATACACAGAGCTTATGAGTTTTACAGTTTATACAATACACAATTAACATCTAAAAATGTACTTACTGCACTCTTTTCAAAAGCACTCCAATGACACACACTCCAGCAGCGTGCTTGTATCACACATGCTGCTATAACATGTGCTCCTAAAGCACATACTCACATAATACATGTTCCGATGACAAGCATGCCTACTACACATAAGGATGTATGACTTGTGATTTTACAACACATGTTCAAACCACACACACTCTTACGATGCATACTTACCACACACTCTTATGACACACACTCCTACAACACGCACTCCTACAACGCGTGCTCTGATGACACGTGCAGCTACTACACATTCTCCTACTACTTCTCACACACACACACACACACACGCACCAATGGCACATTCTCCCATAACACTCCATCTGATGGCATGCACTCTTATAACACAAACTGTGAGGACATACACTCCTATAACACATGTTCCTACAACACATGCTCCTACAATGCGTGATCCTTCAACAAATGCACCCACAACACACACACCACACAATCTTATGAAACACGCTCTTACAACACATACACTTACGCCACATACTGCTATGTAAGATGCTCTTTTGACACACAAACACATTAAAACTACATGCACTTACAACATATTGTTGTAACGTATTACAACACATACTTAAAATCAATAATCACGTAAATGATTAAAAACATGAAATTATTTAAAAACATTTATTTTACAAAAGGGTAAGGGTTAAACCAACAACTACTTAAAGTCTACAAACGTCAGATATAATAACGTTAAGGTAATACAAGGTAAAATCAAATTTCATGGCAACCTTAGCTTGCCCATACACCGAAAAGCATACAATATTAACATAAAATTATAACAGTTTCACACATAAAAACAAGTAATCCTATACAATGTAAAATCCTTCAAATGTATATTAAATGTATACCTATAATATATGCTAAAAGAAAGTATAAAATATTTTTGTAATGCGAAATTACTACATAACAGAACTTAAAATATAATCTACACAAGAAAAATTCTTCCAAATAATTGCAATTAAAAGGAAATACATAATAGTTTAAAACGAAATCTACAGTAACAAAATATACATAATCATTCAAGTGTCATACCTTACAAACACAACAATATCAATTAACAACATACAGATACATGTCATCATTGTAAATACATATAATTTACTAAACAATAAACATAACGTTATAAAAAGAAAACAAACTAAACATATACAAAGTATTAACATATATACTGTAAAAGCTTAGTAACTTTTACGGCTACAATTACCAATACATACACAACACGTATAGTCATTAAAGTATGCATAAAATGCAAACATGTAATATGTGCCTTGAATTAAATTTAGTAAATAATGCAAGCTGTATATATATTAAAAAGCAGCACAAATGTAACAAACATTAAAAACATAAGTAAATAAAAATAGTTTTACTTTTTTATTAAAAACAACCCTTCACACAAAACATTACATTACTTTCACTATGATGCATCATATAACAAAAACAACATATTTCAAAACAAAAACAGTGTGAGTTAACGTTACCATGATATTAGTATAATAGCTATTTAAATTCATTAATAAAGTGTATTGTTCTATTACCATAACAATATTAATTTGGATGTTTATAGACTTTGTTTGTGCCCTCCCTGACTTACACGTGTAAAATGAATAAAACAGACACTCCCTGGACAGGGAATAAGGTGCAAAGAGCAGGCTGCGAGAGTTCAAGGAAAAGTTTATCTAGATCTCTGAGAACGCTCTGACCACATCAAGGTTACACCACATTATATAAGCACATTGACATGTCTAACATATGATGCTACGTTGGACCACGATTGGTCAGTCAGGGTGGTGTCTTAGGTGTGGGCATCATCTCTTCCTCCGGGTTGGTTGCTTGTGTGGCGGGAGGATTGACGTCAGACATCTGTGCTCCGGATGGGTGAAGGTCAGGTCGCTGTGAAACACGGTGGTCACTGTCTAAGCTAAGAAAATATATTCTAAATAATGCATGCACTAAATAATTTTTGATCAAAAAGACACTCAGTAGTTTATCATGTCACTATACAAATCACACAGGTATCTATATCATCTGTAACATTTGGGTTATACAGATCACAGGTTTACAGGTCTTGACCACTATAATACTCTCATTGAACTGTGGGGTTAGTCTCACAAGAATCTCAGGTATGTGGCATTTGTTAGTATTAGGCACAATATACAGCAGCAGGGGTCTAATGTTAGTTGGGGGTCTGTTGGGTGGGCTTCATAGCATGGTCAGTGGTCTGGCACATGAAAGGAATATTTTGCAGGGACACAGGGTTAGAATGGCAATAAGTTTCAACTGGCGAGGGTATTAGGGCAAGGACACTTTTGTGGAGATGGACGAGCTATGTGCTTGGCTCATGTTGGTTCACATGCAGGACAGTGATCTCAGAGGAAAAGAGATGTGTTACATTTATTATTTGTTGCAAGCATCTCCGGCTTCAGCGTGAGAATGGAGCTGCAGAGTTTTCCAGTCAGAGTGGGAACGAGGGTGGGGGCCATGTGCTCCGAGCTTCTGCGGCGGGGAAAGGGAGAGAGACATTTTGTACTATCGCAGTGAGGCCTGGTCACCAAGATGGAGTCGAAAGGGGGTACAAAAATGGATGCACTGTGTCCTGCTCAGTGGTCCCATCTACGCGATTTTAACCCAAAGTTAACATCGCATAAGGGCGAGGGGCATACCCACCACTGGAGGCACTTGGTCCGAGTTTTGTACTGAGAAGTGATGGCAGAGAGGGGCCCATTGGCCCCTCGCTCCCACACATTCCCCCCTTTTGTTACATCTAAAGTAACGAATATTTTTATTTTTTATTCTTTTAATTCTCCATTCGGTAGTACTCAGCCTCCGCCACAGCCTCGTCCCACGCAGGGGTGCCTTTTATTGGCATCCACACTCTGCATACACTTCTTAAGCCATTTCCTCTTCTGGCATATTCGTCTGGTGTACACATTAAGTAAATTCCTCCATCCCCATCTAGATCCACCCATACTTCTTGGTACCATTTCAACTCCCTTGGTTCTTTTATCGTTGTATGATGCAAATTATCAACTATAACCCCATATTGCCTGTAAATTGCTGTCATCCTGTATTGTGGTGTAGTGTACTACCCTGTTTGTATTTGTGCATCTATCATGGTAGCTGCCGTTGTCGGTCGGCCCATTTTTACCATCATCATAGCTGAGGTTGACATACTTTTCTCACAACACCGGAGTCCCAGTTGGCAGACACAGAAGAACAGGAGCACAAAGACGATGACGGGGACCAGTATTTTCATTGCCACATTTACCCATGATGGTATCCAACTGAACATATTGTTGAACCACGTGCTTTCCTCTGCGCCTCCTTCTGTTCTCATCCTCTCTCCTAGATTGTGTACTGCTGTTATCACATGTTACAGTGTTCCGTTATCAGCATCTTCAGTTGGCGCGAATGTGCAACACGCCCCCCCAATTTTTTGGCAAACACCACCGTCCATCGCTGTGAGGAGATCTAGGACATATCTGTTTTACATTGTCATTAGGCCCAGTGCACGGAGCACTATTTTTATCACGTTGAACCCTTCTTTAGTGTCGTTAGCCAGTTGGATGAGCTCCCAGCGCACTATCTGCAACCATTTGGCGTTCGTTCGTGCTTACAGTCCCAGGACAAAGAGTGAGGCGAAAAATGTCTCTGCTGATGAAAAGAGCTTGTATTTCTGCAGGATCTCAGCAAGGAGCTTCGATGATTCGGATGAGATGTAATTGGAGGATCTTTTACTTCGTGTCAATCTTCTCTTTAGTTTATATTCTGACAATAGTTCATATGCTGGAGTTTCTGTTATCATTAGTTGGGGCGCTGTCGATGGTTCAGCCGATTGCCCTGCTGCCGATATGCCAGCCGATTGCCCTGCTGCCGATATGCCAGCCGATTGCCCTGCTGACCCTTGGATATGGCTCTCTGGTATTACCATCAGGGCTGTGTGGAGGGTGGCTAGAGCACAAGTTCCTTTCCACGATGCAGGGAGGTGCAGCTAGGCTTGTTTGCCGCAAACCCAGTACATATCCATTAGTGCAGTGGTGCCTTTCTTCATGTCAGGTATGATTACCGTCTTGGTACATTTCCTTGTCTCCCCCATGTTTACTCTTCCTTCCCCATGGAAACACAGTTCATGTGGCACTTCTTTCTTTATTTTGATAGGTTTTTCTAATGCTGTGACCTATGTTAGCTTTGTGACATGTTGCGACCAGATGGGGTCACATACCTCCTTTATCCATTGGAAAGTGTCATTGGATAGGCCTCGAAGTGCTTCTGCTTTGCATTCGATAGTTTCTTTGTGCCACTTATTTTCTGCATATCGCGTACCCTTGATGACAAGAAATGGTTCCTTAAGGCAAATTACTCCTTGGCGTCTGCTTGTGCACGTTCTCTCATTCTCCAGTTTTTTTCAATGTGACGGTGTGTGCTTGGAACGTGCTCTTTATTCTGCACAAAACCAGATGAATTAAACATTGGGCCTCGGACAAGGGAACCTCCTGCGGTACTAACATTTTCGGGTTTCCTGATGCATGCGGAATGAGTGAACAGACGTAGCAGCTTTCATTTGTTGCTTGCTTCACCGTGGCACTCATGTCGGAATACCATTTATTTGATTGATCTGCGTGGCGGGATCTTCTATTTTGTCTAACCCCAGGTCATGATAAATGTTGTATCTTTTCCCTCCCGCCCCCCTTTTTCTCCTCCTTCTCCCTTCCTTGTCATTGTTTTTCACCCTTTTGTAATGTATTGGAAACATTCCAACCCAAGTTGTATCATTGTTATTCAATATGACATGTGTATCTTCATCAGTAGCAGCAATGTCGCGTGAGGTAGGGTGTATGGTTGTCTGTGAACGTGTACTAGTGTTAGTTAAATCATTTGGCCAATAATAATCTCCATTGTATTCGTTATATTCATAAGCTTCACTCATATTTATATTCAGACGTAACAATGACACACTTGTTGGTCCTACAGTGGCGTGTTCCGAAGGTTGCATCACATCTGTATCGTTAATGTTAATCTCATGTGATTCTTTCCACATAGTCTTTACCCCAGACCATATCAAGTGCGACCCTTCTCGTATCATATTAGCCCCGCTACCCCCCTTATGCATGTCATTAACCAAAGACAAAAGGGTATAATACCAAGCCATAAAAAACAACATTACTGACAACAAAACTGCAGCACATTTTAAAACGCATTCAACATTACTGAACCTACTAGCCCTAATGGTGTCCCTATCACTATCTAGCATTAATTGGTTCTCTGCGATTGTGGTTCAATGGGCCATTTGTCACCTGGAGGGGCGATATAAATTCGGTAAGTCACTACAATATATACATGTATTTACATTTCTTGTTCAACTTC
Organism: Ambystoma mexicanum; assembly: GCF_040938575.1. NCBI lineage: Eukaryota > Metazoa > Chordata > Amphibia > Caudata > Ambystomatidae > Ambystoma > Ambystoma mexicanum. Next base: position 810,666,506 of record NC_090925.1, on the reverse strand, counting down.
ACATTTAATCATAATTTTTAGTCATGTTTGCTCGTTTTCTCTATTACACATTTTCTTTTACTATGGAGAGGAGGAGAGTGAAAGAGTGATGGAGAAAAGCATGAAACAATAATTGAAAGGGAGGAGAGAGAGAGAGAGAGAGAGAGTAGAGAGGGTAGAAAGGTATGGAGAGGATATCGAACAACCAAAAAGGGAAAAAAAAGGAAAAATTGAAAAGAAGGAAGTAGGAGATACGTCGTGCAGAACAAGATGCATTTCATAACTTTTATCTCTGCATGTTCTCTTTACCGACAATTTTGTTATCCCTTTTTAACCTAATTTGTGGTACCAGTGGCACCATTTTGCTCCTCCTGGGGGATTGTACTATCGCATGCCCTCCTCACATCTGATAAGTGCACCCAATACTTCAATCCCTTCACCTTCACTGCAGTGGGTGTACTATAGATGACCTCGTAAGGGCCATGAAACCTAGGTGAATTCCATCTCCTTACCAAGCTGCGGACGTACACTTGTGCTCCTGGCATCAGTGGCCCGCTTGGACTGTCTGTGGCCGGTGTGGTAGTATCAGTCGCCACATTTTCAGTAGAAGGCAGTGCTATTTGTCGCGCTATGCTGCGTACTGCGCGTGTCAACTGGGTTAGGTATTCCTTGAACTCTTCCCCCAGCACTGTGGCCGCCTGTGCGCATCCAATGCTCTTCTAATCGGGGATACTGGCGTATGTATTCGCCTCCCAGTTACAATTTCGTGGGGGCTCAAATGGTAGTCTTTACATGGTTGCGTCCTGAGTTGGAACAGTGCTAGGGGCAAGCAATACACCCAGTTCTTCTTCAGTGTATTACACAACTTGGATAACTTGCTCTTCAGCAATGCGTTGATCTTTTCTACCATCCCATTCGCCATCAGATGATAAATCGAGCATAGTTTGTGTTTTACCCCCAAGAGTTATGTCACTTCCTTAAAGAGGTCATTCACGAAGTGCGTACCGTTGTCTGATCTTATCACATCGCATATTCCCCATCGGGAAAACACTTCCCGAACAAGGAACTTTGCTGCACACTTCGCGTCTGGGTGGGGACATGGGCCCGCTTCCACCCATCTTGAAAAGGGGCATACCACCACAATCAAATATCTTGCTCCATTACACCGCTCTCCCATATCAGCATAGTCTATATGGAGCTCTCTAAATGGTCCTGTTGGTCGGGGCAGGGTAGCGTGCAGTGTTCTCAATGTCATCCCTGAATTATATGTTTGGCATGTTATGCATTCTACAATTAATTTTGACAGGTGCTCCTGTAAATTAGGGACGAACAAATGTTCCTGGATGTCTGCGGCAATGTGTTGTTTTGCTACATGGCCGGGGAAATGGAACTGTTGGAATGCTATTTCTAGTAATTCTACGGGCATTACTACCTTTCCTGTTGTCTCCTGCCTGCAAATGAGGTCTGTGGCCTATTCTTTACATCCCTGTTTGTTCCACAATTCTTGTTCCTCCTGTGGTGCTCTTCTTCGTAACTCTATTATCTGCGCTATTGGTGTATTACTGTAGGCTTCTTCTAGTGAGTCTGTAATGGTTGCCTTTACAACGCACTGGAGTGTTGGTGTTACATTGAAATACGAGGCCTCCTTCGCCGCTGCATCGGCTGCCGCGTTTCCCAATGAGATTGCATCTGTGTTGTTGGTATGGGCTTGGAATTTCACCACTGCCACTACCGATGGTACTGCTAATGCATCTATTAACTCATTCAACAATGTTGCATGCTGCACTGGGGAACCGTCTGCCCTCCTAAATCCCTGTCTACGCCACCGTGACAACCCTGAGTGGACTGTGGTAGCTGCATATGCTGAGTCTGAGTATATTGTCACTGCACATCCCTTAGCTGTGTGCAGTGCTTCGATCAGCGCAGTTAGTTCGGCTGCCTGTGCAGAGTAATGGGATGGGAGGCGCTTTTGCACAATCGTCTCAGTCATCTTCCTCCATGCGCACTACCGCCATCCCTACGCGTTTTTTCCCTGTTTCGGGGTTTATTGATGCTTACCCATCTATGAAATATATTTCTCCCTCCTTTATGGCATTTTCACTTGTTTTTGGGATGTCATCACCTTCCCCCTCATATGTGGCACAATCGTGCTCCTGTATGTCCTCTGTCGTGCATGGCTGTGATGAATGTTGCTGGGTTTACTGTTTTGCACCTTACAACGTGTACGTTGGGGCTCGAAATTAAGGACTGGGGCATCAGCAATAAGGTCCTTTAGTTTAAAATATTGTGTCATAATTTCATGTGTCCATTTTATTACAGCTCTATGTTTCTGTGCTTCTTTTAACGCTTGTAGTAAGTGACGTGTGTATGCCGCGTAATCAAGGATCCAGGCTCGGCAATAGTTACAAATGCCAAGAAACCTTTGCATGTCTTTCACAGTTTTTGGGATTATTATGTTGCGTATAGCAGCTGCTCTGTCTGGGAGTATCCGCTTCCCATCTTTTGATATTAACTGTCCGAGGTATACAACCTCGGCAAGGCAATGCTGCAATTTTCCTTTGTCCACCTTATACCCCTTGGTAGCTAGCACATTCGGTAGTGCTATTGAGTCTTATCTGCACTTTTCTTCTGTATGGCTGCAGACGAGTAAATCGTCTACGTATTGAATAATGGTGCTCTCTACATCTATGTTTCCAATGTCTTCACGTAGTACTTTGTTAAAAATGCTGGGGCTCTCGCAATACCCTTGTGGGAGTCTGTGATGTTCATACCTGTTGTTCCCTAATGTGAACGTTGTCAGGTATTGGGATCCTGGGTCGAGTGGTATGGAGAAGAAAGCATTCTTCAAATCAATTACAGTAAAACATGTTGATTCTTTCCGTACGCTGCACAATATTGATGCTGGGTTAGGAACTAATGGGAACTCTTTTTGAATTATGTCATTGAGTGGGCGGAGATCTTGGATCATCCTCCACGCCCCTCCTTTTGCTTATTTGATCGGGAAAATTGCTGTATTACACGGGGAGTTTGATGGCACTATGATACCTTGTTTTAGGAGTGCATTTATGGTTTCCCTAATTCCCTCCTCTGCTTCTCTCGATATGGGATATTGTTTTACCCTCGGCGGTATTGCACCTGGCATTAGTTTTATTTTTATTGGTGTCACCTAATGCAGTAACCCTACATCGTGGGGCCCTGTGGTCCAAATTTCAGGTGCTACCTTTGCCATGTTTTCCTCAAATATAGTCAGTGGGGCATTAACGCTAGCCATGAGTGGGTTGTATACCTCTCTGTACTGGATCATAATATCACATTGTATACTTATTTCAATTATTATTTCTCCGTCATCTTCACTATCAGTGAATAATTCCTCATCAGTTATATCTCTTAGCATTATGTTTGGGTCTATGCATAACACAGTTCTCCACTCGCACCCATGCGCGTCCAGTCCTATGACCACAATACGTTTGCTGGATACCTGAACTGCCTCGATGTCTATGGACATGATCGTGCCTGGCACGACATCTGTGTGTGCAATTGGGCGGAATATGAAATCTGTTCTCCATTTTTTACTCGTTATCTCTGGTAACACTCGTGCTAATACCTTGATGCCATAAATAAACATGCCTATATCAATGGGTATTCCTCGCACCACAACTTCATTCATCACTGTGCTGATCATCAACATGGCTCGTACTGGGCACACTCCTGGGGTTGAGCATACTATTCCCCGTTCTGTAAACGAGATGGTCATATTTAGTTTACTTAACAAATCTCTCCCCAGCAAATTCATTGGCGCGTCTTCGTGGTACAGTAAGGGTGCGCGCATGGTTTTCCCCCCCACCGTTATATCAAGATCGTTAGTGTAAGGAACTTTCAAAACAGCCCCAGAGAACCCCTGCGTCTCCAAATTCCTGCCTGAGAGCGGAAACCGCCCTTCCATAAGACATGACTTCTCTGCTCCTGAGTCTACCATAAAGATAAACTGCTTATTTCCTATCTCTGCCCCCACTAGTGGTTCCTCTTCTGCACGTAGGGTGGTGGATAGGACTAGACACGCAAGTGTTCCCTGTGTGGCTGTTCCCTGTGAATGTCTTTCTTGCCCTGGCACTGATAAGACATTGTCTCCAACCACTGTCACGCCACGGTATGGTGCGGGCGCACCGTTTGCGGCTGTTGCAAAACAATTATTGTGTGCGTTTCCTACCGCGTTTTGTCTTGCCATAGGTTGTGGCGGTGGTTGCTGTCCTTGCTGCATTGGAGGTTCGTTGTAGTACTGGTCCTGCTGTCTCCCTCCTCCCATCGGTAGTCCATAAGGGCTACCTGGGTGTGGGCACCCCCAGCCTTGTTCGTTCTCTATGGGCTGTTGCCCTTGTAAAAACCCTGAAGGCCACATTCTACAATCTCTAGAATAGTGTCCCGATCTCCCACAATTCCAGCATGACCCTTGTGGTCCGCCTCATTCCCATTCCTTGACCACCAAATCTTCTATTCCCTATACCTCCAAACCCCCCTCTCTGGCCACGGTACCCACCTCTTCCTCTTGCTGGTCTTTCTTCCACTGTTGTCCGCCGTATTGCTCTTCTCCGTTCCACGGTCCTTGTCCTCCTGTTGCCCGCAGTGCCGCTATTGTTACTGGTCTGTTTCCCGCTCCTTCATCCCCCTCGTTTTCTCTTTCTGTGGCTACGCTGGCGTTGATGGCGGCGACCTTCACTAATTTGTTCTGTACCAGCTTCGCCTCGTCTGCCAGCCTTTTTTGTGCTATCTCCTTTTCTCTCTCTTTGATCCTCCTGCAGTGGTGCACAATTATACTCTGTATTTCAGGCCAACCCTTGGCTTCTATCCCAGCTATTTTGTCCAAGGCCTTCTGTACCTCCTTCGGAGCCCCTTTTTGATGATAAAATAGAACAAGGAGGTGGGCTGGTTCCATGCCGTGCCAGTTTCGCTTCTCCATAAATCCTGCACCCGCAGTATGAATTGCGTAGGATCCTCGTTCTCCTCCATTGTACACTGCATCACTAAATGTAAATCTGAAATATCTGGAAACGTGCGCCGTAATGCATCCCACACTTGTGCTCGAACCTTGTTGAACGCCGACCCATCGTGGCGGTCACAACTCATCGTTACCCCGGGGAATCCGGCCTTTTCCCACACTGCGTCTGCTTGGTCACCAATTGCTGACACTAATAAACGTTTCACAACCCCTATTGCTTGTGGCACTCCTGCCATGTAATCCTCAAAGGCGAGTATCCATTTCCCAGCCCCTCCCGATAGTGGGGGGGAGGACCTTCAGCAAGTTGTTTTTATCCATTTGAGCTCATGGAATGTAGTGTGGCCTACCTGCTCCTTTATGTATTAATGGCATTTGTAACTTGTGTTTCTTTCCTACCTTACTTACCGCACCTTTCTTTATTTTACTTACCATCATATTTCCCCCTTGCTGTCTTAATCTACCCTGCCATAGTGGTGGCGATGGTGTATCTGGGTAATGGCAGTTTGGTAGTGGGGACCCGGCCTCGGCAGCTGCCTCTTCATATTCGTCTAAGTCCTCCATACCTCTTCTGTTTCTGATTCTTGCTCATTGTTTTCTTCACGTCCTTCTCCTTTCTCACTTTCTGGGGTGGGCGGGCGTATAATCCTCACAGGTTTGTCATTTAGATGAAACAGGAACTCCCCTGACTGCCACTCTTTCTCTCGCCCTTGTGGTATGCGTGTTCCTTGTGATGATATTGATCGCGCTGGCTCTGAGATTGCTTGTGCCACTTCCCCTGCTGTGCTTAATGTTGGTGTTAGATCTGCCATGGATAACGGCGGCACCTCTCCTCCCCCTGGCAGCATTTGGCCTCTATCGCACAATGCCCTTAGCCGCGTTATTTCCATCTGTGCATGCGCTAGCTGGCGGTCTAATTCTCCAGTTAAGTGTGCCAAATTCACAGGGGGTGCACTTGTCAGACCATACAAACCTCCTTTATCATAGGGCGGTGGTGCCGTGGCGACTGCTCCGGTTGAGGGTGTTGGGGTGGGGCATGCTGGTGTGTACAGGGGCTCGCTGTATCCTACTGCTGGCCTTGACATTAAAGGATATATTTTCGTTGTATAACCTTCAGCTGTAGTGGTTGTGCACTCGCCCTCTGGCATTTTGCTTACCTCTTCCTGTGTTTTCTGGTTTTCGTTCATTCTTTCTTTACCTACCTCTGCTGTAGGCGTAACTTTGATTGATTGATATTTTATTTCTATCGTGCTCGTACACAAGTGTTTCAGAGCGCGACAAGGCAAGGGAGGGGAACAGGGGAGAACAAAACAGCGATCTTACTAGGCCCAGTGACATTGAGAACACGCAAGTGCATGGGAGAGGGGGAGGGGAAAAGTGCATTGAAGGGCGGAGAGGTGGACAGTGCGAAGCAGAGAAGAAACAGATAAATAACAATAAATAAATAATAAAGGCAACAAACAGTGGTAATGCATCCAGGAATATGCAAGTGCTAGGATTAAGGCAGCAGACAGGGTAGGTCTGATAAGTGCAGGAAGAAAAAGGGGGTGCTGTAAGGGTACAGATACAGACCCCAGTGCAACGGGTGGCCCGGAGGCAGTGCGGGAGGGTGGCAGGATGAGCAGGTACCTGGGCCCAAAAGACAGAGGGTGGCCAGGTGCACAGTGCCAAGAGAGAACAGATCAGCAGGGGAGAGGGGGGGCCAAGGCAGAAGAAAAGAGGAAGGTCTTGAGGTGCTTCGATAATCAGAGATAGTTCTCATCAAATTTTAGAGTGGCAGGGAGGCTGTTCCAGAGGGAGGCCCCAGCCGAAGACAGAGATCTACCCCCAGCTCATTTCTTAGAAAAACGACTGACCCTGAGTGAGTTGGAGGTAGAGGAGCGAAGAGCTCGAGAGGGGAGGTATTTGCGGAGGGATAGCTGAAGGTATTTTGGACCCAGGCCCCAGAAAGCCTTGTGGACAATGCAGAGGGTTTTGAATTTAATCCTTGCATCTACTGGGAGCCAGTGGAGAGATTTCAGAGCTGGAGAGATACGATCCCAGGGCTTGAGGCCAAGGACAAGTCTCGCAGTCCTGTTCTGGATTAGTTGCAGAGGGCGGAGAGTAGAGGCAGGTATATTTAGAAAGAGGCTGTTACAGTAGTCCAAGCTAGAGAGAACCAGAGCTTGAGATACCATGAGCTTCTGGGGGAAGGAGAGGAAAGGCAGAGTACCTCTGAGGAGGTGCAGTCGGTAATTTGACTTTTTAGAGACCTCAGAGATGTGGGCGGAGAAGGAAAGGGTGGAGTCAAAGATGACCCTAAGGTTCTTAGCCTCACAGGTGGGGGTAGGAGGAGGGCCAAGGGAGGCCGGCCAGAGAGTGAGGGGGAAGGATGGTGAAGGTGTGCCGATGAGGAGAATCTCCGTCTTGCTGGCATTCAGACAAAGATCATTGGCCGCACACCAATCTTGAATGGCAGTTAGGCAATCAGAGATGAGAGAGGGAGAGGAGGTGGCAGAGGGCAGCTTGAAAATGAGTTCAGTGTCGTCAGCGTAGCACTGGAAATTTGAGCAGAAAATGGCAATGCAGTGGGCGAGAGTTGCCAGGTATTGGTTGGAAAGCCAGGGCGAGAGGTTAGACCCCTGGGGAACACCACAGGTAGAGAGGAAGATAGATGAAAGGAAGGACCCAAGTTGGACCTGGGAGGGTCTATCTGAGAGGAAAGAGGTCAGCCAGGCCAGAGCCTGATCAGTGATACCCAAGTTTTCACGGAGACGGTTGAGCAGGATGGTATGGTTGACCATGTCGAAGGCAGAAGAGAGATCGAGGAGGATGACGACAGATGGAATGTTAGAGTCAAGGTTGGTGAGCAGATCTTCACGGATGTTTAGGAGAGCAGTTTCCATGCTTCTGGCAGCTCTGAAGCCAGACTGGTGATCATGGAGACAGCCAACCAAATTGGAATGAAGGTTAAGCTGAGAGATGGCCAACTTTTCCAGGAGTTTGCCAAGAAAGGGAGTAATGGAAATTGGGCGATAGTTAGCTGGACAAGAAGGATCAGCTGTGGGTTTCTTGAGAAGAGGATGCACAAAGGAGTGCTTCAGAGTGGAGGGGAAGGATCCAGAGGCAAAGGAGTGGTTGCAAAAATCAGTAAGGGCCGGAGCGAGGGTGTCAATGTGGTCCTTGATGGTTTTAGAGGAACAGGGATGAACCTGTTTTGAAGAGGCTTTCATAGATCGGACTTGTCTAGCAACCTCGTCAGGGGTGAAAAGAGGAAAGGACGAGAAGGATGGTGGGAGGGTGGCTAAAGGAGGATCAGCAAGCACAGATGGAGAGGGAAGAGGAGGAGTGTGGGTGGAGAGGGTGGACAGGATGTCCTGGGTTTTTTAAATGAAGTGAGAGGCAAGGGCATTGCAAAGAGCCTGAGAGGCAACAGGGGGGGTAGAGACTGCAGCAGGGTTGGCCAGCTGCTTGCAGATTTTAAAGAGTTTGGCCGAGTTGTTAGATGCCGCAGAGACACGAGCTTGAATGTGGACTCTCTTCTTGGTGAGGACAGAGCTTCTTCAAACATTCGCCACAGGTCTAGTACTTCTCTTCTATTCTGTAGCTGTTTCCTCTTATACCTTGCCAACACCCTTTTATCAAATGACCCACCTTCTGGCCAAATTGGCGTCACACTGTCTCCTTTTATCTCCGTCAACCACTGATCGTGGTATTTTTGTATCTTCTCACTGTATAACGGAAGGTGCTGACAAATATGAGCTAGTGGTGTTATTCCCCCCATGGCGATATATATACATATATATATATATTTCCTTTGTCTGTACTTGCCCTTCAGTCTCTCTTTCCCTCTAATCACTTCTCCACTTGCCTTTCTTTCCTTCTAGCTGGACAATATACCACAAATCTTCTCAATTACTTGTAGTTTGCATGCACATATATGTATCAATATATATAAATCAATTTTCAATGTTACCCTTATAATTGTTGCATGTTAAAATTGAACAGTTCATTTTTGCATATTTTGCCACTTTACCCACAAATCAATCGCAGTACTTGGATATCCTTGACAAGAATGGACAGAACACAAAAGACATAACACATGCCATGCAAATGCACTACCTGCGCGCTTTTTCTTCCCATCTGTTCTTTTTACCACCCCCGTTTCGCCTACTCTTCTCATTCACTCTCCACCTCTTACACCCTCTTACTCTTTTCCAAGAATTCTTTCGTACCCAGAAAAAGAATGTTCTAAATAACTACTCCGAGTCTACTCAACATACGAGACTCCTACTATTTTCTCTGTATCTTCACTTATTTATTTTGCATTGGACGAGACTATGCCACGCGACGCCGCCTTCTACCCCGTTCGGGCTAGGATACCACTTCTCTTTTTCTCTTCACTTCTCACAAAAACCTAATGGCCATAGAAAGGACAGATCAGGAAAGCCTCATCATCACTCACACAGGCCCTACTCTTCCCTATAACCCATTACCACCTGTCCCCCCTATTTCCTCTTTACCTTTCCTTAGTAACCTTCGCAACAGGCACTCACGTGTTCAGTCAGGTGACTCGAGGGTCACCGTTCGCAGCCCGACCCCAGTCAGGCTCGCACCCCCAACCAAGCCGTGGCCCGCCGTGGCCTGCCTCGGCGAGCAGCTTTTCAGTTGAGTATTCGTCAACCGGGAACCCTTGACCCTTCTTCGTAGTGCGCATAGGCTGGTCGGCCGCGGAGGCGATGGTTTCGCTGGGGGGCATCCCGGATCTCGCCGCACGGCACCGGCCTCAAGGCACCTCTCCGATCACGTTGCAGGGGGTCACCAAATGTTTGTGCCCTCCCTGATTTACACGGGTAAAATGAATAAAACGGACACTCCCTGGACAGGGAATAAGGCACAAAGAGCAGGCTGCGAGAGTTCAAGGAAAAGTTTATCTAGATCTCTGAAAACGCTCTGACCACATCAAGGTTACACCACATTATATAAGCACATTGACATGTTTAACATATGATGCTACATTGGACCCGGATTGGTCAGTCAGGGTGGTGTCTTAGGTGTGGGTATCATCTCTTCCTCCGGGTTGGTTGCTTGGTTGGCGGGAGGATTGACGTCAGACATCTGTGCTCCGGATGGGTGAAGGTCAGGTCGCTGTGAAACACGGTGGTCACTGTCTAAGCTAAGAAAATACATTCTAAATAATGCATGCACTAAATAATGGTTGATCAAAAAGACACTCAGTAGTTTATCATGTCACTATACAAATCACACAGGTATCTATATCATCTGTAACAATTGGGCTATACAGATCACAGATTTACGGGTCTTGACCACTATAATACTCTCATTGAACTGTGGGGTTAGTCTCACAAGAATCTCAGGTATGTGGCATTTGTAAGTATTAGGCATGATATACTGCAGCAGGGGTCTAATGTTAGTTGGGGGTCTGTTGGGTGGGCTTCATAGCATGGTCAGCGGTCTGGCACATGAAAGGAATATTTTGCAGGGACACCGGGTTAGAATGACAATAAGTTTCAACTGGCGAGGGTAAGAGGGCAAGGACACTTTTGTGGAGATGGACGAGCTATGTGATTGGCTCATGTTGGTTCACATGCAGGACAGTGATCTCAGAGGAAAAGAGATGTGTTACATTTATTATTTCTTGCAAGCATCTCCGGCTTCAGCGTGAGAATGAAGTTGCAGAGTTTTCCAGTCAGAGTGGGAACGAGGGTGGGGGCCATGTGCTCCGAGCTGCTGTGGCGGGGAAAGGGAGATAGACATTTTCTACTATCGCAGTGAGGCCTGGTCACCAAGATGGAGTCGAAAGGGGGTACAAAAATGGATGCCCCGTGTCCTGCTCAGTGGTCCCATTTTTGCGAATGTAACCTAAATTTAACATCGCATAAGGGCGAGGGGCGTACCAATCACTGTAGGCAATTGGTCCGAGTTTTGTACTGAGAAGTGATGGCAGGGTGGGCCCATTGGCCCCTCGCTCCCACACAACTTTAAGTTGTTGTTGGTTTAACCTTAACTGTTTTTGTAAAAATGTTGGTCAAATAATATATATATATTTATATATATATTACAGTTGCCACTGTATAGGTAAGGTAAAACCTGAAATCCATTGACATTGTGACAATTTGACTCATTTGACCAATTTGTATACAATTTTCAAAAGAAGTTTTCTGAACCTGGCCCCCTAAATTTGTAAAATGTGATTCAAATTATAAAGCACTGAAAAGGGGATGTTTTTCTCCTTTTGCATTGTATTTGCCTCAGGCGCAAATGTACATGCATTAAACATGGCCACAGCCTAACTCGCTGGACAGATATACTTCAAATGGGAAAATAATTTGGCACAAAACGGTGCAGATGTGCCTATTTGATGTTTGGTGCAAACCCGTTCATTTTTTTTAAAAAAATGTTATTATTTGGAGATCAGGGGGCCCCCGGCACCAAAACCTTGGATTTATCTCCCATTGTGCATTGGAGCAAATTAGACTTTTTTCTGTCAATAAGAGCTATTTTTCAGGATAATATTGCTGTAATTTTGTGTTGAATTTTTTATACATTTGCTTAAATCTGAGCTAAATTATCACATGTGGGCAACATACCCATAAGGGGGGAAAACCCATGGTGAATAGCTTAGAAGCATACTGATAATATTGAACATGAAATCTGTGATATGAAAAGAAGCAACTTTAGTAGTACAGGTGGTAACAAAACCCTTGAAATTCTTTGAAAAACTTTAAATCATCACCTTAAGGTCACTTCAACTAAAGTAACAAAATATTTGAAATTCAGCATCTGTTGGAAGGTACACCACTTTAACCTCGAAACCGGCTGTTGCGCAGCCCATTCCAGTGATTCTACGGCAGACTGACAACACAGGCAGAAACACTCGTAGCTTGATTTACCACCCAAGACAATACAAGATCAGTTTATGCCAAAAGGTCAAAAAGTAATCTACAATGTCTAGAACTGACATGAGCTGGCATAGTTCCTGCACCATATGGTGAGGACTCCATAGAGAGTGAGTCCTTGTAATTTTGCACAACACCGATGAGTGTCTGTTTGTTTGTTTGTTTGGTTTATTTGTAGAGCGCTCCGGACCCGTGGGTAGAAGGGCGCTTAAGGAATCGGTTACAGGCATAAGATAAGCATTTACAGTTACAGAGTACATCAAATTACAAAAATAGTTTTACATAGTACAGCAATTTACATATAATACAGGTATGGTTACGGCTGTTAGAGCTTAGAGATGAGGGTATAATGCTACTCTTTGTTCAGTAACCAGCCTATAACAAGTTTCCTAAAGATCGGGAAGGACTCAGTGGTTTTAATTTTGACTGGTAGGGTGTTCCAGAGTTGAGAGGCTAGCACAGTGAAGCTGGCGCCGCCTGCTCTTTTTAAGGCAAATCTGGGCACTAACAGGCATAGGGAGTTGGAAGATCTGGTGGTTCTGGATGTGTATTTTAAAGTGAATTTGTTAGAGAGGTACGGTGGAGCTAGGCTGTTTAAGGCCTTGTAGGTGAGGCAGACAGTTTTGAAGTCGATTTTTTGCTGTATGGAGAGCCATTACACGCTTTCCTGGTAGTGGAGATGTGATCACACCTTGGGATGTTCAGTGCTGCGCGCAGAGCATTGTTCTGGAGAACCTGGAGTTTGTTAGTTACGGATAGGTTGGCTCCTATGTACAGGCTGTTGCAATAGTCTAGTTTGGATTGAATGAGTGCTCTGGCCAGAGTGAGGCAGCTGTCGGGGGATAGCAAGGGTCTTCTAGCCCTTATTAGCTTACCCGTATAGGCAGTGGCCGAGGCGGTTGAGTTGATTTGTTTGGAGAGGTTGGTGTTGGCATCGAGGTGAAAGCCTAAGGTTTTCACACTTTTAGCGATAGGGATGGTGTAACCGTCTATGATAATATTCTTGTAGCTGGGACTGAGTTTAGACAGGTTATGAGGAGAGCCGACCAGGAGAAGCTCCGTCTTCTCATCATTCAGGCAGAGGCCGTGGGTGGCCATCCATGCCTGAATGATGGAGAAGATTTCGTTGATCCGGGTAACGTCCGCATTGTAGTTGCCTGAGATGGTGAGGAGAATCTGGGTTTCATCTGCATAGTTGGTGTAGGTGACACCCAGACGGTCCAGTTTGTCGAATAGGGGCTTCGTAAATATACTGTACAAGGTGGGGGAGACACAGGAGCCTTGAGGGACTCCACAGGTGATGGGGATTGGGTCAGCGGCAGCTGTTGTTGAAAAGACTCGCATGGTTCTATTCGCCAGGAAGGATTGTATCCATGCGTAGGCGGAGGAGGAGAAGTGGGCTGCAATAGATAGGTGGTTGCATAGGATTTCGTGGTCGACTAAATCGAAGGCCGCTGAGAGGTCTAAGAGCAGTAGGATTGCTGCATTGCCTTTGTCTTTGATTTCATCAATCTGGCTTTTGAGGTCAACCAGAGCGGTTTCAGTTACATGTTGAGGTCTGAAGCCAGATTGACGTATCCCTAGCAGTTGATTAGATTCCAGGTACTCCTGAATCTGGATGTAGGCAACTCTGTCCAGAATTTTTAGCAGAAAAGGGACAGTGGTGATGGGTCTATAATTGTTTGGTATGGCTGGGTCTAGGGATTGTTTTTTTAGGAGAGGGAGCACCCAAGATTGTTTTAGGTTGTTGGGGACAGAATTGTTCGCAAATGACAGGTTGATTAGCTTAGTGATAAAAGGGGAGAGATCTTTGGCAGCGTCTTTTATTATTTGGGTGGGGCAGCTGTCCCCTTTGCAATTAGAGGGTTTTAGGGAAGTGATGATTTTTTGGGCTTCTAAGATAGTTACTTTCTTAAAGGTGAAGCCTATATTGGGTTTGATCGGTGTTGGTGGGCTTAAACTAGGGTTAGTGGTTTTGTTGCTGAAGAGTTGTTGACGTTTGTCCTCAATTTTGGTCTGGAGCCCTGTGATTTTATTGTTGAGGGCATTCTGGATGCTAGTGCACCAGGGTTTGTCTTTTGAGCAGTTGTCTGGGAGGGGATTATGGTTTTCTAGCTCCTTTAGAATTTTAAATAATTCTTTGTTGGAAGAGCCTGCCTGGTTAATCCTAGCGTTATAGGCATCTTTTTTGGTGCGAATTATCTCACTTTTGTATAGCGCGGAGGTGTTATTGAAATTGGAATTGTTTTCAGGTGATGGGTTGGTTTTCCATAGTAGTTCTAGTTTAGCTTTCTTTTTCCTGAGTAGATTGCGTTCGGGAGTGTACCACGAATTCAAGTGGTTTATTGGTTTACTTTTGCGTAGGTTCAAAGGGGCAATGGTATCGATGGCGGTAGCCATGGAATTGTTGAAGGTGTCAACTAGGAGGTTAAGGTCAGAATTGTCCGGTAGAGCGTTAAGGGTAGGTAGGACCAGAGGTAATAGGGCTTCGGTAGTGATGTTGCGTTTGATTCTGGTTGGGCAGGCTGGTGCCAGGGGGTGTTTCTTAGGCGTGGACTGGTTGATGTGAATTTCAAGTGGGATAAGGTAGTGATCCGTCCATGTAAGAGGTTGGGGGTCCTTACAGGTAGTGTTGCAGTTAAGAGTTGCTACCCAGTCAAGAATTCTGCCTTTCTGGTGAGTCGGTGCGATACTGAGTTTAGCGAGTCCGTGCTCAGTTAGGGCGTTTGCTAAGGATGCAGCTGGTGCGTCCTTGGGGTCGTTGTAACCTAGATTGAAGTCACCAAGGATGATAATTTGTGCTAGTGGCTTGGAATTTTCAGTGATGAGCGCTGTAATGTCTTTTTCAAAGGTTCCAGGAGGGCCTGGGGGTCTGTATATAAGGTGTAGTGTAATCATACTTGTGAGGGAAGTTTGTAGCTTGATTGTGAGTAACTCACATGATTTAAGAGATAGGGTGGAGACTAGTCTGCAGCCTAGTGGTGTTTTGGAGATGAATGCTACGCCTCCTCCCTTGCCATTAAGTCTGTCGGCTCTAAGGATGGAGTAGTTGGCAGGAATGGCTAACGATAAATGTGGTCCTGAGGCCTCGTGTAGCCATGTTTCCGTTAGGGCAAGGAAGTCGAGATCATGGGATAGAATGGTGTCAGCAATTTCTGTGGGGTGTGCGGCCAAGGATCTGGCATTGAGTAGGGCTCCTTTAAGGGAGAGTGGGGCGGGCTCTTTGGGGGTCTTTGATTTATTCGAAGTGTTGGTGTTGAATTTGGCAAGGGGGATGCTATTTGTAAAGGGCAGCCTAGTGCCTAGTCTGTTGTTACGGGCAGTGATGTAGGGGTTCTGGAGATTTCAGTGTACCGAGCACAGTGAGATATGAGACATGGAGCACTGAATGTACAGTGAATCAGAGTTTTGTTAGGGGTCACGATGGCTGGGGAGCTGTTGTCTACGGCGGAAGTAAGGTGAGAGTGGTGGTTGGGTGGAAAAGGCGGCTGGGCGGGTAGGAAGGGCGTGGGGCAGGGGATCGGGTAGTGCCTAGGACAGCCAAGATTTGCTAGGCCGTTGTTGACTGTTATGAGGATGTTGCCGCTACAGTGTACATTGTCCGGCATGATGCAGAAAGGGAACATGGTGAGAGTGAGAGTGAGAGTGAGCCAGGTGATCATGGTCCGGGCGCACTGCTACACAATGCAGGTCTGCAACACACTAGGGCTAGGTTGCAATGGGACAGTGCCTGGATTTAAGAGTACACTCAGCGGATAAATGCCGTGTGGTAGCAATTAGTGGTACATGCAAGGCAGGTGTAGGCAGGCGCATAGAGACACTTAGAGATGAAGCAGTAAGTACAATGCCGAAAAGGTGGGAGCAGGAACAGGCTACTAGAGGCTTTACCTATCAGCATGAGTCGTATGTACAGCAATGTAGGGGCAATACCGCAATGTAATATAGTAACTGATACATGCTAGAATAACACTTCTGAGAACAGCATATTTCTAGAATAACACTTCTGAAAGCAACATAATGTTTACTTGCATGTAAGACCAGTTTGTCACCGTATCATGTGCCATGCGTGGCCAGTAGTATGCATAGGATATGTGCAGTTAGCTGTACAAATAGGTTGTGCACAAACGTTGAGTTTAAACATGCATGGAGGAGTGGCTGCGAGCAAAATGAAAGAGCAATATGGCAAGGCTTTGTAAAGTGGCTGTGAACAAAATCAACAATGCAATTGAGTTCAAACACACGTGGAGGAGCGGCTGTGAGCAAAATGAAAGAGCAGTATGGCAGGGCTCTGTAAAGGGGCTGCGAGCAAAATCAACAATGCAAGTTCAAACACGTGGAGGAGCGGCTGCGAGCAAAATGAAAGAGCAATATGGCAGTAGTGTCCAGGTGCCAGACGTCTTAGCAGAATGTTATCTCTTAATAGAGACAAACTCTATAGAGATAGATCTGTGTGGCGTTGGATGTTGCTGTTTGCTGCCATGAGGTTTGGGGCAGTAGAGGCAAGTGTTGTGTGAGTGTGTCAAGAGATATATCGGTGCAACAGTTGATGTGTAGGTGGGGGGATGAGGATCTCAATTGAGGGATGCCTGTGTTTGTGCTTGTGATTCTGGATTGGAGTGGTGTGCAGACTGGTGGAGTATTGATGTGCTGTTGCCACCATTGCTGTGGTTGAATGGAGCACTGAGGTGTTATTTTTGAGATATAAACTTGGGCTAGTAGCATGTATAGTCAGATAGGATACTGATGTGCCAATGAGGTCTTTGGAACTGTTGACTGTTAATGGGGGTTTGGGGTTTAATCCGGTAGGCTAGATTGTGGAGGAAAGGGGATAAGGCTACATAGGGGGCAGGTTCCTGAATAGGGCTAGAATTGTCAAAGTGAGAGGGTCTTGGACAGTTCCTGGAACTGGGTGAGGGTTGACAAGAGGAATAGATGAGGTAGTGAGGGTAGGTGATGGAGAAGTAGTAGACTTATTTGGCCCTGTCTCTTTAAGAAATATGTACTTGTTTGTTCTCTTTCATATGCTTCAATCACGTTAATTTGGTTTTGGCAGTGCTGCCAATACGTCCCAGTGTCCCCTATTCCCTAGAGTGGACTCACCGGCTCTTGCTGGCGTATGTTGGTTCTTCCGAGATAAGCCTCTGGCAGTCTTCCGGTGTTCCGCTCCCTTTCGCTACCTCTGCTTTTATGATCCATTCTCTTTGATTGTGTGGAAGTGGCCTTTCAGCACCTGCGGACATCCAGAAGCCTTCGGTTCTCTTCTGGCATTCTCACAGCATACACCATTTCTTCTCGGCGACCAGTTGGCTCCTCGGATACCGCTCCAGCCTCACGAATCCTCAGTCAACACCAAGAGAAGCAGCGTTCTCCAGCCAGCATCTGCCTGTCAGCTGGTCTGCCGATTTAAATCTCCCGGCTCTCAGTGATCTCCATTACTTGGTTCCTCTTTTTAGTCACAGTACTTTTATGTTTAGGGCAATAGTAGTCTGTTTCTGCAAAGTCTGAAAAAAAAAGGTTCTTATCAATCTTAAAAGACAAATCCGTTTTTGAGGACTTGTAGGCAGAGTCTGAAAAATAGTTTTCAGAGGTCTTGAAAGGCTAGTCAGATATTAAACACTTGTATGCAGAGTTTGAAAAGGTGTTTTCAGGAATCTTGAATGGCAAGTCAGATTTTAAGGACTTGTATACAGATCATGTGAAAGTATTTCCATTACTTTTCCTAGGTGGGTGAGAGGAGGTATGACAATATGCTATTAATGCATGGGGATATCATGAAAAGGAAAAGGGGTAAACAAGATCTCGTCCAATGATGTCACTCTCCCGAGGGCTGCCTCCCCCATGTGATCCTCCCTCATATAGTCACTCCCAGGGTCAAGATCAGGTAGTGGCTGCTGTCCCCTGGCCACATGGTGAGAGGTCACCGCTGGGAAATAAGTGATGTCACCATCAGATTCATCACAACTAATAAAGGGGTCTGGGATGAGGGTGCGGAATGTAAGTGCAATTATGGATTGTGATGAGGATGGGGGTTGTGGGAGTAATGAGGGACGGGGACCAGGATGAGTGTTGTGGGGTTTGTTTGTTTATTTGATATAGCGCAAAACCAAACCCGCAGGTAGCTGGGCGCAAACATTACAAGGATACTTGAGAACTTAGTTACAGTGACACACAAAATAGACAGTAGGACAGTTCAGCAATGTTACAGTCTAAGTGTAATTATACAGTTAATGCCGGGTGTCAGCAGCATAAAGAGCTAGGTAACAATCAACCACAGTTTGTAGTCCCGGTAAGATGCAGTGAAATTCCTAGATACTAGCAGTGGTGGTCGGGGTCAGATTAGCGGTGGGCATGACCCAGGGAGTGTCACTCAGAGTGTCACTCAGGGAGAGTGGTTCAAGTAGGAGAAGGTAATCACTTTAAATGTCATTAGATCGTATCCATGAAAGAACCTTCCGCCTAAAACTTAGGTAAGGTTGGTCCTTTCTGAGTTCTAAGGTGAGTTTGTTCCAGGTTTGGGCAGCGATGACTGAAAAGCTAGCGCCACCAGCTGTACTCTTTTTGTATCTAGGCAAATCAATGCATAGGCGTTAGTCATTCTTGTGGGGAAGTTTGAAATTCTCTTGTTGATTCTATTCGCTAGATAGGGAGGAGCTATATTGTTGAGCCATTTGGATGTGAGCAAGAGAGTTTTGAGGGTGATCCTGTCTTTAATTTTTAGCCAGTGGATATTCCTTCTGGAGGTAGAGACATGGGCTCTGTTAGGAATGTTTAAGCCTACTCTAAGAGCGTTATTTTGGAGTGTTTGGAGTTTGTTAAGGATATACTTGTTAGATCCCGCATATAGGGCATTACAATAGTCCAATCTGGATATGATAAGTGCATTAGCTAGGGTAATACAGCTAGCCTCTGTTAGGAATGGTCTACATGCTTGGATCAGTTTACAAGTATAGGCTGTCGAGGAAGCTAGGCAGTTAATTTGTTTCTCAAAGGTGAGTGCTGAGTCCCGATAGACCCCAAGTGTTTTGACTGCGGGCATCACTTTGATGACATTGTTGTCAATGTTAAATGAAGCATAGTTCGGGTCAAGTTTTTTAATCGCTGTATCTGTGCCGAGGATCAGAATCTCTGTTTGATCGTTATTCAGGCAGAGGCCATGGGATGCCATCCATGCCTCAATGAGGAGATATATCTTGTTTACCAAAGCTGAGTCTTCCAAGAAGTTACCCAAAAGGGGGATGAGGATCTGAGTGTCATCTGCGTAGTTGGTGTAGATGACACCCAGTCTATCCAACTTGTCAAACAAAGGTTTGGTAAAGATGTTGTACATAGTGGGAGACACACATGATCCCTGGGGGACACCGCAGGAGACTTGTATGGGATCGGCAGCTGCTAGGGGGGAGAAGACTCTCATTGTCCGGTTAGCAAGGAAGGATTGTACCCAGGTTATGGCATCTCTTGAAAAATGGGCAGCGGAGCCGAGGTGATTACATAAAACTGCATGATCTACCAAGTCAAAGGCTGCCGAAAGGTCAAGGAGGAGTAGCATAACTGATTTTCCATTGTCCTTCAGCTCGTCAATTTGAGTCTTAAGATCAATCAGGGCTGTTTCAGTGCAGTGAAGGGGGCGGAAGCCAGATTGTCGTGAGCCTAGAAGGTAGTTGGTTTCAAGGTAGTCCTGTATTTGCAGGTATGCAGGTAGGTTAAAGAGGTATATTGATTGTATTGAGGCACTGTGAGAATGATGGGGGAATGGACTGTGATGAGGATTGGGCAAGCCAGCTAAGTGCAATGAGGGCTGTTACAAGGAGGAGAGATGCTGGCAAAGGAGAATGACCCTTTTTGATAACCTTTATATGTTTGCATGCAACATCGTAAGTGGTCCCCTTTTTGGTTTTTTAATTTATGTGTGTAATAAACTTTATGAATTTCTCTGTGCTATGGTTGCTCTGCTTATACAGATGCTTCAGTTAATTCAGTAATATTATACATTGCACTTTCCACATATTTACTATGACAGTTTTTCTGTTCTCATTGAGCAGTTTCTACTTATTTATGTGCTCTGATTGTTTAAAATATTACACATTAACATTGTTTTAATTTTCCATACGCTTCTGCTTGTAGCATTACAATTGTTTTGGTTATTGGTATGCTTCTCAGTATTATAGTTCTTAGCTCTGCATTACACATTTTCTACCCATTCATATTCTTCTGATTGCTTGTAAAATGTTTCTTCTGTTTTCAAAAGCTTCTGCTTGTAACATTAGTATTGTGCAGCTTATTTGTCTACTTGTTCGTAACATATTAAACAGCAAGTTTTGTGAACACGTCAGAAATATAGATACATTCCTGTGCATTTACATCTCAATACCTGTGAGTTTCTAAATCTTTGAAGGATCTACAAATTCAAATGGAGTGTATATGTGTGGCACACATCTCGAAAATCGAAGCCGCCAATTCTTAGAAATCTGATTCTATATTTTCCATTTGCCTAGGGAGATCTCTGTCATGAGAAAGTGAAAAAATGCCTTAGTTCAACTTCTTAGAACCTTTGATTGAATACATGGATGCTTACCAAATGTGGCATGCTGATCTGGGCCTGTCACGTTCAGCAGTTTGTCAAGATCCATTCAGAGGTTCAACCGTTATAGGGGAAAGTAATAATTTTGCATTTTAAAATAGAACAATAGAGCAGGTTGTGGTGGAATAAGAATTGATGTTTTATGGTGACATGTTTCTGACATGAAGAAACGTCGTGCTGCTTAAGAAAGAGACCCCTATGAATGCTTCTATAGTAGTTGGGCCGGACTAGTATAATGTTGCACTGTGCTGGTTAGTTGCTAGACTCCATTTTGAAACCGGAAATGCTTGCACGCATATACGTATTTCCTCTTGTCACTCATACACGAGAATCCCTCGTGTACACATGCCGTGAACAGTTAGGTTGTTTTCTTGAAGCCATCACCATTATAATTGCACTGGTTACATCTGGCTGACACTGCTTTGCTCTCGAAGCCAGGTCAGCTACAGTAAATCTTTTATGATAAGACTGCCACAACAGAAGGGCGTGTCGGTTCCACTGTATGGACTCTGGAGAAGTGATCAGCAGAAAGTTCAAAGTCTGCTCCTTAGGAATCAAGGTATTCAAACATGTATAAGAGCTGCTGTGATTTGCTGGGGGCATGTTCAGTTTATGATGTGTTTGTGGAAATCTGTCCTGTGAATGTATGCTCTTTGCTTTGCTGGCACTAAAGACATTTAACAATTATGTTTCATTCCTGAATATGTGTGCATATTTTTTACGTGTATATCAATGTTTATATTTATACATGTATACCTATATACACATTATATATATAATAGTGCTGCAATCATATTAGTTTAAGCATAACATCTAAAAGATTATTCGAACAACAAACCGGATGATTGTTCACAATACGTCAATTTATGCCATCTCTTCATATTGCAAAACCTGATTAGTCCTCATCATATCTCAAACCGTAAATATCAATGTTTCCAATGCAACCTCTGATGTTTTCGGTTTGAGGGTTGGGGCGACCCCTGCAGGCAGACCTTAAACTACCAGGCTCCTTGAATGAAATGGCTGCCTGCAGGGGGTTACCTCCTCTCATTAAAAACAGGAGAGCTGGGACTCACTGCTATAAATCCTTTCATGCGCCTAGCCTCTCCTTTTTTTTTTTCTTAATCACAGGCTACAACCCAAGGCTCTGACCCCACATAGGCAGCCTGCCAGCGGGTCGCGGGCCCATGATTTGGAACAGAAAAGAGAGGCTGGGCTCACCAAAGGTATGATACCAGTGCACCCCAGCTATTCTGCTTGGCTCCCTCTACCTGGCAGCCAAGCAATTGCCATGCCACCACACCCCATAGGCGACAGGGGGCTCAAATTAAGGGACATAACCCAGCCATACTTAGAACACATACCATAATGGAAGTGACACTCAGTTCGGCCACCCACTTAAAGCATTGAAAGGACTGAGGCATGGGGGCTTGGTGTTAATTTTTTAAACCAAAACGTATTATCTTTTATTATTTGATTTAGCTGATGAATCAACTTTTCAAATACACGTATTAAATTTCCATACAATCACATAAACAAATGTAAGGCATAAAATGATATGATTTTCCATTCACAATAACTAGTCTATGTTATATATACAGACTAGGATACAGGGTATAAAACACATATTTCTGTTTAAGAAATTACATCATTTTCTTCAGGAAACACTTCATCTAAAAATTGTACTATTGATTTCCATACAAAGAATTTAAGACTTTGAAAAAGCAAGATCCAGATTTCGTTATCCTCCGCTGCATGGAAAAGATTTAATTTGTTAGATAAGTGTTTTACGCGAAGTACATTCAGTTGCGGACAAGATATTATAACGTGTTGTAAAGTTTCCTTTTTTGTTTGATTTTTACAAAATCTACAGAAATTCATATTCAGTGGTAGGATTTTTCTCCTCACAAGAATATCTCTAGTGGGCCACTGATTGAGTCTGAAGCATAAGTATTTCTTCCTTATTATTGGTGATGGACATTTCAACAAATAGGAAGAGATGCAACGTAATTTTTTATGGCCAAAGGTGTGGGTCCCAAAATCCTTGTATTTTAGACAGATTTCTCTGTTTGTTATCCAGTCCCAGTGGTAGAATTTACTCTTGGCACGTATTTGATTTTCTAGCAGAAGCTCGATGGTAATGTCTGCCTCAGTTAACGTATTCAAAACCAAATTGCGCCATCTATTTGGAAAGTTAGACTTAGATATAATTAATTGGCGGGCTACCACACTCAACATATTGTTAGTATCAAGACTCATAAGGCATTTCCTAAAAAAGGTGCACATTCGCCACTTGACTCGAGTGGCTAGGAATATTATACCCAGTTCATATCTTATAATCGGCATTGGCGTACAATCAGGAAGGCATAACATTTTTCGCGAAAACGTGCCTCAAGTTTGTTCCATACATTATCAGAGAAGTATAGCATTGATTCGATACCATAGCAAACCAAAACAAAAAAAATCTCCTGCATCCATGTTTCATACTGATGCTAAAACATACCTAGTCTTCGCGCCGATGGCACAACATGGAAGATGTAAGGTACACTGGTAAGATGTTCACATACTCCTCTATCACATCCTGGTTTTGTGATCTGTTCTCAACTGGACCCCACACAGGGTACTACCTAATGCATGCCCCTATTGTTTGAGATGCCTCTATTACAGTAAATATTCACTAAATGGGCTTTGCTGTTTCTTAAGGCTAGGTCTGTGTAACATTGTATACTGTAGGCATAACTTGGGCAGTGCTTACTCAGGGGAGTTGAAGAAAATGCCCCACCAAAGAATCACTCATTTGCATATTTTATTATTTTACTTTCTAAGTCAGTGGGAGTTGTGTGTACTCCTTTAAGCTCTGGTTGTTTGTGTAATATGTCTTTATTCGAATTTTAAGGCATTGTCATTCCCAAGTCTTTCAATATCTAATGTTATTTGATTATGGGTTGGATTGACTTTAAAAAATATAGTTTTTACTAGCCTCTGATTAAGATCATGATATAGTTCAAGAGGTATCGGATAGAGCGTGTCTTATAGTGGACACTAAACAGCAGAAACTGTATGTTGGGCTTCACCCAGTGGTAAACAAATTATATACAAGTTTGCAAAGAAACATAAACCGTAGAGTCCAAGAATGTTCTGGGAGGTGTGTAACACGAAAAACATGCAATTCTCCATCGGCTTTTAAGTTTGGCAAAACTCGTTCTACCGTACCCGACCAATTCATGGTGTTCTCCTGTCTCACCACTTTTCCACAAGTGCCTCTCCAATACCCGAACATCTTACAGGAGGTGATGGTTCCAATCATTGACCGTGTGGTCTGCGAAGATCTCTTCCAAATTGGTCCAAACCCAATGGTCCAAAATGTGATCATCCAGGGTGAGGTAATATGTGCCGGATACCAATCGGGAGGGAAAGATGCCTGCAAGGTGAGAGACTTTTCAAGTTCATGGATTAGCTTCTGGAATAAAATTACTTATGATAGCAATATTATGTTTTGCTATAGAGCAGCCATAGAAAATGCTACCCTTAAAATGGAGAAAGGTGGGATGAAGAATGAACACTGTTAAACACAATGCTTTCCAAACAAGCTTTGGCAAAGTCAACAGTTTTGTCTTTCATGTAGACATGAAAAGGTGTTTTATAGGCACTGGGATAATGGTAGTATCTGGCCACAAGATGCCAACAGCTGGCAAATGGTGTTAATACCTTACTATATCATGACAGTGTATGGCAAATGCCTAGAAAATGCCTATCCAAAAGTCAAAATGATTGGCTTTGCCAATGTTTGTTATCAACAGGAATTCATTGAAAGGAACAGATGCTAGGATACACATATTGATTATTCATTCTGGGGGCGGAGTGGCCCTGATCTTCCCAGAATGGGTCCATGCTACTATCATGCCCACCGACGGCAGGCTTGGTGTCTCTCCTATCCTCTCGCTGACTCTGGCCACCATCTACAGGCCACTTGGTCCGGTCTCCCTCTTCTGCACAGAGCGGTCTGGCCTCACCTCTTCACTCCTGGCCTCCACCTCCAAGCTTCTCCTCCACATAGACTTCCATATTCACCTTGACTCCCTTCAATCGGGCTCTGGACTCTTCTGCAACCTCTGTGACTCACGTTCCCTCTCCATTCTTCCCTCCGGTCCGACACACTCAACCAGACACACCTTGGCAGCTCTCATCTCAGCAGACATCCCCATCTCCAACCCTCTCAATACTCCTCTATCCTGGTCTGATCATGCTCTCCTGTCCTCTCACCTGGATCTCTTGTGCCCCCTGGCTAAACCCCCGCCCGCACTGACAGTGTCATTTGACCAATGAAGCGAACGTCAGTTGCTGCCTTTGCCTCAACCTTCATTCCCCTCCCACTCCTGCCATTGACTCCCACACTGACACAGCCCTTACTAACGTTCGACTCTCCATCTCCAACACTCTGAACCTCGTTGCTCCTTGTATGACTCCGACCTGGTCTCTCTGAAGCTCAAGTGCAGAGCTGCTGAGTGGAAGTGGCAGGCTTTGAGCACATCCTCTGACAGACTGGCCTGCTGCCTGCTCCACAGTCAATACAGACATTCCATCTGCTCAAAGAAGAGGGCCTTTATCTGAGCCCACATCTCCGTGCCCACTAACAACATGACTGAACCTTTCAAAATCTGCAAGGAGCTTGCCAATCCTACTGCATTCTCCATTTCTCCTCTGCCTTCCCTGGCCCTCTGCACTGCACTGGCCTCTCACTTCATTACTAAAATTCAGGACATCCTGTCATCACTTTCCTCTACACCACTACCTTCTTCTTCACCCGCTCTCAGGCCGCCCTTGGCCACCCTTTCCCCTTCCCTCCTTCTCTTCTCTTTCTCTCCCATATCACCGGATGAGCTCTCTAGACAAGTCTGCTCTATGAAAGTCTCATCCAAACAGGTGCTCCCCTTCTCCTCCAGAACTATCAAGGACAACCTTTCCTTCCTTGCTCCAACCTTGGCTGATTTCTGCAATCACTCCTTTGCCACTGGATCCTTCCCGCTACCCCTCAAGAACTCCCTTGTGCACCCTCTCCTCAAAAAGCCTTCTGCCGGCCCCTCCTGTCCGGCTAACTTCTGCCATATCTCCATTACCCCCTTCCTTGGCAAACTCTTGGAGAAGCTGGCCATGTCACAGTTTATCCACCACACTGAATCTGTCGGTTGTCTCCACGTCCACCAGTATGGCTGCAGAGCAGCTAGAGGCATGGAAACTGCACTCCAGAACACACGTGAAGACTTGCTCGCTAATCTCGATACCAACTCTCCTTCTAGTCTCATCCTTCTTGACCTCCCCTTTGCCTTTGATAAGGTCAATCATGCCACCCTTAGAAATTGGTTCTGCGATACCCTTGACATCAAGGACCTGGCTCTGGACTGGCTGACTCTCTGACCGACCTTCCCAGGTTCAACTGGGCCCTTTTCTCTCCACCATCTCACTCTCCACCTGTGGTGTCCTTCAGGGCTTTATCCTCTCGCCATGGCTTTCAACATCAACCTTGCCCCTCTAGCCCATTTGATCTCCGCCTTCTCTCCTAAGTTCCAGTGTTATTCCGGACAACATGCAGCTCTCCTTCAAGCTTCACTCCTCGGTCTCCTCGTCTTCATCCCTCATTCCTGACTGGCTGTCTGCTATTAAGGCAAGATGCACTGCTGACAATCTCTGCCTAAATGCCAGTAAGTCTGAGATCCCTCTCATTGGGACCCCAGCTCCCTCCTTCCCCCCTACACTCTGGCTGCCCCCCATGGATCCCCCCACCCTCCTGTGAGGCAAACAATCTTGGCATCAACTTTGACACCTCTCTCTCCTTCTCTCCTCGTAACACGGACCTTGCCAAGAAGGCCCACTTTCAACTGCACCTCTTCAGAGGTGTTCTCCCTTTCCTCACCTTCCCGGACTACTGTAACAGCCTTTTCCTCAACTTGCCTAACTCCTCTCTTCAGCCCTTTCAACTAATCGATAATAGGACTGCAAGACTTATCCTTGGCCTCAAGCCAAGGGCCCGCATCTCTCCAGCCCTAAAATCTCTCCACTGGCTCCCGGTTGCTGCAAGGATCAAGTTCAAGACCCTCTGCATCATCTACAAGGCTTCCTGGGGCCTGAGACCCTGCTAAATCCAACTCTCTCCCTACATACCTCCCTGCTAGACCCCTTCGGTCTTCTAGCTCCAACATCTGCAGATCAGATGCTTTTCCAGGCAGAGAGGTATGGGGTAGATCTCGCTCCTCTGTAGGTGCCTCCCTCTGGAATGTTAGACCTGAGAAGGATCTTGTTAAGTTACAAAAGCTTCTCAAGACCCTCCTTCTATTCCTCCTTCACTCTCCCCTGATAATGTCACCATTGCCTCCTTTTGACTGGCTAGCTAGTTCCTTCAGATTGTTACAGGACACCAGGCCCTCCTCGCCCAGACTACCCCTGCAATTGTTCTCCACTGACCCCACATCCCCCGCCTGCACTCGCCCTTCTATGCTCCCTCTGCTTGCACTAGCCTGGCTGGGCCCGCTTCCCAATGATGCCCTTCCAGCCCTGTCCCTCGCACTTAGCACGTGGACCTTCTTTCCCCTGCACTCTCTTCATTCCCCTGGCACTGTCCACCAGGCCTCCCCCTGGCACTCGCATAACCCTTGGGCCCTTTCCGGCCTGACCAGCACTACACCCCTCCCTTCTCCAGCATGGGGTCTGGCATGAATTCACATGCTCATGAATATTCCCCGTCGTCAGGCTGGGAATCCTCGGTAAAGAAAAAACCAGTATCAGTTTCGTTTCTGATCTGTCTTTCGTAGTAATAACCAATCACTGGTCTCTGCGTCATACTGACCACAGCCAATGACTGCCCTCTATCTAAGCACCGACTCTGGCAGCCATCTTCAGATTTTTACCGCACGTTCATGTGTTGGGATCCTCGTGCTATTGCTCTCGAGCGTTAGTGCTATTTTTTCACGTTTTTTCTCAAAAACTTCGTTTTTTCGGTCAAAAGAGCCTCAAGCTCCACCGACTCTCCATCCGATCAACGGGGACCCGTGTCGGATTCGTCTGCACCCCTCAAGGGTGAAGATTTCGTCGAGCTACGCTTTTGGAGGACTCCAGAAGCTTCTCAGGCCCGGACATGGCCCAGGAGAAGGGAAGCTCGACGCCCGGAAAGCTGTTCAGGATCTGCCCTGGATGCCAGCTGCAGAATGCCAGCTGCAGAACGTCTTTAAGGAGGACGAACACTCCTTTTGTCTCTACTGCTTACATGAGGACAAGACGCACGTGGAGAAGGACTGTGCGTTTTGCGGCAATATGTCGGAGCGGACCATGAAGGACCGCCATCAACGTCTCGCCAACTGGCTGGAAGGGAAGAGCCCGTCAGGCGAGAAGAAGAGGAAGAAATCCGAGCAGTCTTCTAAGACCTTTGAGGACGCCCCGGCGACGGGGGTCCAACACAAGGCCAAGCACCGCGAGTCCGCTGGCACCGGGAGCGCTGAACGGTCGGGCTCTACGGGCGCTAGGCAGGGCGCACCCTCCCCGGCACCATCAGCCACGAGCCAACGCTCTGGGTCGGGTAAGAGGAAGGGCGAGCACCCGGCGAAGCTCCTGGAGAGGCCCCGGTCGAGCTCGAAGGCCCCATCGGAGGGGGAGCAAGGCAGTGTCCCCCCCTCAAGGATAAGGCGGTGAGCGCACCTAAGGTGGTGAAGGCCTTAATCCATCCGGCCAAGCCCTCTATCGATACTGTCGCGGCGGCCCTGGCTCAGCCTGTGGAGGCTACACCAGTGGTGGCGACCTCGGGGCTCAGAGTCTCCCTGCCACCTCGGAGGGAGTCCTCTTTTGTGCCCATCGATAGGACCCCCGTGAAATCCCCGGCGGGGAAGAAGAAGGGGGGGCAGGGCGTCGTCATAGATTCGGCCTCAACCTCGGAGGAAGAGCTGATCGAGGTCTTAAGCCACGGCCTTGGCATGGAAGAAGACCGGCCCGTCGGGATGGATCCCGACGCAGGTGACGACGACATCGTCGAGGGTGCCGACGGGGCCCCTGATCGCCCGTCGGATTCCCCTCTGCCAGCGCCGCAAGACAACTCGGCGGCCATTTTGTTGGCTATACAGTCCTTATGCTCAGAGATAAGGACGAGACTACCATTGCCGACGGAGGAACCTCTCCCGTCGGGGGATCCTGAACCGGGACCTTCTGGTGTTCCCCCGCCCAAGAAAAGAAGGATTCACCCTCCACCTCCTTTTCAGCCGTCGCGCCCCGTCCAGCCCTCCTCCCCGTCCACCCGAGGGGATGATACGGGGACTGACACGGCAGCGACGGGTACGGACGAGGTATACGACGAGGATCTACCATCGTCACCTCCCACCAGGGCTTCTCCGCCGACGAGATTGGATCGTTCCACTCCATGATCGCCAGGGCATCCGAGCTTTTCCAACTCTGCCCTGAGGAGAAGAAAAAGGAAGGATTCCTTTATCAACGGCGGGAGACCAAGAGGAAGACGGTCCTCGCGGTGCCTCTACTGGACGACATTTGGGATGAGGGCCTCGCCCTCCTCAAGAACCCTTCCACGACGCCAGCTAGAAGAGACCGGTACGAGAAGAAGTACCGGGTCCCGGACGCGGCCCCCCTGTGCCTCCGGGAGCAGCCTACCCCGGACTCCGTCGTCTCCGCGGCGGCCAGGAAGAAAGTGGGGGGGGTTTGCGGCCTCCACATCGACTTCCCCACCGGACGGCGAGGGAAAGAAATTGGACGCTATGGGACGCAGGGTCATCTCGTCTGCAGCGACGACGATTAAAGCGGCCAACGCCTTGGCTATCGTGGCCCGCTACGACAGGGAGCTATGGTACAAACTGGCTCCCCTGCTGGACTTCCTACCGGACGACAAGAGGGCGGATGCCCTGGAGATCCTGCAGGAAGGTGAGGTGGCGTCGGACCACGCCATCACTATTGCGACGGACATCGCCGACACTGGGTTTCGCCAGTTGGGCAACGGCATGTGCCTTAGGCGGCGTGGATGGCTCAAGGCTACGGACTTCCGTCAAGACGTGCAGACCAGAGTCCTGGATATGCCGTTCGATGGGAACAACCTGTTTGGGAAAACAGTGGACAATTCCCTTCAGTCCATTAAAGCGGACACTGAGACGGCCCGGGCCCTTGGGGTTCTGCAGCAACGACGGACGCCCTTTCGGAGCAGTGGAGGCAAGGGCGCCTCCAAAGGTTCCGGCGGCGGTTTCTCCACCTACCGTCAAGCGGCCCGCTCGTCGTCTCAGGAGGCCTACAGAGGACGAGGCAAGTCTGGCGGACCCCGCCGTCATCGCCAAGGAGGTCAAGGCGGCAAAGCCTCGTCGAAACAGGATTGAACCGGCCGTGGGGTCGGGCCCCCACCGAAGCACCCCGGTGGGAGGCCGGCTGGCGAGCTTCGTCAGCGTGTGGGAGTCCATCTCCACCGTCCGTTGGGTGCTGGACGCCTTAGCCCGGGGCCACGCGCTCGGGTTTCAAAGAAGGTGCCCGCGCGTCCCCCCCGTGGCCAGGAAAGAGCTTCACGTCCCTCAGCTTCTCCTGGAGGTAAAGGCGATGCTCATGAAGGGCGCCATCAAACTCGTCCCAAAGAGGCTTCGGGGCTCCGGAGTTTACTCGAGATACTTCCTCGTGAAGAAGAAGACGGGAGGATGGCGCCCCATCCTAGACCTGCGACGTCTGAACAAGTTCATCAAGGCGCAGAAGTTTCGGATGGTCACCCTCCAGCATGTCCTGGGGCAGCTGGAGGAAGGAGACTTCCTGTCGTCGTTGGATTTGGAGGATGCCTACTTCTATATTCCCATCCTAAAGGGGCACCGAAAATTCCTCAGGTTTGTGGTCCAAGGGCGTCACTACCAGTTCAAAGCCCTCCTCTTCGGACTACGGTCGGCAGCCAGGGTATTCACCAAGTGCCTTGCACCGGTGGCGGCGCAGCTGCGGCGCGAGGGGATCCACGTCTACCCCTACCTGGACGACTGGCTCATCGAAGCCAAGACGAGGGAGCTCGCCGTGGAGCACACGGCAAGGACCGTCCAACTTCTCACGGACCTGGGATTCTCCGTGAACTACGCCAAGTCCCACCTGGTACCCGCGCAAAACGCACTGTTTCTGGGAGCGAAGCTCGACACAGTGTCCCTTCTGGCCTCCCCGTCGGAGGAAAGGACCAGGTCCATCCTGGGCAAGGTACAGCGGATGTTGGTTTCCGACGCGGCCAAGGTGAGGTCCATCAAGTCCCTCCTCGGAATGATGTCTTCTTGCATCTACCTCATTCCCATGTGCAGGCTCCGGATGCGCCCGTTGCAGGAGTTCCTGGACGCGCGCTGGATCCAAACGACGGGCGGCTTCGAGGAGAGGATCACACTCGACGAGAGTTTCCGCCGAGCGGTCCAGTGGTGGGGCAACCGCGCGCATCTGACGGCGGGCATGGACTTCCAGACCCCAGACCACCAGGAGACTGACCACGGATGCCTCCTTGGAAGGGTGGGGAGCGCACACCGAAAATCTGCACGCGAGAGGCCTTTGGCTCCCGACGGAGAAGTCCCTCCATATCAACGTCCTGGAGCTCCGTGCAGTGTTCTGGGCCCTCAGGTCCTTCCTTCCGTCCCTCAAGGGCAAGGTGGTGAGGATCTTCACCGACAACACCACCATGTTTTACATCAGGAAACAGGGCGGAACCAGGTCCCCAGCGCTGTCCAAGGAGGCGCAGGACCTGTGGCATTGGGCCGTCGCCCAAAGGATGTTTCTGGTGCCGTTTCATCTGGCAGGGATAAAAAACACCATCGCCGACTCACTCAGCAGGGAGCTGCGCTCGTGCCACGAGTGGGAACTACGGCAGGATCTAGTGGATCGCCTCTTCCGACGGTGGGGCACACCCCAGATCGACCTATTCGCGACGGCGACGAACTCCAAGTGCCGGAGGTTCGCCAGCAGGTTTCCCCAGGCGAGGAGCATGGGCGATGCTTTCTCGTTCCCCTGGGAGGGCCTGTTCCTCTACGCGTTCCCTCCTTTGCCACTGCTAATCCGGCTCGTCAACCAGCTCAAGAGGTCACGGTGCAGGATGATCCTCGTCGCACCTGCGTGGCCGAGGCAGATATGGTTCCCGGACCTTCTGGACTTGTCAGCGTCCCCGCCAATCAAGCTGCCGGTGGACGCGGATCTACTCTCCAGGGAAGGAGGCGCCATCCTCCACCACGACCCGAAATCGCTGAACTTGCAGGCCTGGCTCCTGCAGCGCTAGAGTTTGGAGGATACGACATACCGGCCGACTGCAGAGAGGTTCTTGCAAAGGCCAGGGCGTCCTCGACTCTTAAATGCTACGGACACAAATGGAAGAGGTTCTCTGTCTGGTGCCACGCACAGAAGATTAACCCTCTACGGATTACGGCTCCCCAGGTACTGCCGTACCTGCTGACGCTGGCCAAAGCTGGACTGGCACACGCGTCCATCAAGATTCATCTTGCTGCGATCTCCCGATACACCAGAACCACGGGCCGGACGTCCTTGTGGTCTCATCGTCTGGTGAAAGAGTTCATGAAGGGACTGTTCAGATCGTTCCCGCCGGTGAAGGCTCCGGCCCCGGCGTGGGAGCTCAACGTGGTGCTGACCAAGCTCATGGGACCTCCGTTCGAGCCTCTGCACTCGGCCCCGTTGAAGTTTCTGTCGTGGAAAACAGCGTTTCTTGTGGCCATCACCACCGCACGACGGGTGGGAGAGATCCAGGCCCTTTCCTGCAAGGCCCCGTACTTGACTTTTCACGACACGAGGGTAGTGCTCAGGACGCACCCCTCCTTCATGCCCAAGGTACCGTCGGACTTCCATCTCAACGAACCCTTGGTGTTGCCTGTGTTCTTCCCATCGCCTTCGTCGCCGGCTGAGAGGACTTTGCACTCGCTGGATGTGGCTAGAGCGCTGAAGTTCTACGTGGACCGCACGAAGTGTTTTCGGAAGACGTCACAACTCTTTGTGAACTTTGGACCTGTCAATCAGGGGAAGGCTCTCTCGAAGGCTTCCATTTCCAGATGGCTCTCCGGCTGTATCATGTACTGTCATCGGTTGGCAAACCGACCGCTGCCTGGCCGTCCGAGAGCCCATTCCACCAGAGCGATCGCAGCTACCACGGCGTTCCTTTCTGGTGTGCCCCTGCTGGACATATGCAGGGCTGCTACGTGGAGGTCGACGCACACCTTCACGAAATTCTACTGCGTCGATCGGGATTCCAGGGAGGAGTCCAGGGTCGGCCAAGCAGTGCTGCGCAACCTGTTCGCCTGAGGTGAGCCTGGTGAGGAGGTAAGATGCTTAATGTTGAGTTTGATGTACTGCTTAATGTTGAGCCTTTGCCACCTCCCGTGGTTGTGCATGTGTGTACTGCTATGTATTCTTTATTCATGAGCATGTGAATCCATGCCAGACCCCATGCTGGAGAAGGAACAAGTTACTTACCTGTAACTGTTGTTCTCCAGCATGGGTCTGGCATGGATTCACATGCGAACCCTCCCGCCTACCCCTCTGCGGCTCTTCACTTGGTCATACTGCCACTTCACGTGCTTCCAAATCTGAAGATGGCTGCCACAGGCGGTGCTTAGATAGAGGGCAGTCATTGGCTGTGGTCAGTATGACGCAGAGACCAGTGATTGGTTATTACTACGAAAGACAGATCAGAAACGAAACTGATACTGGTTTTTTCTTTACCGAGGATTCCCAGCCTGATGACGGGAAATATTCATGAGCATGTGAATCCATGCCAGACCCATGCTGGAGAACAACAGTTACAGGTAAGTAACTTGTTCCTTCTCCCCCGCACTTGTTGCTACTGCACTTGCAGGATCTGAACGGCACAAGGCCTAGTGTTACCAGTTTCTTTTCATCCCTGCCCCCCCTTGTCTTGTTGAGCCGTGAAACACCTTTTGCTGTATATGCGCATTCTAAAAACCCAATATATTAATAAATAAATACAAATCAAGTGCCTGAAGGCACACTTGACAGACATTTGTATTACAACATAAACTGGTTTATAGTTGCAAATACAACATTACCTTACAGAAGATCGCATATAAAGAACAAAGGCTTCCCCTTAAAAGAACACAGCAAGCTCAGAGAGATCCTGCTAGAAGGGTGTTTTAGATGGGATGGGGCAGGTAATGGTGATAATGGTCAAAGGGACTAGTATGGCCATGAATGGTCAATGGGTGGCTATAAATCCAAACCATACCCACGGCATGGTGCCCCCCTCACATTCCATTTCTCTCCTAGTTTCACTTCCCATGCCAATATTTGTGGCTTATAACCAGCGCTTAGTGCACCACCTAATGGCCAAAACATAAAAACGTTTGGAGAATCATACCCTTAAGTTAAGTGTTTTTCCCTTTGGATCCTGGTACTTGAGTTTTTTTCTTTCCCATTTGAAATTTAAGAAAACTACAAGTCCCAGAATTCCAGAAAAAAACAGGACTGAATGGCCTTCTCACACATGCCCATGGGAAACTTGAGATATGTGGTATTTCTGCTCTCCCCCCACCACCCCGCACATTGGCAGAGTTCAACATTTGTGATCGGACAGCTGTGTTATCAGTGAGCTCAAACATACTTCAATAAAGCACTTAGATGTGGCTCCTTCTGCAAACTAATAGTGTGGTAAATTGTGAATAGCCCCTAGCCACTCCTCCCCTTAAACCCCCCACTCCAGTCTCTAAAACAGGTAAAGCTGATAATGACAGGAGTTGCTGCAAATATTTTAGGAAAGGTTTTGGGAAATACAAGGGTGTGACATGTTGGCGCTCAAAGGTAGCCACAGAGACCGATGTGTGTGGGATTAGGCAAACTAGGAATGACATACACAACACACAAAAACACTTTTGCATTAAAGTATGAAGTAATCAATGACTTGGAAGAATGTATATTTATTTATTTATTTACTGAGAAACACAGTCATGGCAACTTAATAAAGGGTTATATGTACAGAATACATTCACACAATTAAATTTAATGATGGTGTGTTATGGGCACAGCTGGTTTAATAATGCTGCTCATAGGCAATCACAAACCAGTACATGTTCTTGTACCTAGAATACCGGTGTGAATTAGCACATATTAAGATGAGGAATATGCCTTTTATAACAGTCAAATGAAAGCACATTACTTTACAGCTCTCATGCTGCCCCATATCAGGAGTGAGTAGTCTATGCAAGTTAGTTAATACTGTTGGCTTTATCAATGTATATTTTTAACAGGACTTCAGTGCAAGGACAGATATAAATCAAGGGGCTGAAGGCATAATTGGTTAAGCCATTTGTATTACACAAGTAGTGCATTGTACAGCTGAACTTAAGCAATTACCACCCAGTCGCTACCTTAGAAATAATACTGGCCAGCCAAAGCTTGATGTTATTGCTTCATAAAGAGAGACCAAGAGAGATCCAAGGGGGGTGTTTCTGGTGCGGAGTGGTAGGTGCTGGGCGGAAATGGCCATAGGAATTAGAATGGCCGAGGGCAGTCAATGGGTGGGTACATAACCAAACAACACCTACAAATTGTGTGTCCCTTGTCACATGCATTTTCCCCCTAGCTTTACTCCAATGCATTACTTTTGAAGTGCAACCTAAATAGTCAAAACATGAAGTGATCAGGAACCTTGCACAGGGCAGGTCTCTGTCTTCCCAACATCCTTTTCTAAAGCAAATGAAAATGACTTCTCAAAAGACTGGAGAGCTCAGGATGCGGAATGGTAGTGCAGTTGCCCGAGACGACTGGTGTTTGAATCATGGTGCCTTATTGAAGCCGGTTATGTTGAGAGTTTAACCTCTTGAGCACTAATGGATTTTGACCTGGCTGCTAAGAACCTTTTGAACGTTTTCAGTTTTGCATCAAGCCTTGGTAACTTTTTCCTGAACTTTCCAAGCCACAACTCTTGCACATTTTATGCCATTGGATTTATATCATAATAACCAAATTTACAGTGAAATCAAAAAAGAATTTGACACCCTCCTAAATGGGTACCATCTCAGAGAGCAGGTTATTTTGCAGTGTTCGTTCTCAGTACAGGGGTGCCCGCAATGTTGGCACATTTTGAACCCTCTGGATTTCACCCTATGTTAAAAAGATAATTGAGACATGCGCCCCTTTGCTCTCTATACTTAAGGAGACACAACTTCACTGATGGCGTGCATCAAGGCAGAAACACGTGTCTGGGTTTGCTGATGGTACTCTTGTTCAGCTGAGATTTGTCTAGCATTTTGTTGCTGGACTGTGCTTGTGGGTGGAACCAGACTGACACGCAGATATATATTTCTCCTCTGTAAAAGGTACAGTGAGCTAAAACGTGGTTGTAGATCCTCCTGAGTGGGAACTATGCCAGAAATCGGTTTATTCACAGAAAAGGACTTCCGACAATTTAGGCAAATAATAATAACCAGTGGTTGCGGCTTGGGTACACTGGTTTCCAATAGAGGCAAAATATGATTGCTATTTGATACAGAAAGCATGCATTATGGTGTAAGCTCTGTTGTGATGTCAGGCAATGTATAGAAGCTCTTGCAACTGTGCGAGTTAGGGAATACATTTTTGAATGCTGCGTTTAAGAGTTTGGTTTGTTTCCATACTACTTAAAACATCATATTTTTCCACTCTTTCTCCATTGCGTTTATATGTGTTATTATTGTGCTTTTTAGAACTTCCCTTTTATTGGTCTATGAGTGCCACAGTAGGGAGAGATGAAACCTTTTGCCATCAAGTTAAATTTGGCAGGTGGGAATGCCCCTTAACCCGGATGTCCTGCCCTACCGGAAGTACCACCCCGGAAGTGACATCATGGGGGTCACCTAGAAGTCCCGCCCTACCAGAAATCCTATTCTGGATGTGACATCAAGTGGGTACCCGGAAGTCCCACCCTCTAAGTTGTTGGTAAGTGCCATTACCATTTTGACCTGGTAGTAATCTATGTGAAGCCCAGTTTGTGTACCCCTTGCACCAGTTCATGGAGTGATAATATAATGCAGACCTGATGTACATGTAGTTATTGACCCCTGCAGGTATGCCCCAAGATGTGGAATTGTGTCGCAGAGTTTACAGGTTGTCAGGGCACTGAAGAGCTGATGTGGGCCTTAACCTGTGAGCCTGTAACCTGTGGGCCTGTGGGCCTGTAACCTGTGATGTTTGGGGGAGGTATGAAGTAGGTAGTGCGTTTCGACCCTGAAACGTGTCATGGTGTGCCAGGGCGCTGTGGAGATGATGTCGATGCAGTGCCAATCCCTGCTCCCTGGTGGAGCAAAGGGTATATACACAGAAGTAGCGCCAGAGAGAGGTATACAGCGCCTTTGAAGCCTTGACTATCCTGATGTATGTGACGTTTTGGCTGGGGTGAAGGCCTAAGTATACCATGGTTAAAAAGCTCTCCAAAAACCTGTAATGGTTGGTGGTGCTGGGTATGTAAACGAGTCTGCTTAGTGCTGAGATTGGCTATGTTTTGGTGTTTCCTTGTAATAAGAAGTGTAATATACATGCTAATGTGTATACCCTGTGATTGTTTTAGCAACCCTGTTTGAATAAATAATAATTTAAAAAATAATTTAAAAATGAAGGCGAGCACCCAAAACATGCAATTTTCCAATAGACCAAAATAATGAGAACACCCCGTCAGGGAATGAGACCAAGAGATGATTTGCAAGGAGTCACCAGTAACACCAGACATACTGCTTCACACACTACGCCGTGCTCCGCACCGGTGTGGTATGTTAATAGGTCTGCCTTCCAAGGAAAGTGAAAACAGACTTTGTAGGCTATGCAGGAAAACAATCTTGCATTAGCAGTAGTAGGTCACCAATAACAGCAGACACACTGCTTCACACAACGCACAAAAGTTTATATGAATGTAACATAAAATATATCTGCCCCATTGCTCTAGCGTGATCGTGTGGTTGTAGGCATTCATGAGAATCCTGTTGCGGGTTATCGCATTTATGCCCACACCAGCAATAGTAATAATCACACTTCAAGCATGTTTTCACTACACAGGCTACAAATGTCTGAACAGTTAAGGACTCCAAAAGGGTCATAGTTTCTGTAACGCTCACCTGATTCCCGCAGAGGCGCCGGTCTTGACTGGGTGAATGCCGTATCTTCAAAGGTGATGTGTAACACACGGTTGGCTCTTTGGGCTGGACCTCTGTGCACTGTATGTCTGACTTGAAGAGTAAGATGTCTGCAGATAGAAAATATGGGATTAATGAACTGGGGTTATTGGGTGCCTCTCTCCTCTTCCCTTTCTCTTCTCCTGTAGAACCCCAAAGTTTAACGCCCTCACCTTAGGTAAGTGAACGCCGAGCTCGCCATCTGCCTCGGGGCAGGGTGCTGTAACCAGTTTCTTCACTGGATAAGGGTGCAGGCCTCTTGACCTCAGAGGACTGCTGTCCGTCGTTAACTGCACGAACGGTAAGTTCTGGGCACTTCAAATGTCTTAAAAGTCTTTTGTAATGATATCTCTTGTTTTGCAGGGTTCCGGCGATGGCGGATGGCGGGCTGATGAGAGTTGAGGATCGAACCCGCGTGAGGAATAGAAGCGCCTGGAAGCACGTAAGTAAGCGCTTGTAGCCTGCTTCACGATGCGCACTAACTGTCCCTTTTATATTGCAGGTACAAGTTCGGAGCTTTAGAGAAGCTGAAGGGTGCTGGAATACCCACTGGATTCGGCGTGGGAAGGAGTAATGGCACGTGAGTAATAAAGTTGCCCAATGTCTTTAAACGCACCTTCTTTTGTCTTTCAGATGCGGGATGCAGCGCCGAAGGCCTCCGGAGCGTGCGAAGAGCTGGTAAGCTTTTGTCTTTCAGATGCCGGAATGAAGTGCGAAGACCTCCGGAGCATGCGAAGAGTAGGTAAGCCTTTGTCTTTCAGATGCCGGAATGCAGCGCGAGGCGTTGGTGACAGCCGATGGACCAGGTAAGAGATGCGCTGCCACTGAAGACCGTAGTGCTAACCTGTTCTTTCTTTGTCTTTACAGCTGCTGCTGAAGACTGGATTCCAGGATGGTAAGCCTTTGTTCCCTTAGGCCCAGGATCAGAAGCAGAAGACACGATGAGCGTTCTCCTGCAGAGAATGCAGAATAACGCAAAGCAAGATTCATCCATCGGGTGTGGTTTAAATAGCCTCCTGTAGTGCTTAGGTGTCTCCTTCCACAGCCACGCCTAGGTAAGAAAAGAGTTCCTGCTTTCCAGAAGAGTTCCAGTGTTCTGAACCTAGGGAGTGGCTCCTGCCCCACCCAACAGGAAAAGTAGTCCCAAACAGAAGAGGATCAGGGGTTCAACTGGCAGGTAAGTAAGCAGCATGGTCTGCTGCAGGTAAGTCCACCCAAGCATTATGAGCCCGGCGCTTCCAGCGCTGGGACTGGGCATCTTTATGAGCCTGGTGCCACTGGCGCCAGGACAGGGTCCAAAAGGTCCCAATTGGGACTGGCTGGCACTCGGAACCGGGGTTATGGGTCTGCTTCCAAGGGAGTCGGGCAAGTCCTGATCTTTTGGAAGCAGAGATCATGACAGTTTCCTCTTCTTCTTCATCAGAACTTTCAAAGCGATTTAGACAGACACATTTCTTACACTTATTACTGCTTTGGGTTGCTGGACTTTGAATCATTTTTTAACAGCAGGCGCAGTAAAAATTGACAGTATTGGATGAAGACCACTGATTATCAGCACCGTCAACTTTATCTGCTGTTTTCTGCAATTCAAGAAAGAAAAGTTTAACTATTGAATATGTGTTTTTAACAAGTGTTCACACAGACACACGCACTTTGTTACATACCAGATTGCGCAGGTCAGGACCAACTACTTCCATCTCCATAGCATTAACTGCGTCCATAAACAGCTTGTCTTCATCGGTACATGCTTCCAGTTTTGGGGACATGGCAGCCTCTGGAAACAGTTTGTCCAGTACGCCCAGGTCCTAATACAAGGGCGCTTTAAGAGTCCTCATAGAGTCATCCATATCAATGTAGTCTGCATCGGGTTATAACAGCATTTATACCCTCACAGCATACAGCAGCAGATTTGATAGAGGAAACAGGCGGTGTCATATCACTTAGCTTCATCATAAAAAGGTGCGGACACAGATCACATTCCATAGCACTGGCATCAGGGTGTTGCAATTCCTCATCAGCTATAGTTCACCCGCGAGGGTAGTGGGCCACCTGGAAGCACTTTGAAGGTTTCTCTTTTCTGCTCACTCGTTTTCAGTCATGGAATGCTTACGGCTTCCTGAAAGGATGGAATTCTCGCCTGGCTCTCTCTCGTTCTCCGCAGCAGCCGATCAGCCCCTTGGCCTTCCAATTTCCATAGCCTGGTTCGCATCAGCCCCAAAAGAGCTGTTCATTCTTGCACCCAGCCTCACTCAGAGTGCACCTGTGTGTGCCACCTTTTATCCTGACAGGGAGTGTTAACAAGTACCAGGTGTATGTAATTTGTATTACATGCCTGACTCTGCCTCATTAAAGGGACAGCGCCATTGGAGGTCAGTAGAAGTAATACTTCTGGCCTCATTCCTTATCCTCGGCTCAGTAGTGTTGTCAATGTAAAGTGGGGAGGAATTATGGGAGTTGTAGTTTCTCATAAAATAAGCAGGGATAGGGGTTAGATGGGTTAAGGAAAAGGGGGGATACCATGTCTCAGCATCAGGTGCTTCACCCCACTCTCCGAGGACCCCCTACCCAGGTTATCCTCCCTCGCATTTCCACCCCAGGGTCGGGATCCAAAAGCGATGGCCTATCCCTGACCACCTGAGTATGGGATCCACAGGGACTAGGCTGTGAAACACCCTCTGGTTTTTCACAGGCATCAATTTTGTGTTTATAGAGATCCAGGCTGCAACCTCTATGACCACATTTATTACACTTGTGGCTTTCCCGCAGAGCCAAGTGACAGAGGAAGCCTCAGCAGCAGAAGACATTCTGCATTGGCTTCCACCTCTCATCTCTCTCCCTAGTGACTCAGGAGCCTCATTTTGGCAATGTGAATTGTGAGGAAGGGACAACGAATGAGAACTCTCCTGTCCACTACAATGTCACACTGGGAAATGTATGGCAATGAAAGGAGACAAAGATGTTGCTAAACACGCACCCGCAAGCATCCAGTAGCCTCTCTCAAGAGCCGAAGTCACAGGAGCAGAGACACATTCTGAAGGAGCTCTCCACCAGACCCTACTCAACCTACTCTGTCTAAGTGATTTCTGCAATGGGTGCGAGATGGGACAGTGGGAAACCTAGCACAGGAGTGAAGAACAGAAACCTTCTCAGTGAGGGATACTCTGATAGGCAATATGTTGATGAAGGTGAATATATTATCAAGTCTGGTTACTATAGTGTTAAATGTTTGGTGCTTAAGTTGTTTATACAATCCACATAATACCTATGCCCCATAAAAAGGCAATCATCAGTAACATTAGCTGCCTGGTGGAGAAGAAAAGCCTTGCCAACATGTGTTTTGCACACAGTATTTTTTTAAATTTTTTTTTCTCTCTCTCTCTCTCTCTCTCTCTCTCTCTCTCTCATCTGCTGAATCGAATACTGCCCATTGCTTTGGGCCAAAGGTAGGACTCAAACAAATGGACATGCCTAAAAGACAAGTTGATTAACAAAAAGAAAGAAAGTCTCTCAACTAGCCCTATTGCTGTAATGGGGTTTCCTATCTGAGACAATATTATCAATGGTGCTCGTCAAGACATCTTACATTACACGGTACTGTTTTCTGTCCGTACCTATGCTAGCTAACTGCCCCTACCAATCTACTGAAAAGAAACACAAGTAGTACACACTTAGTTAGTTGGTGGCCGGTGCTTGACCCCCTCCCACTAAATGTATTTTCGAAATGTCCTTCTCAGCCCCCTAGGCTTTTTGCCTCTCATCACAGTTTCAACAAAAATCACAAAAGTCTAATACAGAGGTGTAATTACTCCTCTTGTCTGATTTCTCTTTACAGTCTTTATAAAGTACAGAAAAATAACTGAAATCTTCCTTTTGGACTTAAGTCATGACAGTGCTGAAAGGTTGATTAATTCACATAAACAGGGCCAATTGCTGGGCCCTTCCATACGCTCTTGACAACCTTTCCAAGTGTACCTCCCCCTTGTTTTATTAGGTTCAGTATCATAAAACGTTATTTTGGTACCCACTTTGGCTCTTCTTCTCGGACCAGTTCACCTTCTAGTTTGGTGTAACTTCTGGTGGCCTCTCGTATACCTATGGATTCTGCTTCCCATTGTTGATTAAAGTGATTTGGCTTTTCTAATTAGCTTTATGTGAAGTTCAACTGCCCTCCTGACTCTCTCGCTCACACACGGCGTGCCTGCTGTTCTGTGGTCTTCTCTCCTGGGTGAGGTGGTTGCTCCGTCAGCAGAGGTCTGCTTCTTCTCGGGATGCAGTTTCCGTGCTTCCACTGGTGGGTGTCTTTTTTCTGGCACACTGGTCTTCCGCCTGGTTAGCGGTGAGATGGCTCTCAGTTAGAGAGCTGGGAGCCTCGCTCTCCCGGAGCTCTTGGGCTCGGCAGCATTGGGCGGGCTCTCCACCCACCACATACAAGCTGTGGTCCTGTCGCGAGGCGGCGGCGGCTGCTCTGCGCGTCTTTTTTCCAGCCCTATTAAGTAAGCATTTCCCTCTATTCCTATATATGCTGAGAACACTGGGTTCATCGGGTTAAAGGGAGAACATACAATCTTAAGGGGTTGGGAGTCCTTTTCTCCTAAGAGGGAGTCAACCCCAGTGAGATCCCGCTTGCCCAAACCCTAGTCTCACAGGGGATGGCTCTCCCTTGGGAAGAAGGGACTAATTCCCTGGATTCATAGCACAATGCTTGCAAAACCTCAGTGTTCTTGAACCGGCTTATTTATTTACTATATCTATATACATAGCATGTGTAGGGCGCAGAGATGGCATTTGAAACCCTTGTCTAGATTAGCATATTTCGTCAAGTGGTACAGGCTCAACATAGAAGAGAAACGCATTTTTTTGATATTGTATATTGTCATTATTATGATAACAAATTGAATATCTTTGGGTGTTTTATAGGCCTCATCCTCATTGCTTGCTTACTGACTTTGCTAAAGCTTTCCTGATTGCATATGGCTTCAGTTGGTTAATGATGCTTATCAACTTCTTTGTCTTTTAGGGAGATTCTGGTGGGCCACTGGTGTGCAAAGTGAATGGAACTTTCTTCCAGGCAGGCATTGTGAGCTGGGGAATTGGCTGTGCACTACCCAATCGCCCCGGCATCTACACCCGGGTCGCTGCCTACGCCGACTGGATAAAAGAACTTGTACCAGGATTCAAATTCGGGGAGGTGGCCATCACTTTCAGCACAAGTGACCCAAAGACATTGGATGGGGTCACCATAGTTTTCCCACTGGTGATGCTCTTTTCGGACTTCTGAAATCCTCCTTGTCCTTGGTATGTCTATCAGGATTGGCTTAAACACACTCTGGCAGCTGATTCCCACCATACTTCACTTGTGCTCCGCTTGCTCTCCTGAAGCAGATGCACTAGTAGCCATCCTCAATGAGATGATTACAGGCAAGATCCAGCTATTGCTCTCAACCGTAAGTGAACTCATAAAGAAGGTTCTGGATGCTGTACAGTTGCAATCGACATCAGTCTCGTACATAGACGTGGAAGATAAACTCTGCAGGAACATTGGGGTGATGTGACTTCAGATTGTGGGCCATAACCATTTATTGCGTAAATGGGTGCGGGGGTGGTTTCAGAAGTCAATGTGCATTATTTTGGTTGGTTTTCACCTTTGGCTTTGTTAATAAATTGCTCTTTCACAGGTGGTTCTTCCTGAAATTGCATATGTTTTTGGGTGAGAGCTTCTTGTTTGACTGAATCAGCTATTGCATCTGGTCAGCTGGTGCAAGGAAATCTAGGTCATGTGGCCCCTGCTCCACCACTTCCCATCTCCAGCCTCAGTCACACAAACCAATGCAGACTCCACAACGCTCTCCCATGAACCTCCAACAAACAAAACCTCATTCACATCCCACACACCACCACCCATTCTCCGCCTCCAAAACACGCAAGCAACCTCATTCCCATCCATGCACACTCTGCAATAGTACATGCAGAACACATTGCTGACCTCATCAGCACTCAGAATCTAGACACACTATCTATTGCTGCGCTGAGGCTCTTCCTCACCTCCGCACACATCCTGGATATCCTCATCCTTGCAAGTTACAGCATTCAACTCAAAGACCACAAAGACCTACAGAGGGCTCAGTATTATCCACAAACCCTCATGGGCATGCACCCTCCAGGAGCACACCACCTCTACATCCATGGAACTCCTCTCTTGGCACGCTCTGCTTACCCACACTCAGCTACCTTCCACCTCATCAACCAACCACCCCAAACAAACAAAACCTTTCTAAACAAAACCACAGACCTCATCAGAACAGAGTTCATCAACAACACAACTTACAGCGTCTTCTGAGACCTCAATGTGCTCAGGAGCCATGCCATCATGAACGCTAGAGAGGCTCTACTTGAGCAGTTTAACATTATTAATATCAAGCACCTCATCACAGAAACAATCCACAATAAAGGCAGCACACATAACCTAGTATTCACCACCACTGCAGCCATCGAGTATATCTTCCCGCTCGATTTTATAGACTGCACAACCATACCCTTCCTGCTCCCCCACAATGCCACTTCCCCATTGGGGCCAGCTAGACCCAACCAAGACACCCCGCCACTCTTTCAAGAACTCGCCCATGGATGCACTAGAAAGAAACCTCATCGCCTTGGCCTCCATGTCCAACCCCTTGAAGAATTTCAAATCTGAATTCATTGCACTCAACCACACCTCAACTGAAACCACCAACACCCATGCACCACTGAAACCTCCAAGCAATAAGCATGTGCCCTTTCTACAAACAAGAAGCATTCCATCTGCAAACAAGAAAAGTGCTGTAGAGAATCCCACCAACTAGAAGACCTCATCAGCCTGAGAACCCTCCATTCAGCCTGC
This sequence comes from Ambystoma mexicanum, assembly GCF_040938575.1. Taxonomy (NCBI): domain Eukaryota; kingdom Metazoa; phylum Chordata; class Amphibia; order Caudata; family Ambystomatidae; genus Ambystoma; species Ambystoma mexicanum. The sequence goes on along the minus strand of NC_090925.1, from coordinate 810,622,051 downwards.
AGGACACTTATCACCACAGCCAGAACATACAACTGCACAGCAACCATTATGGAAGCATCTAACAAGAGCAGAACGTTCATCCACGTCATGAGGCACTGAATTAATCCTTTGCCCGTCCCTGCAAAGCAGAAATCTGCGGATAAATGTAACATCATCAACAACTTCTTCACAGAAAAGATAGAGACGATAAGGCAACTCATTGACAGCTGCAGCCATACTTCAGACGTGATATGATATATGATATATGTTGTTTATAAAGGGCTTAATACCCAGAGGTTTCTAAGCACGACCCGGGGATCGGACCTGTGGTGCTCTGTGTCGTCTTGTTTCCAAAGCAAGCACATTGCCCTTGGGCTATCCTCCCGAGACGTCCCACTTACACCAATCTGTAACCTATCAAGATGGACCAAATTCTGGACAACTACTCTAGAAGACCTGACCAACACTCTCACAACCTTCAAATCAAACACCTAGGAAAATGACAACCTCTGCTCCATTGCAAAGGTGATCACAGGTGAAGCACTCATGCCAGTACCCAATGCCATCGATGCATCCCTCTCAGGTGGCCCCTTCTCAGATGCACTGGAAACGGGACAGATCATTCCCTTGCGGAAGAAGCCCACACTCAACTCAGATGTCCTTGGCAACTATTGCCCCATCATCTACCCTTCCTCTCCAAAGTGACTGAGAAGTCGCTTGGCACCCTTTCGCATGAAAGGTTCACTCAGAACACTCTTCTACCAGACTACCAACCAAACCTGTTCCTGACCATGATGTAGCATAGAGACTGGCACAATCCAAGTTATCAATGGCACTCCACACAGCCTGCACAAGGAAAACCGCTGCTTACCTGTCCTCTTCAAACTCTTGCCTTCGATACCAGAAACAACTAAACCCTCTGCAACATCCTCGCCACACACGTGGTCTTGGATAGAGCTGTGCTGCAGTGGCTCCTCTCCTCCCTCTCTAATGGAGACCTGCTCATCCAGGTGAGCCTCAATGTCATCCTGCACCCCCAGAAATCCGCAGTGTTCCACAAGACTGAATTATTTATTGGAAATCTTGAAATGAGAGGCTAACGCCATACCACATAAAGGCAGCAGTTTGGATGACTTTTATTTACCAGAACACAAATTCTTATGGACTATTAAACGTCACAGCGACAACACTGTTTATTGTACTACCAGGCACAGAATTTAAGAGTGATTTAATTACTTTTTGCAAAGAATTTATGAAGTACATTACTTTCCAATAAGAACGTCTTCTTTTATAACACAAATATGTGCCTGCTTTGCACAGAGTGTATTGTGCACACATGTTTCTGGTGTGAACATAGATGACTTACAGTTGTTCAGGAGTAATATCCCTGGGTATGTTACATGACTCTGATCATTTGATTATTTGGTGAGGTGCCTGCAGAACCATAATGTATTCATACATTTATTTCAGCAGTTTACTTGAAAAGCTACCACACTTTTGATATGCTAAGATAATTCTAAGCACTTCCCCTTAGGATAAAACAAGAAGAGGATATTCATGGGGAACCTGTTTTACACTAACCGTGACAATGCAGCATTTGGCACTTTGTATATTTTTCTGGATGCAGAATCCACCAGCCTTGTCCTAAAAATACTCTCCTGTAGCATTGTGTACTGGCATCATGTGCTATATCACAGCCGAGGGATCAACAAACAAATTGAATCCAAGATATATGGTTATCAAGTTTTATCACAACAACAGAAAACTAGTGTATTAGGTTGAACTGAGATCAGAGGATGTAAAGCTTAAAGAATAGGTGCAAACTAATCAATTTATCTTGGGATCATGGTCCTCAGTCTTTTCCTCTTTCCTCTGTATACCTCCTTTCTCTTTGGGGTCAAAAGTCACTCGCAGCCTCCGGGGGTTTAAATGTCCCTGTTCTTGGCAACTAGTAGAGTCTTACATGGCTTGATCAGTATTCCCTAGGATGCTGCATTGATTCTACTGGGTTGGCTTGATACCTGGGACCACTACCCTTATTGCCTTGGACACTCTTGATGTGGTTCAGGTGTTAGACTTCAATGCTGCTGTTGGACCCTGAAATTATCAAGATTTACTTCCTTCTTGTACTGGTGCACACCTGTCGCAACTGGTGTTTCCAAGCCCTCAACGAATGGCCAAGCTATTTCCCCCACTGGATGATTTGGTGTAGTCTCAGAATTCGGAGGACCTCTCATGTCTCCTCTTCAACTGCCTTCTCCTCTATTTCAATTTTCTTCTTATTCCTTCTCGCTTCCTCTTCTTTTTCTATTCTTGTCCTTCCTCCTCCATTAAGTCTTCCCCATTACCCTGTCACCCAGTTCATGTCCCCACTTCACCTCTACAATCAACAATTTCCTTGTTTTATTGCTGTTGCCTGCTGCATTCTTTACCTGCCACCTTTTAAGTCTCCTCCTTCTTTCATTTTGTTCTTCTTTCACTCAACTCCACTTGTCATCACTCCACTCCTTCTTTCATCTCCACTTCCTTTCTATCTTACTCCGTCCTTCACCTTACCTCTAATCCAGCTGCTTCTCTCACGGCTACTCCTTTCGCCTCCTTTGCTCTTTTCCTCATCTCTACTACATCTACTCCCTGTCTTCACTTCGCCCACTGCTCTTTCCACCTTCACTCCACCTACTCCCCTCTCCGCTCCTCCTTCCAACTTGTTTTCTCCTCTGATCTCTCTACCTTCCGTCTGATCTGACTATGCTCTCGGTCTTCGCCTATCGTTCTCTCTCCCAATCTTTCTTTCTAGCCGCAGTGCCTCACTTTCAACTTTTTCTCTGCACTAAATTGCTAAATGTTTCTCAGATGTATTAAACATGTAAGCGCCCACGACATTGGAGGCCTGTAGGGAGAACTATAAACTCAATAGCTGACATCAATGGGCTGGCCGGTGTTAGAGTGTCTTTCCTCGATGAAGATATTTCAGATTTGGCGGCCATGTTGATAACAGACCATGGACCACAGCAGTCCCTGCTGCCTGATATCGCTGGCTTCTCCCGGTCTTTAAACTGTGTAAAACTTCAGACTTCGGTAAGTGCCTCCTGCATGTTAATGTGTGCTCTGTTTGTGATACATCTGTGTCCTGTCACGTCTGTCCAGTGGTAGTATTTTGAGGAACTGTCAAGAGGCTACGGAATAACTTGGTAGCCCGGGGAACCCTTTGCATAACACATTCTAGGCCCTCCAACAAGAAGTGTGTTGTTATGCCTGGCTCCCAGCCTTACCACAGCACCATTCCCTAGACTTAAGCATGTGTCTTTGTTACACACCTCACCTCATTCAATAATTGGGTTGAATTTGCTGTTTGGTGCATCTTCATAAAATCCTGGGGCCACAAAATGGCATTTAGCTCCTAACCCATCTTCCATACAGACTAGTCTTTCGATGTGCTTGGATCCTCCTTGATCATGGACCTGTGCGAATTGCATTCCGTGGGTTTTCTAGGGCAATGGTGCATCCATTGGGGAAATGTTAGATCTATCCCCAGGAAAGGTTGTACTGGTATATCCGGAATTACAGCTGCTTCTTTTGGAACTTTTGTGTTCTCTGCTTCTAGCTCCACTTTTAGACATGGCTCTTGGCCCCAGTGAACATTGGCAATGGAAAGCAGCTTGGTCCCAACTTAGTCTTACCACCCCGGCTGTCCTCGATAAGGGTCTAGATCCTTTACAAACCTCTCATTAATCCTGTGATCCGGTAAAGACAAATCCTCTGGGAAATTCTGCTGCTCCTAAACCAACAAGCTTGCCAAGTAACACTGAAGGTTCACAGAATTCAATTCTGCTGATAACTATTGATGCCCCCACAGCTCTAGCTCAGGTGGGGCCACAGATCTTCCAGGCCTCGGCCACCGGAGTACAAAGGGCGGCCGGGGGCCACAATGGACAGAAGCCTGAATCTTCACTACAAAATCAACACGCCAACCGATTAACAACGGCCAGACAGTCTGCCCCAGGCAAGAGGGTGGGCCACTCGACCAACACTTCCTTCGCAGCGGTCCAGTCGCGGTATAGCAGACTTACCCTCCACGCCTGTATTGAGACGACTATTAAATGAAAGCTATGCTTCAACTCCTGCTCCTAGACAGTGGCCGCAGCCACCGGGCTCGCCAATGGACTCCTCAGGGCAAAATAAGAGGAACTTTCTATCAATAATGTCAGCAGTCACTATTGCTCTAAATCCTTTCACCAAATTGTATGAAGGCATCAATGAAAATTTAAAAGACCATACCTCGATTCAAGCCACCATGCTCGCAAAATTAACTTTTCTTGAAGGCTACATCACAGCTCCGGACGGCCAACTGAAATCCTTCAAGGCAGACGCGGAACTGGGGAACAAAGGTGCCCCCCCCCTCAGCTTTTCACCTCCTCCAATGGAGTCCGCAGCTGGAGTATTAAATTTGCCTTCGAATCCTCAACTCTCACTTACTAGGGATGCTACCCATCACCCTGAAGGTACCGGATCTCGGAAACCAACATTTCAGGAGGTCATCGACATTACGGATGACACTTTACAAGCCCCCCAGACTCGAAAATGTTCTGTGAGGCCAGAGGATGGCTCCTACCCTCTTTTCACAGTAGTGAGACCAGAAAAGCTCACGCAAGGAGGTGAATCCCTAATTAAAAATCCAACAACAGCAAATCCCCCGAAATTAAGCGGAAACAAAAGAAGAGTGAAAGTTGGCATTCCAGCCGACATGGAGGTTTCTTCCCCAGTGAAGCAAAATGGTAGCAACTTCTCTCCACGTTCCGCAGAAGACTTCCTGGCAAAAGAAGATCTGATGGACATAACTACCACCAATCTTTTTCACCGATCAAGGGTGGGAAAGATCCACAGGAACAACTCCAACCGGCTACACCAGCGGATCCAGGAAATCGGACGGAGTCCGAAATCATCGAAGACATGAAGGTAGCGGACACAGGGCACAAATTCATCACTCTGGAAGAATGTAGGAAAAAGCTCCACCGAAGAAGGACTTATTCCTCTCATACCCCTCCTAGCTACCGAGTGGTATCCTTCGCACCATCGAGATCCAGTGACTCGTCTGGTCGCAAACGACCATCATCCAGTAACCCGTCAGCCCACCACGCCTCGGGGGGCGTCACCCAGTCCACGGGCCAAAGAAAAGAGGGAGCTACCCCTCAGCGGAAATGTCAAAAGACACAAGAGGGGCGCACTTGCCAACTCACTACACTTCAAGAACAGAGCTATATCGCAAGGAAAAACAACCGTTGAGTGAGCCTCCAATTAAATTGGAACAACACATCGATAACGACAGCGACATAATCCTGAACAGAAGAGGTATCCTTACTCTATTCAGTCTGATCCCAACTCTGTGGAATAAAATCCTCAGACCTAAAGATAGTGGACCCTTACCACTCGCATGACAGAGCAAAAGCGTACATCTATATCCTTTCGAAGAGTGTTAAAAGGGGAAATAGCTCGAGCAAAGGAGGACTTGGCCTTTTTAGGTTATACCATCCAAAACCAAAGCCTAAATACACATCCAAAGGATTTGGGCCACTCGGAGAGAAATTTGGCCCGCCAGGTTAAAACCACTGAACACGAGCAGGGCCGCGAAAGCAAAAGAATCATGGGAATTTCCCAACCTGGGGCCAATTTAAAATCTAAGCTCCAAGCATCCCCCACGACCCTTCCACGAGGCAAAACAAGGCCGCTCAAGCTGACAAAAACTTTTGTATGTCAGGTAGAAAGGCCCCAGATGATCAATCCCGAAACGTCAAAATCAGAGACGAACCAGCTCCCTGTGCAGCGAAAGAGGGACACCCCGCGAGCGACAAAAGAAAATGCCACCCCGAACTTAAAACCGAAAGATAAACTACAGGGGCTTTGGGCTTGGTTTCCCAAGGTGATGTCGCTAAGGAAAAAATAGCAACCCGCAGGTCGGTTCGAAGGGCCTTTGGATTGTCCAACTGTCGACCACCATCGCACTACACTTCAGTTCTGCTCATGGAACACCCGAGGTCATCTTCACCTCACAACGATGGGCGAAGCAAATCTAGCATCATTCGACATCATTTGCCTCCAAGAGACTTGGCTGGTACAAACACCGGCAATGGACGGCTACGACACCATCCTGGCCCCAGCCAGCAAAGGGCTACTGGGCCGTCCAACATCGGGTCTCCTCACGGCATGCCGGCAGGGCATTGGCCTCAAATATAAGACTACACTTCAAGCAAACCTCTCAATCCTGGCAGTGCTACTTGATTGGGTTGGAAAACCGCATTCTAGACCATTCCAAATTGCTATTGTCAACACCTACTGGAATCCAGCAGCCATAAACCAACAGACCTACCTAACCTTGATGGAAAATCTGATCGATGAAATTGAAGCCTCATACCAGGTCCTCTCCATCATAATCTGTGGCGACTTGAATGTCAAATGTCGCGACGGCCTCGCAAAGCCGGACAAAACATCAAATACGACTCCAGCAGTGAAAAGAGGAAACTTGTGGTCGTCCTTAATGTCATCAAGAAACTTGGAAAACTTGAACTCAGTCTTCCCAAACGCTCAGCGCTTCCCAACTTGGGAACAAGGTTCCCTCCAGGCTACCATCGACTACATCTACATATCTAGACAACTCCTGGGCAGGGTGAAAACAACAGCCAGCGATCACAATCAGCTCACGATGTCAATGGTTAACCACTTCACACAGCCTAGCTCGTATGTCCTGGGAGTGGAATCGAATCCTCGTGGAAATGGTCTGAACTTGACAGCGCTTGCAGTCAGCACCCTGCGGACTAAATACGCTTGCAAGGGGAGCGTCGATGGGAAAGAAATCTTAGACTATGTTCCTTTACTGGTCCAACATCGGGTGAAAGCAAAACAGTCAACTTCCACATTTATCCAATGAAGACACACCTTTGACGCTACATTGGTAGCAAAAAGACGTGAACTCCGCAGGCTGAAAAGGAAGCTGGGAAACCTACCGCAAAATAAAGATCAACTAAAACGGGCAATATCATCCTATAAAAACTGGGTAAAACATCACTGATTCCAACTCTACCAGCAAGATGCGGAATCAATGCTAAAGGCTATTTGTGGAAACAAAGCAAGAGAGTTCTGGTCACTACTGAAATCTTCTGGGCCCTCATTTAACAACTCTACCATAAACGCCATGGCTGAGCATAAATGGATATCCCACTTCACTTCTGTATTCCAAGCTCCTGATACAATTGCCCAAACTGGATCAAACCTGTCGGACTCGGATTGGGTTAAACTAGACGATCAAGTTGAAATCGGAGCCCACATTAAAAAATTGAAGACCTCCAGAGCAGCAGGCCCCAATGGAATCTCTAACATAGATCTGAAAGCAAACTAAGCTGAATGGGTACCGATGATCGCATCCATCTTCAAGAAATGTGCGGAGCAGAAATCCCTGCCGCACTCATGGACAAAATCCATCATTGTCCCGATCTACAAGAAGGGTGACATTACAGAGCCACTAAACTACCACCCTATAGCTCTTTTGGACTGTATCGGTAAAGTCTATGGGAGTCTGTTATTGAAACGATTCCAATCTTGGGCAGAGTCGGCCCCGTGCAACGACAAGTTCCAGACAGGCTTAAAAAAAAAAGATGGGCACGGCGGCAAACATCTTAACCATCAGCACCCTGAAAAGCAGGGTCTGGGAGGGCAAACCTCAAATTTTCATTGCTTTCATCGATCTCTCCCAGGCCTTTGACCTAGTCGACAGGCAATGTCTGTGGCAAAAATTGGAAGGGTGGAGCTGCCCTCAGGAGATCCTGCAGCCAATCAAAGCCCTACACTCGTACACCACCCTTAGGGTTCGTCTGTCACAAAGGGGAAACCTATCAGGTGAAACCCAGACTGGGCGGGGGGTAAAACAAGGCTGCCCCATGGCACCAGCACTGTTCCTGGCCTATATTGGCGACTACGGGGCCACAGAAGATTTGGCGCGTACTGTACCTCCATCAATCGCGAATACAAAAATAAGTCACCTTTTGTATGCAGACGACTTAATCCTACTGGATCAGACTCAGATTGGCCTCCAGAGGCAGTTATCCAACCTACTCATTTACACCGAAGAAAACAACTTTGAATTAAACAAAGAGAAAACCAAAATCTTGATAATGGCAGCTGGAAAGAAAAGAAGCAACGACAAATTCAAATGGTCTCTCGAGGGAAATGAGATCGAGAGGGTTACCGAATATAAATACCTGGGAGTTTCGATAGACAGCTCGAAACATGAGAATTCTATGCAGGCTTCCCTTCAGATCAAAATCAGAAAGCTGGCCTCGCAAGGGAAAGCAATAGACTTAAAATTTGGAAAATTCTCATGTATCCCAGTGATAGATATCTACAGGAAAAAAGTGGTCCCTTCGATCATTTACGGTGCTGAAGCTATGCCGTCGATTCCTCCCAACACATGGCAGAAATTAGAAAGCCAGTTTTGGAAATCGGTCCTTCCACTCCCAAAATCCACACCTATTGCTGCAATTCGTCGTGAGCTGAGCCTGCTGTCATTAAAAGCAACGGTAAACATAAATGCCCTCAGGCTATACAGGAAGTGTATCAAGGACAACAGCGATCATATCTATGGATTGCTAAATAAAGATCTCCATCCGGTAAGGTGAAAATGTTGACATCCTGGAAGGAATTTAACAGGGCCCAACTCGATTCGGTTGTGTGCTCGGAAACCGAACTTTGCGCAAACCCTACAAGAGTCTACCAGAAATTGAAAGATCTAGATTGGATCCAAACCCAAGAGTCAGCAGCAAACAACAAACTCCTCCTTCATCTTCGGCCCTCGTTCTGCAAACTCAACGAGCCGATGAAGTACCTTCAAAAATTTCCTAGCAGGGGGGCCCGAAACTTTCTTCCAAGGATTATGCTGAACCTGCTAGAGACAAATGAAATTCGGAACATCAGAGGTCTATCGGATACAAGTTCCTGTGGTTTATGTAACGCGGAGACCGAAACTATCAGACACCTGCTTCTGGTATGCCTGACAAATTCCAACCTGAGAGTGGCTTACTTGAATCATCTAATCGCGGACGATCAGGGGTGGGATGACGACACCTGGTGGCCAAGACTTATTGGAGGAGACCGCACTTCCTGGCTCCTAGCAACTATAAAAATTCTTGAACACACCATGAAAATGGGTCCCACCCTGTGTAGTCACTATGATTTTCATTTTTTCTCAACTTTTTCTTTGTAAAGTTCTCTCTTGAACACATACAAATAAAATATATATATATATTTTTTTAAAGCAGCTTGTTGGGCAGTAGCTGTTCCAGGCAGGCTAGATCTACTAGGACTGTAGTCTGTCGGTTGCTGGTGTACAAGAGGGCCATTGCCCCCAGGCAGTTCAAACTGAGAGGAATTTAATATTCTTTTACCCTGGCAGCCTAAGAACATATTTCAAAATGTGCTTACGGGTTGTTCTTAAAATCTTCTACTCCCAGTCAGTGTTTCTCCTGGTCAAATGGGGTCAGGCTGTGGTATAAACAATGTGTATGTATGTTATGGTTCGTCCAAAGGCTTGTACAGACAGGCTATGGCAATATGTCCTGGCTTTACAAGGAAAGCCATTTCTCTGTCTTGCCCACTTAACAGAGGTTGGCGCCCCAATTCTCTGATAGTTCCAGTGGCTACTGGAGACTGCAACCTTTTGTCCGGGTTCAAGCAGGATATATGTTGGTAAAATGGTCAGCCCACCACATGCACAGGGTTGGCCAAAGTTGGGTCTGTTGGTGCGGGCATGAGCTTCACAAATCTCAGATTCAGTTGAGTGGACTTTATCTGGTACAGATAATGGTTGGTCCAATGGGCTCCTGCTCTTGCAGCTTGGGATCCTCCTCAAGTGGGCTGTGGTGAAGCCCATGTTGCTTTATGATGAAAGGAACTCTTTCTCTTCTCCTGAAGAAGGCCTGAGCCTGACTGTAGAGGAGAGAGAGCATTGGCACTTAGGTTTATCTTGGGTGGTCCCTGTAGTGGATGGCGGCTACCCTCAGTATGGACCCTTTTCTCTTTTGGAACTGTCACTAAATTTATGGGCATTTCATCGCTAGATCAAGTTGGAGGTGTGAGTCAGCCTTTACTGGGTCAAGGTCTGTGATCCCAATAACACCATACTTCACATTGAAGGAATCAACAGACAACTTGAAGCCAAGATATATGGTTCCCAAAATGTTATTAATTCAACAGAAAACTGAGGAATTCAGTTTAACTGAGAACACGATGTTTGAAGTTTCAAGTGCAGGAGCAAAAAAACGAACTTGTCTTAAGACTGTGGTCCTTACTCCTTCCCTCTCTCCTATTTATAACTGCATCCCAAATGGAAGCAATCATTTGCACAGTCAGGAATGGGATGTCCATGAGGTCTGGCCCTCGAACTGTACCTCTAACTGGATGTCCACCACCTCCAAATACAAAAGAAAACACTTTCCTTCCATTAACTATGTGAGCATTCTTCCAAGGTAAGACCACAATCCACTCCCAGGCTGCAAAGAAGGAAAAGCAAACAAGTGGCTAGAAAGTAATGACAACAGGGAACAGTTTGTAAATTATATCTGCCCGCACACACATCTCTTCCATGAGTACCTTAGAATAAATTGCAAATGCTTAACCAGCTCCCCTGTACAGAGGGCCTGAACCCACAGGTTAGAAAATGACCACCCCAAATTTATGCAACAGGTAAAATACAAACAGTCTACCAAAACCTACCTGATGGTATGCTGACAAGGCTAGGGGGTGAATGGAGGAAAACAATTCCAGGACAGCAATAAAAGGCACCCGAGGAGGCTAAATCCAAAATGTGGATGCCGGTGATGTACAATGAAGACTGCAAGGTAGGCTTCACCTGAAAAGTGGTAACCTATAAAAAACAGGTAAGTGAACGAGGAGGGACTGCAGTAAGGACTGATCGAGAGCACGATTGCCCATTTGACAGAAGGTGGGAAGAGAAACCAAACAGTGGGTAAGACAGAAATAACAAGAGGAAACAGTGCATAAATCATCCCCTCCGGCACCCATACTATCCAGGATAACTTTGTATGCTTCGCAAATACAGAAAACCTAATTTGTTATCTTCCTCGACAGGGTTTGTATAACTATTATTATTTTTATTATTATTATTATTATTATTGTATTTATTGAGCGCAAACCTAGCTTCGAGAAGCAACAGGGAGTTTACAGAGGTATACACCAATACAGATATATAACGGAGTGCTTTACAGAGGTATACAACAGCACAGATGTATAACAGAGCGCATTTCAGAGGTAACAACCCAACAGATATACAGCAGGGAGTAGGATACAGAGTGGAACAGAGGAGGGGTACAGCTGTACAGGGTGGTGGGAAGGCAAGGGGCCGGTGATGTCTAGCTAGTCAGGCGATGTGAGGGGTGACATGATGGCCCAGGTGTTGAGGAGAGACTCCTTGAAGAGGTGGGTCTTGAGTTCTTCTCTGAATTTTAGGAGCGTGGGGACGAGTCTGATGCTGATGGGAAGGGAGGTTCCATACTCTTTGGGTGTAGGCATTGAAGGCTTGTTTTCTGGTCCTTTCATGTTTGAAGCAGCAGATTTTAAGTCTGCACGTGTCCTGGGTTCTGGTGGTGCACTGTCTACCGGGGAGTTTCTCTACGAGGTAGCTGGGGGACTTGAGTGCGACTGTGTTATATGTAACGCAGCAAGACTTGAAGGTGATTTGTGTGAGCAGTGGGAGCCAGTGAAGGTTTATGAGGGCCAGGGTGATGTGTTCGTATCTGTGTAGACCCTTGATGAGGCATGCAGTCGCGTGTAGGACACTTCTCAGGGGCACAAGGGAGGACGACAGGAGGCCTTCGAGGATTGCATATCCCCCATTCAGGTAGTATAGGACCAGTGCTTGATAGGTGGAACTAAAGCTGTCCGGAGGGAGGAAGGGCTTGACCTTCTACAGGACGGAGAGCCAATACCAAGCTGTCTGAGTTTTCGTAGCTATGTGTGTCTTGAAGGAGAGGTGTTTGTTGTTGTGGAACCCAAGGGAATTGCTGCAGGAGGTGAGCTTGGGTGTGAAGGCCTCAGGGTTCATGTTTCATATCCAGGTCTGTATGTCTGGGTGTTCGTTGCTGTTGGTGATTAGGAATTCGGTCTTGGAGGGGTTGAGCTTCAAGTATGCACTGGACATCCAAGACTGGATCAGCGAGAGGCAGGTTTTGAGCCAATGGATGTCTTTGATGGAGTCGATCTTGAGGTATAGCTGTGTGTCGTCGGCATATTGGTGGATGTGGATCTGTGTGGCTCCAAGTATAGATTGAAGATCACTGGGAAGAGGATGGAACCCTCTGTGACTCCACAGGAGACGGGTAGCATTGGTGATCTGGAGGAGTCCATCTGAACAAACTTCTGGCAGTTGTCAAGGTAGGACTTGAACCAGTGTAGGACAAGGTTGCTGAGCCCCATGAGCCGATGTAGGCTGCCGCAAGTGCCTGGTGGCCTACTGTGCCGAAAGCGGCTAAGAGATCGAGTAGAACCAGGAGGCAGTGGTGATCATTGTCAAGGATGTTAAAGGCGTCGTCGACCACCTGTATGGTTGCTGAGTCTGTGCTGCATCTGGGTCTGAACCCGGATTGGTAGGTTTGGAGGAGATTGTTGGTGTTGATGTGTTGCTGCAGATGTGCAACTACCACTTTCTAGATCTTACCTAGGAAGGGAAGATGGTTTAGGGGCGATAGTTACCTAGGTTGTCGGGATCCAGAGTGGGTGTCTTTAGTAAAGTGAGGATTTATATTGTTTTTAGGGTCGATGGGAAGGTGCCTTGTGTTAGGGAGCTGTTGATGTTCTCCAGGTAGGGAAGGAGAGCTTATGTGGGGACGGTTTTGAGGATGGATGCTGGGAGGATGTTGTCTGTATACAATATGGCTTTAAGGGTGGCCAGGGTTTCTACCAGGTCCACTGTCGAGAGTGTGTTGAATGTTGTCTGGGGTGTGGAGATTTCGCTAGGAGGTACATGAGGTGGGTGTGTGGATGGAGAGCTGGTGTCTATCTACTGGTGTTCATGTGCTAGCAAATCTTGCTGATTTTGTCGATGAAGAAGGTGTTGATGGTGGTGGATTTTGCTTTGGAGTGTGGTATGGAAGGGTCGGCTAAAGGGTTGACACAGTGCATGACTGCTTTTGTTGTCAGCTTCTGGTACGGTGTTCTGATAGTAGGAGGCCTTGGCTGTTTGAATAGTTTTTGGCGGGTTACTCCAGGTTCTTTGGGAGCATCAGGTCTGGTGCAGTCCTGGCATGGAGCCAGGTGTTCTCTTGTTTCCTGATGACTGTTACTGAGATTGAATTCTTGAGTGTACAAGGATGCTGACGGTTTTGGTTTGCAGGTGTGTTGTTTCAGAGGTGCCTGTCGGTCAATGGAGGTTGAGAGTGTGGCATTGAGTGATTTGAGTAGAGAGTCACAGTTCAGATCAGTTGTTCGGTCCATGTAAGGTGGAGGTTGGCGCGGTCTTCTATGAGGGCTTCCACCGGGAAGTTCTGAAAAGGACCTGAAGGTTTGTCTGATGGGTTTCTGCTGGGAGTGCTTGAATGGGGTGGTGTGCAGGATGGTGAAAGGCACAGCTAGGTGGTCAAACCAGTCAAGCAGGAGAGGAGAGCTGTAGTGGAGGCAAGACAGTGCAGTGATGATTAGGTCGAGGATGTTACCTTCCTTGTGTATTGGGTCTTTCATGTGCTGTGTGAGGCTGAGGGTGTTGTGAAGGCTGAGGATGAGGAGAGCTTCCTTCATCGGTATGGGGGCCTTTTTCCTTGGGAGGTTGAAGTTGCATAGGAAGAAGATGTTGGCATGCGTGAGGGACATGGTGGTGACCAGGTCAGTGAAGTCTCTGATGGCAGTGTTGGGTTTGGGTGGTCTGTAGATGAGATGGAAGGTCACTGTGTCCGTCAGGGGGAGCGAGCACTGGCAGGAGAGAACTTCAAAGGAGCCAATGCTATTGACATCAAGTCTGGTGCAGGGCCACGAGATCCTTTGGATGACTGCAGTGCCTCTGCCTATCTTGTTCATCCAGTCTCTTTGTTGGATGCTGTAGCCGTCTGGGACAAGGACATCTAGGATGTGGGTGTCACTCAGGTCTCAGTGATGAAGATGTCGTTAAAGTCAAAGTCATGTGTAGTGCTGAGGTTGGCAATGTCTGCTGCATGGGTGAGAGCTGTGCGGACATCGGCAAGCAGCATTTCCATGTTGTGGACGGTTAGGGGGCGCTGATGGGCATAGGGCTGATGTGGGTGAGCTTGCTGCATTGCAGAGTTTATGCCTTAGAGGAGGGGCAATGTCGTTGAAGTTGGTGGTGCCTGGTTATGGTGGGGATGGCCTGTGGGGACCGAGGAAGAAAACACATGTCGGCACGTGCTTACTGTTAGGTATGATTTTCATAGTAATAGTGATATGTGTCAACCCCAGAACGTTTTGCTTTACTGGTGGATTATTTTTCCTTATACCTCAGTGAGTGGGAACCTTTTTCCACACTCGCGGTCTTTTAACCTTTTTATGGGTGTCATTTTTTTAGACTCGCCATAGTGTCTTTTTAATTCTATCCTCTTTGACAACTTTTGGCACATTCTGCCTATTGTTGCTGGGTTGCCCTTTGGGCTCCCCTTTTAACTTTCTCTGGCTAACCTTGAGAGAACTACAGTTCCCAAGGGTAGAAAGGATCTTTGGATCCCTTTTACATTTTATCTGGCGAAACCAGCACACCCCACCTTATGTGGAGTGCTGGGGAGATACAATTTTAGTGTGAAAAGGGGATACATTGTAACAGTTATGTTACAGGGACAAGCTTACCTTTAATGGCTGGTGGCAGTGATACCTTTTACTAATTCAGTGCACCTTTACCACTGGCTGTTTGCACAGTTGCGGTAAAGGCGCTCAAGGGTGCTAATTTTACCAAAATGACACCCGTCTTCTTTTTTAAACATTTTAGTGTTTCTTGTCCTTCCTTCTTCCTTCTCCTGACATCTACGGTGGGAAATTCCTCTGTGTGATTTTTATCTTCGGCAGGAGTCCCATGGACTCTCTGCCCAGGCTCCAGTCGGTCTGTGAAGGCAAGAAGCGAGGGAGGAGTCCAAAACTCCACAGCCCTTTGTCTTCCTCCTTTCCTGAATGGGGACAAATCCCATTGGGGGGGGTGGGGCTGGCTGTCCTGATGGGACAACCAGACTGCCCCTTGTTGTAAAATGCAGGGAGAGAATACAGAAGTTGTGCTGTAGTTCCTATTAAATACTCCGAACCTGGAAGCTGAAGACAAGTCGACCACTGGAACCAAAACCAAAGAGGATGATGAAGGAAAAGCGTCAGATGATTTCCAGCGACTGGAGAGCCTGCTATGTAACCAGAGCCTACTGTAGCCCTTCCTTCCAATCAGCCTGGGAACTATGAAAAATGACCCTGACCTAGAGCCTGATGTGACCCACTAGACAACTCAAGAAGACCCATGCTGTGCTACGACCTTGCGGGCTGCAACTCTCCAATACCCTGGGACCTTGAGCCATTGCGTGGTGCATGAGCTTCCGAATTCCGAATCTCGCTGAAACTTTGTGGGCATCCTGCTGGAACTCCAGAGACGCACATCAAGTCCACAAAGTCCCCTCACCAGACTGCTGGACCTTTGTAATGATGAGAATCCCACAAGCAATAGTCTGTCTTTTGTGCTCCTGAAAAAAGCGCAAATCCCTTGCCGAGAGCCTTCCCAAATGATAGCTCAGTGGGTTGAGCGCTTGATTCTGCAGCCTGAGCATGAACTGCAGGTCGCAGGTTCGAATCCCGGCACGGCCAACTCAGCCTTTCATCCTTCCGAGGTCGATAAATGAGTACCAATTTCGGTTGGGTGATATTGTATGTAAATATGTGCTCTGTAAAGCGCTTTGGGTTAAGACGCTATATAAATAACACATTATTATTATTATTATCCCTGCTGCAAAGTCCCTTCCAAGGTCCTGTTTTCAGTCACCACAACAAGGAATCCACCAACTAGGTTTTTGGCTGCAGATCCTGAAGTCCTCCTGCTGAAAAATCTTCTTCTGTGCTGAGGTACTGTGTTGGCTTGGGTATTTACTTACTTTAAGTCTCTTGTGATTCCTGTGTAGTCTTGGGGTGTTCTGTCATTGGGAGTTCTCTCGTCCAGTTCACCCAGGCTAGTATCCTCCTAGGGTATCTTCTGTGAAGCCCCTGGACCCTCAACTAACTCTAAAGTAAAATACTCGTCTGTTTGAACAGTCTTCCTTAGGAACTCTGGCTTTTGCTATGTAAGAACCTATCCTGACACTGCGTGTTGGATACTAGATCTTAGTGACCCCCCTTCTGCCACTGAGTACACTCATGCTCCAAGAATAAGGGAAAGACGTTTAAGGGATTTGGCCTTTTACCGAGAAAAGAGAATACGTATTTAAAAGTTACTTACTTGTTAAATAAGTTTTTTGGTAACTGAAACTCTGAGAGTGAATAGTTACACAAGTTCTTACTAACCTTGAATGTCTGTTGCACTATTCTGAAACGTATTATAAGGTTAAGTTACTCACCTGTGAACTGGTTGTGGCTCTTCCACAAAAGTAATGCTGTTGGCTTCATTTTATTATTCCTGTTAGGTTAATTGTATGAGTGCCCCCCAACTCGGTCTTGCTTCCTAGCCTGTCCACAATAAGTCTGCATTAGGTTTTACCTACCTAGAATAATCTTGAGTCATTTATAAAGAGTAACACTGGGTTTTGCTTTCCCTGTTCTGTTTTAGACAGACACAAAAACAGTCTTAGGTTTATACTTGCCCCCAAGTTGCTGATAGCTCCTTGAAAAAGTATATGGGGTTTACTTACCTTGAGTTAGCTGTGTGCCATACTAAGGTATATTACAAGAGTTACTGCTTATCTCAATCTGTGCTTCGAAGATCTCAAAAGCACCTGTAATTGAATATTACATCCTTAGGTTTTACTCACCTAGTATAATTGTGTGTTATCACAAAAGTTGTTATAGGTTTTTATTTTACCTAGAATAAGTGTTCCACTATTCACAAAATGTATATTGTCCAGTTGACTGATTATGTGATTTCTTGCTGAGCATCATGGTACAACTGTTATCTGAAAGTAACCATTGGTTTTACTCTCCAAGAATACACGTGCCCTATACTGAATGTGGTTAAAAAGGTTTGACTTCCCTAGAACTACTGTTAGGTGTTCCAAATAAGGTTATATGCTTTGGTCGGAGTACCTTCAAGCATTGTGTTGTGTTTCTTTTTTATAATGTGTTTATGACTTTGACCAGTACTTACCCCAACACTTAACTTGGCCTAATAGTATTTAAAAATACATTTTTTTTAATAATACTTCTGGTTGTCAGTGTTTCTATTGATTCATTTGTGTGTTATAGATTCTTTGTACTGGCATACAGTCCCCTCT
Organism: Ambystoma mexicanum; assembly: GCF_040938575.1. Classification (NCBI taxonomy): domain Eukaryota; kingdom Metazoa; phylum Chordata; class Amphibia; order Caudata; family Ambystomatidae; genus Ambystoma; species Ambystoma mexicanum. The sequence goes on along the minus strand of NC_090925.1, from coordinate 810,604,622 downwards.
CCCTCCTAAAATATGCCTGGATGCTCTGTCTACGCTACCATGAACTCAGGTGGTACAGCCTTATACTAAGAGTGGAGTCTTGTACTGTCTCAGTTGAATGGTTTTGATGAAGTTTGGAATTGCCCTTCTCTACGTCTGCCCGTCACTTTGGGCGCCCGGACAAGAGACACTATTAGGTAGGACTCCCAGGTACACCAGAGCGATGCTAGGGGTCAGCGGACTCGGAGGACCTAACACCCTGGTCACCCCCCTCCCGTTTCTAGCAGGGGCCACTCTGTGAACCCTATCTCATTCACACTTCTGGTTAGTCTAACTTCTCTGTCCACATTCCTAATGTCAGTGTACACATCTATTGGTTCCGTTATGGGTGTTCAGATGTCGTCATTGTGTCCATCTGGGATCCTTCCCTTTGAGCACACTATAGCTGTCTCCCCCTTCCTTTGTCCTGGGAGGTCCCTAAGCCTGTCTACGTATTGGTCCGAGGTCCTCGATTTTACATAGCTCGTCCACTGATAGTTGTGTGCGTTTGTCCTTGCCCCCTCCTGTTCCCCCTGTACCGGTCCCTGTCTCACATGTCACTCGCTTGTCTATGCTTTTCCCCATAGATTGCGGCCTCCTCTGCTCCCCCCACTTGTCTCCACTATTTCATCCTTCATTGTTGGACCCTGAGCCCATGTTACTACAAAAGGCGTCTACGAAGCTCAGTCTCCTAGAGGAGGTGTCTGTGCTAGGTTTCAAGTCAATGTCTACTTCTCTCAAGTCATATCTGCAGCCTCCCCTCAGCTCCCTAGGCCGGTTCTGTCCCGGTCCATTCTACTCCTGTTCCGTGAGGTTCTGCTGTCCGGCTCTGCTCGTCTGCCCCCCTCAAGGCTGTCGCTTCCCCTATCCCATGTTCCTTGTGGCCTTACCTCCCTTATTGGTCGCCCATCTGCCTCCTTGCGTGCGCGTTGCCTTGCCAATCCGTTCACCTGCAACTTCCTTTGTTCCCTCTAAAGCAAATTGTGTTTTTCCTACTCTACTATCTCCCTTTTCTCTCAATCTCTTCTACTTCCCTTATCTTTCTGTCCCGCTGCTCCAATTTCTCTCTCTTCCTTTCTCTCTGATCCCTTTCTATCCTCTCTTCCAGGGTCGGACTGGGACAAGAAATAGGCCTGGTCACCCAAAGAAAAGTGGCCCACCCCTCGCCTCAAAAAGGTGGCCAAGCCCTCGCCTCACGACCCTTGACCTCTGATGACATCACCAGAAGTGATGTCATTTGACCCCACCCCAAAGTGACATCCCAGGAAGCGATTAAACACAACCTTTCACCGCTTGACAAAAAAGGGAGTGGCATCAAATAGCATTATTCCTAAATACACTACGAAAAATATGGTTATGATTTCACTAATGTGATATACATTTCATACAAGAATGGATCACCATATGTAACATTAATATCTGTGTGTATAGATCCATATTGTCAAATGACTGAATCCCAGCAGACGTCCAAGGCCAAATGAAAATATGTTATTGTATAGCAATTACGCGTAAGCTCTTTTTTATAGAACAAATATCCATACAATATCACCCAACCTGTGTTGTTACATTTTTTTTTTCTTTTTCAAAAAGCCTTGCATCCCTCTTAGGTCGATAAATGAGTAATAAAACATTTAAAACAAAAACAAACGTCCCAAGCGTGGCTAGAAACCGGCCCCCAATCCCCAGGGACGATTTAGGCCCAGCCACGTGCCGAAAGGCATAGGGTCCAATCCGACACGGCTCTCTTCTTTGTCTCTCTGCACCTGCTCATTCTCTTCCTCTCGTCTCTTCTCTGTCCTTTCTTTCTATTCTCTCTTCTCTTTCCTTCTCCTTTCTGTCCTTTTCCTCAATTCTTTCAGCCCAATCCAATGCTTCCCCGCTCCCCTTTAAACCTCCCATTGCCTTAGTTGCCCCTTCTGCTTCCCCATCTATCTTCCCTTCTAGCTTTAGGAGGATCGGTCACCCTATCTATTTGCCTGTGGCTATTCCCCCAAGCCCATCCTTTCCGCCCTTCTGCATCTCACTGTTCATTCCCCGTTCATTCCCCTCTCAGCGATCGGCTGCCCTGCGCCGCTCGGCCCCTCTTCCCTAGTATATATTGGTGGCATACATGCCCGATTTGAATACCCCTCTGCTGCTCTTAATTCTCATATGGGGTATATCTCTTGCTCATTGTCTATGTCATCAGAGACAACACTCAGAGGGACGTGTGGGGGAGCGGGAGGCGGGGCCGTTGGCCCCTCCACTTCCTGCTGACTCTGCATCCACTGACACCTCGCTGCACACACCTTGCTCTCCTGGAACATGCACCACATTTATAATATTGCCATGCGGCTTAAGAGCTTCTTCTCCTTATAGGTGCCCTGTATGTGTGTCAGTAGTGATTGCTGCACATCTCTGGAGAAACTTCTGCAAGGTGGCAATGGTAAAGTTAGCACACTCTGTACCTTTAGACCATTCTATGCTATATTTGCATATTTTCTCCCAATAGGGTGGGAGCATCTTACACAGGTGCTGGAGTGGTGTGTCCCCTGCCCCCTCCTGCACTTCACTTGATACAGGCTCTTGCATTTACCTGACCTCAAATTGAGGGTTTTCATCGTACACTGTTTAGTGAGGAACACAATGCAATCACAATGTTATTACTTTACTACGAGCCTCTCTGGCTCCACACCTTACCAGGCATGCTCCGCGCACCACCCTCTTTCCACAATCGCTGCATCCACAGGCCCACCCACAATCTTGAGCATGCGCCTTCCGCGCACCGGCGCTCATTCACCTCGTCTGCCAATCCCAAGTGCTCCAATGCTATCTCCTCACCGTCTCATGCTCTCTGTGTCCTATGCACAAACCTACAGGTGGCAACACCAATGTACTAACTGTGTAGTATTAAGAAATGGAATACTGTGAACACAGTGCTACAACCCGTTACTGCCACAATAAACAAACCCCAACACAAACTCCACAGCTGTCTTCCAGCCTCCAGGCAGAGTATACCAATATTCTCTTGTGATCGAACTATACCCACTATGTTGCCTCGCGTGCTAACGTCTCACTCCAGGAGACTTAACCAGTTGACTCATCATCCACAATCTAGGCCAGCTCCCATGCTAAATCTTACGGGGATACCGTCATCTATGACCTGAGCTAAAATGGCCAATCCACTATTTACATAACTTCTGTCATTCGTGTCCTTGAGTCAGTAGTGTAGCTTATTCACCAGAACCGTTTACCTCTAAACTTGAATATCCCCCAACCACAAATACTGACGTCGAGCTTTGCTCCTGTCCCTACTAACTTTGACAATACTTTGACAATACTCGATGATACTAAGCAATACTCCACAATACTCAATACCCTCCCTCACACCCACAGTTGCTGTATGACTGGGTCAATACTTACACTCCGTGGTCTGCTGGCACTGCTCGGCTGCCATGTCCTTGAAAGCTGCCACTTCCCTCTCTTGGTCTGCCTGGACTCCTTGCTGACTTCAGTTAGGATATTCTCAAAGCTGGCTCCCAACCTTTCCATGGGTACGCGTTCCCCATCTTTCTCAGAATATGCGAGGGTCCTGCAGTCTCTCAGGTTCTGTGGCGGAGGAGACTACTTTGTGCTGAGCGGACGCAGCAAACCATCAGCTCTGCTACCAACGTGTTAGGTAGTAATCCCAGGTATGCCAGAGCGATGCAGAGGGGCCGTGGACTCAGAGGGCCTAACACCTCCCAAGAATAAATGGAGGACTCAGTCAGACGGTAAGTACAAACTGCGGTTTATTGCAAATAAAACCAACAGGACTCAGTACACGAACACAGAATAATTCAGGTACAGCTCGTGGATCCATGGCACTCAGGCTGGTTTTCTAGCATTGTTACATAATTACTCAGGCCCTTTCCCTAAAAACCTATCACTGTGGGTAAATGGCCACTGAGAGTTACTGCCACCTATAGTGGACCCTATAAGTGTTATTCTACTGGTCTTTGCATGCCACGTGGCTGGCCTGTCGCATCCCCAACTATTACATTGTTGCAGAGTAGTGGGCTTACCAATGGTTCATGCCTTTTTCATCCACCCTGGAACACTACACAGTGATTGATTAGAGCTGCTACCCTCAGGCCTGGGACTCCATCGCGTTCCAAGCTCGATGTGCACCTCTTCAAGGTGATGTGAATGATTATGTGTCTGTATTGTAACTTGTGTACACCACCTTGCCTTGTGAGAATATTCTCCTTACGGTAGCAACACTTGTTGCGATCTGCGTCTGGTTTGTGGAGACCGGTTCCTCTTTCTCACGGTGGATGACTGTCTATTGCTTTGCTTGGCTGCATCACATGTTTAGAGACCACAAATTTGAGCTCTGCAGCTCACAATTATGAGGATTTATTCTGTTTCTCTGCAGCTGTTCCCTTTGTCGTCTGGGTAATTGGAATGTGTCTTTATATCACTGACCTTGCATGTTGGACTGTCTCACACGTCAGGCTTTCTGTGCAGCCCTTAGCTCTGCTCGTCTCTTGCTCAGTGGCTTGAGACACGCAGTAATTTTCCTAAACCTTATAATGCGGTTTCTACTTTGTCCATGTTATAATACATTCCCTATGGGTTAGCTATACATGGTTTGATCAAGTGCAATATATATCCTGTATCTCCACACAACTATTGGCTGTAAGCACCCAGCAAGCTTGCTCAAGATATCTTGTGCTTTACAGTTCTGCATTACTGCATTTGACTAATGACAAAATAATAACAGCATTGACAGTATGTATATGTATCGGTCCTCTAGCTATAGAACTGTGTGCTTGTGTTCTTCATATATATGAGTGTGTGTTAATGTGGTGCAGTACGGACTGCACATGGCAGCGTCAGACATGATGCACATGTCGTGGTGATGAGGTCAGTACCATGGCTTCTTGGTGATTAGTTGAGGCTGTCCATATAGGAGTCTCTGTCCATGATCACTGGCTCTTCTCCCACACACAAGAAGACTTGCATTGTATTTGGTCTGTATGGCTGGTTGAGAGGATATTGTTAGGCAAAGTTTGTATGCAGTACCCTCTGGGACCAGTACACACAACTAGGACTACAGGTGTAAGCAAAACCAACCGTACCACACAGTTTTTGGTAGCGAGCTGAGCAGCCAGGCTTATCGCAAGAGGGAATGTGAGCTTGTAAGGGTGTTACACAAAGGTCCACAATAGCACGTATTCAGATAGACACTTATACACAAGGATTCTTGGTAAAACAATTATTAATTTATTACACAATCATTTAAAAAGCATTCACTAAATGAGGAAACCAATATCACACAAAAAAATATACTACAATACTGATTAGTAAGCAATTGAGCTCCCTTGAAGTCAGAGCCAAATAGCATTGAAGTAGGAACAAAAAGGCATAAGTTGATGAAACGAATATTACAATTACTTTAAAACAGTGCAAATAGTTTCAGTTCACCAGAGGAATTGATTCAATGCAATAGGTAGGCAAAAGTCAATGGGCTAGTGTCTTGTATAAGTAAAAACGGCTCTGGTATTTAAAACTGAAAAGTCTTTGCCACGGTTCTTAAAAGTAGTTCACGGAAGAAAGGTTTGTATGTCGGGTCACAAGCTGACTAGGCCTGCAAGTTGCCAAAGTTCCACAAACTTAAACTTAAGTTCTCTCGGTCGGGTTTTCACAGTACCTTATAATGAAGAAAAAGATGCAGCTGTAGACCTGTCAGTTCCTGCAGATCTCGCTGTTCCTGAGCCTCAGTCGCCGAGACAAGAGGGAGGACGTCGGGGGACTCCTGCACTGCATGAGGAGGGATCACAAAGCTGGCAAATCTTTGATTCCGGTTGCTGTTCTTCAAGGACACAAGCTGGTGTCCTTCTCCCTGGTTAATCCTAACCAGCTCCGAGAATGGTATCCAGGTGGCTTACAAGTTGATTGGTCCCACCAACTCAAACAAAGAAGTCGTCCTTGAAGGGGCTTATCTGTCGAGGTGAACTTGGCGATTCAGACCTGCAGCAGGGCTCCACCGGGCAAACCAACAGTCCAGAATTTGCAGCAGCCGGCCTCTTCCAGCTAGTCTTCGGTTCTTTTGTTCCAGTGATCGACTCTGCTTTCCAGTCCAAGAGACTCGCCCCAGTTTTCTCCCATTCATTCCAGCCTAGCTACCACTCACCCAGCAGGGTGGCTGTCCTTGCCGGACAGTCAGCCAATCACGCCAGAGTGCACTTGGGTCTCCCAGGAGACTAAGCACAGGGAGTTTCGGGCACCTCCCTCACTTCCTGCCCACCCCAGACACCCAGGCACCAGAGGCGATCTTCAGTCCTGAAGCCCGTAAAAGGCATAGAAACAAAGGGACCAAACCTAGTTTGGCACACAGAGACAAACTCTAGAAGGACCTTTCCAAAAAGAAATGGCGAAAAAATACCAGGACCCGTTTAAACAAAGGAGGCTCAGACACCATCTTGAAAAACATGGCTCCCGCAATTTAACGCCACCAGTGTTCGCGGTCGGGAAAAATCATGGTAGTTTGTTGTAAAACCACTGCCACCAGCCATTTCGATAGGAAAGGATAGCATTTGACTGCTACATGAGTTTCTAGACACAGATGATACTAAGTAACCCCTCCAGCACTCTATTGTAAAATAGTGTGTGCTGTGTCTAGGAATTTAAAAAGACTAGGAAAGTCAATTTAACTTTACATTCTCTGGGAAACAGTAGTTTATACCAGAGAAGGTATTTAAACCTTGGGACAGCCTAAAAAGGCTTGCCCGTGTTACTGTACTGAGGGTGCTGTGTAACACACATGAAAAGATGATGCCTATGGAGTTGTCTAAAACTCCATAATTAAAGAACACAAGCACAGAAAACAAACAGAATTAAAAAGTTCAAAGTCCCAAAGTCCAACAAAAGAGCTGGGGGTCTCTAAGGTAGAGAGGAATTGGCACATTTTGAGAAATCTCCCTAACAGATATCTCTCTGTGTACTTGCCAATCTTTGGTGCACTCAGGATTCTTCCAACATAAGATGAATGGCGGCCAGCGATTCTAGCTCTTTTTCCTGAGACAAACTTGGGGGCACGGAGAGGTGGTCTCAGGACTTCCTCTTCAACACCCTTGATCTAAGAGTTAAGAGCAGAAAGGAAGAGGCAGGGGCTGAGAAGGTGGGTGGGGCTTAGGCCACATGACCTAGACCCACTTTTACTTTCTCAACAACTGCAAGGGAGAAGAGGCTGGAGGTCTGCTTAAGTAGGGATAAAGGGCGTCAAAACGGGAAGGCACCAACAGTTTAATTTTGACATGGATGAACCTAGGGCTTGAGTCCTAAAATAAGAAGTTAACCAATCAATGGTATGTAACAGGTGCAAAAACAAGCAGTCCACCAGTACATATTTAGTGTCACATGGTTGAAGCTAGGGGACACATTCAGGAAATGAAGAATTGGACAACAATAGATGAAGCCCAAAAACTCTAAACTCAAAACCTTGATGGAGGTGTGATACTATGATTGTCACAGGGGAGGCTTGAGCATGACAACCTAGGAAGAGCAGGTATGATAAGGAGAAGGTTCCTTGGCAAAGGACCAGTTGAAAGTACAAGAAGCAGCTGCAAAAACGGGCAGAAATGTGATCCAAAACCATTCCGAATGACAGCATCGTGGGTCAGCAACAGCAGGCTCACAAAAAGAGCAAAACAGATCTAGAGACAGTGCAGTAATCAGGATATGGTTCAGTATCCTCGGGTACAAAAGCAAGAGAAAACAGATCCACAGTCAGCCCAATATGTAGGGTTTAATATTCAGCAAAAAAGGGTCCCAAAACAAGAGCCAAACAGATCCGAGTTCAATCTAAAAGAGGCGCTTGGTATTCAGCCGCTAAGCAGAATAAAGGTTTCATCAGCAGATCTTTAGTCAGCAATCATACAAATCCTTCAGTTCACAAATACACAATAAATAACATCAACCAAACTGAACTGTTAGACACCATGAATCTTAAAAGTAAAATCATATAGGTTTGAGAATCAAGGCGCATTTTGTGATAAAAACTTAATTCAAATTATTATTTTTTGTCTAAAAAACAAAGTTTCATCTAAGACCCTTTTGTACATTCAAACTATTGCGAACAATCCTTCTTCATTTAAGTCCTTATTTATAATGGTTTGCTACTGTCTTCATCCTCATTCTGACCCAGTTCCTTCTGTCTCTAAGGATTGATGTGACCATAACAATCAGTTCTTCATTGAATAGATTGTTAATATTCAATCTGAGCTGTTCTAGTAAAGTAAAATCTGTTTACCCCTCTGCTCTTTGTGCTCCCCATACAATGCCATCATGGGAAGCGTTTTCCCTTCCCTCAGTTGAAGGGTTAGCTTCTACTCTTAACTTATTGAAGCTGACGTTTCATACAGGCGATCTTGTTCCTGCTACATTCTGGAAAGATCTGCCCTCTTCAGCACTTCTTGCACTTAGCACTTTAATTCACTCCTCCCTGGCTCAGGGTATCTTTCCATCTTACCTCAAACATGTGCTGATTAAACCTATTTAAAGAATAAAGTCCCTCAACTCAGATGCCCTTGTTAATTATCGTCCCATCGGTAATCATTTGCTCAGCAAAAATGTTGTGAAAGTTGGTATATTGCTACTTACTGATGTTACGCTCACCTGGCTCCCACAGGGGCGTCGATCTGAACTGGACAGCTGCGGCCTCCACCAATGTGACGCATAGTGCCGAGATGACGGACTGGACTGGCCCACATAGCTTTGTTTGCTTGGCCCGTAGGAATATTCTTCTGCAAATGGAGAAAGGGAATTAACCACCCGTGGAGTTGAGCGTCAACCCTCCCCCACTCCCGCTGTTCTCCCCACTGATCACCTTTGATGTCCCCTCTTATAGTCTCACCTGATGGTTTGAAAAGATGAGCTCTCCATCATGCATTGAGCGCAGGGGCGCGTTAATGACCAGTTGTTTCACTGGCTCGAAGGAATTGGTGAGTTCCAGAACAATATTGACTCTGAGATTCCCGGCAAGATGCCGTAAGTATGTAGTTCATAAGAGTTCAAATGTCTGACTTTCACTCTTGTCCGATTCCTTGCAGGTTGCAGCTTGACCCTAGCGAAGAGTTCCTCGTGGCAACCAGTAATATTCAGGTAAGGATTTGTATTATCCAACACAGTTCGATAAAATAATGTCAATATGTAACCTGTTGCTTTCTCCCTTATTCAGGCGCTGAGAGAAAATATGAAGTCTCGGGGAATAATGCCTCCGGCGGTAAAATCAGGTAAGTCTATTGTGGTGAGGAGGTTTCCCCTTGTTTGTCCCATTGTTTCACCTTGCTGTCCTTTTGTTTCCCCTTAGGGGCCGGGGTTCGGCGAGGATGCAGTGGAAGCTGCGCCGACCCGTGAAGAGGAATAGTACCCCCAGTGGTAAAATCAGGTAAGTCTATGGTGGGTAACTAATATTGCCTCTGTGTATTCCCTTGGCTCACCTTGCTGTTCTTGTCTTCCCTTTAGGTGCCGGAGTGTGGCGGGAGCATGCAGAATGATGCAGTGGAATATGAAGATGCTGCGAATGTCGGTGAGTTCAGCGCGGCGCTGCTGCAGGCGAGGCGACGCGCATAAAATAACTTCTTTCTTCCACCTCGAAGGCGCGATGGATCGGGAATTCAGGTAAGGATCAAAGGTATTGCTCTCTTTCTAACCTTTTCTCATTCTCTCCCCTTTTTCCAGGAGCTCCGGACTCGAGGCGGGCGTGGCAGAAGATTGGATGCAGACTTGCAGGCACGGTGAGCGTTACGCTGCTGGATGCAGAATAACACAAAGCGTGTGCTGCTCTTCGGGCGCGGTTTAAATAGCCTCCAAAGTAGTCCCAGGTAAGTATTCCTCTCCAGCCCCACCCGAGTAAAAAATAGTCCCTTGGGTAAAGTAGTCCCTTCCAAGCCTCCTTTGGCTTGGAGCTCTTGCAGCATGGTCTGCATCAGGTGAGTTTGCAGCATGGTCTGCATCAGGTAAGTTTTCATCTATGAGCCTGGCGCCTAGGCGCCAGGACTGACTCTCCATATGAGCCTGGCGCCATAGGCGCCAGGACTGCACCCAAATAGCCCCTAGCAGGGGTTGTTGGGTTTGCTTAGTATAACTAGATGCCTGCTTCAGGGGTTGCTGGACTTGGTCTGGGTCATGACACTGATCCTATTGATAAACCTCACCTTCCACACCCTTAGAAATCACATTTAGTACGAGAATTTGCACCTCTTCACATTTTTTGATGGGGTACCTGTCTCCTCATGCTTCTTGATCGGTCAGCAGCACTCAACAGGGCTAGTCAATGTGCACTTCTAGTTATACTTTCTTCTCAACTGGGCCTTGAGGGAACATTGATGGGTTATTTATATACTTATCTCACTAATCTGTCTTAATGCATCCAGATGCACTCCTTTAATCCTCTCCCATTCATGTTATGTTCGATGCACTGCATGGATTCATCCTATGCAAAGTACTTTTAATATATGCATATTGAGCCACTGGATGATATTGTTACTAAATATGGGGTAAACATCCATAAGTATGCCAACGATTTCCAACTTTATCTGAGGGTCTCAACGACTGAAGACATTTCTAAAGTTGGAGCACGTCTTTTGAGTTGGAAAATTGTATGATTTTTATGAATCCAAATGTAACTAATTGAAAACAGAATTTCGTCTCTTTGACTAACTTCGTCAGGAAGTCTTGGTTCAACCTTGGCTTGCCCTCCCTGCTCAGAATGGAATCTCCCCGTACTGTCCCCTGTTGTAAAATCATTTAGATACTGGATCGACAATAAGCGTATTTGAAACACAAAGTTGATCAAAAAAAGTACAAACCACTATCTGCCAATTGCTGTTCAAAATTAAACCATTAATTCCTCCTGAGCTTTTTCGATCTGTAGTCCAAACTTTGGTGATTTCACACCTGCATGGCAGTAATGATGTCTTCATCAGCTTTTTTTTCAGTATGTTATTGGGGCCCTCATATCAGTTCTCCATATTGCCAGATTTGTGTCTGGCAAGTGAAAATGTGATCATATTTCATATTTGGGCGAACTTCACTGTCTTCTGTTGGACTCTCGGGTCTTGTTTAAAACAGCTTGGATTGCTTACAAATCTGCTGTCTTTCATCAACCCCCACATCTAGCTGAAAAGATGGTCATTTCTGGAGGTCAGAGGTCTACTGATAGCATAGACATTATCCATCTTCATATACCCAAGGTAACTAAATCTAAAACCTCCAGAAGATATGTTTTTGTAGCTCCAGGATTATGGAATTCTTTGCATATGGCTTTACAACTGACACCTTAATTCCTTCAATTTTGGAAAACAAATACATTTTGTGTTCTATCAAATTTTTGTTTGCTGGACTGTTACTTCTTAGTTATTTTGTTTTTGTGGGAGTACCTTTACTGAGAACATGCATGGTTTAAATAACATGTTCTATTGCATTTCTTCCACTCACAAGAGCCTACTACAGACTCACTGCACCATTCACAGAGAAGAAATATCCATATGCATAGCAGGCTGGTCCCACCCACATGGGCAGTCTAGTACCAAAATGCTAGGCAATTATCCTTTGAACAAGAATTCATCCGCAATCCCAGACACGTGTTTCATCCTTGTTGGGCCTCCTCAGTGGAGAGAAGCCGAGCCTCTGAAGACACAGCAAGGAAGGGTTCCATGTCTCGACTGCCCCCAATTACCTACGGTGAAACCCCAAGTTTCACAAATTTCAAAATGATGATGAGAGCCCATCTACTAAGAACGAACATGGTTCAAATAACCTGTTCTATGGAATTTCTTCCACTCAGGATTGCCTACAGCTAAGTTTTGGCTAACTGCACCTTTCACAGAGGAGAAATATTAATTTGCATATCAGTGTGGCCCCACCCACAAGGCCAGTCCAGCACTGAAATGCTAAACAATTGTCCTCTGAACAAGAGCACCATCAGCTTTCGTTCTGCCCACCTCCCTGCTGGTAAGGTTGCAGATTATAAATATGTGGTAACTTAACATTACATAACATGCTTACAGCATTTTAGCTATAAGTTAGGATTTTGAGCTTTTCTCTTCAAAATGAAAGCAGCCTGGAAGTCAAGTTTGATTCTTGCATCCATTGCCATTTAAAAGATGTGGGTTAAAACAGGATACATAAATGTATGTTTTATTTATATACTACCAAAAAGTACCCATTCTCTGTACGGGTTCTGTAGACAGACATGGAAACACTCATCAATTGTTGAAAATCAATAATCTTGTAGGTCGCTGTTCCGATTCGCTTATCGCTTCGTGTGCTTTGCAGCCTGAAGAAAACTGCACAGAGAATGGGAATCTATGGCTGGCTGACATACCCCAGAGCAGATGTTGGCGGAGGTGAGAGTTGGTGTGCTGCTGCATACTGTAACCTTCTGTGCTCTCGCCCTACCTGTCACCTCACCCTGGCGTGGTGCAGTCTGTTGCAGTGCATTGCCATGCAAATATCTTGGAAACTGTGCATCCTAGGGCCTTGAAACGTGGTTTGGACCTCGTGTTTTGTTCCTCGTGTCGAGACCGGTCCTTCTAAAAGCTCATTGATGTTTTGCCAATTTCAGTCAACCGTCTCATGTGTCAAGGAGCTGAAATCTGGGGAAAGAGGTTGGGTGTCCAAATGTCATGTAGCCAGTAATGTCCGGAGGGTCCTAACAGGTAACTATGCAAAATTTGGTGCAGATTGGTGAAACAGTGTGGAATTGTATAAGGAACAACAATTCGCTAAGCCACAAAACCACAAACACATTTTGACTTTTGCTGAAATCCAGTGAAAGGGGTGGTGTGTCCAAATGTCATGTAGCCAGTAACGTCCGGAGGGTCCTAACAGGTAACTACTATGCAATGTTTGGTGCAGATTGGTGAAATGGTGTGGAATTGTATAAGGAACAATGCTTCGCCAAGCCACAAAACCACAAACACATTTTGGGGGTATTTCATGGAATAAATGTGTGCCGAAATTTGTGGCGCAAGCTGGCGCAAGCGTGAAAAAGCCGGCGCACATGTGCGAATCACACTTGTGCGATTCATGGAAAGCCCTGCGCGTATTTTTCCTGGACTGTGCGCCAAATCTGCGCTTACCTTACACGTCACATAGCTCTTGTGAGGACAATGCACGTCATTTCGAATACCTCATTGACCGCATCAGCCTACTAGGACAGGTCACCGGCACTGGGTTCCTCCGTGTGCTGGATCTTCTAGCGACCCCGTCCTCAACTGAACCCCCTATGCGCCAGTCGTCCTCCGTGCCATCTTCCTGCCCAAGTATCACCTGGGCACCCTGTGGAGCTGCCCCTGAGCCAGCGGCCAGGCTGGTGGAGGACACATCCCTGCCACAGTTAGAAGTCGGAGGTCCAGCAGGGGTGGCCACCCCACCAACTGGACCCCAGCAAGAGGAGGACATGCAGGCATCGACAGGCAGGGCACATGCATGGCAGAAGGAGGCTCAGGGTGGAAGCGATGATGGCTCGGAGCCATCAACATCACAGGGGCAGGCATCGGCCGGAGGGCAGGAGGACCCTGGATTGGGAGTGTCTTCCGTGTGGCAGCGGTTGGGCCGGCAGATAGATGTGGAGCGGTGGCGGCCAGAGGAGGCACGGCTCACTATGGTCAGGGCGGAGAACTCCATGCGCAGGGCATTGAGGTGGGCTGAGTGCCTCGAGGCAACTCGCAGGGAGTTGGAAGAGGCCATGGCTGTATCCATGAGAGACCACGAGGCCAGGAAAGAGGCCCGACTCCGGAACATCGACGTGGAGTTCGATGATGCCCTGGCCCGGAACATCAAAAAGTGAGCCGTAGGACTTGCCCACCACCTTTGTACATAGTTCTTTAGGGTAAGGTTTCCTTTGTTTTATCGTTTTTTTTGGAGTTCATGGACTTTGCTCCACTTTATGTATATCGTTTGTTATTCATAGGACTTTTTTGTAGGTTTCCTTTGTTTGGGGATCATGGATCCTTTGGATTTGCATTGTATATAGTTCAAGACTTGTACATACTTTCTTTTTTTACAATTTCTATGGATCAATGGTTTTCTTTTTTTTTGATTATTTAATTCATATTGACATTGGCGATGGACCACTTTTCTTTTCCCATGTCGTGGATTTTTGTTTTTCATTGGATTTTCCTTTTTTTTTGGTAATAGCTTTCATTATTTATTAATTTGCAAGTTTGATTTTCATTATATTATTTCATTATGTTTAATACATTTCTTTTAACTTCATGATCGGTGTTGTGTACTAGCATTGGTTTTGTGCATGTCTCAATGAACATTGCCTCAGTCATGTGTTGCCACTGTGTGTCTATGTTGTGCATTTATGCATGGCAATGGTGGTTCTTTTAAGACTCTCATGGCATAGGTAATTTGGGAGTGTGTGCAGTGGATGGCTGCGTGCTTGTACTGGGGGGTTGGGTGGATTTGGGTTGGCATTAGGGCCATGGGTCTGTTTTGTTAGGACATGTTGTTTGGTGGGCCATGTGTCAGGGCCTGCTGGCAGGTGCTCGTCAATGGAGGTGGGTGGGGGGGGGTGGAGGGACATGATTCGGGGCCTGCTGGCAGATGCCTATCAATGGGGGTGGGTGGGGGGGTGGGGAGACATGAGTCGGGGCCTGCTGGCAGTTGCCCGTCAATGGGGATGGGTGGGGGGTGGGTGGACATGAGTCGGGGCCTGCTGGCAGGTGCCCGTCAATGGGGGAGGGGTGGGGGACATGAGTCGGGGCCTGCTGGCAGGTGCCCGTCAATGGGGTGGGGTGGGGGACATGAGTCGGGCCTGCTGGCAGGTGCCATCAATGGGGGTGAATAAGGGGGTGGGGGGACATGAGTCGGGGCCTGCTGGCAGGTGTCCGTCAATGGGGGTGGTAGGGGGATTGGGGGGACATGAGTCGGGCCTGCTGGAAGGTGCCTGTCAATGGGGATGGGTGGGGAGTTGGGGGACATGAGTCGGGGCCCGATTGCAGGTGCCCGTCAATAGGGGTGGGTGGGGACATGAGTCGGGGCCTGCTGGCAGGTGCCCATCAATGGGGGTGGGAGACATGAGTCGGGGCCTGCTGGCAGGTGCCCGTCAATGGGGGAGGGGTGGGGGACATGTGTCGGGGCTCCCAAGAACATGGTGCCAAGTGGCCTGCCTGCGGGCCATGGACTGGGGTGATGGGCTGCCTGTGGGCAATGGACTGGGGTGTGGAGTGGTCCCCTGTGGAGTGGGCTGCCTGCGGGGCATGGGGGGGCACACCCGGGAAGGCACACACTGCCAAATCGCGTGTGAAACTTCCCGCGCACCCCCGGAATACACGCACCCCGCTCGCGCCAGAGAAACCGCGTGTGAAAGTCCATGCGCACCCCCGGAATACATGTACCCTGCTCGCGCCAGGTCTATCACGTCCAAAACTCCCTGCACACCCCCGGAATACATGTACCCCACTCGCGTCAACGAAATAGCGTGTGAAAGTCCACACGCACCCCCGGAATGCACGTACCCAGCTCACGCCAGGCCTATTGCGTGTAAAACTCTGCGCGCACCCCCAGAATACACGTACCCCACTCGCGCCATTGAAATCAAGCACATGTAAAAGTCCATGCCCACCCCCGGAATACGCGTACCACGCTCGTGCCTGGCCTATCGCATGTAAAACTTCCCGGACACCCCCCGGAATACACGTACCCCACTTGCCCCATCGAAATCGCGTGTGAAAGTCCACATGCACCCCCGGAATACACGCACCATGCTCGCGCAAGGCCTAACATGTGTGAAACTCCCTGCGCATCCCCGGAATACACGTACCCCACTCACGCCAGCAAAATCGCATGTGAAAGTCCACACGCACCCCCAGAATACACGTACCATGCTCGCGCTAGGCCTATCGCGTATAAAACTCCCTGCACACCCCCGGAATACACGTAGCTCACTCGCGTCAGGCCTATTGCGTGTGAAAGTCCACGCACACCCCCGGAATACGCGCAGGCAGCCCATCCACCCTCCCCATGCCCACAGGCAGCACATCACCCCAGTTCATGGCCCGCAGGCAGCCCATCACCCCTGGGCATGCTTCCCAGGCAGCCCATCGCCCCAGTCCATGCCCCGCAGACAGCCCATCACCCCAGCGCATGCCCCGCAGGCAGCCCATCACCCCAGTCCATGGCCCGCAGGCAGCCCATCGCCCCAGTCCATGCCCCGCAGGCAGCCCATCACCCCAGCGCATGCCCCTCAGGCAGCCCATCACCCCTGGGCATGGCCCACAGGCAGCCCATCACCCCAGTCCATGGCCCACAGGCAGCCCATCACCCCAGTCCATGGCCCACAGGCAGCCCATCACCCCAGTCCATGCGCCCCAGGCAGCCCACACCACAGGGGGGACTTTTTCCACACATTTTACCTGACACAGCGGGGTACACGTATTCGGAGGGGTGCGCAGGGAGTTTTACATGTGATTTCGCTAGCGTGAGCGGGGCACCCGTATTCGGAGTGGTGTGCAGGGAGTTTTACATGTGATTTCGCTAGCGTGAGCGGGGCACCCGTATTCGGAGGGGTGCGCAGGGAGTTTTACACGCGTTTTCGTGGTTGGGGGGCTGTATGCTGGTCCACTGGAATTTGCGTCATGTACTGGATTTGGGCGATGTTTTTGGCGCACAGGGCGGGGTTGGGGGTGTAACTGGTGCTGCTGCAGGGTTGCTGCGCCACTCTGCGCCACGGCTGGTTATGGATGAAAGTATCCATGAATACGTTGAGCGCTAAAATGGGTTTTGGCGCACGCGGCTGGCGCAGACTGCCGCACGCACACTCTGTGCGCCAGCCGCGTGCCCCACTTGTGCGCTAAATTCTATGAATTACCCCCATAAACTTTTATAAATACAGATGGAAGAAATTACCCTAATTCTTCGGACTCTGAAGAGATCGGTCAGTGTGCTTGGGGGCTTCAAGTGGGCACCCTGGGAGTAAATCTTCCTCTGTAATAGTTCAGAATCCTTGATGACCAATGTTGTTTTCCCCCCTCTACGAACAGTAGCACACTTTTTCATTACTGTAGTTAATTAAGGACACGCTGTTTCAGTGACATATTTGGTTATGCTTGCACTGAACTTTTTAATTTCTATGATTTGATTTATTTAGGACCTATAACGTATCTGGTAGAAATGAAAAGATGTGCAGGTTTTGAGAGACAATTGCCCTGCTGCAGTTCAGGTTGCGAATGCACAGCCCTGAATGAAGCGTGGGCCATTACCGAGGTTAATGGCACACAACTACCACACCTCACCAACCTGGTGGTTATCATTATTAGCAGCCAGGTGCAACGTGCGGGGCACTAATGTCTTTTGTTGAAATAAATGTAGTATCATAAAAAGAAATTTGCGGGTGACCGTCCATTCATGGAAGGAGAGTTACCCAAACAATCATGGCCACCATGAAAACAAGAAACACATGCTAGAAAACGATCCCCTTTTTCTTTCCATGGTGGTATCTTGTGATGGACTGGACGGTGCAATGCGAGAAAGCAGTTAAGAGTTGGGCAATTTAAAAAAAATATTAGGGCAATGCAGGTGGAGGGGGAAAAGGGAGGAGGGATATGTGCTGGAGCAGCTTGGAATGACAGTATGGCATCTGCATGGTATTCTATACACCATGGTATTGTACCAGCAAATAATGCTCAGGTTCCAAGGATCCGGAATAGCTGGTACCCCTGGAGCCTGCCGTTATATTTATGGACAGGTGCTATTTTAATTTGCTGCAGTCTAGACGTGACAAAACATGAGTCTCACTTAACTCTGCATTACTCAGAGTTGGAATAATTTAGAACAAAATGTGTCTCTACCCGAGATTCCAAAATTGGCCAGCTAGTCCACACCTTATGGTAGTAAGTGTGCACTCGCAGCACTGGAGTGATACCTTCCCCATCACTAACTGCTGAAACAAAGGAGTTCTATAGCAATATTGAAGAAAGAAGGAACGACGACAATAATGGTACGCATCAGGATCACAGTAGTATACATTCCAATCCTCCCGATTTAGGCGGGAGACTCATGATTTTTCAGGGGAAAATACTGCTATTTTCACGTTCTCCCGCCTAAAATTGTACTTTCCCCAATGCATTCCTATGGGGAAATTATTCTCTCTGGATTTCTCTGAAGAAATCTCCCTCCCAGGTGCCTCGGAATGTTGGCATGTATGTAGTAGAAACTGCAGCCAATGCTGACGTGCCCTTTAGAAAAGAACAGCAAATATTCCGGGCACATCTCTTCCCATGGGAGAGAAGCACATTGCTCGATCTATCTGCCAAAAATACAATTGCCAAATCAGTCATCCAAACTGTGATGTCTCATGCTGGCAAGAGACTGACTGGAAGCTGTAGGGGAAACTGTAGGAGATTAGCACTGAAAGTCATCTTGAGATCCCCTATTGCAGCTCATCTCAAGATTTATGCTTAAGGTCTCATGGTAACTCAACATGCTGGTGTGTTTTGTCCAAATTCACTATTACCCTGAAATGTATTCTGATTTGCTCTTATGCTAGCCAAGACCATGCCATGTTATGGGGGGATGTGTTTTGTGATTATTTATAAATTGTACTACCAAATGATACAGTTGGATATTCTTCTGTTTCTTACTCTTCTCCTTTTCTGGTCTCTTTTCCATTTTCTTTCTTGTTCTACCTTTTCTTCTTATTTATGTTGTGTTATGCATTATGAGATGTTTTTTTTCTTCTTTTTCTTTAACACTCAACCACACAGTCGGACTGGGACAGAAAATAGGCCAGGACGTGAATGAAAAAGTGACCAACTAGTGCAATTTACTTTTAATTTCCCTTTGACACAAACTGTTTGAGTATTAGCTGTAGGGGCATTTTCAGTGAGTAAGGCACCATTAAAGCCCCCCTCAAAATCATCTGGTGTGAGTGAGTGTGTGAAGGCAGAGTGGAAGGCAATGGTGTCACAGAGTATTCATTTTGTAGATAGGCGGCGCACCACCCCTTCCTAGCAATAAAAGGGGATTTGGTAGGGACAGTTATATTATCTGTACTAGCCCGTAATAGTGTGATGAATTGCTGTTCCACCCTAATTGCTTTTGATGATCCATTAAAAGTTCAGTGTGTGAGGATATTTATACTTAACGATTAAGGGCCTGATTCATGGAAAAAGGCTCCGTGACCCTGCAAAGTTCAAGCCTCGAAAAAGTACTTTGCGCGTCCCTGTGCTAATAAGAAAATCTGCACGCCCCGCATATTCACAGAATTTCCAACACAGAACAACCTTATGCGCAAGGAGCGGACCGAATGCCCACAACATGCCCCCACACATAGCAATTCCAGCCTCTTATACAGACCTTAGCGCACTCCATGCCTCGAATCAAACGCACCACGGAAAAACAGCATGCAAACCCCCACCACCAAGGCAGCACCCCGGTGACACTGCATAGGGTTCCTCGTAACTATTCCCAGCACCCCATCAACATGCTTAACATGTATAGTAAAAACAGTAATTTTCCAGTAAATATGCGAGCAAACTCCCAAAAACCATTCCTCAGAACACTCACAATTTTCCTGGAGCTTCCTCATTCTGCATGTTCCGCCGCCTACTCTAGTCTATGCGTAGGCCACATCCACGCTCTGCAGGGAGTCTTGTGCAATGCCATCAACTGCACGCAGGGACTGCACGCAGGGACGCGCCAGACCTGCGCAAAAGCCCTTCAGAGTACTGATTTTTCCCGCAACGTTGATTCCATGAATCGACAAAGGGGATTTTGTGCACTGAATGGCGCTCAGAGACACTATTCAGCATGCAAATAATTTCATGAATCAAGCCCTAATTCACTGGGCCTCATTACGAGTCCAGCGGTAACCTGCCAGTGCTACTTGCGGGTTCGCTGCCCGACTCGTAACACTTTTCAGGTGCCTGACACCCAGGTGCTACAGGGACATTACAAGTACTGATGGATCGGGAAGTCAGGCACTGGAAAATGTTCTTCCCCATTCCTGTGGAGTTTCATAGGTCTCCAGGGGAGTGGGGAGATGGAAGCACCGGTGCTAACGGGGCCGGTGCTTCCATGAAAACTGCGCCCGTCAGGTCAGACTTGCCGGGGGCAATGGCCCCCACCCGCAGAGTTGTACTGTGGCGGTCCGGAAAGGGTGCCAGTACGGTGCGACCTGCACCCTTATTTCTAGACCGCCACAGTTGTAATGAGGTCCACTGGCTCTTTTGTGATACAAACTGCTTTGTAATGGCAGAACCCAAGAAACACATTTTTGGTCATCCTTATAGGTGTTTTGTTTCTTTCTGACGGTGGGTATGTTCTGTGGGCCGTAATACACATGTTTTGTGCCGATAGTGGCCAGTAATCTATTGATACTGACCCTCGAAGCCACAATTTGGCTTCCACTACAGAAAGACTGCCAGGACAGCTGTGCTTCCCTGATGCCTTTTGCTTTTATTTAGAGATTAGGAGACAGATGGGCTCAGTAACACATTTACTAAGTCTGATTTTCTGAATTTTGAATTTTCATCAAGTTTGGAACTTTGTTGGAACCCCTGGACAGGTGATTGAGTCTGTAGGAGGTGGTAGGCCACCTTCAATACCACGAGAATATGGCAGACCTCAACTTCTTAGCATTTGTGGAAGAGCTGGTCGAAGACATTCCCGCAACTCCCACTATTATCGGTGCTATTCCAATCGGGGATATGGATCAAACTGGAGATGAATCGAATGAACTCGAGGGCCTCAAGAAAAGACTAATAGGAACTGAGCTACACGGCTCCATGGTGATGGAGTATTTAAGATCTCACACAGCTCTCAACGGTATGATTATCAGGATTGAACCACAGATCTTCCTAGACCATGTACAATTTAGGAAAGTCTGGAGCTATAGTGCAAATAAATGCACCAGAGACTGGCTCATTCTAATCATTAACACAGCGAAAACTGTCTCAGTACAACTAATGCGTGAAATTGAAACAAGATCTTTTGAAATGGCAGTTGGTGTTAGACACTACAAGAAAAAACGAGATGAGCTAAATGTGACCATAAAGGAGTTCAGAGACTTTAATTTAAACAAAAAAGTCATAAAGTTGAAAAAAGATGTTGCAGCCTTTTCGCATGAAAGGATTGTTCCATACGTAACAGACGCATATTACAGTGACAACAGTACTAGAGACACAGTTGTAGGCCCGCAAACCAAGAGATTGTCACAGAAAAGAAGGAACAGGAATCCAATTCCATCTAATTGGGGCTTCTCTAGTGGGAGCTCTGATGAGGACCCAAGAGTAGGTCCATCAAATGCTAACTTGAACGAGAGGGAATCACATAGAGAGAGAATGGTACACTTTCAGGTTGAAGCCCGCCAAGTGTCCAACGGAGAATCAACCCAGCCTTTTTTATACAATCGAGGCCGGGGCCACGCAAGAGGCAGGGGCCTAGAATTCCCTCCCAGAATCACAAAGAACAGGAGCAGAGCATGTCAGAACCAAGCATACTAGTCATGAACCTCTCATCGCATAACGTATCAACCATGAAAACCCAGGTATTACAATAGGGTCTTTCCTTTGTACCAATGGAGCATTATGATCCTTTTCAGATGTGCATTGAAATCCCAAAACTGCTCAGAAAAGTTAGGCTGAAACAATATTTCAGCAAACTAATGTTGACAGAAACAGACACCAATGCAACAGAGCTACGTCCCAAATCTACATTTTATCCTGCTTTCACTAGCCTCAGTCCAGAATTCCTGACTTTTGAAAAGGCACTCATGAAAGGGTTAGTAGCAATGGAGTCTAGTGAAACCAGAACAGTTCATAATTTCTCCATAAGAGAACAATAAGCCCTGAAACAGCTGAGCAGGATTGAGAATGTTACAAGAAAACCAGCTGATAAATGCAGGGAAACAGTAATAATGATTACGAAGGATTGATGCAATGGTTCACAGATTACTAGACGACCCACAAAACTATTCACGACTATCACATGATCCGACAGAGGCACTCAGGGGCCTGGTAACACCTATAAATGAGAAAGCTCTAAGTGAGGGCCACATTAGTACAAAGGAAGCATAGTTCCTGTGTCCTAAATTTCCCAGGAATCCAGCATTTTAGGCACAACCAAAGATGCATAAGGTGATGCCACTAGCACCAGCCCAACCCATTATGTCCAGCATTGGATCCATTCTGGAACCATTATCACAATTTGTGGACGTGTTTCAATGACCTGAAGTGCGAATGATGAAATTATATCTCAAGGATACTACTGCTGTACTGCAACTGATTAGAGAGAGACAGTTTGACCCGGTTGAAAGCTATCTTGTTATTATGGGCATAGAGTCATTGTATACAAAAATTCCCCAAATGGAAATGCTGAGGGTGATCAAAGAGGTCCTAATATCAAGAACTCCACCTATAGAAGTACTGGTACGACTGATCATGCAACTGGCAGAGGTTGCTTTAACTAAAAACTTCTTTATCTGCGGAAACCAGTTATAATCATAATAATTTATTGTACACAACATTTTAAGTGAGTACTCCTCTGAGCTACTTCATCAATTAAATGTTCTAAGCCGGGTAAATGGCCAGCAGTGGTCCCGACAGTGACCCTACCCCAATGACACTAAATAAACAAACATTAAGCTAAACACTAGACCAATTGTGCCATACCCTAATAACAACACTTGTGATTTGCACCGGTTTTAATCCAGGTCTGACACTATTAAGGTTTGGCATATATCTTTTACTGGTTTTGCTGCCAACACGTGTTTTGACCTCCTCAAAGAGTTCTTCCTCAGGGGTACAATATCATACCACATATTCAAATCATAAGATCAACATAGAAAAAGAATGTACATAAAGAATGTACATAAAGAATCGCTTAGGAAATTATGACATACCCCCCAGGGTATGCATACAACCACACAACCACCATGTTGTATAGGTGTCACAGATATTGTTCATGCCCATATAGTATATACCATATCCATTTTACATAGGGATATATGACCAAAATCCAATTATTGCACATAGATTACATTTGTTTGTTCACCACATAAAGTACAACATAAAATTAAGAAAAACAACTACCAACCAAACGGCGGTCCATCCATGGTTTAAGGGTTTCAAAGCGAAACAAGGGAAAAAAGAAAAAAGGAAAAAAATACAAAATACAATTGATTACTGAGCAACCTCCTTGCAGAGTACCAAATGGTCAATTATTAGAAATAGTGTGGCCACCATTTCTAACTTGTGTGTTATCGCACTCCTTCACCCACTTAGTGTACTTGTTACCACCACCAAACACAACCCACATTAAGATTATCTAGAAACCTGTACTTGAGTTATCACCCGCTTGGCAAGTCCACAACTGAATTACCCTTAACCGTGCACACCTATAGTGTATCACACTTTGACATCAAATCTCATAATAACCGCTTTCAATAAAGCTTATTTTGAACCAAGGCTTCACTTGCTCCAAGTGGTGTATCTTCACCGACCACCTTGCTTGTAGGTATGTTCAACATACTGTTAACACCCTGCACATATATAAAGATGCGTCAATGTACCTTTTTCAAAACCAAATCCATACTTCAAGCCCCCTTCTATACACGGTGCCCACCAGTACTGTATTACATCTGTACTGAACGTTAAAGTGTAAGGCAACAATAGTGCCTCCTCAATCATTAATGCACAGCCTTGCCAAAAGCCTGTCTTGGGTTTCCAATCCCACTCCACACAATATTACCAATCCTGCAACAAACCAGAAAACAGCCTATTGTCAACAATTTAATAAGATCCATTTCCTTGACTTACTAAGCCCAACACCAAAGAAGGCACCCATGCTGGTGAACACACTCTGTACCTTATGTTTTAATCCTGCTTAATGTTAAATAAAAATTGAATTGATGTGAGATATAAAGTTTTACTCAAATGTGCCAACCTTTAAAGTTAAATTTGTTGTGGTGAGTATTCAAGTTATAGATCCAGCTAGCAGCTTTTTGAAAAAAGAAAAAGAAAGAAAAAATCTTCAATGCATTGTTCCTATTCTGTAGTGCTTTTTATTTTGATTTCCACATGTTAGCATCACATGTATAATTCCATTTGGTCCAAGTGTTTATTCCACACTTTACAATTCAATAAGCAAAAAAGTTCTCAAATAATATCTGTTTTCTCACTTGATTATTTTAATTCCCACTCACTCTCGACACATGTTTCCCCATAGCTCGTTGCAATGGTTCATCAAGAGAGCAAATCCTAGTCATTTTAACATTATTGTAAGAAAAGAAAGGAAAAAGAAAAAACAAGGACCATTGTCACAATTGTAATTTATGAAATAAAACTTTTGATGTGAAATAATGTATTGTTTCTTAACTCACCCTTTTTAGTTCCTTAATAAATAATTATAATAGTGTGTTCACTTTTGCAAAGGAAATCTTCTTGCAGGAACAAGGAATTCTATCTGAAGAGACCAGTATCAAACCCAAATCAACATTTACACCGATATTTTCATCTGAAAATGCAATAGAAATCTTTCAGAAAACTGTGAGCGATAAAATCAGGAAGAACTATTTGAGTGGAAATCAAACCAGAACAAAAAGCATTTTGACTCAGGAAGAAAAAGTAGCCATTAGAGAATTAGCAGAAGATACCTCAGTAATAACTAAGGTGGCTGACAAAGGAGGAAAAAGTGTTCTAATGAACAGAACAGATTACATAAATGAAGGTCTGAAGCATCTAAATTTGGTTGACTGTTATGAAAAATTGGCAAATAATCCATTACCAGATTTGGAATCAGAATGGAACAACAAAATGGTATGAACTGAGTCTGCTTAGTGAAAAGGAATACTATGGTCTACTCACCAAAAAATTGATTCAAGCAACCATGTATTTCTTACCTAAAGTACATAAAACATTCAGCAATTTCCCTTCATTACGACCAATAATAAATGGAATCGGATCAATTAAAGAAAACACCTCTCAATACATTGATACACATCTCCAACCATTGACCACCAATCTAGCCTCTTTTGTGAAGGATTCTAAACACATTATTCAACAGGTAAATCAAATTCCATGGGAAGAAAACTACCTATTCGTCACCTTGGATGTAGTTCAACTTTATACAAGCATTCAACACAACAGAGGACTGGAAAGTACATCATTTTTTCTAAAAACCGGACCCATCTCTTTTCAACAACAAAACCAAATGATACTTGAAATGCTTCATTTCTGTCTTCACAATAACATCTTTACCTTCAATAATACACTATACAAACAACGTCAAGGTACAGCAATGGGATCGAAATTTGCACCCCTGTATGCAAACCTTTTCATGTTTTTTTTTAAATCCGTCATGAATGGAAACGTCCACTCTTCAACAACAATGTGAAATTCTGGGGACGCTTTATAGATAATATGCTGCTCATCTGGGAAGGCAATACTGCACAGCTGGATACCTATGTAACTCATCTCAATGACAACAACTTTAATCTTTCCTTCACAAAATCAGTTACTTCGACAAAGATAGAATTCTTAGACCTGGAACTCTTCGTAGAAAACTCACAGATTCAAACTAAACTGTTCACAAAACCGTCAGCAGGAAATAGTCTCCTTTATGCAACATCACATCATCCGAGACATACAGTTCAAATATATCATATGGGGAGATTCTTAGAATAAAACAAAACTGCAGTACTACTTCTTCCTTTCAAGAAAATTTAAAGATAACTTTTTCAAAATTCAGACAAAGAGGCTATGGCATTAACAACATTAAAACCGCCATATAAAAAAGGCAGAAAACATCTCTAGAGAATCTCTACTCATTGGCAAACCAAAAATTGCAAACACCACACGTAAGACCCAATTTATTACAACTTACAGCACAGAATCAAAGAAAATTAAAAAGATACTATCAGAAAACTGGAACATTCTCCTTACGGATCAGAGTTTAAGAACAGATTTGGATGAAAGAGCAGATATATGCTTTCGGAAAGCCCCAACAATAAGAAATCTTATCAGTCCTAGTTTCCTCAAACCACTACCAGATACAAGAAAAATATTTTTTCAATCGCTCACAAAGGGCACTCATAAATGCGGACATTGTAAACTATAACCATTTTTAAGCACAGGAAAAAAGGAGATCTTATTACCAAATGGAAAAACTAAACAAATCAACCAACTTATTAATTGCAACTCAACATTTGTAATCTATGGGCTAGAATGTGTTTGCAAAAAACTTTACATTGGCAGCACAATACGAAAACTAAAGGTAATAATTTTTGAACACCTGAGAGCTATTCAAAATAAAGACCTAAAATCTCCCATATCTTTTCACATAATTGAAAATCATCCAACGTTGGAGATATCAAATCTTAAGATATTTGGCTTGGAACAAATATCCTTACCACTCAGAGGAGGTAACAGGGAAGAAATCTTGAGAAAGCAGGAAAGTAAATGGATATGTATTATGGACACATGCACAACTGGCTTAAATTGCAACACAGAGATGTACAATTGGTTATGATTTCGCATTTTGTTATGTTAACTATGAATTTGTCTGACTAGAACAAGTTCTATATATGATTTGGTCATGCTTAAGTAATGATGTTCTAGTCTAACTGACCACCAATGCAATATAAAGAATACATTTTGGTTAAGATTTTCTGAACATGTAATTTAGCAATCAGAAATAACTATATAAACATTTGTATTTTTCGAGAACAATTCTCTCTAATAAAATACATCAATAGAATCATAAAAAAATAACTGTCACGCCCAAACATTAAATAAGGGATACCTGTCATCTAATCATGAATAATACAAGTGTCAACTTCTAAACACTTTAAAATCAAATTAGGATTACCACTAAAAAAGATCGACTCGAATCATAATTACAAACAAAATGGCTGCCGAAAAGTGAGGCAAAGCAATGACATCATCGCATAGCGCGTAACAACGTGGCACGTGGCGTGATGACATCATCGCGCCTCACGCAGAGCTTAAATACAGCGTCTGACAACAGAGGTGCCGTGAAAGCATCCTGCAGCACTCTGTTAATAACAAGACCAGGAAGGACATTTCTGAAGATGAAAACAAACAGAAAACAAAGGTGAGATTAGTTGGCCTTTTTTACCAAGTGTCACTTTTGTGTTGGAAATCTATACACATTTCCAAGCCATTTTGAAACTTAACATTAGCAAGAAATACCTTATACTCTCTACGTAAGCCTTCTCTGTCCTCAACAGAACTTATTAAGAACTACCAGCAGAGAGCTGACACTACAAATTACCATTAGAAAATGCACATCTATTGGACTTATATTGATTGAAAGTTAAACCAACTTGGAAAAGTGAACACACTATTAAAATTGTTTATGAAGGAACTAAAAAGGGTGAGTTAAGAAACAATACATTATTTCACATCATCAAACAGTTTTATTTCATAAATTACAATTGTGACAATGGTCTTTGTTTTTTCTTTTTCCTTTCTTTTCTTAAAAAAATGTTAATCTGACTAGGATTTGCCCTCCTGACAAACCATTGCAATGAGCAATGGGGAAACACTTGTCGAGAGTGAGTGGGAATTAAAAAAATCAAGTGAGAAAACAGTTATTATTTGAAAACTTTTTTGCTTATTGAATTGTAAAGTGTGGATTAAACACTTGGACCAAATGGAATTATACATGTGAAGGTAATATGTGTAAATCAAAACAGAATAGGAACAATGCATTGAAGATTTTTTCTTTCTTTTTTCAAAAATCTGTTAACTGGATCAATAACTTGAATACTCACCGCAACAAATTTAACTTTAAAGGTTGGCGCATTTGAGTAAAACTTTATATCTCACATCAATTCGACTTTTAATAGTTTGTGTGGCAGCCACACACGGATTTGAGAATAACTCATGCAGACAACATCCAAAGATACAAGAAAAACATAACTTTATAGTAAACTGTTACCAGGGATAAGCTTTTTTTGGCTGCAAACTTTTTCTCATTAATGTTACATAAGCGCTCAATTCATAGTCCTTTCAAAGTCTTCTGTAATGGTGTTTAAATATATATATATATCTGAAAAGAGATGACCTCCATTACCCACTGTATTTCACCAAAGCCCAAATAAATCAAATACCCCTTCCATGGAGATACTGTTATCTATAAACATCAACGCATTTCTGCTGTTACTTACTTATAATGGAATCTCCGAGATCGCGTTAAATCTCTCAGGCACATTCCGCTCTTTCTAAGAAGCGCCCTTTCTTTTACCACGTTATTTAAATATTGTGACTCCAGCCTCCACTTCACGCGCTCTGTGTCTTGATGTGTTCCCTTAATTTCCATATGATAACAACACACGCGCTACCTCGCGTGTCGGAAATCGTAACCACTTTTTTGATGTGTTAACTGTTACAGCCTAAACGGAATGTTACCAAATATAATTATCCATAATGCCACTCTGTTCGCCGAAATGTACATACTAACCACCATCAATATTTATAAATATCTGCACCACCTCATATTTCTCAAATACGTCAATAAGTTAGTCCACAAATCACTACGAGCCACGCTCCGCTCAATTCTCATTATTATATATACTACAAACGTTCATACGCTCCACATCACAATGCAAACACCATTCCTTATTCCACACGCTGCCTCGCGTGTTCCTGTGACTCATACATATGCCAACTCAACTAGCCCTCCTTCATGGTTTATCCTTGAGATATCCGCACAGCCACTTGTTTCCTTGACGAAATGCAACATTAGAGCTCGCATCAAAATGGACCCTGCATACATATTTCGATACTGGCATAGGGACACATACAATTGTGTATATATTCAAATATACAATTGTATATATAAAACTTATATACAGCTATTGTATATATAAAACTTGCCTGGTACCTTGCCTCAAATATGGATTGGAATTATTTACAGTTAGAGAAAGAATCTGGTTGAATAAAATTGAGGGGTGAATATGGAGACGAGCTTTGGGTATACCTAAGAATACACCAGTCGAAGGATTGGACTGTGAGCTTGGGCCTTTATCCCTAGTTACACAAAAGAGAATGGCTAGGGGTATCTTTTATATCTGCATGATACATAAACTTGAAGAACAGGATTGCATATGTACACATTTTAAAACGCATCTGAGCAGAGATAGCACTGACAAGGTATTAAAAGACTGGAGAAATTATGTATTTGTATGCTTTGATGAAATGGGATTCAATATAGGAGAAGAAACGCATATATCTTTAATAGAAAAATAAATAAAAGTAGGAGCTAAAGTGTGCGATAGGAACCACAACATTACTCATCTTGGGCAGTTTAAAAGATACACTATGTATATCAAGCAGGCTTTTCCTGTAGATTTGCTGTGTAATTATATAACAAAGCACCACCATATGACGGTTATTAGGTTTATATTGTCCTTGCGATTGGGGATACTCCCAACACATTCTAGAACAGGTGCTTGGAGTAACATTGCATTATGTGAACACCTTTGTCAATTTTGTAACAAAGAGACTGAAACTCCTAGACACCTATTGACAAAATGTAAAGAAATGGACATGATTCATAAAAAAAGGTTTTTTGAATTTGAGATATAATATGGAAAATTATGCAAGTGATCAAAACGGGAGTCTTTTATATTCAGGTAATTGTACAATTTTAAATTTCACAATGTATCATGTGTGGCTAAGAATAATTGAACGTATAAGTAATTTGACTTATGTTTTTTTAAAATAATGTTATCATATAAATGATTATGATTTTATTATGCCAATTGCACATTGTTAGTTTTATGAAATGTTATATGAAATATTAAAAGGTTTATTTAACCATAACAACACAATAAAACAGATTTTAAAAAAGAAAGAGAGGCACAAGAAGAAAAGGAACAAGAAAGGGCACACAAAGGGGAGAAGGAAAAAGAGAGGAAGTGAAAGGAAGAATGAAGAAGGTATGAAGAAAAGAAACAAGGGAAAGAGAGAACAGAGGAACAGAAATGTGAGAAATAGAAGCACAGAGATTGAAGAACATAGGAACAAAGATGGTTACGAGACCAGAGATGATATAATATCGCATTTATAAAGCACTTGTACACAAGTGTTTCTAGGGCCACAAGACAAGGGAGAAAAGACATGGGGAGGACAAGACAAAAAATCCTACTAGGCCTTGTGTCATTCGGATCATGCAAGTGCGATATAGGAGTGCAAGGAGAAGGAGAGGGGGGGGGAGTTCAGGGTAGAGGAAGGGGGAAGTGCGAGCAGGGCAGCATGATTCTGGGTAAATGCAAGGAGGCAGGGGGGTTGTAGAGGTTACAGTTATGGCCCCTATGTGCACGTTAGGCCAGGAGGCAGTGAAAAGGAAGAGTGGTCATGGAGGAGCCTGGTACCCAGTGAGACTCTGAGGGAACCAAGCAAACCAGTCGGAGCAGCAGACAGGTAAGTTAGTAAGGTAGTGAGAGGGAGAAGGCAGAAGAGAAAGGGAGGGTCTTCAGCTACCTCCAGAACTTCAGGTGTTCCGGCTCAAGTCTGAGAGGGGAAGGGAGTCTGTTCCAGAGGGAGACACCTGCAGAGGAGAGAAATCTAGCCCCGACTCTCTGCCCGAAGAAACGTCTGACCCTCAGAGAGTAGGAAGTAGCAAAGCAAAGGGCTCTAGAAGGAAGGTATTTTGGAAGAGTTATTTGGATGTAGTGCGGACCCAGGTCCCAGATAACCTTGTGGATGATGATGGTCTTGTACATGATCCTTGCAGCCACTGAGAGCCAGTGGAGAGATTTCAGGGCTGCAGAGATACAGTCCCTGGGCGTGAGGCCAACGATAAGTCTTGCAGTCCTGTTCTGTCATGGGTACTGCCAGGGACCCTCTTTTATGCCTTTCCCACCCCTAGCTAGGGGTAATATGTGGAGAGGACAGTTGGGGGCAATCTGAGTGGGAGTCTGGCGTGCAAAGAACTCCTTTCTGGTCCAAGACTCATACTGCAATTCTTAGGAATACCTGTAGTACAGGATTAGGTACATGAGGTTGCCACTTTCTTTTACTGTTTCCAGTGTGCCAACCAGGAACTAGCAGCGCCCTCTAGTCTCTGGGCGTGGCTGCCTTTATAACCCACGCCCAGAGACCGGCCCGTGCTTCGTGTGTTCTCTGTTGCTGAATGCACACGCTTACCCCCGTTCGGATCCAGCGTTCATCTCTGGGGCTTCTCGTCTTCTGCACTCCAACGCAGCAGCTTCTTGGAGAAAAGAGAACAGAGAAAGCAGTAAGTTCACGCTGCTCTTACCCCGCCTCCCGCGCTACAAGGATTTAGCTGCTTGCTTACCTCAGACGCCTCCTTGGCTGACCTAGAGCCGCTCCCTATCTTCACAACAGCCCAAAAGACTCCCGTCCTGTAAAGAGACACAAAAAGACATAATTGTTAAGGGAAGTTCATTCCTTCTGCCGACATTAGAACTTATACCAGCATAAGAACTTACCTGAACTGAACTTACCTGAACTGTACAGGACTCCAGTGAAGTAACTGGACATCTCGCACAGGCTGGGTAGAACTTACCGAACCCAGTGGCGTTAACTGGGCACCGCCCCCTGCCCGGCTAAAGGATTTTCAGCTAGACTCAAGTCAAACCCACGGCAGCGAACCTGCCAGCGGGTCACTCTATCCACCAGCAGCACCCCTGCAGATGCAGGATGGAGACTGCACCAAAGCAATAGAGAAGGGGAGACATCCCCTAGTTAAGCAGGCATCATTCAGGGAAGAAGGGGCTGAGGCGGTCGGATACCCACCTGGGAACCCACTAATTCCTCCTTCTTTCGACAGATCACCTTTCCAACAGTCAGTAAGAAGAAGAAGGAAGAGAATAGGAGGGCCCCATCGCTCCCGCAGAGACCCAGGTGAGCGTGACAGAACGCAAAGCCTTCCTTAAAATCTCTGCCTGAGCAATGGAGACCTTGGAAGTTGACCAATTGTCCCAGTTGTTAGGGGAACAGCGGGCTGAGGTGCATGCAACCCATGCCAAGACAAATGCCCTAAGGCGTGAACTAGTGGTAAACAGGGACAAGACCGATGAAATAGCCCGACAGCTGCTGAAGACACAGGCAGGCCTGGCCCCACTGCCAGGTGGGGCTATGGCAGGTCCAACGTCCCAACCCCAACCTGCACCCCCCGTGCAGGTGGTTGTTCTGTGTAACATTCCGTTAACTCCACCTGAACGGTTCACTGGAGATCCAAAAAGGTTTGGGGTTTTCATAAATCAGTGTCACCTTAATTTCTTATGTAAACCTGGATTATTCCCAACAGACCAGTCTAAGGTGGCCTTTGTACTGTTATACCTGGGGGGGTCATGCAGCAGATTGATCGGTCCAGTTAGTAAACAGAGATGACCTGTTGCTTCGCAATTATGCTGGTTTCCAGTGTGAGCTTGAGAATCTCTTTGCCCGTCATACACAGGGTCAGGCGTAAGATGATGAGTTATTGTCTCTCCGACAGGGCAGCCAGGATCTACTGGCTTATGTAACATTTAATCGGTTGGTAGCCGAAGAAAATTGGCCCGAAGAAAAGCGAACCACTCTATTTTACAGAGGCCTGCGTGGAGAGCTGAAAGACATACTGGCACAGGTAGTAAACCCCCCCAATGCTTTTGTGGACTACATTGATTTAGCCATTGAGTTGGACCACCACTTACAAAACAGGAAAGCTGACCGTGCCCGTACAGCGTAATATGTGCAGCCCAAGGAAACACCAGTTTGCCCCTCTGTTGAAGCACATCCCGAACCCGTGCAATTGAACGTGGTCCGACCCCCTCTCACCAAAGCCGAGCGAGACAGAAGACGTCAGGAACAATTATGTCAATACTGCAGCCAGGCCAGCCACTTCCGCAGTAGTTGCCCGGCCAAGCCCCCTCCGAAGACGGTGGGAGCTACCAACGGGAGAAGTAAAGACACAGACAAGGCGGAAAACTCCAACACCTGGCAGGCCTAGAGGTCGGTTTGTTGAGCGCGGGAAGGATACACATGACCTCACACTTTGCCATTCCAGTGATCATAGTAAATCCAAAACACCCCTCTAGAATACATGCACTCGAAGCATTCATGGACAGCGGCCCGGTCAGAAACTATATGGACCTGAAGACCGCAGAAAAAATAGGCCTGCCAGTACGGAACAAGGTCACCACGGACAACGTGACCACAGTTGATGGCACGCAGTTGCTTTCGGGCCCAATAACCCAATGTACCTCTGAAGTCACCTTGCTCCGTCAAGATGGACATAAGGAAGACATTTTTTTTTATCTCATTGCAGCCCCACATTTCCAAATGATCCTTGGTATACTCTGGTTGGAAACACATAACCCACAGATTAACTGGCATGCTAGAACATTGACCTTTCCCAGTGAATGCAGCCATTGTTACGACAAAGACTGTGCATCGATACATCCACTCTCGGCATCCCAGAAGACAGCTCCCGTGCTAGGGCTACTTGGAACACTGCCCACTGAATACCAGGACTTTCAAGACCTTCTTGCAAAAGAGCAGGCTAACACGTTGCCACCCCACCGTTCCTACGACTGCCAGATCGATTTGGTACCAGGGGCGCACCCTGTAGCTGGATATGCCCCTAACAGAAGGAGAAAACGCCCATCTAAAAAATTAGCTCGATCAATACTTGGCAAACGGGTCCATCCGCCCATCAAAGTCACCAGTAGCATCCCCCCTCTTCTTCGTCCCTATGAAGGAGGGGGATCTGAGAATGTGTATCGATTATCAGGCACTGAACCAAGTTACCGTGACAAACAGGTACCCTCTACCGTTGATATCAGTACGAATTGATCATGTACAGCAGGCAAAAATGTACACCAAGCTCGGCCTCGGAGGAGCCTATCACCTAGTACGCGTAAAAGAAGGCGATGAATGGAAAACTGCATTTCGCACCAGGTACGGCCTTTACGAATATGAGGTGATGCCGTTTGGACTTTGTAATGCCCCAGCGGCATTTCAGCATTTCCTGAACGACGTGCTACTTGAACTACAGGACGTATGTGCTGTAGTATACATAGACGATATCCTCATTTATTCGGCCAATCTACAGGAACATGTATCACACGTGCGGGCAGTCCTCCACAAGTTGCGTGAAAACCATCTGTATGAAAAACTTGTGAAATGTAGTTTCCTTGTTACCGAAGAGGGGTTTCTTGGGTTTGTGCTGTCCCCACAAGGCATCAAAATGGACAAAAGGACAGTGGAAGCCATCCTCACCTGGCCCTCACCTATGTCTCAGAAAGGAGTGCCAAGCTTCCTTGGCTTTGCAAACTTTTATCAACGTTTTATACCCGGTTTTTCTCACATGGTGCACCCAATAACTTCACTTCTGCGTAAACACAAGAAATATGAATGGCATCCGATGCAGAGAAGGCATTCCGAGCCCTAAAAGACACCTCGGCTCCTGTATTAGAACATCCACAGCCCAATCTCCCCTATGTCATGGAAACTGATGCATCAAGCGTCGCTATGGGCGCGGTCCTATCACAACGAAACACAGAAACTGGATGCTTGCACCCGGTAGCGTTCTGGTCTAAGAAGTTTTCACCTGCAGAATTAAACTATGCAGTCACTGATAAAGAGCTACTAGTAATAAGAGACGCCCTCAAGGAATGGTGACATTACTTACTCTGGGCCAAGCACACCATTACAATCATAACTGATCATCAAAACTTGCAATACTTATGCTCTGCCAAGGAGCAGTCCTCCCGACAATTACATTGGCCCTTGTTCTTGACAGAATATGATTTTGTGATCACCTACTGACCGGGAGCCAAGAACGGTAAGGCTGATGCCCTGTCACGTATTGGGAAAGGAGAAGAAGCCTACAACAACCTTGACCCAGTAAACATCATCCCTGGTAACAAGATCCTAGGCCTCTGTGTGGACACCCCTTCACCGTTGAACGTGCTCCAACAAAACGTCAAAAACTGTATGTCCACGGCTGAATTAGCGGCTTGGGACAAAAGAGGAATTCATTTTACAGTTCAGGACAGTCTTCCATACTACCAAAAATGACTGTACCTACCAACGCGAGCTCTACAAGAACAAATACTTACCAGCTACCACGAGGCACTACTTGAAGGCCATCCTGGTGTAATGAAGACACTTTTAAAAATCAGAAGATCCTATTGCGGGCCAATGCGGCGAGAAGACACCAAAGCATTCATAAATATGTGTGGGATATGCGCACAGAACAAGGCTTCAAGACAAAGGCCAGCTGGCCTGTTAAAACCTCTGGAAAATCCACCTGGCACACATTATCTATGGACTTAGTTACAGATCTGCCTCCAAGTTCTGGGTTTAACACCATCTTGGTAGTGGTTGACCTCTTTTCCAAGATGGCCCACTTTATCGCCTTAAAGGGAATACCATCATTCAGACCATATCCCAGATATTCCTTGAACTCATAGTCAAGTTACACGGGTTCCCACCCATAATAATCTCAGACAGGGGGAGTCAATTTGTGGCAAAATTCTGGAAGAAATGCTGCTCTTTGGCTGGAATCGAAATCCAGTTATCTAGCAGCCACCACCCTCAAACTGATGGGCAGACAGAGCGCATGAATCAAACGCTAGAGCAATACCTACGCTGCCTTTTGCATCAGACAGACCACGCTTGGGTGGATATTCTGTGGATGGCGGAATATGCATATAACAACTCAACATACACCTCTACACAATTGATTCCCTTTTACACCTTATATGGACGAAGCCCAAGGACTTCAGCGTGTGACCCACCAGACGCAATAGAAATGCCAGCGGTCAAGACCCTACATGAACGAATCACACAGGTAGCCAAAGACGTTGTTGCACATCTGAAACAAGCCAAAGAAACACAGAAAAAGTATGCCGATTGTCACCGAACAGAAGCCCCAACTTATCAAGCAGGGGACTCTGTATGGTTAGCATCCAAGTACATCGCCTTGAAGGGGCCTAAAGAATTCCAACCTAAGTTCCTCGGCCCTTTTACAATCGAAACTGTAATCACTCCTGTAGCCATGAAGCTAGCTCTGCCATCTCGCATGCGCATATACCCAGTGTTCCATGTTTCCTTATTAAAGCCTGTACACCCAGAAACTAGAGTACAAATACCCCCAGCTCCGGTTATGGTAGAGGGTGACAAACCAGAGTATGAGGTCAAACGATCCTAGATTCCAAGGTTGTAAGAGGGATATTGTACTACTTGATAGACTGGAAGGGGTATGGGCCACAAGATAGGTCATGGGAACCTAGTAAGAACATTCACGCTCCTCGGTTATTACGTAGGTTTCACTAAATTACCCCACCAAACCCGGGCCAGAAAAGACATCTTTAAGTGGGGCCTTAGGGGGAGGACTGTCATGGGGACTGCCAGGGACCCTCTTTTATGACTTTCTTACCCCTAGCTAGGGATAACATGTGGAGAGGACAGTTGGGGGCAATCTGGGTGGGAGCCTGGCGTGCAAAGAACTCCTTTCTGGTCCAAGACTCATACTGCAATTTTTAGGAATGCCCGTAGTACAGGATTAGTTAGTTGAGGTTACCATTTCCTGATACTGTTTCCAGTGTGCCAACCAGGAACTGGCAGCACGCTCTAGTCTCTGGGCGTGACTGCCTTTATAAGCCACGCCCAGAGACCGGCTCCTGCTTCGCGTGTTCTCTGTTGCTGAATGCACACGCTTATCTCCGTTCGGATCCAGCGTTCATCTCTGCGGCTTCTCGTCTTCTGCACTCCAACGCAGCAGCTTCTAGGAGAGAAGAGAACAGAGAAAGCAGTAAGTTCGCTCTGCTCTTAGTCCGCCTCCCACTCTACAAGGATTTAGCTGCTTGCTTACCTTAGACGCCTCCTCGGCAGAGCTGGAGCCGCTCCCCGTCTTCACAACAGTCCAAAAGACTCCCATCCTGTAAAGAGACACAAAAAGACATAAATTATTAAGGGAAGTTCATTCCTCCTGCCGGCATTAGAACTTTTACCAGCATAAGAACTTACCTGAACTGAACTTACCTGAAGTGTACAGGACTCCAGTGAAGTAACTGAACATCTCGCACAGGCTGGTTAGAATTTACCGAACCCAGTGGAGTTAACTGGGCATCACCCCTGACCGGCGAAAGGATTTTCAGCTAGACTCAAGTTAAACCCACAGCAGCAAACCTGCCAGCGGATCGCTCTCGCCACCAGCAGCACCCCTGCAGATGCAGGATGGAGAGTGCACCAAAGCAATAAAGAAGGTGAAACATCCCCTACTTAAGCAGGCATCATTCAGGGAAGAAGGGGTTAAGGGGGCGGGATACTTACCTGGGAACCCACTAACTCCTCCTTCTTTCGACAGATCACCTTCCCACCAGTCAGTTCGAAGAAGAAGGAAGGGAATCGGAGGGCCCCACGCTCCCGCAGAGACCCAGGTGAGCGTGACATGTTCTGGATTAGATGCAGGGGCGAAGAGTAGAGGTAGGCAGATTGAGAAATAGGCTGTTGCCTTAGTCCAACCTGGAGAGAACCAGGGCTCTGGAGACAGTGAGCTTCTGGGGGATAGTGAGAAAAGACAGAATACCTCTGAGGAGGTGCAGCTGGAAGTGGGCCTTTTTTGCAAGGTCCATGATGTGAGGAGAGAAGGAGAGAGTGGAGTTGAAGATGATGCCAAGGTTTTTTGCCTAACAGGAAGGAGAGGGAAGAGGGCCCAGGGAGGGTAGCTAGAATGAGAGAGGGAAATCGGGAGCAGGTATCCCAATGGGAAGGATTTCCATCTTACTGGCATTAAGGCAAGGAATGTTGGAGGCACACCAGTCCTGAGTCGCATATAGACAGTCAGGAATGAGCAAAGGAGGCGAGGAGGCTGAGGGAAGCCTGAAAGAGAGCTGAGTGTGATCCGCATAACACTGAAAGTTAGACGAGATGGTGGAGGTCAGGTGGGCCAAAGGGGCCAGATAGACATTGAAGAGTCCGGGTGAGAGGATAGAGCCCTGGGGGACACCATATGTGGAGAGAGAGGTGGTGGAGAAAAAGGCCCCAAGTTGGACCTGGGAGGAACAGTCCAGGAGGAAGGAGGTCAGTCACGCCAGGGCCTGATCCATGATGTCCAGGTTCACACAGAGTCGGTTGACCAGGGTGGCGTGATTGACTGTGTCAAATAGTAGAGGAAAGATCACAGAGGATGAGGACAGAGTCAAGATTAGAGGGCAGATCTTCACGGTTGTTCAGGTGAGCAGTTTCCATGCCTCTGTCTGCTATGAAGCAAGACTGATGGTCATGGAGACAACCAACAGATTCAGTATGCAGTGTAAGCTGGGAGATGGCCAGCTTTTCCAGGAGTTTAACCAGGAAAGGAGTGATAGAAATCAGGCAATAGTTTGCCAAACATATAGGATCAACAGAAGACTCTTTTAAGAGAGGGGGCTTGAGGAGAGAGGGGAAAGATCCAGTGGCAAAAGTGATTGCAGAAATCGACCCAGGTTGGAGCGAGGATGGCAATGTGGTCCTTAATGGTTCTGGAAGAGCAGGGGAGCACCTGTTGGATGACACTTTCAAAGATTGGACTTGTCTAGAGACATCATTAGGTGTTGTAAGAGCGAAGGAGGAAAAAGGAAGAGGAGAGGGAGTGGCGGCCAATGGGGGCCTGAGAAAGGCAGAGAGAGAGGAAGAGGAATGCGGGACAGGATGTCCTGAGTTTTAGTGGTGAAAGGAGAGGCCAGAGCCGTACAGGGGGCCTGGGAGGGAACAGGAGAGGTGGAGACTGCAGTAGGATTGGCAAAGTCCTTGCAAATTTTAAAGAGTGTGGCCATGTTGTTGGAGGCCGCAGAGAAACAGGCTTGGATATGGACCCTCTACTTGGAGAGGGGAGAGAGTCTGTATTGCCTTTGGAGCAGGCGGCAATTCAGTTTTTCAGAGGATGCACCGGAAGCGCTCCACTTACTCTCAGCCACCCTGCCCTTGCATTTCAGGGCGGCATGTTCGGGGTCGTACTAAGAGTTCCACTCGGAGGTAGGCTTCAGATGGATTCTCATGACAAGGGCAAGGATGTCCAGAGTGTTGGAGATAGAAAGATGCAGGCTAGAGAGGGCTGTGTCAGAGTGCAGGTCAGGAGCAGAGAAAGTAGCGGCAAAGGCATGCACTGACACTCTCCTCATTGGCCGAATGACTGAGAAGAAAGATTGCAGTGCAGGGGTAGGCTTTGCTTGAGGGGTAAGAAGTTTCAGGTGAGTAGAAAGCAGAAAGTGGTCAGTCCAAGAGAGATGATTGGTGAGAGGGTTAGAGACAGGGATGTCTGAGGAGATGAGAACATCCAAGATGAGTCCATCAGCGTGTGTCGGACCAGAGGGTCGAATGGAAAGGGAGAGAGAACTGCAAAGTTTATGGAAGAGCACAGAGGAGGGATTGGAAGCATCTGGGTTGATGTTGAGGTCTCCAAGGAGGAGAAGTTGATAGGTCGAGGGAAAGAGAGAAGAAGAGAGGTCAGCCCATTCTGAGAGGAAGAGCGTGACCTGGCCAGCTGGCCTATAGATGGTGGCCACAGTCAGAGAGAGGCCAGGAGAGATAGAGAGCCTTCAGACTAGGCATTCAAAGGAGGAGTAGAACTGCATAGGAATGACAGAAGCAGGGACCCACTCCGGAAAGATCAGGGCCACTCCACAACCCAGACAGTTGGTTTTGGCCTCGGAGAGGATCTTGAAGCCCTCAGGGAGGAGAAGAGTGTCAAAACTCATGACAGAGCTGGCTGTAAACCATGTCTCAGTGAGAGCGAGGACATCCAGGTCAAGGTCTTCGAGGAGATGGCAGAGTGAGAGTTCAGAGTAGCTATGTGGAGCAGGTTGCCACATTTGAAAAACGTCTGTGGAGAGGTGCAGTAGTGAGGTACACCCAGCAGCGGGGATAGAAGGGCCTAAGAATGGGCAGAGGCAGTAGACAGAGGTGGCATAGGGTCCAGGGCAGAGGAGGAAGGAGGTGGCAGAGGAGCCATAGAGGTCATAGAAGGAGTGACAGGAGAAGGGAGGAAGTTGATTAGATGCAGGAGATGCCTATCAAGAAGGAGGAGATTGGGCTGAGAGCCCTGAACCATGATGGTACCATTTACATAGAAATTGATGGTCTTGGAGGATTGGAAGGAGGCCAAGCAGACCTCCCACCGGGTGCTACCATTAATGGGGGTGGAGGAGAAAGGAGAGAGAACAGAGACCAAATGAGGGGTCCATAGGTCTGGAGTATGAACGGCAAAGAGGATGCCGACGAGAGTCTGTCTGGAGTAAGCACTGATGTAGGTATCAGCAATAGGGAGGCCTGGGTTGGATACCATGATATCCCTCTTGAACTTTATCCTTCCAGATTTAGTGAGAGGGATAGGAAAGA
Source organism: Ambystoma mexicanum (assembly GCF_040938575.1). NCBI lineage: Eukaryota > Metazoa > Chordata > Amphibia > Caudata > Ambystomatidae > Ambystoma > Ambystoma mexicanum. The sequence goes on along the minus strand of NC_090925.1, from coordinate 810,564,270 downwards.
AGATAGTGTAGCAGTTTGAGAAGATGGGAGTGATTGAGAGCACCAAAGAGGGTGTGAGGAGGGGAGAGTGAGGGAGGAATAGAAGCACAGTCCACAGCCGTGCACCACAGGAAGCACCAGAGGGGGAGGTTTCACATAGAAGGAGGCAGACAGGAGGCACAAGCAGGTGACATACCACAGGGGAACACAGGAACAGCGTGGACGGAAGACAGGGGGATGGACAACAGAGATCAACAACCAAGGAGGGGGGAGGCAGTGGCCACAGCAGAAACCAATGGGCCCAACAGTAACCAACAGTAGTCAGTAGTCAGTGGCAGGGTGTGCAGAGACAGAGGAGTTAAAAAGGCCATGCTAACTCCTCTTCCCCATCATGCAAATCAAAACTCTGACGCCCATACAATTGAGGAAATTGCCTCAGACTTCTTCAAGATTAGGAATCGCTTGCATTGCCACTTGATCCATTTCATTGTATTAACCACAGCCCAACAATGTACATCTTGTTTCTTGGCCATCATTGACAACATCAATTCCCCACCATACTGAATCATTTGATATTTATGATTTCAAAGCCAATTCTTCATCCTTTGTTTTTCTTTCTTAATCAAATTAAGTTGATCCGTAAAGGATTGCACCTGTCTTTTAATTTCATGAACAATCTTTCTAGAATGCGTCTTACGTTCCCATACCAATTTATCAAACCTTTGAGAATGTTTTTGCTCCCTATAATCTATATTTACTTTGTTGCAAGGAACTGACAACCTGGTTTACCAACTCTTTTTTATTTATTTATTTTTTTTTGGTTGGCTAAATTAAATTAAGCTTTCAAAACAAATTTCTATATAACACTTTAAATTACAAATCATATCATAACCCATCAAGATGAGACAAAAAGAAACACCATGAAAATATAAAATCAACATAAAAGTAGCTTGTCAAACTTAATTCAGAGCATTAGCCACATATAAACGAACTAAAACCTAAACATATAAAATCTAGCAGTCCAAAGTAAAACAATCTTAAGTGACTATGTGTTATTTTTAAATACAGTGTAATCAGCTCGATTAATACAAAATCAATCTATGGACAATACTGAGCTTAAAAATTGCATTGTGGCTATTCTTATTGAAAGTAGCAAATAGTTCATTCCACAATTCATCATCTGAGCGCGTCAAGTAATGAGTTTGAGTTAACTGGTGTAAAACAGTTATCCTTTGCTTCCTCAACGCAACACACACAATCAGTAGATGTTTTAATGTCTCTTCCATTCTGTCATGACGCGCGCTCCATGGAAGCTATGGAGCCAATGGAAGGGCTGATCCCGTTCCTCCACCAGCGGTCTAGTCTCCCACGCACAGCACGTACCGTCATGACGTATAAATAGGAGTCACACGCGGTAGTCGATGCGTTGCAACCTTGCTTTCTTCGCCAGGTTCGTACGCTAGTGCTCCTCTCTGACTCCCCTTGTGCATATCCCGCTTGCTTCCTCTTGTCAGTCCGCAGTGATTGCCCACTCAGCTCCTAGCCCTTGATCTCTCATGGTGCTTCCTCCACTCCTCTGTATTTCCCGCTTTGTAGCCCTTGTTCCTTCTTCCGCTCTAGTGCTTTTCTCTCCCTTGTTGTGCATACCTCTACAATTGTATGCTCCTTCCCACCGCAGCCTCCTGCAGGCCTCTTCCTCATTCCTCGGCTACGGTATCCCTCCAAACAGAGCTCAGGATACGCACGCTAACCCAACTCCAGCGGTGTCTTCTGGGAATTGAAGTCCTCTCATCTACTTCAACGGAAAGCCTTCAGCCTTGACATCCGTAGTGCTAACTACATCCAAGCACACCAGGGTTTTTCAGCCACGCTTTTCCCTGGACTTGGGGGCGGACTCCCGGAGGGCCCCCTCTGCCTTGCTGTCTGCCAGTGGGCAGGGTGGCTTCCAGTGGAGCTCGTCCCAAACTCAACAGGAAAGGACTGGACCTCTGGAGAGAAAGGAGAGCCATAGACACAGACAGTTCCTCAGAAGAACTCAGTACAGGTGAGGAGGAGGGAACCAAGGAGGGTATTTGTCAAGCAACCAATACTTCATCGCATGACACATTCCCGCAATTTTACAGAATCGACAATACGATGTATCACGAAACCAACTCTTCAATAGTTCCTACCGTAATCATATAATCTAGTAAATCAGAAGCTGTATTAATTAGGGTGTGCCTTAGAATACTAGTAAAGCAACTCATATTATTATTATTCCACCTTACCCTATTTCCAGCACAATTGACCACCAATTTATCACCAATTTACGAGGGCCGCCAGCACATCTTACTTGCCCAAAACAGTTTTAAAAGACGCAATTAACATATTATGATGACTTATATTCATCGACTTAATACAGAAAGAAAAGCAATTAGCAAATAACATTTGTTAAGTCTAACATGTAATCAACGGTAGAATAAAGAACACTTTCATGCCAAGAAGGGACATTCCTAAAATTATCATGCACATGTTCATTAAGTATATGCAGCCCCCAATCCTTTACACATTTCTTCCACATTAGGAGTTGATCACATTTTTCAGCCCTCCTTATTTGCTAATTATTTTATTACAGGCTAGTTGTGATATTACCACTGACCTATATTAAGAAAATGGCACCATTACGGCTCTGTAATCCGTGATTACTATCAGTTGTGACGTGACAAAGTCTGCTGTTTGAGGAGGCACAGAATGGAATTCCAGCTGCAACTACAGCAATTACTTAAATCTGAGACGAGGTTTTTACATGTTTTTCTTTTTTTTTTTTTTTTAAATTTGGCTTTCATTGGTTTTTAACAAGAAATATGAACATACAGGTGGGTATACATTATGCATTGTGAGGTACTTCGTTAGACTTTCCAATTCCACCTTAACAACAGTTATCAACATTAACGTTCCTTATTCCTGAAGAAAGCAAAAAGAAGAAAGAATAAAGAAATCAAGAAGAGAAAAGAAAAACCCCCCTCCCCTCCTCCTTCCCCCCCTCCCTACCCTTATCTCTCATGTCCACTTCCTTCGGGGCATTGGCATTTTGAATCGTAATGAGCTGCGTGACGCGCATGTTGGATCCTCTTACGATCATTGTTCTCCTGTGTGGTCTGTGACACGCTAGGGTTGTCAGCAAGGGGTCTTTCAGTTTTCAATGGTTGGTGGCCCGGATCAGGTGCAGTTTCCTTGCTGGGTCGAGCCTTCCATGGTCGAGTGTGAGATGTATTTTGTGGTGAAATCGAACCAGACTTCCTCCTGTCGCGCAGCTTTGTCATGTAATATGGCTGTTACTTTCTCCATATTGTAAATATTTGTAGCGATCTGTATCCAGTCCCTCTTGTTAGGCAGGCGAGGGGCTTTCCATTTTATCACAAGGGCAGCTCTTGCCGCAAGTAGGAGGGGAGATATCAGACCTTTCACTCTTGTCATTTCGTCCTCTTCTTCTTCGAGGCCAAACAGGATCAGGAGGGGTGACAGTTCCCTATTTATGCCTTCCAGCTGTTTGATCCATCCCAGGACCTCTTGCCAGTAGATGCGGACTTTGGGGCAAGCCCACCACATGTGCCAGTAATCGGCGTTCATCCCACAATGTCGCCAGCATCTGGGGCTGGAGGTCTGGAACATTTTCGACAGTCTTTGTGGGTCGTATTGCCATCTGTGTAGTAATTTTATGGCATGCAATTTGTACTGGGCAGCGATTGATATCTTGGCTGGTGTTTCACATATTTTATTCCAGGCCTGCTGGTCGAACTCTCTGGCAAAGTCTCGTTCCCATCTTGCTTTGAGACGATGATTAGGTGCATTGTCTTTGGTGATTAAGGCTCTGTACATTCTTGCTATTAGGCATTTGGAGGTAGTAGTTGTGTCTAGGATCGTTTCAAAGGGCGTTAGTTCTCTCTGCGTGGCATCCTTCCATTCCTTTCTGGATATGACGCCCTTCAGACGTAGGTACAGAAAAACTGGTATCGGGTGGATTTGGAGTGCCTCCTCGAGTTCCGTTATCGAAATGAATTTCCCCTTTCTCCAAAGCTGACCGACCCTCTCGAGGCCGGCATCGAACCAGGATTGGTATCTGGCATGTTCCGGGATTTCCTCTCTGATTCCAGGGGACCAAAGATGGCTCAGTGGCGAAGGCCACGTGGTGACTCCTGACATTGCTCTTCCCTTCCTCCATATGTTCCACAACGTGCCTAGTATCGGGTGGTTGCGCAGTTTCTTCGATAGCTTCGATCTGGGGACCCATAACCACTCTGCCAGAGTCACATTGCGTAGAACGTTGTTGTCTAGGTGGACCCATTGGAGGTCTTTCCTTTCTCGCAGATGTGGGATTAAGATCCTGAGCTGTGTGGCCTGATAATAGCGCTCTATGTCCGGTAGGCCAACCCCTCCTAGCTCTTTTGGCAGTATTAAGACATCGTAGGGGATTCTGGGTTTCTTCCCGTTCCACAGAAAGTGTAGGATGGCCTTTCTGGCTTGCTTGAAGAATTGATCCGGAATTGTGATAGGCAATACCTGAAAGGGGTAGAGAAACCGTGGGAGGGACACCATTTTGATCGCATTCAAGCGTCCCATCCAGGATATTGTTAGCGGTTTCCATTTCTTGAGATCGGTCTTGAGAGCCTCGAGGAGGTGGGGAAAGTTGGCTTCGTAGAGGCCGTCGAGGTGTCGCGTTAGGTTAATTCCCAGATATCTCAATGTCGGGCCTCCGACGATCAGCCCGAGATGCGCAAGGGTGCTCTGGTGTTCCGGCGATGGTTCATGGAGTGGAAAAAGAGTAGATTTGGATTTGTTGATTTTAAATCCCGACAGTACGCCGTATTCCTCTATTAGCTGGATCGCTCTCGGAACGGAAGACGTTGGGTTTGACAGGTGGAGCAGAATGTCGTCCGCATACAAGGCTAACTTATATTCTTTATCGTTCACCTGGATTCCCTCCACTGCAGGATCAGCTCGTAGCATCACAGCGAGAGGTTCTAAGGACAGTGCCAACAGTATCGCCGACAGGGGGCAACCTTGTCTTGTACCCCTGCTGAGGGGGAACCATCGGGAGAATTGGGCGTTCGCAGAGACCGATGCTTTTGGAGACTTATAGATTGCTTTGATCCCTCGTCGGAGTGTGGGGCCTAGGCCTATCTTTTGCAATGTGGCCTCGAGGAATTGCCAGTCGACTCTATCGAATGCCTTTTCTGCATCAATTGAGAGTAGCGCTGGGTTGCTCTGTGAAGTTTGGGCCTCGTGGATTAAGTGAAGGGTTTTCCGGGTGGAGTCTGCTCCTTGTCTGCCTAAAATGAAGCCTACTTGGTCGTTGTGGATTATTGCCGGCATGTGTGACTCCAGTCTTGCAGCCAGGGTTCTCGTATAGATTTTGGCGTCGATGTTTAATAGGGATATTGGGCGGTAGGAGGCGCACAACTTTGGGTCCCTACCCTCCTTGGGGATGACTGTTATCAGCGCCTCGGAGAAGGAGTCGGGTGCCACGCCGGAAGATAGGATGTTGTTGAATAGGGCAACCATGAATGGGAGGAGGGCATCTTTAAAAGTTTTATAGAACCCTGCCGTGTATCCATCATTTCCGGGGGCTTTCCCCGTTGGGAGTCTTTTGATAGCTTCTTCGATTTCCTCTCCTGTTATGGGGGCTTCTAATGTGAGTGCAATATCCGTTGGGAGGGTGGGCAAGGGTGCCCGCTCCAGGTATTCATTTATAGCTTCCGTGCGCAAGGGGGCGCGTGCTGAATATAATTTTTCGTAAAAGTCGGCAAAAGCTTCAGGGACGCTGGGAGAAAGTGGTTCGTCAGAGTTCTCCTCTGCTTGAATCGTAGGCACCCACCTCTCTTGGCGTTGGCCTCGTAGTCTTGCGGCCAGCAGGGCGCCTGCTTTGTCCCCATGTTCATAGTGCTTCTGCTTCAGATGCTGTAGCTTGCGCGCTATGCTTCCCGCCTCTAGTTGTCTTAATTCCTCTCTCTTGTCGTTGGCCTCTTTAATCTTTCGTGGTCTGTCCTGATCGGCCGTCTGTGCCATGTGGTCCAGTTGTGTGATTTCGTTCCGGATCCTGTTTTCTATTAGTTGTCTTTCTCTTTTTTTTGCTGCTCCTTCTCGGATAAGTAGTCCTCTCCAGGTCGCCTTGCCTGCCTCCCAAACTGTGTTCATAGAGGTTTCCCCTGTGTTATTGATCGCAAAGTATTGGGTAATGTCCTGCTCTAGTTGTTCTCGAAAGATGGGGTCCTTGAAGAGGGTTTCATTACAGCGCCATTTGGAACTTCTTCGCGGCAGGGCCATTTGGTCGAGGGTGACCGTGACCATATCATGGTCCGACCAGGAGACAGGGTTTATGACGACTTCAGTCATCGCCGCGATGAGGTCTGCGGTTAGGTATACATAGTCTATTCTGGAGAAGGTTGCATGCGGCGCTGAGAAGAAGGTAAAGCCAGTTCGGTTGGGGTTGGCATGTTTCCATGCGTCGGTGAGGTTGTAGGCGGTCATCATGTCTGCAGCTAATGGGCGTCTGGGACCAGCGAGCGGGGGCGTAGGGGGGCGGCCCGATTGTCTATCCTGTTCCGGGTCCATCCACGTGTTCAGATCACCTCCGATAATTACTTCGCCTTCTGCTTCGCACATGATTTTAGGTATTATCTTCTGCAGGAATCTGTCTTGGCCTGTATTGGGGGCGTATATTGCCACGAGGGTTACCACCGTGCCCTGTATGCTGCCCACCAGGGCTAGTGCTCTACCGCTGATGTCCGTCCACGACTTTAAGAGTTCAAATTGGATCTTTCTGTTGATTAATACGCCAACTCCTGCCTTCTTCAGCGGGCCGGAGCCCCAATATTCCGCTCCCAGCTTGGCATGGAGAACCTTCCTCTCCTCTCCCCTGCTATAGCGAGTTTCTTGCAAGAAAAGGATGTCTAGTTCAGCTCTCCTGAATTCTCTTGTCACCAGTGATCTTTTGGTGGGGGAATTAAGACCCTTAACATTCAGCGTGCCGATTTTGAGTTTACCCTGCGTGGCATTTGCTTTATCATGTCTGTATGACATCAGTGCGTCCGTGAAGTTTCTTCGCATCGTCGTGAAGCCCATTGTAAGAAATTGTCGTATTGGAAGTGGCATTATATGTGCCTCCATTTGTCATTCCCCATTTCCCTCCCCTTCCCCTTCCCCGTAGGGTATTGGACTTCATACCCATCACCCTCTGTTCCATCGCGTTGATCTTTAATCCTACGGTGAGGGTTTGTAACTGTCCGTGACGGCGTCCGAGTTGGACCAGATGTAAACAACCGGTCTACTGTCGGACCACCAGTGAGGGTCGTAACCGTACGACCCTGTTAACTAATAGTATCAAGGTAACCTTATTGAGCCCCCACCCCCCTTCTCATGTAATTACATAACAAACAACAGTGTGTCAGACAACAGGGATTCCCACTTCGAGCTAACATATTCTATGATACATGCGGTTTCGGGAGTCAGCCTTCCTCGGAATCTCCTTCTTGCTGGACTGGCAGTTCATTCCTCGTGTGGCAGAACCGCGAGCTAAGGGGTGCCATGATCCGTTATGTAAGTGGATTCCCTGCCAAGGTTTTGACAGCCTGATTCGTCAGGATTTAGAGCTTGAAGCCAGTGTGTCATTGGTTGTGTTCTGGAGTGTCGTTGGGCCGCCTGTACTTTCTGGAGCCCTTTACTCGTTTCCTTCTCGGGCCCTGAAGTTCCCAGCGTGGTCTGTCCTGCGTTAGTGTTCCCCGAGTCCCCTCCTCCGGGGCCTGTCCGAGGAGGTCGGCAATGCATTCTCGAATTTCTTCTTCAGAGCGTAGTAGGAACTTTCTGGTTCCATGTTCAAACGTGAGGGAGAAGGGGTATCCCCACCTGTATCTCGTGCCCTGCTCTTTTAGCCATCTCGTGAGGGGACCGCATAAGCGGCGCAATGCCAGCGTCAATGATGAAAGGTCCTGGAAAATAGTAATCTGGGCTCCCCCAAGGGTAAGAGTGCCTCCAGACCTGGCCTTAGCGAGTATTTTCGTTCTGTCCTGATATCTGTGGAATCTGGCAAGGACTGATCTCGGGCCTCCTGGGGGGCCGCCGGCTCTATGGATTCTCTCGGTCTTGAGTTCATCAATGTCTCCATCCGCAGTCAGGATTTTGACAATGTCATATATAGTTTGCTTGAGGTCTTCTTCTGTCTCCCCTTCCCTCTCCGGGATTCCGAAAAGCCGTAGGTTGTTTCTTCTTTCTCTGTTTTCTAAATCGTCTATCTTCAGGCGAATCTCATCCTCCTTCCTTTCTATGTTTCGTATTCTGAGCTCCATTTGGGTTTCTAGAGTGTCAATAGAGGCTTGGTTATTCTCGACCCCTTCGAGTCTCTCCTCGATGTTATCTATCCTTTGGGTCATCTTATCCATTTTGCCGCCAAGGTTTGCGCCCATGTTTCGGTTTTCGGTTAAGAGGGCGGCGATATCCCCCTTTGTGGCAGCTGCACCCGTTTCGATGGCTTCTACCGACATTGTTGATCCAGGGTCGGGAGCCTGGGCTGGTGGTGTGTAGGCGTATTTGGCAAGCTTGCTTGGTATGTTCATGGAGGACTATCCAACGAGGAGGCACACGCCCCTGGATCGGGGGCCTTACCCTCGGAACCAATGTGTTGAGAGGCACTTGGTGGGTGTCAGAGAGTACCTGGGTGGTGGTCTTCGTGGCGTGGGTTCGTTTGGCGGGAGTGGGAGGAGGCACACGCCCTATTTCCAGGGGCTCTACCCTCCGCACTGATCAATGTCGTTCAACTGGTTCAGCGTCTTTTTTTGGGGGGTGTTGGGCGTCGGTATCGTCCTGTAGCAGGGTAGTGGCGGAGGTGTGTGGGTCCTAGTCTCAGGGCGAGGATTTGAGGTGCAGATGCTGGGGGGGGGGCAAGCGCCACCATGTAATGCACTGTCTTCCAATTGTCGGGCCTTTTGTCCTTATTCCGTTCTGCTTGTAATTTGGGGCCTTTCCAGAAGAGGGCACATGCCCCAGGAGTGGGGGCCCAACCTTCCGCCCCCCCTTTCGCGTGCTGGCAAATTCGCTGCGTAGATGTGTGGTTATGTTCCACCAAGGGCAGTAGAGGTCGAGATGTTTCGTTCCACCCCTGCTGGTGCGCGGGTCCTCTGCAGCTAGACGGGGAGCGCGGCCTCGTGGGAGCCCGCGTTGCGGCCGGTGCGTGAGATGGTGGGGCGGTTCGTGGCAAGTCTCCCCTGGTTGTGGGGGGTTCAGGTCTCCTGCTGGTGCGGGGGGGGTCCTGGCCGTGCGGCTATTCTAGCCTAAAAGGGCGGTGCAGTCCGAGGCCCCTACGCTCGGGCGGGCTCTCACCTCTGCGGGGCCGATCCCTAGTGGTGTGGGTTCGGCCGTTCGAGGAGTCTGCCCCACAACGGCCCGGGGGGGGGGGCGACCCTCCACGCGTTCCGGGGCAGGCGGCGGTCCGCTGCTTCCCCCTCCGGAGCCCCGGTGCCGCGCTGGTCTTCCTCGATGAGGGCCGGGGGCGGAGTCCAGTGCCGCGGGCCGCGGCCTTGTCCCGTGTCCGCGTCTCTGCCGGCGGGGGGAGGTCGATTCCTCTGGAGTTTTTCTCTCGAACCAACGGTCCGATTTTGGCCGGGTTTTCGCTCAAGGGGTGGGGGGGCGCTTCCAATGGCTCAGGGTGTCGTTGTTGGGCATGGGGGGGGCCAAAGTGGGGGCTCAATTCACTTATAGTGGCCCGTGGGTCAGGAGCTCACACGGAGGCTGGCATCATCCGTGCGCCCCCTGGTGGCCGTTTTTACATGTTTTTCTTTTAACATAGTTTTGTGTGACATTTCACAGCTATTTAGTACTACCGAACTGTTTATGGTCCTATGTTTGTTTCGAACATGGAGTTTAACACATCAGAGGAAGAATCTATACGTTATTACTTATTTTAAAGCACAACATGAAAACGTTTTTAGATGCATTTTTATTAAACCGCTAATTTAATTGCAACACATAAGAAGCTGCATATTAACTTTTTTAATCCAAACAGATTCTACATTGATTATATGTATTAGCAAATGGAAGATCTCTTACTTTGCACTTCTCAATATGAAGGCTCAGGTCAATAGCCTAGTCTCTTCGGCATCTTATTATATTAAATTGTTCTGTTGTCTCAGACCTTTTGTACCTGAAAACCCTGGCAAGGGCCATCATTGGTGCTAAGATCGATTATTGTTGTAGCCTTTTGGTTTGCTTACCTCTATCAGATTTCCATCGCCTCCAGGTTATACAAAATGGATCTGTACGAGTGGTCAAACGCCTAGCTAAAAGAGACAATGTATCAGAAGCGCGCAGAAGCCTGCATTGGCTCCCTGTTCAGGCGAGGGTATCATTTAGACTACTTCTCATCACACACAAATGTGTGCATGGAACTATGCCGGCCTATCTGAAAGAACTAATTACTCCTAAGAAAAACATCAGAACTCTTAAATCCGATGAGTCATATACTCTTATGGTTCCACGCCTTAAAACAAAGAAATCTAGAGATGCTGCGTTTGTATCGGCAGCACCTCTGTCCTGGAATTCTCTTACTCCCTTGCTAAGAGTTACAACATCGACTGAAGTTTTCAAGAAAGGGCTAAAAACGGCTCTGTTTTCCTAAATACTGTTCTGCCTGTATCGATCTGGCCGCCTCTAGTACCATTTTGTTCTGTACTATATGCTCTCTTATGTTTTTTTTTGTAAATTGCTTGTTTTTTTATGTTCCAGCCCCCTTAAGCCCTAAGGTACCTGGTGCGCTTTAAGAATTAAATAACATAACATAACATTGAGCAGAAGGCCAGGTATTACATGGGATTAGTTTATAGCCATGCATTATAAGAAATAAAATATGGCTGTCCACAAGTAAAACATGGGTATTACCCACTTATGTTCAATTACACTTTCACAGAATCTTTTTTGATGCATTTTTTACCACTTTTTATTACTGCAAACATACAGATAGTAAGTTTGGGTAAGGTATAGAGGAGGGAGTAGGTGGTCTAAAAGGGGGGGTGCGGGGTCTCCTCCCACTTTTTTTGGTAAATGAAAGTGGTAAAGTCGGCAAAAGAAATTTGGTGAAACTCTAATTTGGCAAAAAAATGGCAAACGTTTATAGAGCTTAAAAAAGATCGACTTGGTCACAAAAATCCTCAGTGGCTTGCAGTATTTTTATAATATATGGTAGGGGGTACTTTAGCCTATATATACTTGAACTAATAAACGACAGTTTGGAGTGCAAGTTATGTTATGTTATTTTATGTTACGTTGACGTATACCACATGGTGCTACCATTAGCATGGTCTCCAGGCGCTCACGTGGCACTGTAAGAAAGAGGATTGGGTGGGTTAGTGATGGAAGAGGGATAGGATAGAGATTGTGCTCTTCTGTTGGTGCTTGCAGAACCAGGCGAAACTGGCGTCTGTGCGTGTCGGCTTTCTGAGTTTGTTGGGATTGTGCGCACTGGGGTTATTGTGTCTTGAGAGGCAACGTCCAGTGTCAGGTTGTTTGTTTGCGGCAGTTAGTACTTTTTGGTGGATGTGCGTTTGTGTGTGGTAGGGTGGCCTGTTAGGTCATGTGATGTACATGTGGGGTATGCCGGAGAGGAGCGAGGTGCACGGTGGTTAGTGCTTTGTAGTTAGTACAGTGTGGTTGTTTTATTGTTGGTTCCAGGATCCGTACTGTCCCTTGATTAATTTGGGTTTGCGGTGATAACGGTGGGGTGCCTACTTTTATGTTAGTCTCAGTGAATAGAAAAGCCAGGTTTTCAGTCACTCCCTGAAGGTAAGGTGAACTTCTGTCATTCTTATTTCCTTCAGAATTGAGTTCCATAGATTGGCTATTAGTCAGGAGAATGTGGTTCCTTAGAATGTCCTTTTTCAAAGTGTTTCGTTTGGATTTGGAGACGTTGCTTGATCGTAGGTATCTTCCTGGTTGGACAGGGTTGATTTTGGCTTGGAGGAATTTGGCTCTTTGTCTGTGTAGTGATTCGGGTCAATGCAGAGGGCCCTGAAGTTAATGTGGTTTTTTTACTGGGAGCAGATGTAGGTTTCTCAGGGCTGGTGTGATGTGGTCTCTTTTATTTAGTCTCAGCACTATCTTTGCTGCAGTATTTTGGATGCGTTGGAGTTTTTTAGTAAGACGTTCTGGCATTTCATTTTAGAGGCTGTTTGCAAAGTCAATTCTTGGTAATACTAAGGAGATGATTGCAAGGGTTCAGTGTGGGGAGGATAGATTCCTCTGATTAGTCGCAGGAGGTAGAAGCATTCCTTAGCGATCGTGTTGACTTGTGGTTCTAGTGAGAGTCAGTTGTTCATGAGTATTCCCACATTTTTTATCATTGGAGCTGCTACCGGTTGGGTTCCCATGTTTGGTGGCCAGTTTGTTGTTTGTCTGTTGCATTATCCATAGCGGGGGAGATCATTATTTCTGTTTTGGCAGGTTTAGGTTGAGATTGTTAATTCGTCATTTAGGTGTATATGTCCTTGCTTAGGCAAAAAGTGTACAATTGTGGCATTATTCCCCCATCTTGACTGGGAGATTACAAATACCAGAATGCAATTCAGCACAAAAAAAGGCCTTTGGGTTTTGAAAGGCTTATAACAAAATGTAATGAGTTAAAGGGTTACCTGTTTGTGCTTCAGTGTTTGACAAATGCAAGGTTCATCTATGATGTGATGAAAATGTTATATTCTAACAATAATAAATGTTTTTTGATGTTAAATATGAATATCTGAAAACAATGTAGTTAGTTTAAAACTGATCTGTGTGATATTGGCCTGGAAGAGGGCATAGTTTACTTGTGCTTTCTGTGTGCTTTCAGAATGAAATGATCATTTGCATTCCTTCACACGGAAAGATTATAAGCCTCATGTCCAAAACAATGGTCCCTTAAATTAGCCATTGTTTATGAATCTTTCCTAATTTAAAAACTCTCCTTGAAGAAAGAAGGTGCTAAGCAGCAATTAAGGGGCATGTAGCTTCTGATGGGCCACTGTACGCGGGTGTTCTAGAGAGCCACATGTTGGAAGGTGACTGACACCGTGGCATCATACAAGCTTTTCAACTCCCCTCCAGACAGATACACATACACAAGGGGTCTGTTGCACAAACAGAGACACTGAACAATCCATGTTAAACCATTTATTGTAAATCCAAATATTTGTCAATGGTCATGGACTAGTTTGCTGATTCACATTTAAAATTGGCTAAAATTCATCAATCACAAAAATGGCTCACATTTCTCTACAATTCCTCAGAATGGCTCTGAGTCCTCACGAATACTATTTTTTACAAAGAAAGAGATGCAACATTGAATGTGCTGTATTTTTTAATAAGGTCACGGGACAAGAGGGGAAGCAATGGAATAAAGGTAACAGGCATACTTGGGGTTGGAGTAGGGCCCTTTTCTTATTGTCTGCCAAGCCCCCTCCTCATTCACCCCTTTGCCCCATCATTGTTCACACTAAAGCACCAATAGTATAGGGGAAACAGTGTTTTTCTGTTTAAATAAGTTCCAGGGGTGTATTTCCTGTGTTTATAGCATTTCACTGACAACAGGAAAGCCTAAATATATTACACAGTTTTCATCCTTTTTTCCCTAATCATGAACCTATTATGGCTCCCCAATATTCTGTTTTTGTAACCCAAAATGATTCTGCTTCCTTATCTTAGTTGGAAATAGCTTGAGAACAAATGGTTAATGTGGTCACACTGATGCATTCAGTTGGCATCATTCTGTGAGTGCTGACGTTCGCAACCGGCATGATGTGATTGTGAACATCATGGTGCAAACACACCGGTATGGCATGACTACATTTTTCACGATCTGAGCCTGCAGTCCATTAATACATATAAAGCAATTGTCCTCGCTCCCTTCCAACTGTAAAGTAGAATCTGTTCAAATGTACAGGCGGTACAACCATTTATAACTGTTCTCTCCAGTTTTTTCGACTTTTCTTGTCTCTTTTCAGTCTCTAGCTCCGCAGACCGCACACACGCAAGAGTCCAACCCATGTATTCAACTCATTTCCAGAGAGCTTCTCCACCGACAAGTTTGTATTAAGCACCACAATCACCACCTCCACCAGTAACAGCATGGGAAAACGAGAGAACAGGGTCACAGCAGAAAAGGACTGATAGGAGGAACAGGAGAAAGAGTAAGATGAGTTGGAAAACATTCCTCAGACATCAGCTGGCTGAAAGGAGCCATAAGTGTGGCAATTTTTCACCACCCCAAAAAACATGACAAAATCTCGGGCTGTGAAATACAGAAAATATTCTCTTTGATCATTTGCTTTCTGGAGAAATGAAAAAGATATGTTATTGATTTTCTGAAAATTATAATAACTTTAATAAATGCATGCTTTCATATGCTTTTTTAACTTTGTTTTTTTTCTTCAATTTTAGGCGACATTTTGCACATTAAAATGCTTATGTAAAACATACAAATACGATGGCTGTTGCAATATAGAGGAATGACATACATGTGCTGCTCTTGATGAGAACAGATGCAGTGGGATTGGCTAAGAATGACTTTGTACCATGTAACAGTGGCAAGTTTGAAATGCAGTTGGTATTATTCCCTTGTATTCAAACAGGCATTCCAGGGCTGGGGTGAGCTTCTTGTGTATGTTCACATTGTTCTGTTTTATCATTTGCTAATACTGACATTTCTAGTTTACAATTTAAATCGCGTCAACAGATGCTCCAGATTTCTTGTTGCAAATTTGAGAAATTCAGAACATTTTGTTAGAGTTTAATGTGGACAATGATTTGCAAATGATCATTCAGTTCATAGCATAGTTGCAAGGATCTTTTTGTAGTTATCTGAGAATGCAAATGATCTGTTCAAAAGATACATTTATTTTTTACACTGTATAGTGTTAATTCTGCTATCTGCAAATTATGTTAACAGTGCAAATGCCATATGTGGTAGCACATTTCAACATGTGCTGTACCTTGCTGCGCTGTTAAATTAGCCATAGTGTTGAATCCTATGGTGCCCTGGAGTAGGCCATTCTTGTGGTAACTTGCTGTGCTCTTGTCCGCGGCTAAAGATGAAACATCCCAATACCTAGGTGAGACAGATGTCTCTGGACCACAACCTAGCAGCCCAAGCCGATAAACAAAAAGCAAATAATTGCAGGAGGGCACCCGCCCCTGGAAGACAGACATACATTTCAACAAACCACAAACCCAACACAAAGGAACAATATAATAACAGTGAGGCAGACACCACTGTGTGTAGGACCACACCGACCTATCTTGAGCCCAGGAAATGAACCAACCAAAGAAGGATCCCAAACCACGGAACATACCACACATGTACCTCGAAACCGGAACCACAAAACAATTACAGTGAGGCAGACGCCACTGTGTCAGAGCACACCGATCTAACCAAAACCAGTAAAGCAACACATACTGGAATTTATCTACACATATCACAAACCCAACACAGAGGCACGATAAAACAGCTACAGCGAGGCACACACCACTGCACATCGGAGCAGTCCAATCTAACCAGAGATCAGGGAAGCGTCAGAACACACAGACTCAACCCGAAAACCAGAAAGAGATCTGACCCAGGAGGGCACCCACCCCTGGAATATTCAGCAAAATCACACAATCCACTAAAGCTAGAGGCTACATCTTGCAGCCATGGCAACTCAAGCGCCACTGTATACAACAGCCAACTGTCCTACAACCTACCCCAGGAACAAAATCTACCCTTGAGGGCACCTGCCCCTGGACTATATGACTAATCCAAATCAAAGAACAAGACACCTAGACCACAAACATGCCACGATACAAGAAAGACAAGGAAACAAGATAGGAAGGAACTCGCACCCCAGCGGCAAGAAAATGACGTACCAGGATTTGCAACACCCCACCGACTAGCACTAAACCGACTAAGGATACAGACCAAGACAAGAACAAAAACAGAGTACATTTTCGCTACCTCTCCACTTACAACCCCACCACAATGGAAAATAAACATCCTGCAAACAACCCACAAGCAAGGATGCAAATGCCATCCGGTCCCCGTGTTAGGGAGAATTCTCAAAAAAGTGCCAATTCCCTCTACCTAAGAGACCCCCAGCAACTTAGTTGGATTTTGAGGGCATGAATTTTAACTTGTAGAGAGTGAGACCCCTTTTTCCCACTCTCTCATGTATTTTAATGTGATGTTTACCGCTGTGTTTCTTTTTTGGTTATGGAGTCTGACAAACTCCATAGGCATCATCTTTACATTGTGTCACACAGCACCTTCAGTGCAGTGGCACAGGGAAGTCTCTTAGATTTCCCAAAGGTTTAAATACCTTTCTCTTGGGTAACTACTGTTTCCAAGAGCAGTGAAGTGAAATTGACTTTGCTGTTTAAATGTAACTTTCTAGACCCAGCACACATTATCTTACAATAGGGTGCTGAAGGGGTTACTTAGTAGCCCCAGTGTCTAATTTCCCATGTAACACTTTTGTGTTACCCTTTCCTACAAGAATGGCTGGTGGCAGTGGTTTTTTTCTTCCATTGTGTGTTTTTACCGCGGGCTGCAATTGCAGCCTTGGTAAAGCACCCATGGGTGCCCATTTTGTCAAAATGGCCCCGGTCTTCTTTTTTCGCCATTTCTTTGTGGAAAGGTCCTTCTTCAGATTTACTCTGCACGCCAAACCAGGTTTGGCCCCTTTGTTCACCTTGTCATTGGCGGGATTCACGAGTGAAGTCCGCCTCTGGCTCCAGAGTGTCTGCGGGGTGCAGGAAGTGAGGGAGGTGCCCGAAACTTGCTGTGCTTAGTCTACTAGGAGACCGAAATGCACTCTGTGCTCATTGGCTGGCAAGGACAGCCACCCTGATGGGCGAGTGACAGCTAGGCTGGAATAAATGGGAGTAACCTTCATAAAAGGCAAGGCTTTTGGCTTGGAAGGCAGAGTCGACCACTGGATGAAGGAACCAAAGAAGAACTTGAAGAGGATGCCTGCTGCAACTCCCGGACCATTGGTTTCCCCGGTGAAGCACTGCTGAAACTCCAAAGTTCGTATTGACAGAGAAGCCCCTACAAGGACGACTTCTCCCTTTGAGTTGATGGGACCATCAACTCTAAAGTAAGCCACCTGGACATCCTTCTCGGAGCTGGTTGAATTCCCACAGAGTTGCTGCTGAAAACAGTAAAGCCAGGGAGAGGAACACAAGTTTGTGGGTGTTGCTTTTAACTTGGCCAAGAACTCCAAGGAGCTCCTTTGGACTCCCAGGGAGCAGGACTGACTGGGCCTGAGCCACCTCAACAGAGTGCTGGACCCAGAAGCAAGGAAAGTCCATTTCAACAGCCAGGAACTGCAGTTAACAGGAATAGGAGCTGGGGCAGACGTGGGGTGTTACAGTTTGCTTGGTGAAGTATTTTGGTGCTGCGGAAGGCAAAGACTATACTTCCCAGAAGCCTTAGAGTACAAATGTAGGTCCTTGGTTACGCGCACGTTGCCAGCTGACTGTGATTGGGAACAGCTTATCAGCCGGCAACGGCGCAGTGCAGGTGTGGCTTATTCTGGGTACGAGGCGTTTGTTCGGCTGAAGGAAGAAGGAGTTTCCTGCTTGCTACTCGACATGGCATTTTGACGGACTTCAGGACAGAGCACGCAGGGACTCTGCCGGGTCTGCTATTCCGCAGCGCATTCTTTGTCCGGGAAGATCCGCAGAGCTCCCGGACTAAAGATAAGAACAAGGAGGGGCTCAGACATGAAGTTACGTGTGCTCTAGTCTTAGTCCTTGTTAAAGAAACAGAGTAGTGATTTATGAGGTGGTCATGGTGCATGGGGCTGCTCAATGTTTTCTATGTGCTTTCCTGGAACTTTTGGCAGTTAGGGAAGTACAGACTTTAAGGTGCTAAATCACAGTGTCATAACACGAGGAAAGACAAGTAATCCTCATATCAGGGAATCATTTGTGCTGAGAAAACACGTGTCGTTTGTGTGAAGCCAAGCTGGTGCTACAAACTAGTGCTGGCTATCGAGTGCTATTTGTGTTTCGCTATCTGTTTCTTATGCCAGCCCAAGGGCCATGCGTTTTGTCATATCATGTTGGGAAGTTTCCCATTTGTCTGTTTCATTACGCTTAAGGCAAATTGTTTTCCATGTGTTCTTGACTATGTAGGATCAGGAGACAGGTATATTGGTGCGTTTCCATTTGTGTGCACTCAGGTATTGAGATATATGAGGATGTATGAATATGCTCAGATAGGTTAGGGTTTACCCTGTGCTCCCCCATTCCTATCTATCCAATGTAGGTGTTTCCTCACCCTCTTTCCAGTGCTCCTAATTCCCCCACCCTATCCACAACCTCTCCCTAATTCCTCTTCCCCCATTGGCTGCCACGTAGTGAACTGTATCATATAATCAGGTGCCAACCACAGGGGGGGTGGGTCGAATACATTCAGCTTCTGTGGTTCGGGGGAGAGTGTCGAACTCTCTTCCCCTACAAAGTATGATTGTGACAGCGGTGGTGCTATTTGCGGTAGACACGAGGAGCTGAAACACCGAAGTGCCACTTGTTTGAAGATTGCTGGTTGCTGTCGATAAACATCCCATTGCAGTGCAGGAGTCCCCAGACGTCCTCCCTCTTGTGCCATGACTGAGGCCCAGGAACACCAGGATCCTCAGAGCTGCACAGGAACAGAAGTCATCTGCTGCATCTTTTCTTCAAAGTAAAGGTACTGTCTAGTCTAAGAGAACGTACCTCTTGTTGTGTGACTATACTAGCTCTCTGTTGGTGAGACTGGATGTGGTTGCTCTGTAGAGTTGCTGGTAGCTTCTTTACTTCACAAGTCTAAACAGCTTGTGGACTAACTTTGATTTCTTCTATTCTGCGAAAGACTTTGAAAACATTAGGCAAGACTTTGTATCTACCTTTGAGAAGTGCTTCAGTTCACCAAGACTTTTTGCTCATTGACTTTGGCTTAGCTTGGCTCACTGAAAGACTCTTCTTCCCTCTGTGAACGTGCTTGGTCTTCCTCCCAGGAAGGGTGAACTCATTTTGCTTTGGGGCGTTACTACCAAAAGTACTTACCTGTTTTAAGATATTTGTGAGATTTCTTGCTCTGCTCTAATAACTTGTTCTTTTGACAAACTCTTAAGTCTGATTCTAAATATCAACAGTAGTATATTAATGTCTCCAGGAACCTAAGTATTGAAGTCACCGGTATGTGTAGGAAAAGCCTGTGTGCCATCCCGAAAGGGTCTCTACTGATTTAATAATATTTAGAGCGTGTATTTTGAAGTTTGTTTGATTGTTATTTTTATATTGCCCCTTCTGAAGAAGGCTTATTCAACAGACTGATAAATAAATAAATAATTGTTTATTCAAGAAACCTTGAGTGTAAGAGTTTATTTAGATACTTTCACTGTGAATCTCTGTGTAACTCCCCTACTGCTCACATTGACCCCTCTTGAGATAAGCCTGGCTGCTCTATCACACTACCAAAACGGTGTAGTACAAGCTTATACCAAAGGTTGGGTTTCCTATTACCTGTAGTCAGGGTTGTTGTAGTGCACCCTAAGGGTACTGCATATAAACTTGCCTAACACCCCAACAGAACAACAAACCGCAAACCACAACAGAGAGAGCCCAGCAACTCCAAAGACATTTTCGGAAATACCCGAACAAGAACCAGAGGCAAGCTAGAATCCCGAACAATCGCAAACCAAAATAACCAAAGACTGGAAAAATGACCTGATATACAAAGAAAAACCCAACTACTATGAACCAGAACAGAGTAATCCATCCCTCAACTTAATTAGGATCCTCAACCAAGAAACAGAAGACCCAACCACACTATCAGCAAACATCAACTGCATCCAGGAGAGAACCCAGGGAAAAGAAAACCCAACAAACACCACCTAACTAAGACGCGGGAAAGGATAGGCAACAATAAACAAAGAAAAGCACACACTCTACTCTGCAGCCTACTCAAAGTAAGATCCATGGCTAAACACAGAAAATAAATATCTGACCTCATAAGCAAGGATGGCACAGACACCCTCATTCTCATGGAAACATGGTTATCAGACAACTACAAAACAATCACCCAAGAAACCATCCCATACAACTTCAAACAAATACACCCCAACCGAGCGAGCAGAAGAGGAGGTGGAATCTCAATGGTGCACAGAGACCACATCTGTGTCTCCCTACTGCCCGTACTGACATAGAAGACTGTGAATCTCTGCTAATCAATCTCAAGCTCAATGACCAAAACAACCTGCTGTTCATCCTGATCTGCAGACCATCATCCTACAACCTGAATTTTGCAGCAAAACTCACTGACTCCATCGCCAACCTTTACATTTATCAAGACAACATAATTATCCTAGAGGATTTCAACATCTGGTTCGAAAGAGATAACAGAACCAGTGCAAACTCCCTCAGCACCCTACTGGAAACACTCCACTTGGAGCAAATAGTGACCGAACACAATCACAGTGCTGGACACACCTTGGATACAATCTTCTGCAGAGACGGACCCTCGATCACTGCCCCACTGGTAAAGATCATATGGAGGGACCACCAATTGATCTCATTCACCATCAAACCTTCACTTATTACCCAGAAACACAATATTACATTTTTTATGTATTTATTTATTTTATTTTATTACATTTGTTACTCGCCCAGACCGTTAGGTATCACAGCGAGGTTGCAGACAGCTTACACAATACATAACATAGTTGAAGCAGAGTTCGGTTGTCATTACAATCAAGAGGTAAGAACAAAAATATGAATTAAGACAGAAGTCATGACTGTATTTACATTAGGCTAATTCAGGGACCAGTTTTCTCAAGGGTGACTGAATTATTGGTATTGGTTAAATAGCCACGTTTTCAGCATCTTTTTGAAACCTGCAAGTGATCCCTGGTTTTTAATGTTGAGTGGGAGGGAATTCCAATGTTTTGGAGCTAGCTATTGGAAGCTAGCGCCTCCTGCTCTGGACTTCTTTAACGAGGCAGAAACAGGAGTAACTGTTTGCTAGATCTTTAAAATGTGGTGTTAGTTTTTCTAGAAATTTGTTACGCTCGCCTGGAATCCACGGGGACGCCACCCAGCCAGTTGGTCGCTGTTATCCTTCTCTATGGTCCCCAGGTGTGGTCCGCGGTGTAAGTTCCGACTGGAAATACAGGAGGGCTGTGTTTAGGGCGGGTTGACCAAGGTAGTATTCTCCCCACCTCCCGCGTGACCGCAGCCCCTCTGGGCCCTCTCCTCACCTTGTTGTAGAAGTAGGCAAGCTCTCCGTCCTGCTTTCTGGCAGGGGCGCGTTGTCTTTCGTGGGCGAGTGCGGTCTAGTTACTTCACTGACAGCAACCCGCTTAATGTCTTTCAGGTAGGTCTTATTGCTGTTTTGAGTTGTTATTCCTGCATGCCTTTTTCTGTGTGGTAATGTCTCTGTTTCTTCTCCCTTAGGTGTGCAGAACGTCCGTGAGGCGAACTGGCTAAATTGGATCTCGCCATTAACGATGATGCCCAACGAGCACTACGATGCGGTAAGCAAGTGCTTTGCGCTGCACTGCAATGTCTTATTCGCTGACCTGTTTTTTCCTTCTTTTTTGCAGGTCGCGGTATGCTCTCAACGAGTGTGGATTCTCTAAGCGATGCCGACCGGAAGGCGACCAGCCAAGTAAGCCTTTCGAATAGTTCGTACCTTGCTATGTCTCTAATGCCTCTGTTAATGTTGTCTTTTCTCGTCTTTCAGGTCCTTCGGTACGGGAGGCGCGCTGATCCAACAGAGCTTTTCAGGAGCTGAGAGCGAATGAAGATGGAGAATGCAGGTAAGATGCTGCTGCTAACGATGTTCTTTTGTCTTTCTGCAGGTTCTAGTTTTCCCAGACTCGAAAGGTAGCTGGACACGGTGAGCGTCACGTTGCAGACTGCAAAGTAACGCAAAGTGTGTGGTCTTGTGTGGTTTAAATAGCCCCAACAAAGGAGTCCAGGTAAAGTAGTCCCTAGGCCACCACACCCAGAACACTATACCGCATAGCTTGGTTCTTAGAACCAAGCTATCTGGATGCCTCCATGTTGGCTGATAGCCTAAAAAAGTAGTTCCTGAATACATGTCTCTCACGATGTATGAGCCTGATGCCAAAGGCGCCAGGACTTGCCCAAGAGGGCCGTGGAAGTGGATGCCAGGTCTTATTTGAGGTCCGAGTCCTGATTCCACCTGGCAAATAGACTTGCCAGTGGGGATCTGGGATGAGGGTCGTGACAAAATTGCCTGATTGAGGTAGATGGGAACATTATCCTGTAGACATTTGAACGTGATGCATAGTGATTTGAAAATCACTCTAGCTTTTATAGGTAACCAATGGTGTTCTCTTCTGGTATTGGATATGTGCTTGAATTTTCTTATTCCAAGGGCGGCCCTCAGAGCTTTGTTTTGTATCAGCTGTAGTTTCTTAAGGTTAGTGGTGTCAGTGCCTAAGAATAATACATTACAATAATCGAGTCTTGACAGTATCAGGGCTCTTACCAATATGATACAGTTCGCAGGTGTCAAGAATTGGCGGCTGAGGGAGATGAGTTTGGACGTGTAGGAGGTGGAGGTCGAGAGTGCACTGATATGTTTGGATAAAGACAGGTTGGAATCTAAGTAGACTCCCAAGGTTTTCACGTGTTTGAGAACAGGGATGATGGTGCCGTCTATGTTGATAGAAGCGTAATCAGGGTGCAGGGCATTTATTTTGGGTTGGGAACCCACGATAAGGATCTCTGTCTTATCATCATTAAGACAAAGGCTATTTAGGGTGATCCAATTTTGAATGATGGAGTACATTTTATTAATGATTAGTGTGTCTTGGTTATAGTTCCCTGATAGTGGGATGAGGATCTGGGTGTCATCTGCAAACTTTGTGTAGATGACACCTATATCGTCCAGTGCTGAGAAAAGTAGCTTAGTGTAGGCATTATAGAGTGTAGGTGATAGACAGGATCCTTGTGGTACGCCTAAGGGGACCGGTATGGGATCAGCAGCTTCTTTACTTATGGCCACTCTCGAGGTGTGTTCCGCCAGGAATAATTTGATCCACAGTGTGGCATTATTAGAGAAATTAAAGTCTTTTGCAAGTGTTGTGCAGAGTTTATTGTGATCGACCAGATCGAATGCTGCCAATATATCTAGTGGTAGTAGGATGCAGAGTTTGCTTGAATCTCTGATGGCATCCATTTGTAATTTAAGATCCAGAAGGGCTGGCTCTGTGCTATGATTGGGCGGAACCCAGATTGCCTGGTGCCAAGCAATTGGTTTTGTTCCAGGTACACTTGAACTTGATTGTTCACTATTTTATCAAGGATTTTCAATAAAAAGGGGACCGTGGTTATGGGCCTGTAGTTTGTGGGTACCGCCGGGTCAAGGTTAGGTTTTTTTAACAATGGGGTAACCCAGGGCTTCCTTGATACTGGAAGGCACCTCGTTATTTTCAAATGAGGCATTTATGAACTTGGTTATAATGGGTGTCAGAGTGCGTGCACAGGATTTCACTATTTTGGCTGGGACGGAATCACCCCTGCAGTTGGAAGCCTTAAACTTGGCTATGGTATTGAGCACTAGTTCTTGAGAGACTCGGTTTTACTGTAATGGGGGTTTGGGCTCTCTCTGCGAGGCTGGGTGGGGGGTATAAGAAGTATGTTTCTCACTGAGGGTTTGTTTTTTATCTCGGATTTTGTTCTGTAAAAGGTTGATCTTAGCAGAGAGGGTGCCTTCGATGGTGTTACACCATTCTTTGCTAGCATTGGTACAGCTCATGATGGGTAGTGGATTCTCTAGTTCTTTGAGGATTGCGAAGAGTTCTTTAGAGTCAGAGGCAGTGTTGCTGAAGCAGGTGTTGAGGGCATTTGCTTTGTGAGTGATGATAGCTTTTTTATAAGTTCTGTTTGCTTCCTGGTAGGCTAGATCAGTGGCTGTTGTGGGATGTTTCCTATGGGTGTGTTCTAAGGCTCATTTCGTTCTCCTGAGTGAGACGAGATCCTCGCTGAACCAGAGGCACGATCGTTACTAACATTACTTACAATACTACTAACAAAAGAAACCGGACGAGCCTTGACCTGGATTCCCTAACTGATATGATGTAATCAACTAAACAAGAAAAAAGAATGACTCCAGACTCAACCGAAAAAAAATCAGTGCCTGGATCACAGAGGCCCTAGACCAATTAACACCAGCAAAACTCTTGAAAGCCACTGCAAAATAACTGGCAGCAAGATGGTTGACAGAATAACTAAGGGAACTCAGAAAAGCAAACCGCTGGAAAAACTGTGGGGAAACCATTACAATCGGACTAAATAAAATACCAACAACTCAATGTATAAATCAGCAGTTATTAAAGCGAGAAAAGTATACTATGCCACGAATCGAATCAGCAACAAACCTACCAAAAGAACTATTTAAAATCATCAAAGAAATTAAAAACCCAACATCTTTCAAGTCATACCATCACAATCCATATGTGACAAGCTCACTAACCACCTAAAAACAAAATAGAAACAAATCAACAGAACATTGAAGCAAGCATTGCAACAATAATCACAAATGCAGAACCATCAAAAACCAGCACACCACCAGCCGCAGCAACACTCAACTGTTTCGAGCCCTTAGATGAAGAAGCGTTCAACACACCAATAAAATACACCAAACTCGCTGGATCCCCCAGTGACCCATGCCCACCAGGCATGTTCAAAGAAATCCTCAACCACAGGACCCATCATCATACTTTCGGCTACTGATGAACCTGTCAGTACCAGGAATGGTACCAAAAACCTTCAAATAAGTATTCATCAAGTCCCTCCTAAAAAATGAAGCAGGAAGTGCGGAAGATCCAACGAACTACAGACTTCTATTGAATCTACCCCTACCTAGCGATACTATTGGAGAACCACATCTACCAAATCCTACTCAACCACGTAGAAACCAATGGAATACTGGACCACTCACAAGTCGACCCATGAGAGGAACAGAATCAGCACTTCTATCCATATTGGATGACCTAAATATAAATGCAGACAACAGCACCCAATGGGCCCTCATCCTGCTGGCCACATCATACCATCCTTTGACACAATCAGAAACGCAACTCTAATCCAGAGACTGGACTAATGTGGTGTCAAAGACTCGGCTCTACAATGCCTAAAATATTTCCTCACCAATTTAACCGAAAAACCTTACCTACCACCTTTTACATCTAACATCAAAAACATCTACTTAGCATACCACAAGGTTCTAGCCTCTCCCTACTCCTCTTCAACATATAGATGTTCCCCTAATGCACCTCATTCAAACCCATGGACTGACTGCCTACAACTACACAGTTGATACCCAACTCATCTTCAAGATAACCCCAAACCCAAGACCCAAACAGCACCCTGAAAAAATGGATTAATATATTTGAATGAGTACCTTACTATGGTATGTATACTTTTCAAGATATCTTTACAAAGCAGAGTATTGTTGAAAGGCAGACATGGGGGTGAGGAGGGGAAATGATGAGAGGGCAAGTGAGTCATGAATATTTGACTAGGATGTGGCAAGAGAGGTTGCAATCCTGGACTCTGGTGCAGTTATTATTTCCTGATTGTGTCTGCTTTCCAGGGCACAAGTAAAGGATACATGTGGGTGGACAGCGTAACTTTTCTTCAGAGGGCGGACGCAACCCCTTGCTTTTTTTTTTGAGGCTGGCAAGCTACCAGGATTTTACTCAGGCTGTAATGTTCCCATTGCAGACGCTTACCCACAAGACCTCAAGCACTTGTCCCGTATTGTGATTTTGTTTTCCAGGGAATATTTTACTACATATTGTTGGGTTTAAAAGGTGAGCACCTTTTATGCTTTGCCAGCATATATATTGGAACATTTCCTCTCTCAGGTTATTTTTCTGGTGTTCATTACTTTTTTTTAACAATTCTAATGCTATTTTGTCTTGCACAC
This sequence comes from Ambystoma mexicanum, assembly GCF_040938575.1. Lineage (NCBI taxonomy): Eukaryota > Metazoa > Chordata > Amphibia > Caudata > Ambystomatidae > Ambystoma > Ambystoma mexicanum. The sequence goes on along the minus strand of NC_090925.1, from coordinate 810,538,316 downwards.
TTTCTTCTAAGAGGAAGGCTAATTGAACTACATTTGTATATTTCACTTTAAGATATATGTTCACTTACTGTGTATATATTCATGGGAGCGAGTTTTTGATTTTCCCCATGGGGGCAAATGTTCCCACACAGAGCAAAGTGAGAGAGACGTACCCATCGCATAGTCAAAACAGAACATGTTGCATCAGGAATAGGAAAAAAGTCATATGATTTACAGGAGGTATAAACCTAACATCTGAGCAACAATCACCTAACCTGCAGAGGGGTTTTTGCAACGTTCGGCTATAGGATCCCCTGATATTCCCGCACTCCGCAAACAGCTTTGGCATCCCCACGCCTTCCTTTCGGGGCTCAGGTGGACATTAATGAGACTCTCTTCTCATTTTGTAGTGAGCAGCACTTGATATAGTTATTATCTGCTTGGAGTTGATTTCTTTTGACAGTCAAAATAATACTTCGCCAAAGTGAGTGCTCACAGGCAAATCCATTTCTGACACTATGCCTTATCTGCTAAAATTAGAAGTCTTTACAATGTGGAAAGGTCAATTTCACAAATCAAACTCTGCATGGCAAGAAAAGAAACGGGAAGGATGGGCAAAGAGTCCCTGAAACAGTATTGCATGATTTACTACAATAATTCTGACCTGTTGAAATGTTAGATGTTACTGGATTAACACATTCATCTGTATTCTCCCGAAAGTGTTCATAACATCTTCCTCTGAGAGACATTACCCTACTTACGCACGCAATTAAAAAATAAGGAATATGTGTGTGTTTATGTCAAGGTTACACAATAAAAAGGGAGGAGAGTTCAACACTCTCTCCCGAACCACAGAGGCCGAATGAATTCGACCCTAACACCGTGGTTGGCACAGGTACCTGATAGGTATAAACAGGTCACCACGTGGCAGCCAATGGGGGGGGAGAGGAGTTAGGGAGAGGTTGTGGATAGGGTAGGGTATTTTAGGAACACCGGATAGAGGGTTAGGGAACACCTAGTTTGGATACGACAGGGGAAGCAACAGGGAAGGAACCCTACCTTCTAATATTTAAACATAATACCTTGTAACACCGTAGTACCATAACCATTCCCTGCTTAATAGCACCTGACCTTCATACACCTTAATACGTGTACTGACTCTTCCTACATGCAATGGCTCACATATATAGCAAGCAGGATGAACATAAGCAGTTGGGAGACCTCCCACAATGATTAACAAGACACATGGCCCTCAGGGCGAGCAGAAGCAATGCGCACAAAACATAAGACAACAACCTGGACATGTAACATAAAGCATAAGCAGCATAAGCAGCATATGCACTCATCTATTATTCCCAAAACCCACCGCACTGGTAAAAGGAATAATGTAACTCAAAACAGCCATGAGCGATGGTGTGGCATTGAATACGAGCAGGATTGAACTTTGTTGTGTCCGACTGATTTAAACGCTTGTGAAAGAGATTGCACAGAGTTCATGATACCAATACTATCCTGTTAAAATCCCCCATCCATGGTAGCCAGTTTATGTGATCATTTTCAAGCACCCACACCTTGCCGCCCTACCAGCCCTTCTGCCGCGCGCCATTGGCCTGCAATAAGCTATTCCTAATCACTAAAAGCTGGTCACACGGGCGCACGGCTTCAAACTACATATTTCCCAAGTGCTGCTGGGAATTGTAGTTTATCCATATATTCTGTGTTTTCTCGCCTTTTCAAAGTTTTTTAAACACCGGATAGAGGTGTTGCACCAACCCCTATACCTGACAGTTTAAACTGGAAAAACAGTTATCTGTGATTTTTTTAAAGGGGCAAACGGGAAACCACTGATAAACACAGATTCTGAACATTTTTGAAAATACTGGAAAAACAGCACTGGAAGTAAAAGAAAAGAAACACTGAAAACAGGAAACCCTACAAATATTTTATCACTTATGTCTTCTGTGACCAATTGGTGGCATTGTTGGGGGCATTGTTCACAGCTACATGTTTCGCAGAAATATTACATTTTCCATTTGAAATCATTTCGATGTCCTCACATAATTGTATTACATTGAACTTCACTTCTCTTGATTGCTTACATCATTTCTGCAGTGTGTTTTCTACTTTCTGGAGTTTTTGATTACAGTCCATTTCAGCTGATGATGTAACGTTATTCTTTTTGTTTGGTTCTACATGTGTATTGTTGGTTTGTGGCTCTAGTTGTGTATTGTTGTTTTGTTACTCTAAATTGTGGAATAGAAAATATACATAATACAGTAGGTTACTTGTCCTTTATGAATGGAAATACACCCTTGGTGCACCTTAAAATATTTAATTATTTACCATTTGCATTTTCTTCTTCATGAGTCATGTCTCCTTTGGATAAGTACATTTGAATCCAATCCAAAGTATTGCTCATGTCCAATAGAGAAAACAGGTTTATGTGATGTACTGCACTATATCTGTAAAAAGTACTGTAGGTTTGACAAAAAATAGTATATTTCTTATTTGTAAATAGTTTTGAGTATTACACGCTGCAGTTCTTTTAAAGAAAATGTCTTTGTTATGATGCACATATTTGGAAATACATCACATTAATAGACATGACGTACATTATTTTATAGTGTATTTACTATTTCAAATAGTCTTCTGACACTAGAACGTGGTGTGTACTTTCACTACTGTTTTTAAACAAGCTTTCTGTATGTGGGTGGGAAACTAAACTTTCATGCATGATGATGAATAATCTCTAATATCATTTTGGGATTATTAATAAAAGAAACTCTAACATGTAAAGAAGATAGCTTGCTCTTGAAAACGCATGTTGCACCACAATGCTTTGAGATGTTTAAGTGAATTATTCCAAAATGGCCCCCAGTTTACCTCAGTATGTGCTTCAATCCTATGGATGTTATGCGAGTAGAGTGAATACTAGGCCAGGTTGCAGGCCAGGTCCAATGGCTATTAAGGGTAGGTTGGTTGGACCTTAGGTATGAATGAAGCTCATGTCCTAGGCAATTCAGCTATAACTTGCCTCCACTGGATGTGCTGCTCAATGTGACACACAGGAGCACTGGAATGTGCACTGCAAGACATATGTGTGTTAAAGAAACTTTATAGTTTATTCATATATGTTAAAAGAGGAATTTTTAATAACCAACATACAGCGCTAGAACTGCATGATATGATATGATATGATATGGCATTTGTAACGCACCTATACACAAGTGTTTCAAGGCGCGACGAGGCAGGGAGGGGGGAACAAGGGGAAGACAGACAACGATCCTACTAGGCCAGGTGTCATTCAGACCGCGCAAGTGCAGGGGTAGGGGGAAGGGGGAACAAGGGGAAGACAGACAACGATCCTACTAGGCCAGGTGTCATTCAGACCGCGCAAGTGCAGGGGTAGGGGGAAGGGAAAAGTGCAAGGGGAAGGGGAGGGAGGAAGTGCAGTACAAGTAAGTAGAATAAAGTAAATAAATAGGGCCAGCTCTTGGCAAGTGCAAGGTAAGTGCAGACAAGTGCTGGGAAAGGGGGGGCTGTAGGGATACAGAGACAGTCCCTCAGTGCAGGGGTTGCCAGGGAGGCAGTGCAAAAGGAGGGTGGCTGGGCCCAGGACCGAGGTCGGTGAGAGTGGCCCAGTTGCAGATTCGGTGCAGATTCAGTCGAGAATTTAGCAGGGGAGAGGGAGAGAGAAAGCAGAAGCAAAGAGGAAGGTTTTGAGGTGCTTCCGGAACCGGAGATGGTTCTCCTCAAGTTTCAGGGAGGCAGGAAGGCTGTTCCAGAGGGAGACCCCTGCCACGGCGAGAGATCTACCCCCAGCTCGTTGCTTCGAGAAGCGGCTGACCATGAGGGAGTTGGAGATGGATGAGCAAAGGGCTCGGGAAGGAAGATATTTAGAAAGAGAGAGTTGAAGGTATTTAGGCCCCAGGCCCCAGAAGGCCTTGTGGACAATGCAGAGGGTTTTGAACTTAATCCTCGCAGCCACTGGGAGCCAGTGTAGAGATTTCAGTCCTGGAGAGATACGGTCCCTGGGCTTGAGGCCAAGGACAAGTCTTGCAGTTCTGTTCTGGATGAGTTGCAGGGGGCGGAGAGTGGAGGCAGGCAGATTAAGATAGAGGCTGTTACAGTAGTCCAGCTTCGAGAGAACCAGGGCTCGGGAGACAGTGAGCTTCTGGGGGAAGGAGAGGAAGGGAAGAATACCTCTGAGGAGGTGCAGCTGGTAGTGTGACTTCTTAGAGATGTCAGATATATGAGGAGAGAAGGAGAGTGTGGAGTCGAAGATGACCCCGAGGTTTTTTGCCTTGCAGGTAGGAGCAGGAGGAGGGCCAAGCGAGGCTGGCCAGAGAGCTACAGGGAAGGAGGGAGTGGATGTGCCGATGAGTAGAATCTCAGTCTTACTAGCATTAAGGCAGAGGTCATTGGCGGCACACCATTCCTGGATGGCAGGCAGACAGACAGTCAGAGAGGAGGGAAGGAGAGGAGGAGGCCGAGGGTAGCCTGAAAATGAGCTGGGTGTCGTCCGCATAGCACTGAAAGTAGGGGCAGAGAGCGGCGATGCGGTGGGCAAGGAGTGCCAGATACTGGTTGAACAGCCAGGGAGAGAGATTAGATCCCTGGGGAACACCACAGGTGGAGAAAAAGATGTCAGAGAGGAAGGACCCAAGTTGGACCTGGGAGGGTCGATTGGAAAGGAAAGAGGTCAGCCACGCCAGAGCCTGACCAGTGATACCCAGGTTATCACGGAGACGGTTGAGCAGGATGGCATGGTTGACAGTGTCAAAGGCAGAAGAGAGATCGAGCAGAATGAGAACACACGGAGTGTTGGAGTCGAGGTTCAAGAGCAGGTCCTCACGGATGTTCAGGAGAGCAGTTTCCATGCTTCTGGCCGCTCTGAAGCCAGATTGATGGTCATGGAGACTACCAACAGTTTCAGCATGGAGGTTAAGCTGGGAGATGGCAAGTTTCTCCAGGAGCTTGCCCAGGAAGATGGAGATTGGGCGATAGTTAGCCGGGCAGGAGGGGTCGGAAGAGAGTTTCTTAAGAAGAGGGTGCACAAGGGAGTGCTTGAGAGGGGATGGGAAGACTCCAGAGGCGGAGTGGTTGCAAAAGTCAGCCAGGGCAGGAGCCAGGGAGTCGATGATACACCTTCAGTTATAAAAACAGTTGTAATTCACGGAACCAACTTTGATAAGCAACATTATGGTTAAGCCACCGTGCCCAATGTCTACTGTGGGTTGCTTTGCACAGCCCATGACATGGAAATGGGGTCTATTCGCCATGATAGCAAAACATGAACCGTGGCCCACGGTCTCATTGTGGGGGTATAGTGGTCATTAAACCAGGCCCTACGCCAGGTCCAGTGGATACTGTGAGTGGCTTGGTGGGGCCTTGGTACCGCCAGCCATAACGTAACGCACATCAATATGTGCTGCAAACGTATGTTTGATGATGCCAATCTGTTTATGCTTCTGAATATGTTTTATTTTTTGCCAACGTGCCTTATCTGCTTTAATCTGCTCCTTATGCTCCCCCATCTCCCTTTTGTTTCTTGTTTGCTCTGTGTTGGTCTTATGTCTGTTTCACGTCTGTCTCTCGCCCACTTAAGCAATCTTAATGCAGTATCTTCCAATGCTTTGTCGTTTACAATAACAGTTCCTTATTCCTCATATTTAGCTATAATGCATCATAGTTAAAGTAATATATGAGCAAATTGAGATTACAGTGCATCCTGTTACATGCTCTTTAGAAATTCTGGTTTTTCTTGATATCTTCTATCAATAGATTAACTAATAGATTACTGCATTATGTTAATAAACAATGATTTTATTATTGTTCTACATATCTCAATAAAGATTTATGGAGAAAAAAATATATGTTTGCTAAAGGAATGTCATAGTTATTACACCCATGTTAAAAGAGAGATTATGGATAACTTACATACAGTGCAGGAACATTGTAAAACATCTTCAGGTACAAAGACACACTGCATTCAGTGACAAAACCTTGTTAAACTGGACATTCTGGTGATGTTCCCATAGGTTTATAGTGAGTATTTCGAATGACATTTTTTCGAATGACATTATCTCGAAAACATTTCATCGAAAAAAAATTTGAATGTTTTTAATTTTTTTACTTACAAAACACAAAAAAACATATTAATGTTTCTCCATTGGGGAACGTTCTGAACTCTTTGTTTCCTCTATTTTTTCCAACATAGCGAACTCGACTCAGGCTCTCGAGGACGCTATGACATATGAATATCTCCGGGCTATCAGTTCATCTGCACGTGTAATTCCCGATCGAGCTTACAGCTTTTAAGATAAGCGAGAGCTTGACATATGACCTTTATTTTTTGCGCCCATTTTACATTTAGGCCCTAATTCATTTCTATTCATATGGGACTGTTGTCCATTTAGCTCTTTGTTTTTAGTGGACACTTTTTAGGAACTGACAATATTATCTTGACCAACTATATTCGTAGCCAATATCAAAACTCTCAGAACCGCTTCATTTATGTTTCATGTATAGGCATCTTGTACGCCTGAGACGAGCATTTCCTCAACCAATTGGTGGGAAAGATTGATAGCCACGAGTTCATCAAACCTTAGGGTTTACTCACTCTCCACCTTGATTACTCCTAAGGTATGCCGCCACTCTAGTTTTTGTCACACACTTCATAGAGATGTTTCTCACAGATAGACAATTACTATTTATCCATTAATTATCTTTTGATGTAAACTATGGATTTTGTTTGGTGCACTGGCCACAGTTGGGACCCCTTACTGTGGAGTAACGTTTATAAATATCTCAGTCAGTTATACTTGAACTGTACTAGTTAAGATACACCTCTACATGGAAATCCGATGTGGGATTAATAAGGACCACTGTGTTTAGCATTTAACATGTGTATACTATGTTTATTGAAACAATTTTTCTTTGTTTATTTATGTTTTACAGTCCAAATTCAATAGGCTCAAGAAGAAGGGATGTACCCCGAAACGCGTCAGCCACAAATTATATAAATGGACTATCACTGTTTACTTTTCTGATGTTAATTTGTAGACAGTCATTTTGGCTTTTTCACTCTAAGTCTGTATGGTGAATTTATTGTGACATTAATTAAACCTCCCCCCCTGTTTTGGGTTTTTACGAAATTACTGAGTGTTCAGTCTTACTACTAACCTAATTAGAATACCATTGGTTAACTATAACAAATGCATTCAAAAATTGTTGAACCATCATTCGATGGACTTATGATAGAGTGCAGGGGACGGGAGGGTTCCTAGCTTTGGATCCTCGTTTTTTGTTTCTTCTTATACGGTTGTTGTGACCCTGTGCCAGGTTCACGTTTCCTCCCCCGCACATCAAAAGAATATTTACATTTTTACACATCATTGAGCAAATCAATCTCTAACTATATAATATTAGGGAGTGCTTCTACTGATCTACCCCTTTGCATGGCACAATTAAACCAACGGGAAAATAAATCTGTGAAGCGCACTGTTCTCCGGGGTGGGGTACCTCAATGCATGTTCTGGGATGGTGAAAAGGTAGCGGGGAAGAGGGGGAGGGAAATGTCTGCAGGCGTGTTGCTGCACTTCACTGCGGTGCACGCCGTTTAGCTGCCCACTCCTGAGCTCCTAACAAGGTTCAGAGAGTTTACAGGCAGGAAGGGAGGGAGAATGACTGTTCCTGGTACAGGCACGCTGCTGTGGCTCGATGTCACTCATTGAAGTGGAGAGGACACTTGCGGGAAAAGCCTCTAGCGCCCTGTCAGAGACCCCGCCCTCCTTGCCCCTCCCTCCACCCCCTCTTCTGCCTTCCTGGAGTCAGACTGGGAATGCCTGAGCTGCAAGAGCTGCTCAGGTAAAGATGGATGATGAGCAAGTGCTACTCACAGACACACTAGACCTTTTAGAGAGTAAAGGATGTGAGCATTCTTCAGTGAAAAGGTACATTCTCCCAGTGTTAGAAGTGAGCAGGAACGGTCAGGAACGGTGTTCCACTACTTTTTTTGTTATCTGTTTACCATTCCTCACCTTTTTACAACCGCAATCCCCATTCTATATAGAGGATTTGTCCATTCATTTCCCTGTGCAAGTATAAAGTTGCAATGGGAGCCTTAGTCACTAGTCCCTTAGACTATTGCAATACCCCGGCTGCAACACCTTGCCACATGTCACACTATGCGTCCGCCTACACTCTCCCCAGCCGAGAGCACATTTCCACTACTTTGCTCGGTACACTTCTACGACTGCATTCTCCCAGATTCTGAGTGAAGCCCCCCAATAAAGGGCTCTTGGTGTGCAGGAGTGTAAATTCTACTCTGTCACTGCTTACTGAGTGTCCCTTTAACTTGTAGAAACAGGGAGAGGTGAATGTCGGGTAGAATATAAGGTGCATACCTTTTATTCTCAGGTATGCTGTGAAGGAGAGGTAACTTTTTGTGGAAGTGAATGACATGTGGGAGGCATTTGTGAGTTTGGGTCAAGGTACTAATTGGCTGGTGTGTGTGAGGTGATTGGTTTAAAGGTACTCAGCCCTGTACACACATTGGAGCCCCAAGAGCATCACGTTGCTGCCAAATGGACCGCTGACCTTAAGGGCACTTCTCTCCAGGCCAGTCCTTTTAGCCAGCTGTAGTTTGCATGCTGGGATTTATAGACTCACAGTTGCCATCATATGTGTGCTGGACTACAACTCCCTTCGTGCAACGTGCTAATTGTTTACTTTTCCAAATCGTACCAGGTTCGATTTGATCAGAGCTTAAACTACAGCTCACAGAATGCATTTATTAATTACATAACAGCCCATGACTGTACACAGTTGTCAGAGCTTCGAGGTTTCCAATGGCCACGAGGGTACACGTGTCTCCGTGACTCTGGCCGGTTTTCCAGGCTTTTAGATCTCCGAGCACCACTGTCTTAGATGACGCAGGCTGACCTCATTTCACAGGCTTCGGCATATCACTGCTCCCAGGGCATCGTTGATGAGTGTCAAGTTCTGTGCGTTCTTATGCAAATAGGAGTAAGACACTAGGCAGACTGGCCTGCAAAGGAATAGGAAAGTCACCTAAAATAAATATTAAACAATTAAAACATGTCCCAAAAGAGGACTGACTGGGAGAAGGCGGGCAGCAGAGATTGAAATAGCCAGGGCAGAAGGCAGGAGAGGTTTGCTCGCTTCCGTGCCGTGTCCCTGGCTGACAGCCGAAAATCAGGCCCGCAGAAAAACGTGCCCACACGCATAACACAAACTGCCTCGCACATGCAGACATGCTCACAGACAGAAACACCTGCCCCCAGTGCCTGAAGACACTGCAAAATGAGCCGGGATCACCCCTAACGGAGGGGGTCACCTGCTGGCTCATTAGGCCATGTCCCAGCTCAATGGGCTACAGGCACCCCCGCCAGGCAGTCTTTTGTAGAGATCAGCACCCTCTCCCCTCTGTGAGAGAGGGTGCTGATCTCTGCATTCATTTGTTATAGGCTTGGCTTGCAGGGGACAGCGTCTCGCCTTTTCAGCCTTAATGGTGGCGCTGCCCTGCACTGTCACCATTAAGGCTAAAAGGGTGAGGTTGCTGGAAGCTGAGGCTTTTTTTCTGAAGACTGAAACTCCCACAAATAGTGGGAGCTTCAGGATTTAGAAAACAAGGCCTCTGCTTCCAGTTTCTCTCCATAATGCTGGCGCTGGCCGACGGGCACCTCTTGCTTGAAGGAATGTCTCACATGTGCAGCGCCACCATTATGGATGAGAGTCATTTTTTTTTCTGATGTATGAAGCTCTCGCACACGAGCTTCAGGCTTTAGAGAAAAACACTTGTCATGTATTGACTTGGGCTGCCAGGGGAGACTAGTGAGCACCGGCAGGTCCTCGCCTCAAAACGAGATTTTGCAGCCTCCCGGGGGTTGGGCCCTGGGAGGCCCCAGCCCACTTAATGCCCTGCCTGCCCCCTCATGACTCTCACACACTCTACTCTCAAATATACACACACCATTTGTATATATTCCCTGCAGTCCAGTTCGGCCCCTCTTGTTCCCTCCCCCCAGGATCCCTCCGAGGGCCACCAAGCCAGCAAGAACCAGGAAACTCGAAATGACGTTGCAGAGCTCTACGCGTGCAGTTAGCGCATGTCAGGGACTCTGAAACGTCAACGCCTGACGCTTCACGTTCAGTGCGTTGTGAGGAGGCTGTGCAGGAGCGGCCCTTCTCCCTGCAATGTCCAGGCCAGAATACCAAACAGGAGGGGGGGGGGTGAGGGGGCTATAGCCCCTGGTCTTTTGGATGGAGCAGCTCAGGGACTACAACCAAAAGGCTATAGCTAACCCATGGTGTAATAAGAGCCTGTAAAGAAAATGAGGGATGGCGGTGGAAGGGTGATGAGGTACTGTAACAAACATGAGGGAAGTCAGCGATATTAGGTACTTTGATGAGAATGAAGTAATACGAGATATGATAGGTTAGTTATAACGTGCTTAATACCCAGAGGTTTCTAAGTGCGAACCTGGGGATCGAACCTGTAGTGCTCTGTGTAGTCATGCTTCCAAGGTGAGCACGTTGCCCCAGAGCTATCCTCCCGATAACTGGACTGGCTGATTTTGAGGAGGATGAGGGTTGCAGGAGTAATAAGGGACTGCGCCAAAGATTAGAGGCTTTGATGAGGAGGAGGGATGCTCAGGGAAATGGGGGACTATGTGAATGAGGCGTAAGTGAGTGTGATGGGAATGAGGGCTATGGGGTAATGAGGGACTATGATGAGGGACTTTAGGGAGGATGACGGTTGCAGGGGTCCGGGGGGATTTTAAGGAGGATGAGGGCATAAGGGGTAAGGAGGGACTGTGAGGAAGGTGAGTGTTGAATAGGAAATGAGGGATACTGGCAAGGATAATTGTTGCATGAGTAATGGGAGACTGTGACGAGCAAGGCAAATGTGGGTGTATTGAGGGGCTGTGATGATGCTGAGGGATGCTTGGAATAATTTGCGTGCGGTCATGCAGTGATGTCACTCCTCTCATCCCTGCCCACTGCGCTGAAAAAAAGGATCTTTCTAGAAACATTTGAGAAGTACGAAATTGTGACAATAAGACTATCTGGCGTCTGCCTCGCAGTAGAAACTGCCAGCCACGGCTGCGCGCCCTTTCCAAGAGAACAACAAACATAGAGAAGACAGGGAAGGCGGGGCAAAGCTGGCACCACTTCACTTATGTTCATCACCCCATCTCCCTGGCAAGAATCGTATTTCCAAAGCCGTCAAGCAACCTGCGAAGCCACAGGCTGGGAGCAGACTGACGGAGAGCGCTCAGGATACATTCAGGAGCCCAGCTCTGAGAGTCCGCTGCAGCAACAGCCAGCCATCCCTAACATGGCCGCCGCCCTGCTCCTCCTGCTGGTGGCAGTCAGCAGCGGCTATGGTATGTATCCTTCATTTCATGTGCTTCAGAGTGTGACAATGGCCTGAGGGGCAGGCTAGCGCGCGAGGAAAGTGCCCGCACTCCTCAAAAGCAGGAATGTTCTAGAGGTCAGCAGTGCGCCACATGGGAACCCGCTGCTCCCATAGAACTGTATGTGTGTGGAAACCCTGTGCCCCCTTTTAAAACCCATCAATATCCGTAGCGTTCAAAGAACTTCATAATTCCATTCATTGGTTTCAGGAAATAGGGCAAATTGAGGAAAAAATCCAAACCATCAAGAAAAATGGAATATAGGTCCCATGTTTGCTATTCTTTGGTTTTCCAGTACTGAACCCATTGCAAATTGACCAAGGGCTTCTTTATGAGTGGGCAAAAGGGGCACTTGCCTCAGGCGCCCACCTTGAAGGGGGCCCCACAAGTCTGCCTGATCTAAAGAAGTCAGTTCTCGTGGTTGACCAGAAATAAATAGCAAGCGCCAGGATATTTTATGGCGTGCTTCTGAAGCATTGTCCATCTGTTAACAAGTGCATTCTGCTCTGATCAATTCATCCTGTAAAGCTGCCTGTGTTCACGGTGGTGTGCAGTGTGTGCGTTCACTAGGGCACAACGTTTGTAGCATTCCCATCTTCCTGCAGGAATTATATGGAACATCTGCAATAACCAAAGTTGAAATGCATGATTCATTAGAGTGCCGAGATGGTTCAGAAGTTAGCTCAGTGTGTTAAGCACTCATTCCAGAGATCTGTCTCCTTATGCAAGATTACAATAGCAAATTCCAGCAAGGCTGACTCAGCCTTTCCTGTATCTGAAGTTGATAAGCCTGCATACATATATACTTAGTTTTGTAGCACAATAGGTGCGATAATCAGCAATGCACCTGCACTGGATAGCGGTTGCTATACAAACTAACCTAGAATCTACATGGCAAAAGGTCTAGAAATGTGTTTATCCAGATGGGGAGTTGTAAATGTGGAGTTGTAAAACCTAGGCAATCCCCTCCAATGGGGAGCATAAAGTGTTAGTCTGAGAAGTGATTCGTAGCCAAATTCAAGACTGTGGAACTAAAGCATTCATGCTTGTATCCTGGCTTTGCCAACAGACTTTACCGCGATACAGGTGACTCCTCTTTTATCACTTACATTACTGTCCTGTCTCCTGTGAACAGGTTTGCCTTCTCACTGGCGGGTGTCACTGTGGAGTCTTTACCAAATCTTTTTTTATGTAGGTTGAGTGGAAGCGGTTCTAGACAGAAGAGAGTGGACCTGATACCGCTGGCCTCTGGCTAGCATATTTTAGGATCTGCTCATTTGACACAAAAAAGGTTTGCTTTTTTGCAAATGTCAAAGGATTTTATACATGTTAATAAATAACAATTTCACAAGCCTATGTTTGGACATATTTAAAGAACTCAGATGAAATATTTTAAATCACATCAATTAATACGCTGGTACTTATATACATCCCTTGATGATGGAGACAATGAAGTTAAAAATCATTCCCATTTTGCATAATACACTTCTATAACATTTTGTTTTTAAAAATTGTCATGTTTGGGTACGCGCTGTGTGTATTTTCTATGTCAGTTCTATAAAATGGGATTATTTTAGGTCATGGTAAGAACAGGAAAAGAACGTGTAAAAGTGCAGAAATTTCAGAGTGGGCGCAAATCCCAGTTTCACCTCTTAACCAATGCGCGATCCTGGTAATCTCATATAATCTCGTATTGCCTAACCTGTCAAAATGGCAAATCCCTAAACCTAGCTAAAATGTGTCCCTTTATAGTGATTTTTCGTTCTCAGGGTATGATCTTCTAAAAAAAGCCTTGCTCATAGTTTCACTGGAGACAGTGTTGCTTACTTTATAATAATATAATTGGTTATTTATAACAAGCTTAATACCCAGAGGTTTTTAATCGCTGACTCGGGGATCGAACCTGTGTTGCTCTGTGTAGTCTTGATTCCAAGGCAAGCACGTTGCCGCTGAGCTATCCTCTCAAGACCATAGTGAGCAATGATAAATCGCACACCACAACCACACAAATGAAGAGGGTAAGGGGTCTCAAAGGGAGTAACCATGCTTCTGGGCAATGCTTCATGGGCATCCCACAAGCGAGGCAGGGTAACTGCTGTTACAATCGGCAGCTGGGAGAGGGGCAGCCCCAACCTCCCCGTGCCTGCTCCTCTCCCCCCCCCCAGCTACAGAGACACGCAGTCTCGTCAGCACAAAGCCACGGAAGGGTAAGGTGCGAACAGTCATCTCACCCTTCCTCCAAGCAGCAAGGTGCTAAGCGCCATCAGGAAAACAACCGTCAGGCAGGGCCCAGGTTCAAAAGATCTGCCCCCACCAGGGGGCCAGACAGTCGGCTATCCGGCCGGGGGCTGCGACAACAGCAGCCCCCACCACATACACAACAAAGACCCAGGGCCTCCCTGGGTCCTATAAACGAGAGCAGCATGCTCAGAGTAAACACAATCTGTTTGTGGACCCTGAACGGGGACCCAAGCAAACAGGAGGTTCACTGTTTACTCAGTGTCTTCCAAATCTTCTTGCTTCTTTACCACAGAACCCGCCCACCCTACAAAAAGGGGAGAAGAACAAAAAGAAGTACAAGGCACTGTACGGTGCCCACAACAAGTCGTGGGACACAAGAAGGCGGCACGGGTCAGATGGGGTAACCTCAGGACCCGGTGCCCAAAAGTATGATACCATCATGATATGTGATATTGTTATTGCCATAACTCATATCTATACAATAAAATCCTACGGCCTTTTATTGCCAACACTTGACACAAGTTGTGAGCCTATCATTACGGGAGAGGGTTTGGGGTTCGCCCAATACTAATGCATGCATATGGGTTCAGCAGTTATTTTCATCACTGCAAGGCCACATATACAGCTATGGGTTGTGATCGCAACACGGGGTGCCTGACCAGATATTCTGGATCCCTTAATTCCTTTGGTTTGGTGGAGGGTGCGGGGGGGGGGGGGGGCAAGAGTGTCTGTGCCCTGACCCTAAACGTGCTTAAGATGGCACTGAAATCGACTGTCAGAAGATTCCTCCATGATGCAAGGGCATAGCTGCTCTCGCTCCCCTTGCATCTCCATCCCCATTTTTCGGTATTTTAGTTCATAAAGGCAATGAGACCCAATTGAAACCAATACATGAACCCTGGCAGCAGTAACCGAGTGATCTGTTCGGCTGGCTCGAGTACTCCGCTTTGCCCTGAGTGGATTTTCTTTTTGAATTTACAGGACCTTTCCTTGATTGTCTTTCCCTCGTTTGCTGGAATTAACCTGCGCTGTGTTATGGGTTAAATGTCCCCCTTGCAAAATAAAGTGCGGCTTTGTTTAATATTTTTATTTAATCCCTAGTGATTTGTGCCTTTCCTTTGATGTTATTACTTCTCTGAGCATATTTCACGTTCACTTTCTTTCATGGTGTCCTGTAAAATACATGCGGCTTCCTTTTACCCTTTCACTTAAGAGCATTTTCTGATGGGGTATTTCCCATGGGTGTGCACGATTGCGGGATCTCGCACAGCCCGTGAAGTTTGCTGCGAATCGTTCTGATCTTGAAAAAGTTGCCACATTTTATGCTGGTGCATATTAGTATCCAGTGATTCCATTGAATACAAAGCATCGAATGCAAAAGCATCGAATGCAAAAGCATTGAAAAAAATAATTATTTTTAAAGGTAAAGGTTTTATTTTTTATTATAATGGGTTATAAGGGGTAAAAAAACAGGGGTTAGGGGGGACCCCCCATTAAAAAAAAATAATGAAAAAAATGATTTTTTTTCAATGCATTGTTTTCGATGCTTTTGCATTCAATGATTCAATGCTTTTGCATTCGAGGCTATCACTATAAACCGTGCATAGTCTGTAGAAGCATGAAACAAGCAGCTCAGGGTTGCAGCAGTTTCCTTTTGTTAACTGCTGTGGCTGAAAAACAGTTTTTGCCACTTTGTAACTTGAGCCAGGGAGGTGGCTGCAGAGACATATTCCTGCAGAACCCTACTTACTGAAATGACTTATATCATGAATGATAATGATGTCAAAGCTGATCGCCACGCATGGTGCTAGCATTTCTTGCCAAGCGCCAATCGCAAAGTTTAGGAACTGTACTCTACCGCCTTATGTCACCAATGTGTGTGCCCGATATTGGGATGCAATGAGGCTGTGGCAAGGCGAAGTCTCTCTAGCTAGAGCAAGCATGGATCAGTAAGGATGATTTAACAGGTATGGCATAACACTAGCCCTGAACCGTAACTACTAACCTTTTGCGCAGCTTACCCCTTGGCTAGAAAGACTGGATTTGGAGTATTTGGCTTTCAGTGAGTTTGGAGGAGTTTCCAGAAAGAATGACTTCAGCGTAATTGCTAGGCGAAACCGAAAGCCCTAAGCCAGTGGCCCAGTTGTTCTCACCTTTATCAATGGCAGGGGTAGCGAAGGATGCAGCAGACAGGTAGAGGGTGCTGGATACCGTTAAACTGCATTTTGGAAGGACCCTCCAATCAATCGCATTCAGCGTGAGATTTGTCCATAGCAATGACATAGGTGTTCTTCCTCTATCGGGTGGTGATGTCAACTCCTCGTCTTGGTCACTTGTGCCCCTGGACGTACAGCATCTGTCTGCAGTGTCACCTTTCAGAGAGGAGGAAATTGGAAGAATCGGCAGTTGGCAGGAAGAGTGTGGCCCAGGAGAAATCCCAAAAAATGAACTTGTCAAGCGGTGGGTGTTCACAGCAAAGGAAAGCCGCGGCACCAAAACATCCCAGGCGCCAAGAGGTCGCTGCGCCCTGCTGGCTGCGCCCAATAGGGTGCGCCGAAAGGGGACCAGTTGCATAACAGCCGCGCCAGAACGTCACGGTCAGGCAGTAAATCTGTCGCACCTTAACGTCCTGCTCTGCCCTGTCTGACCCTCACGGCCGTTGGCCTGACCCTGCTGGTACTGTGTCTGCCTTCACCGGGGGCTGTGGGGCCCCAGGAGATTGCAGTGAAAAAAAAAGACTTTTTATACAGGGTTTACAAGGAGACCACAGGGATCAAGGTGCGACCCCTAGCGACCCGAAAATGACCTCCATGTTGCAAAGTCAAAAACTTTGCACAACTTTGCCAATGGAAATAGTGCATTTTCACACCCTTAATCTTTGCACGGACTTTCTCCGAGTATCAGATCCTCTTTGTTGAAACTAAATCTTTTAGACGTTCATTTCCCCTTCTTTCTGAATCTTTTCTTAGTACCTTCGGGTAACAGATCACTGTCCCCCTGGGTTCCACAGTTGCTCCCTCTAAAAGCCTCATGGCTTCTTCGTTTATTGTTGTGATTAGGTTATATGATATGAATGTAAACATTAAAGTAAGGTTTTTATGTCACTGGCTCTTGCTGTGAAAAATCTCAATAGAGCAACCCACCTGACGTCATTACATCCTATGTTTGCTTTTGTGGATGCTGTGTTTTCCTTGTTTTGTGTTGTATACTTCACCCTTTATGATAATGTATCTTTTATTGCCAGTGTTATGTCTCTATCCAGTCTCTATATTTTGTCATCCCTTGTCATATTCCAGTGTGACCTGTCAACCTCCCTCCTGACCTCAAGAACTTAACCCCCCGTGTAGCATTCAAATCTGCCTTTAAACTGCACCACCCCACCCAAAAAGTTACCCCTGCACAGACCCTTCTGGGCATCCCTCCCACGTAAACTCCCCCTCTGCTGTCTTTCCTGTTCCAAATTGTAAATAGTTCTACACTTTTGTAATGTATACCATCATCTGTCAGTGAATTTGTTCATGCTGTTGATCTATGTACTCTCATTGTACTCTATACCCCTTATGTTTCCAATTACAACCACCAAGATGTTTTCCCTCATCCAGAATTACAATATTATTGTAAAGCACCTGGAGACGAGGTCCCTGTACTTGCTGGTGCTCTTTTTGCACAGGACCTCTGTGCAAAGCACTGTGTGATCAAATACAAATAAATAAACAAAATACAAATAAATATCATGTTGCCACCTTGTGCCACCCAACTGTTGAAAGTTGTGTGTTTCTTGCATATTTAGAGGGCACTGAAAGGGAGATGTCAGATCATGCTTATTTATTTATTTAACATTTATAAAGCGCTCACACAGCCCACAGGCATCGAGGCGCTGTTACAGGAATTGTTTGTTTTTCTTAGTTGTGTAATTGTTTTTTTTTTTGTCTTAGTTACGTATTTATAATGCGCTTAAACACCCAGAGGTTTCTAAGCGCGGACCCGGGGATCGAACCTGTTGTTGCTTCGTGTCGTCTTGCTTCCAAGACAAGCACGCTGCCGCTGAGCTATCCTCCCGGGACGCTTATGACGCATAATATTGTCACCTTTGGATCCGGTGGCATCAACTGGGATCCGGCTCTCATCCTGGTTATTTGTGAAAACTGAGGTTGTTGGGAGGCAGATGAATATGTCATCAATAGCTTCTGCCCCTCCCCCAGCCGATATCGTACCAGCAAGAAACCTTCCGCATTGGGACAATCATATAGCAGGTAAAATAGCTCAGCGGGTTGCTGCGATCTGAGCGTGATCTGCAGGTCGCAGGTTCGAATCCCGGCAAGGCCAACTCAGCCTTTCATCCTTCCGAGGTCGATAAATGAGTACCAATTTCGGTTGGGTGATATTGTATGTAAATATGTGCTCTGTAAAGAGCTTTGGATTAAGGCGCTATATAAATAACACGTCATTATCATTATATCATCCTTATTCCCAAGCAGGTACAGCAGGACGTGGAAACAATCTAAGCTGAAGATCAAAGTAACAATGTAACAGTAATGAATCCATACAAATCCAAACCAATAACTGCACACTAGGTAAAATATGCATTTATACATTAAGAATATTAACATAGCATCCATAAAGACATGAAGAACACTAACATAAGCAATGCATAAGTTGAATGTAACATGAACGATACACATATATAGCTCACCAACATCGAAACACAAGGGTGATTGGGCAGCCATCTTCTTAAAAATGGAAGCCGGAGCATGCTTCTAAATGGACAAGGTCTCAGGACCTCGGGGAAGATAAAAAGAGTTGAATCCACAGAAATACAGATCCATGCAGAGCTCAGACAGCAGCAGGCAATTAGTGCCAAGGTTGAAGTGAAAAGAGGGAGGATGACAACGGCAGACGAAGGCCTGAGATAATACTCCCCAAGGCGTTAGCAGTGTGCTCTCAGATTAATTAATGGACCATAAGAATACAACCAGTCTTTGTTCACCAGGTGCAGTAAAACAGCAAGCCAAAATACTCTGTGGAGAATAGCTCAAGAGTGTCCTTGGTGGCAATAGAAAACACAACATGCCCATTAATATCAGTCAAAATCCAAATAAATACTTATAATTCAATTTCATACATGGCCCTGTAACACATGATCCAGAGCTGGAGAACACTGACTGTTCATTAGAACCCAACATAGATAGGACACATGCAATACTCTTTAAATGTACACATTGAAACGGGCTGGCCTACAATGTCAAGTACAAAGAGATTGTCCATTCTCGTGGCCTAGGAATGAGGGATGATAACTTTTAATTGAACAAAGAACAATCTGTGGCCCTCTCCCTCCGTACTCCATGTTTTGCTCACATTGTGATGACCTGACAAGTGTCCAAGGTTGGTTATGAAGAAGCCAACTTATCAGAACCCCAAGTGTCATGTCGCCCATCAAGTAGTATGCCAATCAACCACCTAACGTGAACATGATGTTGTTTTTACCTAATCAATACAGGGGTGTTTTCAGGTGGAGCCATCAAATATGTGTAACCCAATTAAATGTTGAACCCCTATAGAACCCAATTGTAGCCAATTCCACTAACCAATCCCCGTTCTCTGTAGTTTTGTGAACTGAGATGTTGTTATAACATCAGTTATGAGGCATTTGTGGTATTTAATCCATTGTTTTCCATTAACCTGCTGAGAGCCTCGAGACTTTAATGCTTGTACGCTGTCCCTGTTTTATTTAGATGTTAACAAAGCTGGGGTTTGCCTTGCACTTTGTCTACTCGAGTGTTTTGTCTTGTTAGTGCTGACTCAAGTTCCTCTGGGTCCATTTGGGCTTTTGGTACCGCCTTAAGAAGGTCCTCGCAGGGAAATTGTGGGATGTAGCACATATGACAATGATTATTAGTGCTCATTGGGTTAATTAACCCTTCCCAGTGTACACAGCTTTGTGTTTAGGGCCTGTTGTACCTTGGATGTTATGTTCAAAATAAAATCACACCTAGTACCTTTGAGATACCAACACGTGGATGGATGAAACCCCATATGGGAACAACTGCATCCAATAGAACCCTTTTGGAAATAGACAGAATGTGTACAATGACAGTCTTGCTTCATGCCAAAAACATGGGAACTGCATAGGCTGATTACAGCATGTGTGCGATACCTCAAGTGACTTCATGTAAGCTTTTAACTACTAAATGCAGCTATGGCTACTTGTCTTTGGCAATTGTAATATTGGCCAACCCGCGATGCACCCTTCGCCACAACACTTTATCTCATCTGGCAGCCTTGAGAAATGCATTTCTTTTTCCCTTTGGCAGACAGGCCTAAAGAGAAACTAATTGCACATCTCTGCTCTCTCCATTGTGTAGTGCTATATACAAACTGCACACCCCTTGCATATTAATTTAGCTGAGCGCATGATACCATTTGATGATGTACTTTGTCCACTTGCACAGACTTCATGGTCCCAGCATTGTTACTATGAGTTAGAGGTTGAAGGCGTATCTACAAAAAGAGAAAGCTAGGAGGAAAGTTTTCATCCTGCCTTTGATGCCCTGGTTTTTAATGGCCCATTGTTAAAATAGAAAGCTCATAGTTTACTGTGCTGCACGTTTTTATTATTTCTGAAAACTATATTCCACACATCTAAAAACCTGAGGGAATCTGTCTGTGGTCTTGAGGACTTCGGGTGATCATCCTGGGATCAAACACATCTTCCCCTATAGTAGTTTGGAGCCCCTCGAAGTAGTTTGGAGTCCATTGAAGGCCAATGCTCTTTTTTTCATTTAGAAACAGTAGTGCACTTTTTCATTACTTTAATTAAAAACACACTGGGCCTCATTACGAGTTTGGAGGTAGCCGTGCCGTCATTACCGGCATGGCTACCTCCAAACTCGGGTCCGGGTCCCGCAAAAGGGGGCTTACCGGGCCATTCCGATCCTGGAGGACCCGGTAATTCCCTTTCACGGGACCAGGACCCGGTACATCCCCATTCCCAGTTGAGCCCCCATAGGGCCCAATGGGAATGGGGAGGATGCTAACGACGTTAATGACAGGCCCGTTGTTAGCATCCTGGTCTGCTAGCTGGTCCCGCTCTGCACGTCTGGTCTGGCCAGGCGTACAGAGCGGGACCCGCTGCAGAACTCATAATGTGGCCCGGAATGAACGGTGCCGGTTCCTTACCGGCACCGTTCATTCCGTGGCCGCCACAATTGTAATGAGGCCCACTGGCTTAATGAAATGTGCGGTACTGTTTGCGTTGAATGTTTTAATTCCTATAATTTGATTTAAGACTCCACACTCCACAATAAATATGACCGAAATGAAAAGAATATGCGTTTTTGAGTGACATACAGTAGTGACTTGCTGCCCTTCAGCTTGCAGTTATGCAGTAGTGTGCATAAAGTACACTAATATGGTCTTCATGGTCACAGCACTTGTTGCGCGGAGGTTTAACTGCTCATATTGTCATAGGACAAATAAAAAGACCATTTGGTTCACCAACGAGGAAATAAATATAGGACAACAAATACCTTGTTATTGTAATGGGTCTACCACACATAGTAGGACGTTTTCCATGGGGCAATTGTGCTTCATGCCCATTTACACTTAAAACAGACAATTTGCTTCATCACAACATCAAATGGAAGATTCAAGGACACAGCTGGTGACAAACGGAGCGTGCAGAGTGAGCTGAGTGTTTTGTGTTTTGACTGGATTCTCTGCTGGCATTTTGCCGTAGTCTCGCCGTGGAGTCTTTCCATCATTTCCACTGTTGGGGCAGCGGCCTGCTTACTGCCAGCTTCGAGAAACACACATAAGACTCATTCCACGTGGAGCACACGGAGTGAGCTGAGTGTTTTGTGTTCTGTGCTTTGAGCTTTGCATTTGCAGCCAGAAGACTCTTTCAATCATATGATGGTCTCCCTACAAAAACACACAGTAAGATTGTTTCTTTTCTCCTTGTCACATGAGTGTGAGTTCAATCAGCACGAAGCGTAAGGGTGGCCTGTGCACAGCGCGTCTTCTTGGGGTTATTTAAGGGGACAGGGAAGATTCGGGAGCAGCCGACGTTGAGGACGAGCTTTTGTCCAGGTCGCCTGCTCCAGAGTCTTCCCTGCGTAGGGCCTTGTAGCTTTCGGTAGAGGAGGTGAGGCAGGTAGTGGGGTAGTTAGGTAGCTGGGCGGGCATTAATAGTGAGTTATTTTTGCAAAAGAAAAAAAAGATATACAGATAATAGGGAGTTGCAGTATATAAGGCACTCCCAAGCGGTACTTTTTGGTGGGGGGAACCCTTGTTGGCTGTTGCTGGCGGGCCGGGGAGGGTTTTTCCGTTGGGTTGGCAGGTGCATGGGGGTTTCCCTTGTTTGTTGGCACTGCTGTGTGCTAGCCGCGGCTGTCTGGGACGGTTTTGGCGCGGTGGTCCGGTGGGTTGGGAACGGAGCAGATCACTTGTGGGCGCGGGGCCCCGGCGCCCGTTGAGTGGGGTGGGGCTGGAGCTTGACTGGGACGGCTGTGGGGGCACGGGCTTTTGTGGCGGGCGCCCTGCCTTCTCGGCGCAGTAGCGGGGAGTGGACAGAAGTGGCAGGTTAAGCCCTTAAAGGGGCCGCACTAGGATTTGTAATAGCATGGGTTTTAGGTCTCGGCAGCCTGTCATTTAAAGGGCTGCTTTTTTAGGGTGGGGAGCAAGGGCAGCCACTTAGTTTTGGGGCCTCCTAGCCTCTCAGAGTTGGTGATGTGGGTAAGGCTTTACTAGTGGTATTTTGGGGAATTTTGCAGGTAGGAAGGGAAAATAAAAAAATAAAAAATATGAATACATTTTTGACAAATATATAAGCATAATAGTATATGAATAAATACTATAGTAGGTAAATAAATGTATAACAAAATAATGAGTATAGGGGAGTAATAGAGAGCAGGAATTTTGATTACATTATACTCTGAGTTCTAGGGGCTTAGTAGTTGTTGGTTAGCCAGTTTCGGTGTGGCCGATACTAGCTGGTTTCAGTTTAGGGTCAATATTAGAGTGTCAGTCAGCCTGGGAACATTTTTCTGGCTTCCAATAGGAGGGCGGGCAGAGCGCTAGGGGAAGTGTGGCCGGGGTTTTGCTATGAACTTTGGTTGGGCAGGGTGGTGCACAAGTGGGGAGCAGGATGGTGGGTCAAGGGGCAAACAAGAAGGGGCTAATTGATGCCAAGGCATTGAGGGAGGCCCTCGCGATATTCAGCAGGGCATCCAAGGCACAGCTTGGGGGGGCTGTGGTGGAGGTTACGGGTGGAAGGGAGGAGGATAGAGGGAGGCCGCAGCGGAGAGCGGCAGCGGATGGGGTGCTTGCCACGGTGGTCACATGTAGCCCTGTGGCTGGTAGAGGGGAGGCCTGGGAGACAGGGGGCAGGAGGGGCAGGAGGGAGACTCCCAGGAGGGCGCCAAGAGGGGCTGGGGAAGCAGGAGATAGATCAAGGGTGGTTTGAGGGGAGGAGGGTGAGGGGACGGAGGAGAGATGAATTTGCAGATGGGTGCTGGTCGGGCGGAGGAGGAGGGTAGGGGTGATGGGGTGCAGAGGGGGCAGCAGTGCAGAGAGGCAAGGGAGGTAAGTATCTACAGAAGAGTGCGAGGGGTAGAAGGAGGGAGCGGACACCAGAGAGCAGTGAGGAGTTGGAGAGGTGCGGAACGGCCTCCCCGTTTAGGAGGGCTTCAGGTGGAGGCCTTGGGGCGGCCCCCACAGTTCTTCAGGAGCAGCCAGGAGAGGGCTTAAGAACGGCCCCTCTTCAGGATATTCGGGAGCAGCCTAGAGGGCACAGCATGGCCCCTAGCGCAGAAGAACAAAGGGTGGAGGTGAGGACCCCTCACCCGAGAAGAGAGGAGCAGGCAGGGGTTTCCATGGCCCCTCCGAGAAGACGGCGTCAGAGCGGCAGGGCGGACGCCCCGAGTTCACTGGAAGAAGAGCTGCCCGGCCTGAGCATGTGCTCGCAACAGCCATGGTATTATATTGGGGATGATGAGGGGATGGAGGAGTATTTGGGGCAGTGGGAGGAGGAGGGGTACAGGGTGGCGAGCAGAAGGGATAGGGGAATTAGGGGGTTAAGGTGGCAAGATGAAAGCCAAGAGCAGGGTGGTTGGGGTGTAGGAGGTCGGAGGGGATATTGGCTGGGTGAGACTGTTGACATGTTTTGTCCCCGCTGCAGGAGCCCAGCAAGGAAGGAGTTGAGGATCGTTGGAGTGGAAGCCAGGCTGCAGATGGGTGACGGCAGGGCTGAAAGAGGTGAGCGGGAAAGGGATTGGTCAGTGGCTTGGCAGAGGGGGGACAAGAGATCGGGGGGCAGCAAAGGATGGAGTAGGTGTGCTGGGGATGAGGAAAGATATTGGCCTGCAGGCTATGGGGGTCTTGGAGATGGTTATGAAGGTTTTTTCGGTGAAGGTGCAGACAGACAGGGTGATTGAACCCGTGGCACCCGAGGTACAGGCTTCAAAGGAGAAGGAGAAGAGATTGCCGTAAATGGGCATTACAAAGCCACTGGGAGCGCACTTGTTGGCATCAAACAAAGGACAAGATTTGGGCTGGTGAATTTGTGGACGTGTTCAAGCTATTGCATAGGGAGGTCAGAGCCAAGGAGGGTTCTAAGGAGGAAGAGAGGGAGCTGGCTTTACCGTTCAAAGGTGCTGGTGACAATTGAGAATTGGACGTCGGCTTTTATCATCTATGCTAGTGTTTATTGCGAGAAATTCCCAGAGAGGTGTGTGGCTCTGTTGAAGTATATGGACGTGATTAGGAAGGCTTTCACGAGTTTTGGAGGTTTCGCGTGGGTACGTTATGATGAGGAGTTTAGGGCAAGGTTGGTGGAGGACAGCCAGGCGGTCTGGGGGGAGATAGAGATGGATCTCTGGGTGCAGTGGATGGCGCCGACGAGGACTGCTTCGACGTTACACAAGGCAAGTGGGTTACCCGTGTCTTACCGGCCCTTTCTTCGTCGCCCCGCTCCAAAGGGGGCGGGGGAGGAGGCAGGGGTCAGCAATCTGCAGCATGCTGGGCACGAGGACAGTGTGTAGGTTCAGGCATGAGTGCACCAGATGTGCAGGGTGGCACCCGGTCACACAGTGCTTTCAGCAAGGGGACCGAGGGCAGGGGCGTGGTATTGGCCGAGGGGTTGTGGGGAAAGGCTTTTACTCCAGTTAAGGTTGAGGTCCTGGAGAAGTGGCTCAGTTTTGATCAAGACAGGGAAAGGGCGAAGATTTTGGGAGACGGTTTTTGGGATGGTTTCAGGCTAGGCTACCAGGGTCCAAGGGTGAGTAGATGGGGGGAGAATTTGAAATCGGCTAGGTAAAATGGGGAAGTGGTTAGGGAGAAGTTGCTCAAGGATGTGGCTGCTGGGAGGCTGGTAGGTCCATTTTCAGATTTGCCGGGCGATCTAGTGATATCCCTTCTAGGGGTAGTGCCCAAGAAGGTGCCGGGGGAATTTAGATTGATACATCATTTATCTTGGCCAGAGGGCTTGCCGGTGAATGATTTCATTCCCCCAGAGGATTGTGGGGAGTCATACTCGAGCGTGGATCAGGCAGTGAAATTGGTAAGGAAGGCAGGTCACGGAGCATTTTGGCTAAGTGTGATATCAAGGCAGCGTTTAGCTTGCTGCCGGTGTACCCGGAGGATTTTTGGCTGCTGGGGATGCAATTTGAGGACCGCATTTATGTGGGCAATGCTCTACCGATGGGCTGTGCTATCTCTTGCGCGTTGTTCGAGCGTTTTAGTTCATTTTTGCAGTGGGCTTTTACATATAGCTCAGGGGCGAGAGGTGTTTTACACTACTTGGATGACTTTTTGTTCATCAGCAGGGCAGACAATGAGTTAGAGTGCAAGAACATGCTAGGGAATTTCCAGGCGTTGATGCAGGAGTTGGGGTGCCTTTGGCAGAGGACAAAATGGAAGGGCCGGCGATGGTTTTGACCTTTTTGGGGATTGAGTTGGACTCAGTGGCCATGACATCACGCTTGCTGCACGACAAGGTGAGTTGTTTAGTGGGTTTGTTGGAGAAGGCAGTAGGGGCGCGGAAGATGACATTACTGGAGATGCAGCGGTTGGTTGGGCATTTGAATTTTGCATGTAGGGTGGTGTCCCCGAGGCACACTCTTTGTAGCAACATGTCGTGGTCTATGGCGGGAGCAAAGTGCCCACATCATCGCGTAAGGGTTTCAGGGCGGTGCGGGAAGATTGTAGGATTTGGCTGCGCTTCTTGGAAGTTTTTAACAGGGTGTCCATGTGGCTACAATGGGATCCCGTAGCATGGGAGGTGCAGATATTTTCGGATGCAGCAGGTGGGGGGGGGGGTTTGGAGGTTTCTGGGAGGGCAAATAGTGTGCGGAGAAGTGGCTGCCGCAATGGCTAGAGGAGGGAAGAAGCATAACATTTCTTGAGTTCTTTCCTTTGTTGGTTGCATTGGAATTGTGGGGCAGGGAAATTTCCAGCAGGAAAGTTAATTTCAATGTTGGTAATGAGTGAGTGGTCAATGTGGTTAACAGGCAGTCGGCTAGGGACCAGAGGGTGGTGAAGTTAATGAGAGAGTTTGTGTTGCGATGCATGGAATGGAATGTACTGGTCAGGACAACGCACGTGCCGGGTAAAGATAATGGCATTGCTGATGCATTATCTCATTTTCAATGGCAGAGATTCCGTGGATTGGCACCAGGAGCGGACCAGAGTGGGCAGCGGATCCCAGAGGAGCTGTGGACGATAGGGAGTTGAGAGCGCTGTCGTTAGTGGAGGGTTCACTGGCCCCGGCATCTAGGGTGGCTTATAGGAGGGCGTGGGAAGAATTTATAAAAGGGGGATATTCCGAAAAATGTTTGATAGAAGACAGCTATCTCTGGAAGTGGATGGTGAACTTTTAGAATTAAAACAAGGTAATAGAGACTTGATTGCTTATATAACACAATTTAAGTCCCTTGTGTTAGAAAGCAAGTGGCCCGAGGCTAAACAAGCCTCGTTGTTTTATCGGGGCCTTAGAGATGAGTTAAAGGATGCCTTGTCTGGAGTAGTTGAACGCCCTCCTACTTGTGAAGGTCTGATTGATTTGGTTATTCAATTGGATTTCCGTTTGAGTGAAAGGAAGGCAGAGAGACGTCATGGTCAGAGTGATGTAAAGTCTATACTTAGAGTAGATAGACCCAAAATAGAGAGTAGACCCAAAGGGAATAATTCATCTCCAAGAATCAGAGGCCCGTTAACAGTGGAGGAAAAGACTAGGAGGAGAGAGAATAATTTGTGTTTATACTGTGGAAGAGGTGGGCATTTTTTAGGAAACTGTCCTTACACTCCCAAGAAGACTTCTTCCTCAGCAGTCAAGGTACAACAGATCGCCAATACGGTGCAGACAGCGGTTCCTCATATAACCATAAATGTATCCTTATTTTTTGATTTGGAGTGTAAGGGAAATGGTCCTGTAATGATTGACTCTGGTGCGACTGGGAATTTCATGGATTGGGGTCTGGCCAAATCGTTGGGAATTCCAATTATTCTGAAGGAGGTTGTAGAGCAGGCTAGGGCTGTTGATGGTACATGTTTATCTTCTGGTCCTATTACTCATAGAACTGGTTCTTTAACTTTGGAGTTATCAGGAGGTCACAGAGAGATAATTTCATTTGAGTTAATTGATGCCCCTTTGTTGAAGATTATCTTAGGCATGCCTTGGCTTACTCTTCATAATCCCCTAATTGATTGGAGTGCTAGGACAATTGACATGCAATCTGATTTTTGTAAAGAGAATTGCTTTTCAGGAAGTCTCTTAGAGGAAGAGGTAAAACAAAGTAATTCTGTATCTAGTTTTCTGGCTGAGACTGGAATTGGAGGTCATGATGTGGGAGCTGTAGTGGGTCAACTTCCCCAGTGTTACAAAGATTTCTGGGACGTATTTGATGAGAAAGTGGCAGGAGAATTACCACCCCATAGATCCTTTGATTGTAAAATTGAACTGGAGCCAGGAACAATTTTGCCTAGTAGTAGGGTATATGCTCTTACTGAGAAAGAGAATGATTATTTAAAAGAATATTTGTCGGAAAATTTGGCCAAAGGATTTATTCGTCATTCTAAGTCACCTGCGGCCTCTCCTTTATTTTTTGTGCCAAAACCGGATGGCTTGCTTAGAACTTGCATAGATTATCGAGCAGTTAATAAAGTCACTATTAAGAACCGGTATCCTCTTCCTCTCATCTCAGAAATGCTTAATCAAATACAAGGAGCAAATATTTTCTCTAAATTAGATCTGAGAGGAGCTTACCATCTTGTACGTGTGCAGGAAGGGGACGAATGGAAGACAGCGTTTAAGACCAGATTTGGGCTGTTTGAATATCAAGTTATGCCATTCGGTCTATGTAATGCTCCAGCGGCTTTCCAATTTTTCATTGATGAGGTTTTTAGAGAATTCTTGGATATTTTTGTTGTCGTTTATATCGATGATATTTTGATTTTCTCTTCTGACCTAGATCAACATCAGAAACATGTGCGCTTGGTGTTACAAAAATTGCGAGAAAATCATTTGTTTGCCAAATTGGAAAAAAGTCAATTCCATACCGATTCTGTGGAGTTTTTAGGTTTTATAATTTCACCTAAGGGTTTAGAAATGAATCCTAAAAAGGTGCAAGCCGTTCTTGAATGGCCCCCTCCTACTAAGGTTAAGGAAATACAAAGTTTCTTAGGGTTTGCCAATTTTTATAGGAGATTTATAGAAGGTTTTTCTCGACTGGTTGCTCCTATAACGAGACTTTTGAAAAAAGGAGTGAAATTTGACTGGGACCTTGAAGCAGAAAAGGCTTTTCAAGAGTTAAAACAAAGATTTACTTCTAGTCCAATTCTAATTCATCCAGATCTTTCTAAACCTTTTTTTGTGGAGGCGGATGCTTCAAATTTAGCGTTGGGGGCGGTGCTTTCTCAAAGGAATGAAACTACTGGTCAAATACATCCAGTTGCATTCTTTTCTAGAAAGTTTTCTGCTGCTGAAGTGAACTACACAATTGCTGATCGGGAACTGTTAGCAATAAAGTCCGCTTTTGAAGAATGGAGACATTTTCTTAAAGGAGCAAGACATACAGTAACGGTCCTTACTGATCACAGAAATTTATTGTTTTTAAAATCTGCAAGAACTTTGTCTCCACGACAACTTCGTTGGTCTTTGTTCTTTGCAGATTATGATTTCATTGTGACTTTTAAACCTGGAAGTCAGAACAAAAAAGCTGATGCGTTATCTCGCCAATTTCCTGGAAGTGAAGACAAAGAGATTATAGAACCAGAACCTATAATTGCTCCAGAACGTTTTTTGTTAGCTGGAGCCATTAAAGAAATGGATTTTTTGAATGAAGTTCGTCAAAATATGTCCTTGCAGAAGATGGAGGAGTGGGTGAGACTGGATCCAGCTAGAAAGTTGAAAGACAATCTTCCTTTTTTTGATAATAAGCTTTATGTACCTACTGATGAGTTGAGAGAAAAGGTTTTGAGAAATTGTCATGAATCCATTTTAGCAGGACATCCTGGGTTCAGAAAAACTCTGGAACTGGTTCGAAGAAATTTTTGGTGGGAAAAAATTCGCCAAGACACATTGAATTTTGTTAAAACTTGTGTAGTCTGTGCACAAGCGAAAAGTCAAGTTGGGAAGCCGCATGGTTTATTGGAGCCGTTACCTGTTCCTCCTCGTCCTTGGCACACAATTTCTATGGATTTCATAGTAGATCTCCCTCAAGATAAGGGTTGTACTACCATTCTTGTTGTGGTCGATCTTCTTACTAAAGAAGCACATTTTTTACCAATAGAGGGAGAGGTTACCGCGGAAAAACTGGCTCATAGTTTTTTGCAAGGTGTAGTTCGACTACATGGACTCCCAAGTCAAGTTATCTCTGACAGGGGATCTCAATTTATTTCAAAATTCTGGAGGGCCTTCTGTAAGAAACTTGGAGTGGAAGTTAGTTTGACTTCTGGGTATCATCCGGAAAGTAATGGACAAGTGGAGAGAGTAAATCAAGAATTGGAGAAGTTTTTAAGGTGTTATTTACAAGCTAGAGAGGAATGGGTGGATTTGGTGTGGTTGGCAGAATTCTCTTACAATAATTGTGGAAAAGATGCTACTTCTATGTCCCCTTTCTTGTTGGGTCGTGGGTTTCATCCTCGCTTTCTGAGTTTTGAGGTGTTGGAGGAGGATTCAGGGAATCCTAGAGTGGAAGATCGCTTGTTGATAATGAAAAATAACTTGGATAGAGCAAAAAAGGTTCTGGGAGAAAATAAGTTGAAATATAAGAGATATGCCGATTTGAGAAGAAAAACTGGTCCTGAATATAAGGTGGGAGACTTAGTTTGGCTTTCTACCCGATACCTGAAAATTAAGGGGAAGAATAAGTTCAGTCCAAGATTTGTAGGCCCTTTTGAGGTAGAGAAAATCATCAACCCTGTGGCAGTACGATTGAAATTACCCAAGCAGTTGAAGGTACATCCTACCTTTCATGTTAGTCTTTTAAAACCAGTTTGTTCAGGAGCTAGATTCAGAACACCACCTTCCCCTGTGATTTTGGAGGATTCATCTGAGGAATTTGTGGTTAAACAAATTTTGGATTCTAGGAAAGTGAGGGGAAGATTGCAGTATTTGATTGATTGGGAGGGATATGGACCGGAGGAACGCTCTTGGGAAGATTCAGTTGATGTACATGCCCCCCGTTTAGTTGCTAAGTTTCACGCTAAATACCCACACAAGATAGGCCCAGAGACTGGGCATTAGGAGGGGGGTACTGTCAGGCTTCCTTCTCTTATTCAAGTTTCCTTTTCATTATTTATCCTTTTCAGATTAGCTTTGTGTGGGTGGGAAGTTTTCCATTATAGTTGGTTAGGCCTTAACTTGATGATTCAGAATCCTGGTTCTGACCCAAGGCAAGATGGAGCCTCACAGTGACAGCTCTGATTGGCTAGAAGACAATGCTGAATAACAATGAACATTCTAAACTGTCACTCTGTGCCTTTCATCATCAAAACCCCATCTGAGAGGACGTGTTCAGTGGCTGCTCCTGCTTTAGTATTAGGCCTGGTGGATTTTATCCTTCAGATCTCAGCAGTTGAGCGGCTACTTTCTTGGGGGTTCAGGAGAAGTCTTCAGCTGGCAGGAATTCGTTTTGGAAGATAGGAAAAGCAGGAAATCTTTGTGAATTCGCTAAGGAGATAAGTGACTTTATTTCTACTGTAAATCTGTTCATCTTAAATACAGTCTCCTTGAAAATTCGTTAAAAGTAGTGTTTCAACTAAAACAATTGAACTATCGGTGTGCGCTTGTGTTTCCAGTGCGGTGTTCCTTAGCGCGAGATTTTGACTGTAACGTGCGTATTCAAGTGAGCGCGTGCTTTCTAGCGTTTGTATTCCGAGCGCGAGCAGAGGTTGGTCTCGTGCCATTTTAAAAGCGCGTGTGTTTTATTGCGCGAGAGATCCTTTTCGCCAAAAGCTATACGCAGCGTGAAAACTACAAAGCGCGTGTGAAATACAAAGCGCGTGTGAAATATAAAGCGCGTGTGAAATACAATGCGCGTGTGATTTTTTAGCGCGAGTATACAAAGCGCGTGTGAAGTATAAAGCGCGTGTGAAATACAATGCGCGTGTGATTTTTATCGCGTGTGTACAATGCGCGTGTGAAATACAATTCGCGTGTGATTTTTATCGCGTGTGTACAATGCGCGTGTGAAATACAATTCGCGTGTGAAATATAAAGCGCGTGTGATTTTTATCGCGTGTGTACAAAGCGCGTGTGAAATACAAAGCGCGTGTGATTTTAAGCGCGAGAATCTGTTCGTCGCGTGCCTTGTGAGTGCGCGTGTGTTTTTTCCATCGCGAGTAATTTTGCGCGTGACAATCACTTTGTTGCTTTTGAACTCAATAGCGCGGGTGTTCTTATTTCGCGTGTCTCGCAGGAGAATATTATTGCGCGTGTGGACCATTGCGCGTGTGAATTGTTGCGCGTGTGGATTTTTTGCGCGTGTGGATTACTTGGATCGCGCGTCTTCATCCGTTTGCGCGTATTCTTCAACCAGGAAGATTTCTATGTGAAGTTCAACGATTAATGGAAATAACCTGCGTGTGCAGTTAGCACGTTTTTTCCTCTTTCTTCAAGGATTCAAAGACTCAAGATAATTATAAATAGTTTGAAAAGTTTTGATATTACAAGAAAGAACATTTTAAAGACAATCTAATTGAACTACCAGTGCAAGTTGGAAATAAGACAAACTAAGAACTAAAACTTCCAGTTTTGCCTAATGTAAGAAGTTGCTGGGAATTTCTAGTATCGCAAGTAAGAGAGATTTTCAGCTTCTTATCCGCTTCTCTAAGAAATTTCAAGAGAAGAACCAGGTAGGATTCTCAATTATTAGTTAAGGATTAATTACTTCCCATTCATAAGGTTAAGTAAGTGAATTAAGAAAGTGTATATGTTATTCTTTATCCTCTGCAGGTTCAGCACTGATTAGCCTTGACGCAGTCTGCCTGGTGTTGTTTTGTTGTCCCATTCCCCCTTTCCCTTTGGGGTGTAGTTTACAGAGCTGTATTGAAAACTAGTTCTGGGAAATACATCTCAGGGGGATTGTCGGGGGTTCAGCAGCTTCCGCGGATACAGGACCTCTCAGCCTGACAGTTGGTCAGATTATGCCAGGCATTGGAGGGGGTTTGCTGGTCGGCTCGGGAAGGAGTCATGTTTCAGGCCTGTTTTACGTGGTTTTTTTTGGGCATTTAGGGTGTCAGAATTAGTGGGGGTCAAGGGGGGGCAGGAGGATTGCAGTGGAAGGATATTTATTTTTAGGATTTGGGGGTGGATATTTTGAATGGGAGGTCGAAGACGGCTCAGAAAGGGAGGGGCTGTAGGGTATCTCTAGGGTGGGGTAGTATGGAGCTGTGCCCTGTTAGGTCAGGTTTAGCATGGAAAGAGCTTTGTGGGGGTGATTCAGGGCCGGCTTTTCAACATGACAACGGGGAGGTGGTGTCAGCTGCGCAGGTGTTGGGGGTGCTGAGGAAGGCGTTGGTGGTAGTAGGTGAAAACCCAGGGGATTTGGAACTCATTCGTTCAGGATGGGTGCGGCATCGGAGGGTAACCGATTGGGGCTATCGGAGGACAAGGTCAGGAAGTACAAGGGATATATTAGGGATCTTGGGAAAGGCTCTGGTTGAGATGTGGCAAGGGGTTTTAGGGGAGGGTGGTGGTTTGAAGGGAATTGGGATGGTGAGTGACATTGTGATTTCTTTTGCAGATATGGCGCAGAGACCGGGGCAGATTCCGCAGATTTGGATTGTGGGGAATTCTATTGTGAAGTGGGCAGGAAAGGAGGCTGAGAGGAGGATTTTTGGCACGCAATTGGGGTGCAGCTATAAGGTGGCGATTGTAAGGTGGTCGGGTCTTGGGGGGGCTTCGCTGGGATCAACTTCTTCCCATGTTGGCAGGGATAAGAGAGAGGTATGGTGTCTCAGATGGGCTGATCATACATGCGGGGGAGAATGATTTGGTGCGGGACATGGGTGTGGCTCTCCTGAGAAAAATGAAGAGGGATTTGGTATGGCTCAGGTAGATATGGCCTAAGGTAAGTATGATATGGACTAAGTTGTTACCGAGGAGAGTTTGCAGGGGAGCAGTAAGTGAGGGGGCAGTTGAGTGGACGAGGAAGAATAGAAGGGAGATGGTAAAGTTTTGTGGCTTGGTGGCGGTGCAGGTTTTGGAACACAGGGAGATTGTGTACGAGGATTTTGCGGTTTTTAGGGAGGATGGTGTCCATTTGTCGGTTTTCGGGAATAGCTACTACCTCACAGATTTGACATTGCAGGTGGAGGGCACAACTAAGAGTTGGAGGTAGGATGGATTGTGGTGGGGGTGGGGCAGAAAGAACACCTCAGAGGAGGGTTTTTCTGAAGCCGGGGACATGGCCCCTTTTGGATGAGGGGGAAGCAAGCACAATGGGGGATTAGCACGGGAGAGGATGGGGATGGTGCTGTTTGCACGAACAGGCTACCCCTGGGGGTGCAAAGAGGGGGAACAGGTCTTGAAGATGGAGGGGCATGGCCCCGGGGAAATGATGGGAGAAAGCAGGAAGGAAGGCTTGAGAAGATGGTAAGGAGACGGTAGGGAGCTGGGAATAAGTAGGGAGGAAGTTGGATTGATTTAATTATTTATTTGTTGGGGGATGTAAAGTGTTCAATTATTGAATATGGTTTGGCAAGTTGTTAAAACAGTTATTTTAGTCTGTAAGGCCAGGGGCCAGGTTAGCGTTATGTTGTGAGCTTTGGCCTGTCACATTAAAGCAACCTTTTCCACTTCAAGCGAGTCTGGGTGTTTTTGTGCAGTAAGCCCAAAAGCCTCTGGGCCGCTCGCAGTACAAGCTGCAAAGCGTGCCAACAGAGCTATGACTGTTCTTTGTGCTACCTCAATGGGGACCCGTAGTGCTGATGCGGCTGCATCAGCCAAGAGGCGGCTTCTTCCAATTACTGTGAAACCAGCGTCTGCTGATTCTGTGTGTTCAGCTTTGACTGCAATAATGGAGAAATAATCTATTGATCCGGAAATAAAAACTTGCCCGAGAAATCACCAGCCGATGATCACATATCTGCTATTCACAGTATTTAAGTAAACAAAAAAAAACTGCCCCACCCCATATGTTCACCTAACTCCTGCCCACGTAACACATTCCAGTTTGGGTCTAAGATGGAAGTACTTTCTCCAGTGATAAGGCGGAACTGACGGAATTGCTCCATGTGCACAAGGAGAATCATGTCTCTGCTGTCTCTGTTGAGCCACCTGTGAGTTCTATTACAGATTCAAGTGCGCAGTGGATGGCAGAGTTATCTAGCTCTGTGCCTTGCCTGGGAACTAAGCTCATTGAAAGTGTTTCTACGGCCTTACTGGGAAACATCGACTTGCCTCCACTGACTAATACCAATCACAGTATGGCTATAATGGGTGCCACTTCCAGCTCCGAGGCCAGTGATGGTCATCCCATTGATGAGGCAAGCCCCAGGGCTCTATATCCACATACCCTCTCTAATACTGTCACCTACAATACAAAGGACAGAGATGTTATTCCCTGCATTACCCTGTCTATAGGGGCAGAATCTGCAAATATTACCAAAGTGGCGACTTTTGCGGAAGTACATCCCACTACAATACTGCATGACCTTAACTTATCCAACAACACAAATTACCCCTTTTCAGTTCTTTTTAATAATTCTGGGTTACATCAGGATGGAACCTTTTCTGTCTCCTCGAACCATGAAGTTGTATCTCAGAATGGCTCAAGAAGCATATACAGCACAAGCAGTCTCAACTCTGCAACTATGTTTGATGCGTTAGAGAATATACTCTCCACTCTACTTTCCCGCACTGATGAAATAATGAATCATGTGACGCATCAAGATCACCTGCAGGCCTCCTTAGCATGCGCAGTCGAATCACTGGAAACAACCCAACTGGTCTCTCTACCTAAGCTAGCGGAAATAGGGGCAAATGTCAAGCGGATGACGCCCCCAAACATCCATCGGTTGATTTGCTAGTTACTCATGAAAATCCTGCTAACACAACATCCCTAACAAATTACTCCCTTCCCCCCATGTCCCTGCTTCCCGCCATCCACGTAAAAAAAGGAGTCATCTGTCAGGCCAAAATATATGGGAGTAAAATCTACGGTAATCAAAAATCACTAGCTGACAACCCATCAGACACAACTGCGGGAGCAGGCGCAGGCGGGGTGTTTTCTGTCTTCAGAGGGACAGGCCTGTCTAACAAACACTCCTTGAATAATCCATCTGTAATTAACAACAAAATTTCTACTTGTACTGATCAACGACCTGATGCTATGGAAGAAGCGTCCTCACAATGCTCGGTGGTGATTACCGGGAAGGTAGCCTGCCAAAACCATGGTGTTTTGGAGTCTAATACTAAAGTGCCATACAAAGGAAATCCAACCTCCAACTGTGCGACACAAACCTCTTTTACCATCATGAATACAAGTAATATTCGGCCGAATGCCGGCGAGGAAGCATCTCAGACGTAATCTCAGGCTGCTAAACCTGCCCCACAAGCCAAATCATCCTCCACCATTGCTAGTGGGGCCTTGGGTAAGCGGAAAAGGGGTACTAGCAAAAATCAACAAATGTTTGCGTCGGCTGGTAGAGAGAGCCGGGCTGACAATACACTTGTTTATAACCTGAAACATCTGTTTAACATCCCTGAGTAAACAGCAGTGGCAAATAATGATGTACCCATCTCTGTGTATCCAAAGGATGCCCCTCATTAAAACTGCCGGTTGTGAAGACCAAATGTGCACCTGGAATCATTGGCCCAATTTAAAGGAATGCTCTTCAAAAAAAGGCACACTGCCATACTCGTCCAGCTCTGGTGGCGGCACTGGGGTCTGCCCCTTGCTCCCAGTCCGAGCACTTGGAAAAGGTTCTACAAATCAGAAGCCTCTTCCGCTAGGAACCATGTGACTACCTAAACCGGACACAGGCCATGGAATTATTCCAAACTATCATTCCGCTACGAATCATTCGCCCGGATGACATTAAGATTATGTATCAATGCAACGATGTTACATCTGTATCTTTGCTGGTATACTTCTTCCCAGATGGGATGGTTGATTATGTCATGGAATATTCTCAGTTTTTCTTTCGTGCGCGATACGAATGTCTCCCACTTTTCTGTAAAAAAGCCCCTGATCTGACCACTCATGACGGTAGTCGAATGTTCTCTATAGATGGTCCTATATACCACCATCCACCAACTTTTACCAACTCAAGTAGTTTTACTTCCTCATTCTACCAATGGAGGTTCAGAAGTGGCTTGTGGGAGATTGGGGAGAGATTTGCTCTGCACTCGCAATGATGAAGACAACTAGGAATGGCTTGCCGGGCTTGAACAACAGCGGCATTTGCAATGTTCCTAATAGCCCTTTCTTTATCCTAAGATGGAATACGAGGGGTCACACTCACTTGTATGATCAGGACGTTTTGCTGGATCATATTGATGGTTTTCATATAATCGCCCTTCAAGAGACCTAGATGGTGGGTCCCTTTGTCTTGAATGGATGGACCATCATCCAAAAACTTGCCACCAAGGGGAAAAAATGCAGAACGAAGGATGGCCTTTTAATGAGAGTAAAAAAAGCCATACTTGCTTACTGAGGTTCATTGTTCGTCTTTGAACATTTTAGTTGGCAAGATGCCTTTCATATATACACCTCAGCAGAAAGACATCTTCATTGTTACAATCTACGACCCTCCCCCTATACCTTAGCTCATGTGACAGTGCTTAAGAATCTTGAAGAATGGTTTGAAACTATTACTATTACTGCCCCTACAATTTTGTGTGGAGATTTTAATTCTCGTATTCCGTGTCAATCCAATCAAGAGGAAATGTTAAATGACCTGCATGGCTCTGGTCTGGTTGAGGGAACTGGGCTAAACTACAAATGTTTTAGTGGAATTGAATGGGCAACCCTGCTATATTCTAGAGGGTTTTTCCATGATGAATGGAGCGTGACCTTCTTACTGCCCACCACAGTTCACAAAATCCACTGCTACTACCTCCAGTATTATAGACTATGGGCCTCATTATAACCCTGGCGGAAGCCGTGCATGTAAAACAGGCACGGCTGCCGCCGGAGTTGCATTTTTTCCGGCACCCGTCAATGAGGAATTACCGGGCCATTCCGACATTGCCGGACCCGGTAATTCCTGCATTGCCCGGTGCTGGTGCCTGTCAGTCCCCATTACCATTTGAGCCCCATAGGGCTCAATGGGAAAGAGGAAGCCGGATGCACAGGCACCATTATAAACGGAGCCTGTGCTTCCGACATGATGTGCTCGCGAGTCCCGCTCTGCCCGCCAGGCCAGACCTGGCGGGCTGACAGGCACCCGCGAGCACAGCTCGTAGTATGGTGGTCCGGGAACTATGGTACCGGCATGCTTACCGGTACCGTAGTTCCCGGACCGCCATGCTTATAATGAGGCCCTATGTATTTGAAGCAAATTACACTTCTCTGATAGTAGACTTGGCTATAATTCCACATCATGAGAGTGACCACTGGCCCATTGTGCTGAGCCTTAACGTAGAACAATGTAACTTTGTCGATAGAAACACGTGGTCTGTTTCACTTAATAATGCCATGACTAGCATAAAATGGTCCTCTACTAAACCGGAAGCTGCTTCAGCAGTCACACATATGGTATTCAACCAATTTTGTGCATCTGACTCCTTCCATCCACAGGAGATGGGCTGGCTTGCTCTCTGGCCTTCAATCGTTAGCCTAATATGAGGAGTGTGTTCTTGTTATCAACAATACTATTTTCCCAAAGGCTGGGAGTAACAGAAGAATGTCTTTTACATTGGAAAAACCCCACAATTATGGCTATGATAAACAGACTAGTGACAAAAAAAAGTCATGCACAGAGAGTTGCGCAACCGGGCCTTATATAAGACCGACCAGGATGAATATGCCTCCGGCCGGAGAACAATAAGAGCAAAATACACTAAGTGGCTTCGACAACATCGCCAGCTTAGAGAACTTGAAAAATGGAAGAACCTGGTTGTTAGTGCTCACACCAATGATTCTAAAAGATTTTGGCAGATCATCAACAACCACAACAGTAGTTGTACAGCCATAATTAATGGTGTTTGCAAGCCTGCCTGGGTCATCCACATCAATGACACACTTAGGGGGTACTAATTTGGAATAATCTGTAACTCCGCTCCAGTCCGGAGTGTGGCACATTCGGAAAAGCAAACAGGAAGTTGCCAGACTTATTAGTAACCGTAACTCATCAAGGGCTCCAGGCCCTGATGAGTTGTGCAACCTTCTGATGAAATCGGATGTAGGGCTTTGGACCAATGTCCTACATCAACTCTTTCCCAGCATTGCTGCTACCCAATTGTTGCTGCAATCATGCCATGATAGCATCCTGGTCCCGGTCCTTAAGAAAGGTTCCCACACAGATCCTCGAAATGATCACCTTCTTGCGATGTTGGATGTTCCTTCCAAAATATTCAACAAGATCTTACTCGAGGAACTGACAAGTTGCTCCAAGACAGCTGCTATTATTCCATGAACCAAACTGGGTTTCCAAAGGGATGTTCTACTGTTGATGTAATAGCTCTTACAACTATAATCCAACATGCATTGCAGATTCGCAGAGGCCCCATATATTTGGCATTTGTGGATTATAGTGCTGCATTTGACACAGTAGAGCGTGGAAGGCTATGGGGAAAGATGTCCAGCTGGGGGATTCCATCTGGCCTGTTGAAAATGATAATGAAGTTGCATGAGGGGACATGGGTAAAAGTGTGGTTGGAGGGCCACGGTGGAACCACATGTGGGATTAACACGAACCTCCTCTCCTTTTCTGAAGCAAATTCTCTAAAAGTGAACAGGACAAAACGAAAATCATGGTGTTCAAGCCTCCACACAAAAAAGTGGCTCGAGCTGCCTGGAAGGGCATATTGCAGTGCTTTGGTCAGCCTTCCCAAACCAAGGTAAGGTCTAGGGAGCACAGATGGTTCAAAACTTGGAAAAAGCCTGCCATTTCCGCAGAATTTGCAGATTCCATTGCAGGTCCTTAACATGTGAATTTGGTTCCATGGGTTGATCCATGAGTCGATGTTGTAAGATCAGTCCAAATGGTGTTTGAACCCTTGGACCAGGCACAGTAACTAGGACCGGGTACAGGGACTAGTATGGCCCATGGACCACCAAGCCATGGCAGGTGGCTCTTGGATCCACAATTGGGCAACATAGACTCCAGCCAGGCTCATTGGCTACTTTGGGTGTGTTGATGGCACCTGAGGCATGGCCATAGCCCATTCCCAAGAAGATCTGGCATGGGCCACGGACACAGGTCATGGCCAATGCTCATGAACCCACAATGGGGGTGAAACAGCACCTAGCTGAGCCTAGCTGCAGGCCAGGCACAGTGGCCACTTTGGGTAGCATAGTGTTGCCTGGTGCCTATCCCGAAGCCATTCCCCCGTAACCCCCAGTGGCCCACAGACCTGTAATGGAGGCAAGGTAGCCCCTGTTCCTGGTCTTGCCGTGCTAAGGTTGTAGTACAAAAAAGAAAATGGGAACACTCTGTATGGTGCATGGGCTTTGGCCATGTCCTGGGCACCCTGAGGAGTATCACATTTTTTCCACGAAGTCATGGTAATTTACATCGTGGACATTTAATCTACAGTTTTCACTGAAATCTTTTTTTTTGTGCAATAAGGGGTAAAAGGGTGGTGGGCACAGGTTTGGGGTAAGGGCTTTAGTGAAGGGGGGCTGGGGGGACCCTCATAAAAAAACATTTTGTTGAAATCTGTCAAAGTAATTTCCACAAAGTAAATTACCACAAAGTAATTTACTTCCTAGAAATGACAGGGAACCCCCCGAGGCATATTTTGGTCCCACTAGGCATGGCCTCCATACATGGCTAGTCCCACTTTGCACAGGGTATAGCATCTGGCCATGCACAGGACTTTTAGCCTGGAGCTAAGTTCATTTAACAGCCTGAATACGAATCAGCAGCCAGCCATTGGGAATGATATCTGGCCGTGCCCAGAGGAAAATGTGCCCAGAACATAGCCTTTGCCCGTGCCCTGGGCATCCCTGAGACACTTGATTAGCCATTTGGTATGGTCTTTGGCCATGCCTAGTGGTGACCTGGCAGAAGCATGGCCTTTGGTAGTGCTCTAAACACAGAAAAACATTATGATCACTGGAAATTTCAAACATGAATTTGAGGGAAGACATTTATGAAAAATAGAAATGTAATCTCAGAAAATCTTATTCACAACTACATAAATAACCATCAAAACACTCATAAAGCAAAAAATAAAACAATTGCATGCATCCAAACAAAATTTGTAAACTTTATAAAAAATGCATAAAGCAAAAAGCACAAAGACCAACTCAACCAATGTACAAAAACACACACCCAATGTACTACCACCACCCTACATACAGTGTCATTACTTAAGCAATAATCCCCAAGCCTGGGCGGAGGGAGAGGGGGCATTACCAAATAAAACAATGGCATGCATCCAAACAAAATATGAACTAGGAGTGGCCTGTATTTATGCCCAGTGGCTAGTTTTACGAGGGCATGACCACAGACCACAATCCAGGCACTCACGAGCCATCCAGTTGCCTCACTGGGCATGGCTTGCAGCTATGCTCAATACCAATGATG
Source organism: Ambystoma mexicanum (assembly GCF_040938575.1). Lineage (NCBI taxonomy): Eukaryota > Metazoa > Chordata > Amphibia > Caudata > Ambystomatidae > Ambystoma > Ambystoma mexicanum. The sequence goes on along the minus strand of NC_090925.1, from coordinate 810,497,454 downwards.
CCCAGAACATGACTGCAGGCTTTTACCTGGCCATACCCTAGCTTCACAATATACTCCAAAATGGACACTGTGAACATGGCATGGCCTTTGGCCATGGCCCAGTAACACCCAAGCCAACTGTTTATTTACACACCTTGATCTTGTCTTGATGTAAACGCCTATTTTCCTTAACCCGCTTAGAACTTTTGTTGGTCCTGTCTTTTTTGTTCATATTGAGGAGCTGTAATGTTAGAGATAGAATTTTTAAGCAATATGCCCCTCGCGGCGGTGGCATTACCGACTCAGAATCGGTAATGCCCCCGCTGCAAGGGGCATATAGCTATTAGTACCCCGGCCCGCAAGATCTGCGGGACCGGGGCACTAAAAGCATTTTTTTTTTGTCCTGAAACACTGTGGCGTTTCGGGACAGAAAAAAAAACATCCAAGAAAATGGCTGCCGGGGTGGCCATCGGGAGCGGACGAGCTGGGAACAGAACTGTTCCCAGCGCATCCATTCCCGAAAGACGACAGAGAAGAAGGTAAGTGGGTTGGGAAGGCGGAAGGGAGAGAGGGGGAAAGAAAACATACCTGGGTCCCCAGCGGGGGACGATGGAAGCCTCCAACCATGTGGAGGCTTGGAGCAGGGAGTTTTCCCAGCTTCTAGTCTCCAGACGGCTGGAGGCTGCAATCGTCCCTCACCAGGGCCAAAGCAGGCAGAAGGTAAGTGGGGGTGGGGGTGGGAGGGTGGTAAGGGGGGAGGTAAAAAATAAATAAAAACATACCTGAATCCTCAGCGGGGGATGAAGGCGGCCCCGCTTCGAGACTACTCATTGGCTAAGGGGCTGCCATGCCCCCCGCCGGGGACAAAGGCATGGAATCCAGGGATTCACAGCCGGGTAATGCCCTAGCGAGGGCCAATCAGAATGGTCCTTTCATTTGGATTCGCCCTCGCCGGGTACTAATGCAAATTAATCCTTTTCTGCATGTTTGACTAACAATGCCAGCATTTTCACTGATAAGTCTGTAATAAGTATACTTATCACTCTTTGAAGTGGCCTTGGTCATCGTCCTTATTTGCCAGGAGAATTAATGTCCTCAAACATTTAAAAATGCTTCCCACTTGTATGTAAATATTAAAGGTGTTCTCCCATTTTTCACAAGTTCAAAACAGCAGTTTTTCATTTTAACAGCATTTGTTTTCCAACTCATTACCAAATGGACCAGCTGTTTGCCCATTACGCAACTTTGGCATATGTTACTTTGAGGAAATTGATACTGCTGCCACAGCCCGTCAAAGCAGATTTCTTTCCCTGTTTTTCGAAGGGGTTTTGTTGATTTCTATTTGGTGCCTCCATACCTGATGGAAAATTTGCAGGAGAAAAGGGAAATGTGGGTGTGTGGGGGACAGCAAGTCCAAGTCAGATTAACACGTAGACTTCAATCCTAAAGGCCATCTGTTAAAATCACCATACTGCTCTGGCCATTTCTATTGCAGGGAAAATGAAATAGAAAAACAACCATGCTGCTACCATTTGCGATACTCATCAATGTTAATCTTCATGAGGAGAAATCCAAAGCTAAGAGGCTGCGACTTTCTATAATCCCCCTCAACAACAACTGGAAAATCTGGCAAAAAGTTGTATGTGACTAAATTTGAACAGTGTTGAAATAATAAAATATTTCAAATCACTCTTGATAAAGGTAAAAATCTATAAACATTAGGAATACCAACCTTAAGATTGAACATAGTATCAAACATAAACTTTCAAAAACCTCTAAACATACAAAAACCAACATTAGAGGAACCTTCAACTCATCCTCTTTTTTGGATATCTGTTAACGTGTGAATGTCTTGATGTGTTATTAGGATTTTGTGTTTTATTTGTATATGGAAGTTGTATTTGTCATTGTTTGGAGTTGCCATGTTCATGTTAGTTGTTGTTTGGTGTTATGGGTCCTACAACATTTTTGTTGTGAATTTCTGTTTCTTCAGACTTTGTTTTCTTCTTTTTTGTATATCTTCTTTTCTGTATGTTCTTTCTTGTATATCTTGCTTTAGGGTTGTGAAAGAGTTGCAGACAAGTACTAATTATATGATAACATGTGAAATCAATTAGTCTACAAAGTGATACAACACCTTAGATCAAATTTGTGTTTCCCTCTCTCTTGTCTTATTTAGCTCCTATTGTTAATGCTTCTTTATATTCTGCTACCTTTCCTGCCACTTTTATAAAGTCATAGCTTTTCTTGCACTGAAAAAGCTTAATTGTGATGTTTCTGACCAATCTAACTACTGGCTTATTTCTCCTCTTCCCTAGCGTTCCAAAATTTGGGAGAGATTGGTTTATAAACAATTATTTACCTTTCAGATTCTCCCAAGTTCTTTTCTCCATCTCAACCAGGTGTCCCTCTGGGACACTCTCCAGAGACTATTTTTCTGACCATTTCTAATTCAATTCTGCATGCTCATTATAATTAACATTCTTCTATTTTAGTCCTCCTTGGTTTAAATGCTGCTTTTCATATTGTAGATCACTCCACTAGTCTTTCTTCTTTTGGTATTTCTGGGTCTGCTCTGGCATAGTTATCATCTTATTTATCTAATCACTCATTTGTAGTCTCTTGGAATGGGCAATTGTCATGCCCGCGCCGCTGGCACACGCATTGGCAACCATCATGGACTACTTGTTACTCATTTATCCTCCTGATACTCCTTGAACAACTCCTTTTCACGTCTTGGTCTTTTATTTCCATTTGCTCAACTTTGGTTCTTTCTTATTTTATTCAATTAACTACATTTACCATAATGCACCTGGCTACAGTCCTCAATTCCCGGCTATTCTCATTCATCGTTATTGGGACCACAATCCCCAGAAGCCCTAGCGGCCAGTGCTGCTTCCACCTGCTCAGGACCAGAGAGGGAGGAGGCAGATTGTTATCAGGTGTGCTGCCCCGGGTGCTGTCAATTAGCCTGCTTCAGAAAAGGGCAGGGCTGTATATAAGCAGCTGCCTGCAGGAGCACAGTGTCTTGCATCTTGAGATCTCCCTGCTCCTGTTTGCTTTGACCCGCTACTTTGTATGCTGTTCCTGTTGCTGCATTATCCTGTTTTGATCCAGTGCCCTTTCCGGGCTTCCTGCCTTGCAGCCTAATACAGTCCTCTGCAGCCCTCTACAGCCAGCGGCCCTGCTCCTCTGGGCTCACTCCTTGCTGCTCTGCTCTTCTGGGCTCCTTGCCTTGCAGCCTGCCTCACTCCGGCTGCCTACAGTCCTTGTCCTCTGGGCTTCCTGCCCTGCAGCCTGCCTCACTCCAGCTGCCTACAGTCCTTGTCCTCTGGGCTCCCTGCCCTAGAGCCTTCAACCCTCTGCTGTCTCCAAGCCCTTGTCCTCTGGTCTACTTCCTTGCAGCCTGCTCCCTCCGCTGCCTACAGCCCGTGTCCTCTGGACTTCCTGCCTTGCGGCTTGCTACACTCCTCTGCAGTACAGCCTGTTTTACACTTAGCTGCCTACAGCCCTGCTCCTCTGGGCTCCCTACCTCGCGGCCCTATTCTTTTGGGCTCTCTGTCTGTCGCCTCCTACTAATCTCTCTCTGTCCTGTTCTTCTGGACTCCCTGGCTTGCAGCCTATTACAGTCCTCCGCAGTCCTCTACAGTCTGCCTGCACCTAGTCCCACTCTTGACTGCAGACCTGCTTCCTACTTTGCAGCCCTTCTGTTTTCCTGACTGCTGCTCCCTTGTTCTCTCCTTGAGTCCTCTGTACTCCACCTTAGGTTATCTACTTCAGTCTAACTGCCTTTCCTTCATTTCCTTCTGCTAGATTGCTCATTGACTTCCTTTTCGCTGGATATATCTGTTCTTGTCTTCTCATGTGTCTTATGTAATCCCTTTGTACCGAGCTTGCCTGTTGGCTTCCGGCAGGCAACCTCTGCCCCTTCCCTTGTCGAGTTTTCAGTGTTACAGACACCCACTACTGTTGTTCCCAGCCATGAGCATACAGAGTGGGCTCCTGTAATAGCAATCTGTGCAGAAGGCTGGAGTTTCCTAAGGTTCGTGGAACACTCTTTCCCATTTCAGCATACACCCCAAGAGGGAATCCAGTTTGTTTGTACCTTTGTATCTTTTGCCCCTTTTGGCTCACAGTTACAGTTTCCTACTCTTCTTTCTTGTTTAACTCCCAGCTGTGTGTGCTTATCTGCTACCTTACTTCGGCACAGCCACCCAAAATCTACCTGGGTACCCTGTGCCACTCTTGACAGAGTGCTATCCTGACAGAATGCAAGACCAAAAAGATTCTTGTTCCATAGGCAGGAAAGGCACACACAGACCAAAGATACCTTGTTTTCGGTTCAAGAAACCTCTACAAAAATCTAAAGTTTTCCCAAGGACAGCAAACAAAAACCCTAGTTTAAGGGACAGACTCACCCTAGTAAACAAAGGTTTACAAGCACAGTACTACACTCACTGGCTCTCTGACCCTTCTGTGCATAACTACTATGAAATTTGCAACTATGATCCACAGTCTCTATCTGTAGAAGAACTACAGCAAGAAAATGAATTCTTGCAGATTTTGTTAGCCCAACCAGTGGATAACACTCATGCGCTTTCTGGCATTACTTTTGACACTGCTTCAACCAAAGATGCTGCACTCATTGTGGCAAACTCTCAACCAGAGTACGTTATTGCCAAAGTGACATCCTCAAGAACAGCTTGGCAAGCTACACAACCTCCCCAGACTACCGATACCACTCATTTAATAGGACAATACATTCAGTATCCTGAAGTTAGAGCAGCTGGTCTGGGGTACAAAGGACAAATACTGACCCTCGGTTGTCTTAATGCTTCCCCAGTAACTACTAACCATGATAACTCTAAGGTCAGTCTGCCTATTGCAACACCCGAATTTTCTGCTACACCAGATTCTGAAGCTGTAGAACAGGCTAATGGGACATACCTGTTACAAGAACAACTCTTAAGCCTTAAAAGACAAACCGAAGACCTCTATGATGAATTTGTCTATCTGTATTATATGAATCTAGCTAAGGGACACAATCTACCAGACCATCTGACTCTATGTCCAACACCCGACATTCTGTCTTTAGAGTTTAACAGATTAAGGGCTGTACTGGTAACACAGAAGAGGATACAGACTTATACAGAGCAGTTGGAAGACCTGAATTTGGCATATACATACCAGTTAAAGCTTGACACCGCTCATTCACTTACTAGCCACAGAAACACAGGCTGTCGTTCAGATAGTGAAGAATGGACTCCTCCAGTGGGCCAGATCGCTTACACAGCCATTACACCAAAGATCAAGTGTAATCATCTGACTGGACATTCCGCTGAGTCAAAGGATTGTTCCATTCTTGCCCTTGATGTCAGTCCTTTACTCCCACTTACAGCCTCTACTGAAGTGACCAGATCTGAGATGTACTCTGCTTCTATGAACATTGGCACTCCTGACCATGAGTCAGATCCTGAAACATACCCAGTACCCGTCTGGAATCCAACTTTGCCTACTGTCAATACCCCAGATCCATGTATCAACTTGGACACACAAGACTTTGCAGGCCAGCCTTCGGAAGGCTTACCCTTTCCTGGTCCTACATCCACCATGCTACTTGTTACAAGATCTGCTAGCCCAATCTCTGCTGCTCCCCCTGCTAGTACTCCTGAATCTGCTACTGATGCCTCATCTTAGATCACTCCCACTACAGTCGAAGCACCCCCTTCCTCTCTGCCTGCAAGGACAGTTCCTGTTGCAAAGCCAGTTAAAAGTTCTCCTATTAAGGCAACAGTTCCGGTAGATCCTGTTGGTGCCTCTGCAGCACCTAAACTACCAGTCACGACGCCATCAGTCTCAGTTGCGTCCCTGTCGGCTGGTGCTCCTGTGACACCTATACTTCCAGCTGTTACTGCATCTGAACTTCCTACTGCCATTCCTGATCTTCCTGTAACTCATGGTGTTCCTGCAACTTTTGTTACTCCTGAAGTCTCTGTCGCAAATCTTCATGTTACCATTGCTGCTTCTGACAATTTGGATGACCGTCCTAGAGCAACCAATTCAGCTGAATCTCTGGTTCCACCTTTCAGCACTGTACCATTGCCAGTCCTTAGGAAGACCACTTCTTTCAAAGCAATATATGCCATGGAGCCTGCAGCACATCTCCACAGTTCCTCAGTTCATGAACGCATTGTTGGATTTTGGGTCCCTTAGAAGTTGTCTTTTCTGAATTCCACCTCAAAGGTTCGAAACATTGGTAATGTCTCCTCCCTTCAAGACTCTCACCTTGCAGCATTAAACAGTTTTTGGTGCTTCGTGATGTGCCTTTTCGGTATAAGACTCTCTCGCGGTGTGACAGGCCTTGGACGTGCTCTTCTTGTTGGTCAGTCTTCAGGGGGCCTGGAGAGGGGCATGGAGAGGGGCATATTGTCATGCCCGCGCCGCTGGCACACGCATTGGCAACCATCATGGACTACTTGGTACTCATTTATCCTCCTGATACTCCTTGAACAACTCCTTTTCACGTCTTGGTCTTTTATTTCCATTTGCTCAACTTTGGTTCTTTCTTATTTTATTCAATTAACTACATTTACCATAATGCACCTGGCTACAGTCCTCAATTCCTGGCTATTCTCATTCATCGTTATGGGGACCACAATCCCCAGAAGCCCTAGCGGCCAGTGCTGCTTCCACCTGCTCAGGACCAGAGAGGGAGGAGGCAGATTGTCATCAGGTGTGCTGCCCCAGGTGCTGTCAATTAGCCTGCCTCAGAACAGGGCAGGGCTGTATATAAGCAGCTGCCTGCAGGAGCACAGTGTCTTGCATCTTGAGATCTCCCCGCTCCTGTTTGCCTTGACCCGCTACTTTGTATGCTGTTCCTGTGGCTGCATTATCCTGTTTTGATCCAGTGCCCTTTCCGGGCTCCCTGCCTTGCAGCCAATCACGCTCCGCTGCCTTCTACCTACAGCCCTTGTTCCTTTGGGCTTCCTGCCTTGCAGCCTACTACAGTCCTCTGCAGCCCTCTACAGCCAGCGGCCCTGCTCCTCTGGGCTCACTCCTTGCTGCTCTGCTCTTCTGGGCTCCTTGCCTTGCAGCCTGCCTCACTCCGGCTGCCTACAGTCCTTGTCCTCTGGGCTTCCTGCCCTGCAGCCTGCCTCACTCCAGCTGCCTACAGTCCTTGTCCTCTGGGCTCCCTGCCCTACAGCCTTCAACCCTCTGCTGTCTCCAGGCCCTTGTCCTGTGGGATCCCTACCTTGCAGCCTGCACCTCTTCGCTGCCTACATCCCTTGTCCTCTGGGCTCCTTCCTTGCAGCCTGCTCCCTCCGCTGCCTACAGCCCGTGTCCTCTGGACTCCCTGCCTTGCGGCTTGCTACACTCCTCTGCAGTACAGCCTGTTTTACACTTAGCTGCCTACAGCCCTGCTCCTCGGGGCTCCCTACCTCGCGGCCCTATTCTTTTGGGCTCTCTGTCTGTCGCCTCCTACTAATCTCTCTCTGTCCTGTTCTTCTGGACTCCCTGCCTTGCAGCCTATTACAGTCCTCCGCAGTCCTCTACAGTTTGCCTGCACCTAGTCCCACTCTTGACTGCAGACCTGCTTCCTACTTTGCAGGCCTTCTGTTTTCCTGACTGCTGCTCCCATGTTCTCTCCTTGAGTCCTCTGTACTCCACCTTAGGTTATCTACTTCAGTCTAACTGCCTTTCCTTCATTTCCTTCTGCTAGATTGCTCATTGACTTCCTTTTCGCTGGATATATCTGTTCTTGTCTTCTCATGTGTCTTTTGTAATCCCTTTGTACCGAGCTTGCCTGTTGGCTTCCGGCAGGCAACCTCTGCCCCTTCCCTTGTCGAGTTTTCAGTGTTACAGATACCCACTGCTGTTGTTCCCAGCCATGAGCATACAGCGTGGGCCTCTGTTATAGCAATCTGTGCAGAAGGCTGGAGTTTCCTAAGGTTCGTGGAACACTCTTTCCCATTTCAGCATACACCCCAAGAGGGAATCCAGTTTGTTTGTACCTTTGTATCTTTTGCCCCTTTTGGCTCACAGTTACAGTTTCCTACTCTTCTTTCTTGTTTAACTCCCTGCTGTGTGTGCTTATCTGCTACCTTACTTCGGCACAGCCACCCAAAATCTACCTGGGTACCCTGTGCCACTCTTGACAGAGTGCTATCCTGACAGCAATGCTCTTTTTCTAGATCGCTCCCCTGTGGTATGCCGCAGGGTTCTGTCTTTGGTCCTCTTTTATTGCTCTCTATACTGCTCCAAATGCTTCTTTAATTATTGAGTTTGGGTTCTTACTGCACTGTTACGCTGATGATGCCTAAATCTTATTCTCTTTTTCATCTTTTTCTTTTGAGTGTCATCTCCGTCTTTCTGCTTTTCCTCTCGTTATACTTTTTTGGATGTCTAATCATATCCTCTAACTTTACTCCAAGAAAGCTGAGATGATGTTCTTTCCTGTTTCTGTTTTTCTTCTTATTGCTACCTTCTTTCCTTCACTTTCACTTTCACTTAACGCCCCCCAATCTTTTAACTTAGGTTTGATCTTTAATCTGTCACTATTCTTTCGGATCAAATTATGGCTGTTTCTCGGGTATGCCACTATCAGCTTTATAACAATCGGAAAATGTGCTACGTACCCACTTTTTCTGTGACTAAATTACTTATTCAAACCTTAGTTCTTTCTCATATTAACTGCTGTTTCTCTTTTTACATAGGTTTTCCCGATTATGCTATTTTGCCTTTTTGATTTTGTTCTTTATTATGGTTGTTCATATTCTTTTTTGTCTTGATTATTGTAATTCTATTTCTGCCCTAGATGACTTTCTATTGCTTCTCATTTTGATTTTCAGTTTCTTTGTATAGTATTTAAATGCGTACATGTATCGGCCCCTTGCTATAATAACGGGTTGTTCTTTCTTTATAGTCTGATTCGCTCTCTTCATTCTGTTTCTCTAGTTCTTTTTTCTACCTGTTGTCCTCCTTGTACCTCTTTTCAGTTTCATTCTTTTCACTTTCTAGTTCCCAAATTGTGGAATTATCTCGCTTTAGATATACTTTTTTCCACTAACTTATCTTTGTTTAAAAAAGTTTGAAACCATTCTTTTTTCTACTGGTTAATTACTTTCTTTTTCTGTTAATATATTATGTATGTCTTTGATCTTGGAGCTGCCCTGTAACCATCGATTTGTTGTGTTCTTATTCATTCATTGTTAACGTTAATTAATGGTGCTGTATACATAACTCCAAATTAAAAAAAAGATATAAATAAACAATATGTGACCGTTGGTTAACTTTAAGGGAAAGTGTTTGTGTTTTAGGAAGGGTGTTTGCAGACGATGATGAGTTGTTGGGGTTTTAAAATTGTGTTTACATGCGCTTTCCTGAACTTACATACATGTTTTGGGCTTATGGGGGTTTTCCAGTTTTTTAATTGACAATGACATGGAGGCATTCTTCTTTGGATATTTTGTGTTTTTGTTTTATTTATAAGTGTTTACATTGATGTTGCTCTGTTTAGTATAATTATGTAGGCATTAATTAAATTCCAGTGAAGACTTTCTTTGATTGTAATGTTGTCATCCGTGCTTTTAAACCAACATGAATTTATTAGATAAAGTTGACATACGTGAACTAGTTTTTGAATTCACATGCTAATCCAATGATTGCCTGGGTGTTACAGTTTGCCCCTGAAATGAATACTTGACTATGTGCATTGCTATTAAAGTACGTATTATTACATCAAACACTGCATCTCTTAAGAGTAAGAGAATTATGTAACCCTTCTGTACTATTAAGTGAACGTTTTGTTTTAAGTCAACAGTTCACACAATTCTTCAGTGTGCTTGTGTTGGCTGTGAGTTCTTTAAATTGGATATTTTGAACATCTGGGATATGAAGTTAAATGCCATTTTCATTTACTATTGTTTGTGGTGACTTTCATACATTTAATGACATCTATTAATTGGTTGATATTACTGGTTGGGTGTTGTATATTAGTGAATTGTAGCTCATGATTAGTAAACATTTGTTGGTAGAGATAGTTGTCAACAGCAGTATGTATTGAACTGGGTGTATGTCTATTTAATACGTTTTTATATATTTGTGTGAAGAGATGTTTTAAAGCTTTTGTGTGTCGCTTTGGATTTGTTGAACTAAAGACCACATTTGCAAGAGTAAATATTCCGATACTTTTGCATAGCAGTTGGCTCCTGTATTATTCATGAATGCAGGCGCACCATTTTGTAAAAGCATGACATTGTTAGGTTTCTTTTTGGATTATCTATTTTGTGCAAATGTCACGGGTATGAGCAGGTATGTATGGGCGCTTGGGTTTGGGAATGGATACTTGCTTACGTGAGGGTAATTGAAACAGCTGCAGATTATGGCACTACTAGGCTAACCCCTGCCTAGAAAAGTAACAACAAAAACAACACTGTGTGCCAGTATCAATGCACTTGTACGAAGAATAATTTTGTTAACATATAATAGTGTCCGTGTTGTCTCATAAAAAGACCATTAGTTGGTTGGATAAGTGAGGTTTTTATTAGTTGTGTGATTGGACAAATCATTATAGCTTTCGCTATTCACTGTCCAATGGCCACTCCGGTAATTATTGATTAATATAAAGCTGTTGCTGGCTATTCCCTATAGAGATCCGAGACAAAATCCGAGACAAAATTCTGTTCGGACAACTATGCGCGTTTGGCATGATAGAGGGAATGGGTACAAATGGGAACTACACTACCTGAAAGTATCTTGGGGTTTCGTTCACATGCTTAGTTGATGAGACTATCAAGATTAACTTCAAGATTAACTTCAAGAATATGCTTGATTCCATGACGTATACATTAACATGATCGTCCTCTCCAGATCTAAGCTGGTGGGGCAGAATTGAATCGGTTAAAAAGATTTGCATACAAGTATTAAAAAGTGGAACTGCAATCCTGTTAGAGCTGAATATTTGTCAATTGGAATCTTAAAATTGTGTATATGAGTAACAACACACATGCAGCAAATATCTCTTCTAACAGTGTTATGCAGATGACACTCAGCTTTCCTTCAGGCTCCCATCGGTCTCCTCTCCTGCCTCGCTCCTTCCTGACTGTCTTTTCGCAATTCAGGATTGGTGTGCCTCAAATGATCTCTGCCTTAATGCCAGTAAGACGGAGATCCTTCTCTTTGGGACCCCTGCTCCCGCTTTTCCTCTCTCTCTGTGTTACGACCGGCCTTCGGGGCTGGTCGTTGTGGCGCCGTTGGCGGCTTCATCATAGTATGAGAATTAACTCCTCCAACATGGCGCCCGTATCATGGAGTAGCGGTGCAGTTCCTCGAACGAGAGGCGAGAGTGAAGCCTCTCCTCTTCACCCAGAAGCAGTATTTGTTTCCATGGATCCCGTGCAACTGTGCGTTGCTACTGTCTTCAGAGGCTCCACTCCGTGAGTTATCGTCTTTAGCGTTGTGAACCCTGCCCGACTTTCTGTCCGACTTTCTTGCAACTGCTGACCCGCATTTCTCTTGTCTGTATTTTCGCTTAGGGAAGTCCCGTTTCCCAACCCATTCTCCTCCGCCCTGCAGTCGGCAACTTTCTTCCAGATTCGGGTCGGACATTCGTCAGATGACGTAAGGGGCTGTTTCATATCAGGCCACGGGTCTTTCAGATTCTCTTCTTCCTTCTCCCTTTGGTTTTTCCCTAATCTCTCACATTTTTACCCCCAGAGTAAGGTCCCAGCCGCCTACCTCCAGACCTCACTCTTCGACACAACATGCAACCTCTCTGGAAATTCAAGCTTTAGGTTCCCGTTCCCGTACCGGAATCTGTAGGTGCTCACTCCCTCTTTCAGCCGTCTCCAGTCTTTCCCCTTCCACTTTCGATTCATCCCCTTTTTCTTTCTTTGTTAAGATTGGGCATTCTCCACTACAAAAGAAACTCCACCTACAATCTATTCGTGATTACAACTCAGGTATATTTGCCTCTTGAATTATAGAAGGAAGGACTAGCTCCCTCCCTTCTCTAACCCTTTCTCTCTGTCTACAGCCTGCCACACGATTAAGCATCCAGAGCATCTCAAACTAGTTACTTACCTACAAGAGCTTCACAACGCGCAGTAATCCAGAAGCTGATCCAACCAATCCATCTGCGCTCCCAAACTACAACAGGGTTTTCTTCCCCATGAGGGTTTCCCTGGAGCTTTCTCTCAGTGCCTGTTTATCAAGGCGCGGGGAAATTGATTCAGGTGGACTACTCCACTCCTCACTCCTATTCGAAGACCAGGTAGGAAAACCTTTCTTTGTTATTGTCTCCCAAATTGATTTTGTGGAGTCCCTCAAGAGGTATAACAAAGAATAGCTGTTACACTTTGGCTGCCCTCCTTGAGCCCTATTCCTTCGCCTGCTTGTGAGACAAAAAACCTTGGTGTCATCTTCTACTCCACTCTCTCCTTCACGCCTCACATCACGGACCTCGCCAAGAGGTCCCACTTACAGCTGCACCTCCTCAGAGGTATTCTACCTTTTCTCACCCAGAAGCTCACTGTCTCCAGAACCCTGGTTCCCTATAGGCTGGACTACTGCAACAGCCTCTTTCTCAATCTGCGGGCCTGCACACTGCACTCTATGCAACTAATTCAAAACAGAACAAAAATCCTGCTGTTGCCAACAGGTTAACCTAGTGCACTCCTTTGGGGCTGCAAAAGAAACCCCTTCCTATATTTCTTCACACTTTCTTTCAATCATCATTCAAAGTACTATACTTTGCAGAAAGATTCGCAAAATATTTTGCAAGTCAGATGTCTACATTTTAAAAATGTTTACTATTCCAAAATCAATATTTCATTACAATTATTCACATGCAACAATTTGCAAACATAAGTTCAATGATAATTACCTAAAAGCAAAGATAATTCTAAATCTATACAATTCATCATGTATCTTTTTTTCTCTATCTTGCATATATATATTGATATACAGGTATCCTTCTTCAGAGGCTAATTTGTTTCCAAATGATGTTGCTTGATTACAATCTCACACTGTCCTGTAGGACAAAATCATCATATCATCATTTGCAGTTCACTGTGCATTTTCAAATAAATTTCAAGTTCACCTTTAAGTTCCCATTAATGTACAACTTTACTGACTTCTATTAAGAGTTCATGACATTCCGTGCTCTTTGTACCTACAATCAAGATAGATAATCATTGGAAATATTCTGTGTCATGTCCTAACTCGACGGTAGGTTTCTACTAAGCAGTTTGAGCCCCATATTACCCGACAGCAGCGTTGGATGGGCAGCTTTTGTTGACCTTAATCTCCTCCTGTCCGTTTGGTTCGGAATTCCAAGCGCAGCACCATGTGTAAACATGTGGAGCCGTTAGTGCCGTTCCAATCGTGCAGGGGGTATCAATAGATCCCTACATTGGCACCGTTATTTGTCCTGGTACACGCTCACCTGTGACAGGCCTCCACGCTGTTGCATGTGCAGACAACGGAGCACCAGACTGGAGAACCGGTCGGGTTCCCCGCATCTGCATGAAGGACACCAGCGTTGCCACAGTTACTGCCCTCAGCTGAGGACTCCAACAAACCGTAGCTCGCGTGGTGGTCATTTTAAACTAGTATTGTTATGGTCTCTACGTCATGTTAAATGGCACTTAAGCATGCCCTGTTGTTCCTCTAAACATAATGACATCATTTTTGCATCATATTTCTATGCTTATAATTAACATGTTACTGCTAGAGTACAAATCTGGTCACAATCTAGTTTAAGAAGTATGCCAGTCACAGACCTCTAGTTTTCATCTAGAATCTCTCCAGGGTGGGATCCCCCCAGGTCTCATAGAATCACGTTTTCACTAAAGATCCATGAATGAAGGTTACAAGAGACAAAATTACAGAAAGCATGAAAGGTCCCATTCACGATTCATGATTTATCCCTTTTGGAACTAATGATTTTAATCTTTCAATCCATAGCATTTTATTTTTGTAAGACCAACCTCTGCATGTCCTCCTCTTTTTGGAATAGCCACCTTTTCCAGAATTACGCATTTTAGTTGTGCAATTGTGTGTTTTGCCTCTCCAAAGTGTACTGCCACAGGTGATTTCTGACTCCTTAATCTTATATTCAACTTGTTCTCAGTCCAGCAGGTCTTGGCTTTCCGAGTTGTTATCCCCACATAGTAAAAACCACGTGGGCATTTCAGGCCATAGACCACGTTGGCTGAGTCACAAGTACTGGAGTGCCTCAAGTGTATATTTTTATGGGATGTAATATAAAATTTCCTTTGATAATGTTGCTACAACGTTTCCAATTGAGACAAGGTTGGGTTCCCATATATTTCGATTACATCTGGTTGTTTGTAGTCTGCCTGAACCAGCAAATTCCTCAGTGAGAAGCTTTTCTTATAAGCAAAGATCGATGGAGTAGGGAATAATTTCTCCAAAGTTGGGTCTAATTTTAAGATTTCCCAATTTTTTTGTATGATTTGTTTCACCTTCCGACCCTGTGTTGAATACGTTGTTACATACACCATTGAGGGGTTTGTCTTCACAGATTTGGATTTTAGCAACTCTCCCCTTGGGATTTGCTCAACTTTCCTTGCTACATCATCAATACATTTTGGGTCATGCTTCCTTTGTATACATTTCTCTAATTCAAAACAGGACTGCAAGACTTATCCTTGGACTCAAGCCCAGGGACTGTATCTGTCCAGCCCTGAAATCGCTCCACTGGCTCCAGGTGCCTGTAAGGATCAAGTGTAAGACCCTCTGGATCATCAACAAGACTTTCTGTGGCCGGGGCTCGCACTTCATACAATTCTCTGTTCCTAAATACCTTCCTTCTAGAGCCCTTCACTCTGCTACCTCCAATTATCTGAGGGTCAGATGCTTCACCATGCAGAGAGTGGGGGGTAGATCTCTCTCCTCTGCAAATGCTGCCTCCCTCTGGAATGGCCTCCCTCCCCCTCTCAGACTTGAGCCAGACCACCTGAAGTTCCGGAAGCAGCTTAAGACCTTCCTTTTCTCTTCTGCCTTCTCTATCTCCTTTCCGTGCTAACCTCCTGTTTGCTGCACCGACTGGTTGCTTGGTGCTTGCAGAGTCTCACCGGGTACCAGGTTCCACCATGACCAGTCTCCCCTGCACTGCCCACCATACTCAGGGGCTGTAACTGGACAGCCCCTTGCCTCCTAGAATGCACTCCAAGCCGCACTGCCTTGTCCGCACTTTTCAGAGCTTGCTGCCCTGATCGCACTTCCCCCTACCCTCTCCCCACACTTCCCCCTGCCCTTCCCCTTGCACTTCACGCTGTCCAATTCCACAATCTGAATGACACAAGGCCTAGTAAGATCGTTGTCTTCCCTCTGTTTCCCTCCCTTGTCTTGTCGTGCCTAGAACACTTGTGTACAGGCACGTTACAAATAGCATATCATATCATATTGAATTGATTAATAAAGTGCACTTCTACCTGTGCCCAGTTACAAAATGTAATATTTAAAAAAGTATCAATGTTATTGTGGAAGTTCTCAGGTGTCCCAATGAATTTTGAAAATAGTCAAAGGAACCAGCACATTTTTTAGACTTAAAATACAGTGTACAGGTACGGCTTAGCTAGTCCAATATGGCAAACTCCTTAGATAATGAACAAGTCAGGCTGTTTTCTGTACTAGTCAAGGCCACATTATTTAAATAGAGGCCAAAATGGTACCCCGTTCATGCCACAAGATTGCAGACTTTGGACGGCGTACACGCCACGCAATACATCTACTAAAATATAGATAAGCGGAATCCTACTCAAAAATGCGTGAAGCTAGCATAATATAAGGTTCAGTTGGACTGTTTGAGAACTTAATATTAGCATTCTGTTTATCTAACAGGTGAATTATCGTATCAAGGTACATTTTAGTATACCACAAGTAAGATTTAAGGAGGGTGAACTCGAATTATCAAGGACACCTACATGTAAATGTGGTTTTCAGAAGGGCACCATTATTAAGACTATATTAATATTAAATTTAAAATACTGTATGATTATTTACATTTCAGTAAGAATAATCAGTCACAAGCTAGTACAATGAAGACACCTGGAAGTGATTTGTCAATCAGCACACACAGTGTTTGTAAGTGCTGGACTAATAAAAGATTAACGAAGATCATAACTGAACGGAACTAATTCAATAAGTTGAAATTCACATAACACCCACAGGTATTGGAACTTTTTTTGAGATTACATGTAAACTTAGAAAATAAATTACAACTACTTAATGAATTGGATGAATATTTTTCTAATTTAATTTAGAGCAATTATTCAAATTCTGAGAAGGAAACATACTCAGTAGAAAGTGCAATTCATAGATTAACGAATGGATTGTTTACTGGGCAACTAGGATAAGTACTAAGTTCAAGAGTTATTTAGTAATAGACACATCTTGAAGAGGGATGGGGAAATTCGCCCGCTCCTTCCCCTCCTATAATATATATGACATGGAAGAAGGCCAGGAGATACCATGAACACCCATACTATTTCAGACCAATTCCTAGTGCTCCAATGATTGATAAGTATGTCGAGAGGTACCCCCTCAGCCAACCTTACAGACCAGGGGCAGTACAAGTCTACCCCAGTGTGGATGATGAGCCCCAGGCTGCAACTAAAGAGACCTCAATTGACAGTATTGATTAAAGCACCAAGAAGCCACGTTACTGACATTGTTAGAGACACCACGACCTAGCAGCGTTAGCCATGAAGCACATGTGCCATCCGCACATCGGGACACAAACACACACTCGAATACACGAAGAACATGAGCGTACAGTTCTGTAGATAGAGGAAAGATAGATATACATACTGTCATTGCTTTTATTATTTTGCCATTAGCCAAACGCAGCAATGCTGAAACCGCAAGAAGCAAGAGATCCTGAGTAAAGCTTGCAGATGCTTATATGTAAATAACATTATGGAACTGCAGGAGCACTTATGGTACCTGACAGATCCAAGTGTGACTAGAATATGGAGAATATAGAATAACATGGACACTGTAGGAACCGCATAATGGTTTAGAAAAATTACAGCAGGCCACAAGCCTCTCAGCAAGAGCTGAGCTGAGTTGAATTCAGGTAGGACAAGAGCAAACGTGTGAGACAGAACCCGCTGCCAAAGCCACCAGATACGAATGACATTCCATTCCCTGAACAACATTAACACCAGCTGCAACAAATGTGAATAATTCTTCCTAATTCAGAGCTGCAGAGCTCCAAATCATGGTCTCCGAACACGTGACCCAGCCGACTCAGACAATTGACAGCAACCGGCACTGGAAAAGGGAGCCGATCTCACGCCGCCAGACAGAAGCTCGCAACAAAGATGTTACAATGTGAGACAAGTGTTGCACGAGATGAACAAGCACTCTCATAGACTAAGGTGCTACACACAAGTTACAATGCAGACACATAGTCGTTCTTATTAACTTGAGAAGGTACACCAAGAGCTGAGAAACTTTGCTGATCCCAGGTCTGGGGACGTCAATTCTAGCCAACCACAGTTCAGTATCCTAGGTGTGGGTATCAATGGGCAAGAACCAATGATAAGACCCTCACACTGCAACATTGTTAGAGATAGTAATTTGGGGATGGACCTGGCCAGCCACCTGACATTTGAGAGGCAGTCGATTAACAGGAGATGTTGAGACGTCCATGGATTTTTTCTGTCCTTGTACTGATCCCAGTTGGTTTTCCTGTAATAAACCGCAGTTTGAACTTGCCGCTGGACTGAGTCAACGTTCCTTTTGGGGGAAGGTGTTGGGCCTTCTAAGAGTCCAGAAACTCCTAGTAGACCTCTTGTTTACCTGGGAGTTTGTCCCAACAATTTGCTTTAGAATTGCCATATTGTTTATAAATTGAGGGTATTTAGTAAAGAATTAATTTATTAGATCTTGCCAATTTTATTTTTTTGTCATACATATTTTAAATAATGTATGGCTCTCTTTTGTTTCCCGGTCTCCATTTGTTTGTTTTGTTCTCTGAGCAATTGGCATATGTATAGTCCCCTGACATTATTGGCCCCTTACATGTTCTAGTTGGAGGGGAATTTATTGTGTAATTCAGCTAACTCATGATTTAGCCAGTGCCCTGAAGAAGCTCACCAGCGGTCGTGAATAGTGTATGATCTCGCAAATGAAGCATGTGTTGGTACTAAGATGGCAGACTAATTAATAGGTTTAAAAATGGTACATTAATTGAAAGTTCTAGATGTCTATATGTGTTGGAATTACATGTGCACACAGTTATGAGTTTGATGAATTTTAAGATGCCCACTGTAATAAGTACGCTGTAACGATTTTGAATTGAATTGTTACAACCAGGAAAATTCATATTTTCTTTGGAATGAAGCATCTAAGGAAGATCACTCCTTAAGCCAGAATATTACTATTGAAAAGATTCATGGTTGTATTCACAATTTGTGTGGAAATATGGAATAAGGCAATATTTTAATGTAATGTATTATTATGTTTATAGCTCAAATAAGCATTATCATACTATACAAACAGTTAATACATTTAAAATACAGTATTCAGTTAATCACAATTAAATACATAAAATATAAACATCACAATTCATTACATCCTAATTTACACAACTTACTAGACAAAACCAAACCAACTAAATGGACAAGATAAAAGACATATACACTATACCCATCACATCTCAATTCTTCATCCTGATGTTTCCATGAAACAAGGTGAGAACTGGGAAAAAGATTAATCATTACAGGTTCATCGATACATTTTCTAGATTCACATTGGCTAATAGGTAGTAACAACAAAACCATGTGGCTTCTACCATCAATAGGCAGATTCCCTGGCCAGAGTAGGCTGTCAGCATTAGTTATTCAAGTTAGACATTTTTCCCACTTTTCCTAACTTGAGAATTTCATTCCAGATATCAAACAGGGCAATACGCATTGCTTTATGTCCCGTGTTCAAGCAGGGTATTACTCAAATTGAATTGACCTTTTGTCCTAATTGACCTAATTATGGTGGTCCTTATTGACCTTCTGCACAATTGACCTTTATATTATTTTAGTTATTTTATATATGTATTGGGTTGGTTTTGGGTTATAAATCATATAATGGGATTGGGTGGGGAGTTGCAGTGGGGTTTGGATTGGGTGGGGGGTTGCGTGGGGTTTCCCCCCACATATATGTCCTAACTGACCTTTTAAATTAGGTCAATTTTCCTGAGGTCAATTCTCTCAAGGTCAATTGTGAAAAGGTCAATTAGTATACATCCTTCAAGCAGTACCCCCAGGATGCCTCAATCTTTATACTGTTGTAACCAGAGACAAATGGACCCAGCATTATCATATAGAGTGGGCCATATTCAAGGCACTCAGTCAACAGCTGTTGAACTGTCTCCAGTTTTCCTGCTAGTCCACAGGAACGAAAGCTCCTCCCTCTTTTGTGATTCCCCGCTCTGGATCGATAGAAGCTATTATAGGCAGTCTACCAATTCGCAATAATAATACAAGCCTACATAATTCTGGGGAAGGACATAGGTTGATATTGATATTGTATGTTATTTCTTTGCACACATGATTTAACTTGAGCAATTAAAATAGATGTTCTTTTAAAAAATGATGTGCAATGTATGTGGCTACTTTGTAAAATGATACTGCTACAAAGAGTGTTCCCTCAAAGTTTCTTTATCCCTTGACCTGCTCCCCTAGTCCTTCCCTATCTCCTTCTTTAAGAAGCTGGACGTTCTTCTCCCAACATTTCTCTGGCACGGCAAACAACAGCAATATTTCATGAAGCGTCTCAAAGCTGCAACGGTGAGAGTGTGCAACTCTCTGATTTTTCACATTGTCATAACCGTCTTCATAGTTAGAGAAGGCACACTTTGGTTTTCTTAGTCCCTGATGTTGCCAAACCAAACTGGCTAGCAATACAAAAAAAACTAGTCTCTCCATGTAGCTATCAGTCGTAGCCAGGGGTGGAGACCTCATTCCAGGTGGCTGTGATCCAAGCTTTCGGCTCCCTGCCAAAAGCCTTGATGCATGTGGATAAGGCATGATAGGGTAATAGACATCCTGCTGCATGGATGTTGTGTTGGGCAACAAGAAATTACTAATCAGGATACAAAACCTCAACTGGTCAGAATGCACTGAATGTCACATACACCCTATCAAGGAAGTTGTTATCACAAGATCAGTACTATAACCATAGCTGGACCCCATCCACAGTGCTTTATGTAACCTAAGCTATACAATCCTCTTGATGCTCTTGCGCCCTGTTACCTTTGGGTTAGGGGCGCATTACAAATAATAAAATAAACAAACAAACAAAGGGCTTATTCTTCCTTTCAAACAAATTGTAATGAAAGTCCCCCGTTCCCCACCAAAATGATTTTACAACTATTTCTTTGCTTCCTCTGCAGGCTACTGACTGTGGCAATGTGACCTGACGCTCTGATCCCCCACTCTATTAATTAAAGACTAAAGAGTGGTCACCTAACCTTAACACTGTACTGTTTCCTCTGTGATTACTCCTTTCTCTCCTCTTCTTCCCTCATTGGCAAGTGGTCTTCAAGTTTAGGAGAGCTGATGTCTCTGGAACTAAGGGAAAAGGTGCCATGAAATAGATCTATAATCACAGGCTTGGCTACACTTTCTCAGATGAATTATACAAACCGGAATTGATATATTCAGCGAGCTGCTAGTACTGTAACTCTTGACAGTGGCCCACTGGAACACATGGTCCTTCTGTGCCAGAGGTTGGCAACGTAATGGACTCAGGTCTGCGGGCTTATTAACCACCGGCATCCAAATCAAAGGCAAACCTTTCCAACAAGTATTCATACTTACGCCAAGGTACTCTCACCCACAGTGCCCCAAACGTCTTGACTTACTCAATGGCACTGAAAGCTGTCATGGCAAGCTGGAAGACAGCTAATTTAATTTCTATCTGCAAATGGCGGGCATGGGTAAACTTTACAGCGTTGAAAACCTTTATTGGGCGAAAAGTCATCAGATGCAAGCACATCATAAAATACATAATTTTACATTAATAAAACCTACAGAAGAAACCATTAAGGTGAGAGTCCGTCCATATTTCACATTATTACGTCAAATACATTATTAACACACATTTAAAATTGTATAAAATCTAATACTAGGAGAGCTATGCTCGCAGCCTAAGTCGCTGATCAATTTTGCAATACTAGTACAAAACTGACAGGGGACACGTCACTTTGTCAATATCTTCCTCCTCAGCAGCCAGGCTCTATGCAAATAACGAGCAACAGCACACATTACTGAAGGAGTAGTACATTGACTTAAAATAGTAGTGCCGGTCCAAGTGAATGGATACCAGCCTCCAGCAGGATACATCCGCCTTAGCTGCAGAGTCGACATGCAGAGGAAAAGAAAACGGGAAACTGTCTCCTTAGGAGCACCACACATTGAGCAGAGTCAGAACCCTTCCATGTGTGCGTAAAAGCAGCGATGGGCAAAATCCCCTGTCTAAACCTTGCCTACAGCCATCTTTCGGAAGCTGGCATAATTACATCTAAGAATGCCTTAAAGCCAACCTCCTGCTCATGCTCCAAGTACTCCAAGCCCAGCATTAGTCTCGAGACATCGAGCAAAAGCTGGTTCCATGCTCTTTGCTTAGAAAGTTGTTTGAGCCAAGTCAGGCTTGAAGCGCGGAGGCTCTGTGGATTTTCCCAAAACTTGCTCGCTTTCAGGTTGGTCAATAGGTTTTTCACATGAGATACCCATTTCAAGCTTTTGCCTCCATCAGTAGACAATGTGAAGCAGTGCATCCCTACACTGCATTAAACCAGGTTGGGTCCATACTCTTACCCAGACGGATACCGATATGAACATAATTTCAGCGGCCAAAGGGGTGGTGCCATATTCTAAATGGACAAGGGCGGTCGGTGCACTAACGGGTAATGATAATCATTTCTTCATAAAATAGTTTCACCTGATAAGCATCATCTCAACGTTTGCAAACCCCCATAACTATTACCAATGGTACCCAAATGAAAGGCAAACTTTTTCCACAAGTATTCATACTTAAGCCAGGGTACTCTCACCCAAAGTGTCCCAAACTTCTTGACTATCTCAATGGCACTGAGAACTGTCATGGAAAGCTAGAAGACAGCTTATTTAATTTCTATCTGCAAATGGTTGGCATGGGTAAACTTTAGATAAGTGATAACTTGCTCTGATAGACAGATGCAAATGTAGCACAAACTTCATATGAACGATTTTAGATGAGTTAATGATCGGCACAGTTGAGGAAAGATTCAACCGTCTTTTTCCTCTCTGTACCTCTCTTTCCTTCCTGTCTCCCCACGTACTTTAGCATAAAGCACTTTGACTATGATGCAAGAAGGCAGAGACCACTTGTCACAAGGGCGCAGATTGGATCCCTTGAAGCAGGCTTGCTTTTGTCCAATCACCTGTGAACGTTTGCCTATTAAAGACGAGGTTTCCCAAAAAATATTCCGTTCTCACAAGCTGCCACCAAACTGCAGTCTTCTCCTCCAACGGCAGCAACTAACGTCTCACCCCAGACACCCGCACTTCCCTCGATCTGTATCTGGGGTCGTTGTTGGGTAATAATGTCCCCATTGGCGACATTATACATGGTGACATTATGTATGGGGACGGGTTGTGGGGATGTCCCCGGCTCCCCTTGTAAAAAAAAAAAAAACAGGGGTTCCACATGTTCAATGCAATAATGTCTCTGCAAAAAACATCGACTTTTTTGTCAGGAGACATCTTTGCGGGGACATTTTTACATGGAACCCTGTGACCACTTTGTTTTATAGAACTCCTCTTACGGCTCCTGGGCTGGATTTCCTGTGAGTGCTTCCACCTGTGTTTGGTAATTGGTATTGAGCTTTGATTTCTGCCGGCTCAACTCTGCTCATTCTGGGATCTGGGGATTGGTCCAAGTGTGTATCTGGCCTTGCCATCATTTTGAACTCTTTTCCCCCTCTGTGTGTGTGCCGAGCAGTGTCTACGCAAGGTCCTTTATGCCTGTGCCTGCAGTGTGTATTTCTGCTTCTATGAATGTTATTTATGTTTCAATGTTTTTCTTTTGTTCTTTTAAAAGTGGATATCGTTCTGTAAGGTTTGTTTTAAACCAAATCACAAATTTAAAAATTGAGAAATTGTTTTTATTTCTCAGAGAAATTATTACTTTGGTGCCTGGCTGAATGCTCATAGGCCAATCAGAGTAGCCGGCAGGCAGTTAGCTGGTCCCTCTCAAAAGGCCCTCCTCGCAAGGCCCTGGGTCTACCCTGTCTGGCCCTGTCTGGGCCTTGGTAGGGGCTCAGAGGGCCACCCACCGTCTGTGAACTTTGGGTCAGTGAACAATGAATTTGAGTCCCGTTAATATATGTCCCCATTACATGTTAAACTGACTTTCTTTCCTGTGTTGCTTAAGGTTCTAGACATTACGCATGAATACCATTTTTTTTCTCTTGAATGGAAAACCGATTTTTACTTCAAAACCAGAGGCATTGTAATCACACCTTTTGAAGTTTCCTCTCTGTGAAATGACTTTCTTCTCTTCGCGAACCATTTAAAACACACATCCATGAAAGCTTTTCCTCCCACCTCAATCTCTGAGGGCCCGATTATGGGGTGCATGCAATAATAGAAAAGTGCCCTTCCTTGAAGAAAGGACACTTTTCTTCATTGCACTAGATTCTCTTGGAATACAAGAGTAGCGGATTGCAATCTAATACGTTTGCTTGTGTTCTCCAATCCATGTGCTCACGTTATGGCTTGGCAACGGTCCTAGTGACCACACCAAACGCTGAGCCGATAGACCATGCTTATTCTGCTCATCCATCACCACATTTGCACATAAAAAAAAAATAGCTGCTGAAGTACGGCACCCGTGAGGTGCCGTTAGGGTAGAAACGAGGCGGCATTGATTCTGATGTATTAGGTTTTGCATTAAAAAAAACGACGTGTGTATGAGAAGACGATCTTAAAAAAAGATATTACACTAAAAAGCCACAAGATGGCAGACTTTGCGCGCAGAGGCGTTGCTGGGGGGGGGCTAAGGGGGCTATAGCCCCTGGTGTTTTGGTTGTAGCCCGGATAGAATCTCAGGAGCTAAAACCAAAAGGCTATCTAGCCCCCAGTCCCGACAGTTCAGACATTAGCGTAGCCCCGGGTCTTTCTCAGACCTAGCAACACCCCTGTTTGCGCGTAGTAATCAGGTGCTTCCAAGTAAAGAGTGCCAGGGAGAGCAACTCTAGGATCTCGGTGATACCCTTGGGCGGGGAGAGGCACCCGGCTCCGTGTGTCATGCCCCCGGTACCGTGACCACGGCCGGGGACCTCGTTAGGGCTCATACTCATGGACTATGTGGGAAGGAATGTTCTGGAAGGTATCACTCAATCATTCCATCAGTTGCTGAACCGCATTATCCCTCTCTGGATCCCTTTTTTCAGAATACCAGGGCCTAGTCCTTTTTCCATTTGATACTCTGTTCTGTGTTTGGTATGTTTTATTCCTTCATGTGTGTTTGTAAGTTAAAATGCGACGTGTAGCTATTTATTGATGGCGGCGCATGTCGTGATCTGGTTCCGAGCTGTGTACCATGGTAAACTGTCTTTTTTATCCATCTTCCTGTTATGTTACCACTGGTTGTCTTTCATAGGATGTATGTTATCAAACCTTAACGCTTTTCCCTCTGTTCCTACCAACCTCACCCAACTTTCCTTTATCTAAAGGCTTGCAGATTAGAGTATGCCGCCTCACCTGCTGCTTGTGCATTCTAATTGTGTTTTGCCTTCTTCCAACGTGCCTCTTTACTACCCCCCCTGCTTTCCATACCCCTAGGTTAGATAGATTTCCCTCTACATACCCTAGTCCTGCTTCTCCCTAGATATGTTTTGTTTTTGTGTGCTGTGCTATTTCCTCATTAATGGCTCTGGGGAAAAGGTTTGCGCTGTTTATATTTTGTCTTTTGAACCTGTTGCATGGTTTCCTGCTTAGTGGGTTCTGTCCATCGATAAACATGTCTAGAGCAACAACAAAAAAAACAATGGGATTTGTTAGGTGGTAAAACAGTGGTAAATCTGCCAGTTTACTGCCAAACTCATTTACTGTTACTGCCACTTGGTCCCATTGCATTACCACGGATTATGATCGGCGGGATGGCGGTGTAAATCCCCATGCCATAGCTTTTTGGCAGAGTTACCAGGAACGGCAATACTGCACAGCAAATCCGCCGATTTTTGGAGGGAAAGTGGAGGATTCCCGTCCGGCTGTCTTCTGGGGCAGCAGTCTGTCACTTTGCCGCCAAACTCAGAATTCTGTGGTGAGGTAAAATTGGCAGCGATTCCATTACCACTAAAAAAAGTGGCACTAACAAAGTTCTTGCCTCTTTATTACTGCACCACTGAACTCGCAGTGAGGCCCAAGTTATTTAAGTCATAAAAGAAAAAGTTATACCATTTAGCAATTATCATCATAAACTTAACTTCAGTATGAAACCAGGAAAGTAATAAAACACGTAAAATCTCAATTTAAAACAAGTGGTCTTAACTGGCTAATTGATGAACCCATAAATCACCCATTCATTTCATAGAATGTTCACAGGGTATGTGTCTATACATTGGCAGCACTCAAAAGATAAACATTCATGACAAACCCCAGCCTGGGAAGATGACAAATCGGGTGTTTACTTGTTGATTTTCAAATGAATATCTATGCAACATATTATATAAAGATCAGTAAACACTGATCTCTAAAACAGTCTTTCTCGGATGTCAGAATGTACATGCATAACCTCAATCTTAATTTAGCAAAGAGTATAGTGTGTTATTGTATACAGGTAGCAGATATCTATATTGTGATTATCCAATAGCACAGGGGTCCTCAACCTCGTGTTAGCAATGAGCAACATTTGCGTGTCAGATGGAACGGCGAGCAACTTCCGTACTTTAATGTAATGTATCAGCGTTCAGTTGCTGGCAACATGATTGCAACACAAATCACAACGGTACTACACTGAATACTGCTAATAGAACAAGTTAATGGTCATTAATAAATAGTAATCTCATTCAGCACTTTGAGGTCATACCAATGATATATAGAGCGCTATATAAATGCCAAATAACAAAACATAACATAACACAACAGGTATATATTCTAGTCTAGGCTATTCATAATTACTTTTAAGGTTATTTGACATCAAGTTGGTATGTAAATGAAATGTTTAGTAAATTAAGGGGCAAACATACCATTTTTAGACACATGAGGCTAGCACAAGTATTCAAAAACATTGCAGAATGTAAACAAATATGTGCTGGAATTTTCTCTCAGAAAACTTTCAGGACATTTAATGGCAAATGTATTTTATGAGTACAAGATTAGTTGAGTGGGCTCTGCTAATTGTTGTAAAATATGTGTTTTTATTCAAAATTATCTAAAGTAGGTCTGCGGTCCTGTTGCCAACAAGCCTCAAGTGCACAGTGATGTATGGTAATACTGATGGACAAATGGATCCTAGTTATGATGTCCTAAAATACACAAAAACATTACAGAACCACCAGAGCGCCCCATAGTATCTGCCACCAACAGTATCCTACAACCACTGGGAACATATTTAGACTCATTCTTACAACCACTAATTCAACAGACAGAAACCTGCATCAAAGACACAACTCCTTTACCCAACATTGTAGGAGTCCTAAACATACAAAGCAATGACATACTGTTTACAGCTGATGTATGCGATCTCTACACTTCCATTCTGCATAATCTTGGCCAAGAAGCAGTTGAATGGCTTCTATTGAAGAATGACAATGTGAGAGCCTCTAAAGAATTCCTAATGACATTGCTGGAATTTATAGTGTAGAATTCATACTTTTGTTTTAAGGGAATGGTTCGCCCAAAATTTTCTATTTCAAAAATAGATAGGCAATATAAAAAAAAAATGATTGGCATTTTTTTTTTCGAAGTGCCTATGTAAAATTTTGAGCAATTCAAGCTCAAAAATGTGAAAAGCAAGCACATGGGTGCATCCATTTTGTGAAATGGATACCCGTCTGTGCTGGCTTTTGCTTTTGCGGCACTAATGAAGGAAAAGCCAGCCAGCTGTAGTAAACAAAAGCTACCACTGGGTGGCTTTTCCTTCATTGGTGCCGGGACTCGTAGGACGCGGACCGGAGACTATCCATTTCACAAAATGGATGCCCCCATGTGCTATCTTTGAGCTTGAATTGCTCAAAATTTTACATAGGGACTTCTAAAAAAAAGGCAATCTTTTTTTTTATATTGCCTATCTATTTTTGAAATAAAAAAAATGGGGGCAAACCATTCCTTTAAGAAACAACTATACTTACAAGCATCAGGCACATCCATGGGGGCAAATATGGCCCCATGTTACGCAAATTGTTTTATGTACAAATTTGAAAGTGATCATATTTTACACCACCAAGTTTGGCATAACTGTATCACATATTGGGGAAGGTACAAAGACAACATCTTTGGAATGTGGACCGGCACACTAGAAGAATTCATTCAATTCTGCACATACATGAACAACATTGACGACTGCATATAGTTTAACATTACTAATAGCAACACAAGTGCCAACTTCCTAGATGTAACAGTAATGCATACCGACAACACACTGCAAACCACCCTCTATGGCAAACAACCGATAGAAACAACCTCTTACACAGACTGAGTTTTCACCCTCCCAAAACTATTATAAACTTACCATATGGTCAATTGTTGAGAATTAAGAAAATTGTCCAAGATGTGACAGACTGTACCACTCAACTAAAAAAAATGTCAGATACATTCAGAGAAAGAAGGTATCAAGAATCATAAACCAGGAATTAATTAGAGAAAGTACGCCAGATTCTGAGAGAGACCATCCTCAACAAAGTATCTAACAAGAAACAACCTCTGCTGATCTATGTATCAAAATACTCCACACAAAGCACCAAAATCAAGAAAATTATTCAAAAACATGGGCACTACCTAGCACGAGACAGAACATTATGAGAATTATATAAAGACCCCCCTGTATTCACGTACAGAAACCTCAAAGAAATGCTCGTGAGAAGTGACACCATTAGACCACCAGAGAAAATGAAAAGATGTGGAACCTTCCCATGCTTACAATGCTCAAACTGCAGTCTTGTACTTAAAGGCAACTTAGTATTCCACCCCAACTTAGGTAGAAAGGTATACCTGAAATGTTTTGGAACATGCAACAGTAAAAATATTGTCTACAGTATCAAAAGCCCCTGTGGCAGGTACTATATAGGACAATCAAAACGAAAAGCAAAAATATGTTGAAATGAGCATTGCTCCAACATTCATACAGGCAATATCAAATCACCAGTGACACATCACATCCAGGAAGCCAAACACCAACTATCGCAGATTAGATTTCAGATCCTAGAAGTAATCGATAGAATGCCTGGAGAATGTAATCTTTCTAAATTGTTAGATCAACGTGAAATATACTGGATAGACATACTGAATCCATTACATTTGAATGGCATGAATGAAGAATGTAACTTCGCCTGCTTCATTTAAGACAAGAAATACTCAGTGAAATGTGGTATACCAATAATGGGTTCACGGTGACCACTGTGACCATGAAATATCCCCCACTCAATTACCAACCTTGAAACTTATTGTGAAAAAATGTAAGATACAATGAACATGAACTTTTTGAATTCTACAATAACATGTGTAATCAATGTCTAGTTGTTAAATAGAAGGTTGAACAAATTGTAACTTGAAGTTCATGTCCTGTCACACTATTGAAGTGATAACGTTGTATGCAAATGAATCATGCGATACCAGTATTGTGGCTATACATTGAATACTAGACAAATTGCAATATAGAATATATCTTCTGTGAAATGAAAAGGGAACAATGTTATGTGCAAATTGTAGCTATTATTTGAAGGAATATGTTATAGAGTGATATCTGTATTACACCAATGTGAAATCTTCTGGGAAATGAAAAGGGAACAACGTTATGTGCAAATTGGAACTATTATTTATTTATTTATTATCATAGTTGTTTATAGTTCATAAACTTTTACAACTTTACATTTCTTTAAATAAACTTTCATATAAAAAATGGAAAATATATATATATATATAAGCTATTCATCAATCATACATTTACGTGCAATGTGATATAAAAAGTTCTAATCTTTCAATTTGCAAATGAATGGGAACAATTCAGAAAGCACAACGGAGTAACACATGACCGATTCATATCGTAGAATCCCAGGTGGATTCTACAGCAGACCATACTTTGTACATAGCAATGTGTAGAGATTCTAGTGGGGAATTTAGACAAAAGTGCCAGAAATGTACCGTAGCAATAGAATTTAGCTGGTGAACATATCGACCATACATACAATGGTTCGACAACAGGACATGCAGTTAGAATATGACAAACAGTCTCCAAATTTGCACTATTTTTGCAAGTTCGACAATAGCATTGGTCAGTCGGGATCGCCACTGTGTGCCATATGTGGCTTTCATAGGTAGTTGGTTTGTTCTTAGAAGAAGGTGAAACCTGCGTACCAACCGACTAGGACAGCGTATCAGATACATCTGTGGTGAGCAGAAGGTATAGACTATTCCTTCCAGGTGAATGTAATTATGTAATTTACTCATATGGTTAAAGTTGGCTACCCCATCTGTTTTCTGAAGAGCTTTCTTAAATGCAGACTTGACGGCAACATATCTACCGCCACATGCACGGTTTACTGACCAATTAAGCTTGTGGTATAAACCACAACACATAACATCATATTTAGTCTGAGCTTTATCTTTATGTATCTGAACGATGTTAGTCCCCTATATCTTTAATATCACACTTGCTGGATGACATAATGCTTTCAGTGGAAGTAGACCCTGTTGTTGCAAGATGGTGGCTTTGAGGGAATTTAGGCCGAATTCCACACAAATATATTGCATTGGACATGTAGGAGGGAGTCCTAGTACAGTTCGCCAAAAAGTGGCCTTCAGCTTTATCCAACCATGTAAGATTTTCAATAGTCAAAGCTTCCAGTCCATATGCTACCACTGGAATAAACCACCGTGTGTACAATATCTTGATACCCTTTAGTGATTAACCAGCATAATGCAACACAAAGCTGAGCACCAGCATCGCAATTCTTTTGGCCCGCTGTATCTTACTAGCCATCAGAGTCTCATAATCTGCTTTACTGTCAATAACAACACCCAAATATTTGTAAGAGTTAGTATATTTGATCAGACCCCAGCTGACAGCCATCTTGGGCCTATGCACTTTTTTTGCAGAGAACAGCAGGATACTAGTTTTGGATAGATTGATACTCACGCTGTACTCCGTTGTGAATTGCCCCAGTTCTTCCAAGATTGCCTTCATGCCTCCAAAAGTATGGTCAACAATTGCGAGGTCTTCAGCATAAAGTATGGCCGTCACTTTGGTGGGTCCAAATCTAACCGGGCAATTTGCATGGTTTTCCAGGTGGGAAATCAGCAAAGACATAACTATTATGTGAAGGAATATGTTATAGAGTGATAACTGTATCACACCAATGAGAAACCCCTAATATATCTTAAGCATACCATAAGAAGAAGTATTGTTTACACAGAAGTCTGTATAGGTGCATACTCTCATTATTACTGTCACAAAACTTAATTCACAAAATTTAAAGGAAGAGAGATATTAATGCACATATACACATTTTTCCATATAAATATTTGCATAGACATTTGCATATGGATCTATGTCTACACAACTGTTGTAAAGAGCTCGGATCTAAATGGAAACACGATCTATGTGAACCGCATTACATTTCCAGTGTTTACAAGAATCCAAAATGGCGGCCGGCACGTGATGACATCATCACGCTGATGACATCATCACGTTGCCGCAGCCGGCACCATTTTCAAAAGTATAAAGCCATACTGACACAGAGGATCAGCTTGCCCAAGCGATCCCTCCGATGTCAGATGGCTCTACAAAGACATTGTGGTAAGTGAAAAGGAGCTAGACTGCAGGGAATAGTCCACGAGACTGACCAAATGAGCCATTTTATTTATTAACAAAATGACCTCATTGCAGGTCAAAACCAACACATATAGGAGAGAACGCTCCATAGACCAAGAACAGGTAGGGAACCTTCAACAATGCTTTTCCACATTTTTCTTTGTTTGTGTTAAGAAAAGAAAAAGTACACTTATAAAAATACATTTCCACTATTAGTGCAGGATCAGAATTAAGAACACGATGAGTAACACTGGACAGAATATGGTAGAATTTAAAAGTCACTTCCACCAGGCTTTGGGTGGGGGGATTATCCCCATAAGAATTCTGATGAACTGCAGTGGAAAATAGTGCTTTCTCTTATGCACTGAAGGGCTGTTACATTGAAGACAAGTGACTAGGAATAAAAAGAAGATTTGTCTGATGGATTTGGATGCTCTTTCTGCCAGTCAATCTTCTGGGAAATATAGTTGTAAGAGGCACATTTGTAAGCACTTTAGTGGGACAGTATCATTGGTCACAGCTTGGAACATTTGAAGACCTATTTACAGAAGGTGGTGTCAATTTTCCTTGATATTTTCCACATTATCTTTTCATGGATGTATACCTCACGTCTTAAGTGCTCCCCCTTTAACGTGGGGTCAGCCTGCACTTTGCAAGTTCAAACTTGTGGCAGGGCCAATTTAGTCATTCGTCTTTCGAGGTTGGAAAATGTAGTACATTACATTGGTTAATAGTAACTTCTGTTCTTGCAGCATTTAGAAGCCGAAGAATATAGCAAGAAACACTATATTAAACCAAAAATTATTATTATGTCACTTAGAAGTTATTTTCAGGAACTTCAGTGAATTCCAATTGGTAGCTACACTAATTAATTAACTCTGCCCAATTTGGAAATCATTAACTTTAATTGCCCATTAGCCACATGCCAGATAAGCAAAGAATCGGAGGATGAGAATGTGTCCACTAGGATACTTGAATACAAGAAGTA
Organism: Ambystoma mexicanum; assembly: GCF_040938575.1. Taxonomy (NCBI): domain Eukaryota; kingdom Metazoa; phylum Chordata; class Amphibia; order Caudata; family Ambystomatidae; genus Ambystoma; species Ambystoma mexicanum. Next base: position 810,465,443 of record NC_090925.1, on the reverse strand, counting down.
TGTCATATGTGTGACAAATATTATGCATGGGGCCCACAAACACAAACCTCACATGTAAATGAATTTGCATATGCAAATTGTTTAAGAACTGAAAGTTTGGGCATACAGCAACTTATTTGTCCAATATCCAGGTGACAGCTGCACAAAGGCACAGAGGTTGGCCATTTTCACCAGAACATAAACATAGGCATTTGGTTTGATTATTTTGCCCATTAATGCCCTTGCCTTCTGGACAAAGAATCAGAAGATGAACATTTCTTCACAAAGATAATGCAATTAGTATGAACATTTTGGACAGAACAATTGCATTATGGCAATTAACATGAAACTGACGAAAGCTGATTGGGCCTTTGACAGTTGGAGATTGAAGTCACTTATTTTCCTACTAATCATTTGCCAAGCTATGGCAACTAGCCCCTTTAGTCTCTAAGTTCAGCAGGGGAACAAGAAGTTGGCTGCAACATTTTCTGCGCAGATTGTGTACCTGATCCAGCCAGCGGTGCACCTCCTAGTGTGCTAGATCTCCGAGTGGCACAGACATTGTAGCGTGCTGAAGACTGGGGCTGTTCCAATTAGTGCGGGTTCAGTGAGGAGTCCTTTATAGTTCTGGTTACAGCAGCAGTACCATAGCATTCACATGGATGACCAGACCGGCCTAGTTTCTGGGCTTCAGATTCTCTTCAATCGCTGGCGCCCATCTCATTGGAAGGCCTAAGAGATTTATCTCAGCAGCCACCTCCCTTGCTCTCTGCACCCCCCTGGCCTTCCCCGCCACTCAGCCCAGTCTACTGATGCCTCCAAAACTAATGCTTCAGCAACTAATAATATGTCATGCCTGTCAGCCAGAGCCGGCTGATTGGCCAGCCTTCACACATAATCCTGGCTTCGGCACACTACCACTCCGGGATGTCTCTTCCCTGCAGTTCCTGCTTCTTGAGCTCCACACCATGGGCCAGAGCAACTGGCGAGCAACAGTTTAGGGTCAGCAGAGCAACATGCTGTTTGTGAACTTCAGGTTGGGGATCACAGCAATTAAAGAATCACTCTCATTCAGTTTGATTCTCAAAGCCTTAATCAAGTAAGTCTGTATGGCTCATGCTACAAGTGAAGAAAGAAATGATATCTAGCTAATGGACACCCCAGTCCCCTGCACACCTTCAAACCGGTAAAAACCAGTCAACATCTCAGTAAAGTAGGTATTGGATGGTATCGATTACAATCTAATTTCTCTGGGATATTTGGTGTGCATTGGACAAACCCTCTTTTCCATGTTACAGCTGGGCCGGGAATGAGATCAAGGCAAAGAAGGGCCTGCCTGCAATGGCGGATTTCAGAATTGGTGTGAGTGTAATATGCCAAATTCACTCGTATTCGGGCCAGTGGTAATACAGTGAATAAGGGCTTCCTCAATGTAAAGGCAAAAGGGACACAATCTGCAAGTTTCATTTAAGGCTAACCAACTAGCTAAAGCGCATTTAATGGGGAAAATGTGGAACCGGAAATGCCTCAACCATGTCATTGATGAAGGCTCCGCAATCCAGATGAGATATTTCCCATTCATACCCTTGGAGATAGGAGTAGATTGACCCCTTTTCCTCTTTTTTGGCAATTAGTTATATTCCGTGTCCTTCTGATAATTAGTTTAACAAGCCTTTTGGCAGCTTTTTTGAGCTCTCTGGTAACAGTGTTAGGAGCGGTATACAAATTGAGATTGATATTTTATTTATATCGCGCTCCTACACAAGTGTTTCAGAGCGCGACCAGACCTCGGAGGAGAGCAGGGGAGAATGAAACAACGTTCTTACTAGGGCCAGTGACATTGAGAATGCGCACATGCATGGGAGAGGGAGAGGGGAAAAGTGCATGGGAGAGGAGGGAAATGTAAAATGGGGAGCAAAGGAGAAAAACAGATAAATAATAATAAATTGTATTGTATTGTATTGTATTGTTTATTTGATAATGCGCACAAAACCCAGGGGTAGCCGGGCGCAGCAGGTACAAGGTTACTTAAGCTTGGGTTACATACAGAGTATAGGCGAGAAACAACATAACAGTACAGTAAGAACATATCAATACACGCCGTGTGGAAGGAAAAAAACTAGCATATTGTAGTTTTGAGGGAGTGTACAGGTATAGGTATGAGAACAGAATCGTTTTGGACAACGGTATCATGGTCATTGGGTGCCACGAGAGTTAGTTGTCGTTTGTCCAGAGCCAGTTTTTTACCTTGCATCTAAAATTGGAGTAGGGTAAGTTGGCTCTCAGTGCAATGGGCAGTGCGTTCCAGGCCTGGGCAGCTTTGACAGGGAAGCTTGCTCCGCCCGCTTTGGAACGTCTGAATCTAGGGGTTTCGAGCAGGTAGTGGTTAGTAGCCCTAGTATGGTGCCTGGATGATTTTCTAGTCAGTCTGGCTGAGATGTAGGGGGGAGCAGTGTTGTTGAGCCCTTTATGGGTAAGCGATAGTGTCTTGAGCAGGACTCTGTCGCTGATTTTGAGCCAGTGGTGGTCTTTCCTAACGTTTGAGATATGTGCTTTGCGGGGTATGTCAAGGGCTGCTCTAAGAGCGTTGTTTTGAAGGATTTGCATTTTATTAATGATGGATTTGTTGGCACCTGCATAGAGGGCATTGCAATAGTCCAGTTTGGACATGACTAATGCATTGGCAAGCATGATGCAGTTGGTTTTAGAGAGGTAAGGTCTACAGGTCCTGATTAATTTGCAGGTGTACGCTGTAGAGGATGCCAAGGTGTTAACTTGTTTTTTGAGGGATAGAGTGGAATCGAGGTAAAAGCCCAGGGTTTTTACCTCGGTGGCCACCTTGATTGTGTTGCCATCTATGTTGAAATTACGATAGTTGGGGCTCAGTTTTTTTAGGTTAGAGTCGGAGCCCAGTATTAATATCTCAGTTTTGTCGTCATTTAGGCAGAGGCCGTGGGAGGCCATCCATGCCTGAATGAGGAGGTAGATTTTGTTTACTAGAGCCGTATCTTCGACAAAGTTGCCTGATAGAGGTATGAGAATCTGTGTATCGTCCGCATAATTCATGTAGGTTACCCCTAATTTGTCAAGTTTGTCGAAGAGAGGCTTAGTAAAGATATTGTACATAGTCGGGGAGACACATGAGCCTTGTGGGACACCACAAGTGATCTGGATTGGGTCCGCTGCTGCTACAGGGGAGAACACTCTCATCGAACGGTTGGCTAGGAAGGATTGTACCCATGCTATAGCTTCACTTGAGAAGTGAGCGGCAGTCGCTAGATGGTTGCATAATACTGCGTGATCCACAAGGTCAAAGGCCGCTGACAGGTCAAGGAGGAGGAGCATAGCTGTGTTACCTTTATCCTTCAGCTCGTCGATTTGTGTCTTGAGGTCAATGAGGGCTGTTTCGGTACCGTGCAGTGGTCTGAAGCCAGATTGCTGTGTACCTAACAGTTGGTGCGTCTCCAAATGGTTTTGGATTTGGAGGTAGGCTACTCTATCAATGATTTTAAGGAGAAATGGGACCGTAGTAATAGGCCTGTAGTTAGTGGGGATAGCTGGGTCAAGTGTCTGTTTTTTGAGAAGGGGGAGAACCCAGGATCCTTTAAGGTTGGTAGGTACAGTGCTCGTGTTGAAGGAGGCATTGATAAGTTTCGAGATGAAGGGTGCTAGATCTCTAGCTGCATCCTTAATGATTTGCGCAGGGCAACTGTCGCCTTGGCAATTTGACGGTTTAAGGGACAGAATGACCTTTTCAGTTTCCAATATAGAGATATTGGTGAACCTGAAGGGTTTACCGTTGTTTTGGGGGGGTATGCTGGGTAACTCCTTCAGTGGGGTGGTGTGAGTACCATGAGGGCGCAAGGAGGCTTTTTTCTCAGCAATTTTAGATTGAAGGGTTGTGATTTTATTTGCTAGAGCATTTTGGATGCTAGTGCACCAGGATTTGTCCTTGGGGACATTGTCTGTGGGGGCAATAGGGTTTTCCAATTCACGAAGAATGGTGAAGAGCTCTTTGGAATTAGAATTGGCTTTACTGATTCTATGATTGAATGAGTCTTTTTTCGTTTGAATAATTTCCTTTTTGTATTTTTTGGCAAAGTTGGCAAGTGTGGTTTTTTTGTCGGCAGAGGGAGTATGCCTCCAAATAGCTTGGAGTTTGCGTTTTTGGATACGCATTTCTTTGAGATGGGGGGTGAACCAAGAGTTGAGGTGAGTTTCACGTTTACTTTTATGAAGTTTGGTAGGGGCAATCAAGTCTAGAGCTTCGGTCATGGCGTTGTTAAATGATTCAACTAACTCACTAGGGTTGGAATCATTAGGACTAGCTATGAGAGTTGGTAGGAGAAGTGGAAGTAGTTTTTCAGCTGTGATTTCTCTTTTACTTCTTGTTGGCATGGGGGGTGCTATTTTATTCTTATTGGGTTTGGGAGGTTCGATGTTGGCTGTGAAGCATATAAGATGATGGTCAGTCCATATTTGAGGTAGGATACTGGAGATGGTGATGTTGCAGTTGTGGTTGGCTATCCAGTCTAGCGTGCGGCCCTTTGTATGTGTAGGAGCTAGGACATTTTGGGTGATATCGTGATTGGCTAGAATAGATTGGATTGCTTGTGCTTGTTTGTCTTCAGCGTCATTAAAGCCTAGGTTAAAGTCGCCTAGTAGAAGGAGCTGAGTGGAGTCTTTAATGCTGTCAGTGAGGAGGCTAGATAGGTCTTCCTCAAAGTTGCCTAGTGGGTCTGGTGGTCTGTACACAAGAAGTATTGTTAGTGTGCTGTTGTTTGAGAAAGGTATTTTAGCTGAGAGAAGTTCGCACGATGTGAGAGCTGGGTGTGGGGTGAGTCTGGCAGCTAGATGTGTTTTGGTTATGATGGCCAGGCCACCTCCTCTAGTGTTGGGTCGGTCGACTCTAAGGATATTGAAGTTATCTGGTATAGCAGTCGAGAGGGCAGGGCCAGCTGCAACATGGAGCCAGGTTTCAGTGACAGCAAGGATATCTAGATTGTCCAAAGACAGTGGGCCTCATTAGGACCCTGGCGGAGTGGGTTTCCGCCAGCGCTAATCGCGGCGGACCCGTCCGCCGTACTACGAGTTCCCTTAGCGCCATGGAGGTTTTCTCCGCCTGGTTTTACCGGGCGGAGAAAACCATGGCGCTAAGGGACCTCGTTGTTAATTACGCCGCCGTACTTTACGGCGGCGTAATTAACTCCTTCCCCACTCCCATTATACCCTATGGGGCAAGAATGGGAATGGGGAAGGGTAAAATGGGGATTGGGGATTTACCGCTCCGCCAAGGTCGGCATGGGGTGGTAAATCCGCCAACCCCCATGGCGCTATCGGCGGCTTTCCGCCATGCTCCGCGGTGCATTTAGCACCGCGGATTCCGCCAGGGTCGTAATGAGGGCCAGTATATCTGCTATTTCGGTATTGTGTGCTATAAGGGACACATAAATACATACTAAAGACAACAAACCATGGTAGTGCAGCCAGCAAGTGGCAAGTGCTGAGTTTAAGGCAGCAGACAGGATAATGTCTGATAAGTGCAGGAAGAAATAATAGGGGGGACTGTATGGGTACAGCTACCTACCCCAGTGAGAGGGGTGGCCTGGAGGAAGTGCGGGCGGGTGGCAGGGTCAGCAGGTGCCTGGGCCCGGAAGACAGAGGGTAGGCCAGGTGCACGGTGCTGAGAGAGAACAGATCAGCAGGGATGAGGGGGGGGCAAAGGCAGAAGCAAAGAGGAAGGTCTTGAGGTGCTTCCGGAACCGGAGATAGTTCTCCTCAAGTTTCAGAGTGGCAGGGAGGCTGTTCCAGAGGGAGGCCCCAGCTGAAGACAGAGATCTACCTCCAGCTCATTTCTTTGAAAAACGACTGACCCTGGGGGATTTAGAGGTTAGAGGAGCGAAGAGCTCGAGGTGGGAGGTATTGAAGGATAGCTGAAGGTATTTCAGACCCAGGCCCCAGAAAGCCTTGTGGACAATGCAGAGGGTTTTGATTTCAATCCTTGCATCTACTTGGAGACAATGGAGAGATTTCAGAGCTGGAGCGATACGATCCCAGGGCTTGAGGCCAAGGACAAGTCTCACAGTCCTGTTCTGGATTAGTTGCAGAGGGCGGAGAGTAGAGGCATGTAGATTTAAAAAGAGGCTGTTACAATAATCCAACCTAGAGAGAACCAGAGCTTGGGAGACAGTGAGCTTCTGGGGGAAGGAGAGGAAAGGCAGAGTACCTCTGAGGAGGTGCAGTAGGAAGTTTGATTTTTTAGAGACATCAGAGATGTGGGCGGAAAGGAAAGTGTAGAATCAAAGATGACCCCCAGGTTCTTGGCCTCACATGAGGGGGTAGGAGGAGGGCCAAGGGAGGCTGGCCAGAGAATGAGGGGAAAGGAGGGTGAAGGTGTGCCGATGAGGAGGATCTCTGTCTTGCTGGCATTCAGACAAAGATTGTTGGCGGCACACCAATCTTGAATGGCAGTTAGGCAATCAGAGATGAGAGAAGGAGAAGAGGTGGCCCAGGGCAGCCTGAAAATAAGTTGAGTGTCATCAGCATGCACTGGAAATTGGAGCAGAATATGGCAATGCAGTGGGCCAGAGTTGCCAGGTATTGGTTGAAAAGCCTGGGCGAGAGGTTAGACCCCTGGGGAACACCACAGGCAGAGAGGGAGATAGATGATAGGAAGGACCTAAATTGGACCCGGTAGGGTCCATCAGAGAGGAAAGAGGTCAGCCAGGCCAGAGCCTGATCAGTGATACCCAGGTTGTCACAGAGACGGTTGAGTATGGTTGATCATGTCAAATGCAGAAGAGAAATCGAGTAGGATGAGGACATAGGGAATATTAGAGTCAAGGTTGGAGAGCAGATCTTCGCGGATGTTCAGGAGACCAGTTTCCGTGCTTCTGGCAGCTCCGAAGCCAGACTGGTGGTCATGGAGACAGCCAACAGAATTGGACAAGAAGGATCAGATATGGGTTTATTGAGAAGAAGATGCACAGGGGAATGCTTCAGAGGGGAGGGGAAGGATCCTGAGGCAAAGGAGTTGTTGTAGAAATTGGCAAGGGCCGGAGCAAGGGTATCAGCGTGGTCCTTGATGGTTTTAGAGGAACAGGGATGAACCTGTTTTGATGAGGCTTTCATAGATCGGACTTGTCTAGCGACGTCATCAGGGGAGAAAAGTTGAAAGGATAAAGAGGGTGGGGGTTGCTGAGGGAGGGTCAGCATGTACAGACGGAGAGGGGAGAGAAGGGGTAGTGGAGGAGAGGGTGGACAGGATGTCCTGGGTCTTTAAGATAAAGTGAGAGGGGAGGGCATTGCAAAGAGCCTGGGAGGCAACCAGAGGGGTAGAGACTGCAGCAGGGTTGGCCAGCTCCTTGCAGATTTTAAACAGTTTGGCCGAGTTGTTAGATGCCGCAGAGACACAGGCTTGAATGTGGACTCTCTTCTTGGTGAGGACAGGGAGTCGGTATTGCCTTTGAAGCAGGTACCAGGCCAGTTTGTCAGAGGATGAACAAGAAGCCCTCCATTTCCTTTCGGCTGCCCTACAGTTACGTTTAAGTGTAGCAAGTGTAGACAATTGATAGAGGAAAGCACCCTTAATATTTATCAGCCAGAGTATCTTCCTGGCAGAGTCCCTAGAACAAATATCTGTTAACTAGTCTCCTTGAGAAGTAGGCCATTGTATTACTCCGGAGAAAAAACCCAGATCAGGTCTGGCTTTGCCAAGAATTCATCAGGGATATAAGCTTGATTTAATTCAATATGAAGAAGAATTGAAACTAACCTAGAAGGTTCGAAAGTCTTTTAAAGGAAAGTTATTCAGCTTTCTTGGGTTTAGGTTTGTTCTTGCAGCCGCATAACTCATTACCACATCAGGTAATGGCATGCGTTTTTAAATGACAAGCAGAATCACCTGGGCGGATTGCTTGCCCAAAAACGTCATAAAATGAAAAATAGCACAATTACCCTGTCTCATTGCAAAAACTTGTTTATTAAAGTGGGCAAATCCTTGAAGGGCCTGGATATGAGTTTGGCGATATTACCTATGGTAATACTGCCAAACTCATTTACTGTGAGCGCATGTGGTGTTCCTGATTCCAAATCATGCCCGCCTTTCTGCTATTTCCCCTTTTGGAGTCCCATAAGCCACCACGGGGTCCGGTATTACTGCATGCTGTAATTGCTGCATGCGGTAATGCTGTTGTGTTCAGGTAATTATCTCCACACAAAATGGCATAAACAAGTCTTTCAGTAACACAACTCGTAGTTTAACAGTGCGGACAAAGATGCGGTAATGGTAATTACCAGATGTTTTAGAGAACAACTACAGCATCTACAGCACATCCGCCATGAAGGGAGTTGGTAGAAAGGTTGAAAAGTGGGGGCACCAGTACTCACCCTTGCGGAATGCACCTGGGAACTGGAAAACATTCAGGGCACTCCCTGCCAAAGGCAAACTCCACACTGTGTTCTGACAGTGAAGCTGAATAAAACTTAAGATGGATGGATGGATCTTTAATTCCCACAACCTATTCACCATGTCACAGCGTGAAGAGAGGTCCAGAAAAGAATAGTAAACAGTCTTTTGGTAGATGGCAGTATCATTTATTTATTACATTTATTAAACGCTAAGACCCGGAGGTATCACAGCATTGTTGCAGTAGAGTTGAAGACGATACCTAGGTAATTAAGAGACATAGGAAACACTACCCGTATTTGTCAAATAACCAAATCTTGACAAGTTATTTAAAAGTAGCAAAAGATTGCTCTTTTCTGATAGATGGTGAGAGGGTGTTCCAAAGGGCCGGTACAGTAACACACTCACTCCCCCTGCTTTTTTCGAATTGAAACAGGGCGTGTGCAGGCAGATACTGGTGCTGGATCTGAGGGCACGTCTATGAGTTGTTATGGAGATGTAATTGTTGAGGTATTGCGTGGCCACACTATGAACACAGTGGTGTGTGAGGGAAAGTGTTTTGAACTCAACCCAAGCTTTAATAGGGAACCAGTGTGCTGTGCGTCTGGTGTATGTGATCTGAGCACATGAGGCCAAGGGCAGCATGGAGAGCTTTATTCTGAAGCAGTTTTAGTTTGTTTAGGTTGGCAGAGAAAGTACCCAGCAGCAGAATGTTACAGTAGGCAAGTATGGACATGATTAGTGCACACGCGAGGGTGAGACAGTTACTTGGGGAGAGGAATTGTCTACTGAGTGAAATGAGTCTTGCAGTGTAGGCTGTTCACTAGGCTAAGGCGTTAATGTGTCTAGCCATAGAAAGATCAGTCTTTTGATGTTCTTCAGGACTGGTATAGAAGTGCCATCGATACAGAAGGAAGAGAAAGAGGAGTCCAAGTGCTTAAGGCGGTATGGGGTGCCTATGATGAGGAGCTCCGTTTTCTCATCATAAAGGCAGAGATTGTGAGTGGCCATGCAGTTCTGTATTGTGCTACCACATTGATAGTTAGAGAGTGCAAGCTGTAATCACCCGAGACGGGGATGAAGATCTCTGTATCATCAGCAACATTTGTGTAGATGATATCTCTAGCAACAAGGAGATTGAACAGGGGTTTGATATAGGTGCTATAGAGAGTGGAGGAGAGGCGAGAACCTTGCGGGACACCCAGTATTGCCGGAATAGCGTCACCCGCTGAGTCTCCTATGAAGACTTGTGTAGTGCGGTCACTAAGGAAAGATTTAACCCAGAGAGTGGCTTCCTCAGAAAAGTGGAAGTGATTGAAAGAATGCCGTGATCAACCAGGTCAAAGGCCGCTGGGAGATCAAGCGTGAGTAGGATAGCTAGTTTACCCGAGTCTTTGATGGTGCCCATTTGGATTTTTAAATCAAATAAGGCAGTTTCCGTGCTGTTTTTCGTGCAGAATCCCGATTGCCTATTACCAAGAGGATGGTTAGTTTCCAGAAAATGCTGGACTTGGATAGTGGCTAGACGATCTAGTATTTTGAGAAGGAAGGGGACAGTAGTGATGGGGCGGTAGTTAGTGGGGGTGTTGTGGTCAAAGGAAGATATTTTAAGGAACGGTGAGACCCAAGCTATTTTGATGGAGGAGGGCACAGAGCTGGAGGCTGGAGTATTTTGCAATCAATAGGTAAAGATAATTCAACTGCTCTTAAGTAATAAGACAAACATGTTGTGATGCTGGAAATGCATTGGGGAGGGACAGGGCCTCCCTGCCCTTGTCCTGTAGTCTTTTTTTCATTGTGTTCTGTATTGTTTTCTGCCCAGGAGTCCATGTGGGACTCCTGGCAGTGCAGCTCTTCCTGTTTTTGGTTTGGTGTACAAACCCATGGGATACCCTTAGGGCACCCATGGGTGGGGGTACAACCCTGTGACACTAGTGTATGTTTTTGGGCACCTGTGGGTGGCCCACAGAGCAGGGTATGGGCTGGTGGCAGCTCCATGCTGAATTTGACAGGTACTCGGAGTATCCTCCATTTTGGGATACCCAGGCCCTGCCATTGGAATCAGTTGATTCCTGATGGAAAACAAGATGACCCCTGGGGCCTCTTGCTTTCTATTGCCTGTTACCTTGTTTTCCCAAAGACCTGGGAAGCCCTGACTCTGTCCCTTCCCCCTGACTGGCTGTGGGGTGGAAGTTCCATATATGGTGTTGTTGTGAAGTCCAGTCCAGACTGGCTGGAGCCTTCCCAGTGACTGTATGTTGTGGGTACACCATGTGGGTGGGACCTGGGTGAATGGAGTGTGTGACCAATATGCGCTTCTTGTTGTGGCTGTCTGGTTCTGGTATGAGAGACAAAGACTGAGACAGCCCTGCCTGAAACTGGCCTGAATGCAGTGTGTAGTGTTGAATGGCTGGGTACTTGTCCCAATTCACATTCCTTGTTGTGAGTGTCTGAGAGGGAGGAGGATGGCCTAAATGCACTGTGTGCCTGATTGGTTGACTGAGTGCATGAATGCCCTTCTGTATGATTGGCTGCTGAGTGTGACCCAGCAGTGTGGATGAGAGACAGAATAGTATATCTGCGGACCTCTCACCAAATTGTTCAGAAGCTGTGTCTACACTTGAAGAGTAACTGGAACTGCTGATCCTCGACGCCCAGCTGGAAGAAGAAGACTTGCTGTTGCATTTGCTTCGACCCGATCTGAAAGCTGCCGAATTCGTCGAAGACTGATCCGAGAGAGGACCTGGTAAGGAGCCCTCTTCCCTTGTTCCGAAGGACCATCGAGCACCGCCAACCCTCGCCGAAGCTCCCTGGAAGTCAGACCCTCGAAAGGCTGCCGACCGGAGACGGGGACTGCTGAGGAGAACGAAGTGAAGCACCCGGACTTCGCTGCCATCGAAGTCCATTGCTGTCGACCAGGGTTTGCAGGTTTGTGTAACCACTGGAGGCCTGTCGAAGTTGTGTTGCCCCAGAAGAGGGGACTGCTTGACGCCGTGCCACCGACGACCGGAGCCGTCCGCTCCTTTGCCTAAGACTGTTGAATCGAAGGACTCCCTTGTCCGCACCGACGACCGCTTCATCCTGCCGGAGAGAGTCGAGGCCGCCGACGCGCCGAGGAGAATGCCCTTGCTGGACCACAGTTCTTCTGAAACTCTTTGCGGTCCAGAACTATCAAACGCCGAGGTGCCCCACACACCTCATCGTCGCAGGACGTCGCCGACGAGCACCGCCTGGATCGACGCTGTGGTCTCGGCACCCTCGAACTTCTCATTGACGCCGTTGACGCCAAGTTCACTTTCTTCGACGCCTCTCGACGATCCTTGACTCCTGCTTGAAAGGGGGTCACTCAAGAAGGATCCATCAACGCTTCTTCGAAGAACTCTGCTCCACCAGGTACATTGGGGGAGGGGGGTAAAACATTGTAGGAGGAAATAAGACTATTGAGCAATATATGGACTGGGCTTGTGCTATATATCTTTATTTTACAGGTTGCCCAGGTGGGGGGATATCCACAAAGAAATGTGTCTAGGTAGCTGGGCCAGTATTCTGCCCATTGTGTCAACCATCTTGCTTTCCTTCCTATCTCTATTGCTGGCTTCCTTGTTATTGATCTGTGTGACATTCTAACAGTATAGTTGATGCACTTTAATGAGATCTGATAATATTAGTGGTACCACTTTAGAATTGTATATATTTGCCATTATTGACTTCTGAGTAGAAAGTGAGTTATTGTGATAGTGTACATACCTTTGAATATCAATTATATAAAGACTGTGTTTTCAGTAATACAGTGAGTGTGTGGACATTCCTTTGTGGGGGCTTGGGGATTACACTGTACTTAAGAACCAGCCTGCATCACCTCCTGAGAAGCAAGGCCTTGATTGCTCGACTACGTTACCAATAATAGAGAATCTTGGCTGGGGTCCTCTGTGCCTCCCCTCTACCATATAGAGAGCAGAAGTACAGACACCCCCTCCAGTCTTTAAACATGTCTCTCTCTAAAAATGCTTTGTGCACTACTCCATTGCAAGTTTGTTTCTAAACTGAGTCAATTCCTATGGAATTAGGAAGAATTAATATGTTTTTCAGTCAGCCAAGATTCCTGCTCATATATCCTCTAATTGTGAATTCCTTCTTTTTGAATTCTAGGACAAGAAGAATCCTCTGGTCCCTCGATTGGATCATGTTTAAATAAAGCATTGGTAAATTAACTCACTATCATCTGTTTATTCTTACATGTGATTTATACACATATCACTGAACAAATAACTTTTTATTTTTGTTATTTTGAAAGTTAAGTTTACTATCGATAAAAAGTAAAGTCTACAAATATTGAAAATACCAATGTTAGGTCCCTGTAAGTGAAATATAGTCTATCTCACTTCAAATTAAACCTTCCTTAACCCACACCACAACTTCACAACATTCATACTTGTGATGTTAACTACCCTATATTATAGCCTTAAGCACCCGTTCCAAGGGCTGGAACGGGTGTTAACGGCCCGGGGCCCGAGTTAAACGCCATCGCTTCACTCAGGCGTTTAATTCGAGCCCGGGACGTTAACCCCTGTTCCAGAGCTTGGAATGGGTGCTGAAAGCTATTAGCACTCGTCCCATGGGCTTGGACGGTGCTAACTGGAAAGTATTTTCTTTCTGTGAATGGGTCGCCTCGAGGCATCCTGTTCACGGGAAAGAAAATACTGTACAAAGATGGTCACCATGGAATAGGAAGGCAGGCTCCATACGAATCCCCTCTTCCATTTCCATGGTAGCCAAGCAGAGCAGGACTGAAGCAGCCACCTCCGCAATCAGGTAAGTGGGGATGGGGGGGAAATATTGCAGGGTCGGTTGTTGCAAGATGGCGAGCAGGGGAACCGCTCATCAGGCGGCTCAGAGTGCAAGCTTAGATTAGCAGTTTTAGCCCACGTTCCTAGCCTCCTGATTGGCTGGCTCCCACTGCAGGGTGCTAATTATGTTTATGGGTATTTAATTTACATTGTTTATAGGAACGTTAATGTTGGCATTTTCAACGCTTTTAAACTTTATTGTTCAACTTTTTTAAATACATGTTTTTTGCTGCTCTCTATTTGCTTTAGGTTACAGCATAGGTGCACATTAGCAGAGTGTGCCGCAGAGTATTATGGGATATGGGGCATGTATATTATGGTAGAGGGTGTGAATTGTGGAAAAGAGTAATGACTGTGTGAGTGATTGTAGATTGTGTGGAAGGACACTAATTGTGATGAAAGGTATTAATGTTGTTCATGGGTGTGTTTACTTTGGCAGAGGGTGCTGATTGTGAGAAAGGGTGGTAAGTGGCATGGTGCATTTGTATGGTGGCATAGGTTGTTTAGGTTGGCATAGGATGACGGTACGTATGTATGATATTCCTTAGGGTGGCATAGGCTGATGCTATGTTTGTGAGCGTCTGACCCTCAGAGAATTAGAGGTGGCTGAGCGAAGGGCTCGAGAAGGAAGATGTTTTGGAAGAGAGAGTTGGATGAAGTGCCCACTGGTGAAACGAAGGGTGCAACGTTATTGCAGTTTTCGTAATTTCTTTCACAGGCTGCACTTGAATCAGGACATGGTATTTCATGTCACCGGTCCTGGCAATTGCACAGTGTTGTGAAGGGCATTGTGGAAACCACACCAGTCTTTGTATTTGCAAAGACCCTAAATATGTATAACTTCTTTGCATATGCAAATAATACATTTGCATTACTGAGGGAATGAAATACACTTGTTCCTTAATGAAAAGGAAAAAACCTGTTTTCATCTGTGGCAAAGCAGGTACTTTGTAGAAACAGCGCCCTAGCACCCCCTATTGGCGAACCACCATTTGAAGCATCTGATCAACAATGCAATTCAAATAATGACCCCAATTGCTGTTGCTGGGTTGCAGAAGTCACTTGCTCTAGCATTGTGATCTCATGAGTACAGCCTGACCTCAAGACCAGGGCCGGCCTTAGGGCAGGGCGGGTAGGGTGACCGCCCGGGGTGCCATGCTCCCCAGGGTGCCATTAGCCCCCCGCCACGCCAGCTCGGGGGGACTCTTTCAAGGGCTCCATGAGCTGGCATAGTGGGAGAAGGCATGGCAGGCACCCTTCTGTTATTAAATGCGCCCACAGCAGCAGGGCACATTTAATAACAATAGGGTGCTGATATACAGATGATTAGCTCCCCGCTCCGACGTGAGAGCAAGGCGGTTTTCATTGGAATAGGGCGCTCATGCATTAGCATGAGCGCCCTATTCCAGTGATTAACTGCCTGCCAGGCGCCGGACCTGGGCATTGTGAGTTGGGGAATGTGTTAGAATGCACACGATTGTGAGTACTCTGAAGCCCTCCTATAGACAAGGCAAATGTGTACTCAAGTTGTTTGTGATGGGATGAATGGACTTTAACACCTATGCTATCAAAGCCCTCGCAGGACAAGGCCACGGTTTTGAATGACGCAGGTTCGCAGGAGACGCTGCCTGACGACACGTAGCACGTTTGCTACTTCCACGTTTCCGGGCCTATAAAATCAGAGTTTCGGACCCTCTGCGGCAAAGCTCTCACAGGACAAGGCAGCAGTGTTGAACAACGCAGGTTCACAGGAGACACTGTCCGACGACACGTAACACCTTTGCTACGTCCACGCTTCCGAGCCTATAAAATCTGAGGTTCTGACCCTCTGCAGCAAAGCCCTCGCAGGACAAGGCCGCTGTGTTGAATGACGCAGGTTTGCAGGAGACACTGCCCGACAACACGTAGTACGTTTGCTACATCCACGCTTCTGAGCCTATAAAATCTGAGGTTCAGACCCTCTGCAGCAAAGCCCTCGCTTGACAAAGCTGCAGTGTTGAATGATGCAGTTTTGCAGGAGATGCTGCCCGACGACACGTAGCACGTTTGCTACATCCACGCTTCCGAGCCTATAAAACCTGCGGTTCGGACCCTGTACGGCAAAGCCCTTGCAGGACAAGGCCAGAGTGTTGAACGATACAGGTTTGCAGGAGATGCTGCCTGACGACACGTAGCACCTTTGCTACGTCCACGCTTCCGAGCCTATAATATCTGAGGTACGGACCCTCTGCAGCAAAGCCCTCGCAGGACAAGACTGCTGTGTTGAACGATGCAGGTTGCAGGAGACGCTGCACAATGACACATAGCACGTTTGCTACGTCCACGCTTCCGAGCCTATAAAATCCGAGGTTCGGACCTTCTGTGGCAAAGCCCTCGCAGGACAAGTCCACAGTGTTGAACGACGCAGGTGTTTGGCGACAAAGGGGTCTGCAGCGCAGACAGTGAGCATGGACGACTCACCCTCCTGTCTGCAGCCGCCAGTTGTTCTGCACTTCTTAGCCCCTCCGACTGTGCCTCTCCCCTGACTGTGTCCCCCTACCCATGCAACCTGCCCCTCTGCCCTTGCCCCATGGCCGGATGCACCCCCTTCCCTGTTGATTCCTACCTGCGCTGCCCCCTCCCTCCCCTCCTTGAGTTCACCTCTTGCCCCTTCCATCCTTGTCTCCCCCCATGCATCCTCTCCCTGTGTGGTTCCCCCGCATTCCAGGATCGCTTGCTCTCTTAACCTCTACCATCCTTGCCTGTTCACGCTGCGTGACCCCAACCGGTGTGGTCCTTCGCAATCCTTGATCGCATGTTCTTCTGCACCCCTTCTATCCTTGCTATGCCCGCGCCTGCACGTCCTCAGCCCACGTGGCCCCTCGCAATCCTTGATCGCGTATGTTTCCCCGCACCTTCCATCTTCGGCTCGCTAACACCCATGCGCCCCGTGCGCGGCCTTGCTACCCTGCAGTCCCCCTCCACCCCCTCCCTTTTTTCTTCCCCTCCCAGACCCTGTTGCTACGCTTTGTTGCTCCGTGTTTCCTCTTTTGGGCCCCTTTTTGCTTATTTCACTGTTCCTGTATTTGCTTTCTTCGACTATTGTTGTTTGTACTTCCTACCTCAATTTGTTTGTCACTCTTCTCTGCATGTTCCCTTTGATCACTGCTCATTATCCCTTTGATCACTGTTCATGTATCTAGTCCTCGCTCTGCTTTGGTTGTTCCCTGCTTTGTCCTTCTCTTTCAGGTTGTTCCCTGCTGTGTCTGTCTCTTTCAGGTTCCCTCGTTCTGCTGTATACTTCTGCCAATTTCTTTATGTTTTTGTTCACGCTCTCCTTAGGTTCCCTTGATGTATCATTCTGTTCTAGCCCCTGCTCTGCCTGGTTGTTCCCTTGCTGTGTCCATTTTTCTTTCAGGTTCCCTCGTTCTTACTCTGGCACTGGTTTGTTTTCACTTCTACTTGACTGCTCCTCTTTGTCCCTTGAGCCCATCGTCTAGTTAGCTTTATTTTACTAACTTGTTCTTGTATTTTGGTCTTGTCTGCTTGCACCTCTTCTCTTGGGCCCTACCCTAGTGTCTCCACCTCCCCCTTACCGCCGCCTCTCTCCTCTTTCCCCCACCTCTGAATCCTCTATGGTGCTCTCTGTTTCTCCTATCTTCTGTAACTGCTTCTCTATTGACTATCCTGTCCTTTCACTAAGTCTGGTAGGAATCCTGGTCTCCAACCCAGGCCTCCCGATCGCTGATACCTATACCAGTGCTTCCTCCAGACAGACCCTCACTGACATCCTCTGTGTCGTTCCTTCGCCAGACCTATGGACTCCACATATGGTCTCTGTGCTCTCTCCTTTTTCGTCCTCTCCCATTAATGGCAGCACCTGGTTGGAGGCCCTCCTGACCCCCTTCCATTCCTCTAAGATCATCAGTAATGTTTACCTAAATGGCACTGTCTTGGTCCAAGGCCCTCAGGACAACCTCCTCCACTTTGATAGATGCTTTTCGTGCCTTATCAACTTCCTTTCCTTCTCTCCCCTCTCCAGCTCCCTTGCCTCCTTCCTCTGCCACCTCTCTGGCAACCTCTTCCTCCTCATTGGCTACCTTGCCCTCTCCTCCTTCCTCTTCTGCCCTCCCTCAGGCTCCTTCTACACTTCCGCAGGGTGTACCTCTGACGTGTGCCCCTCCCCGGAAGTCTTTCAAGGGTGGCAACCTTCTCCACATTGCCACTCTCAACTCTTGCTCAGCTGTCAAACACTCCTCTGACATCTGCTGCCTCCTGGAAGAACTTGACCTTGATGTTCTGGGTCTCACTGAGACATGGTTCACGGCCAGCTCTGTCACGGGTTTTGGCACTCTCCTTCCTGATGGCTACACGATCCTCTCTGCACCCAGATCCAACCGTTCTGGTGGGGGTGTAGCCTTGATCTTCCCAGAGTGGATTCCTGCCTCCATCATTCCTATGCAGGCCTACTCCTCCTTTGAATGCCTGGTCCGCAGGCTCTCTCTCTCCTGGCTGCTCTCTCACTGTGGCCACTATCTACCGGCCACTTGGTCAGGTAACCTCCTTCTTCTCCGAGTGGGCAGACCTCTTCTCCTCCTTCCTCGCCTCAAACACTCAACTCCTCCTCCTTGGAGACCACAACATCCACCTGGATGCTTCCTGTCCCTCCTCTGTACTCTTTCGTGACCTGTGCAACTCTCTTTCTCTCTCTATTCTTCCCTTTGGCCCGAATCACTCTGCAGGGAACACTCTGGATGTTCGGATCTCCTCAGACCTCCCCCTATCTAACCATCTCACCACTCCTCTCTCCTGGAGTGACCACGTTTTCCTCTCCTCTCATCTCTCTCTCTCTCTCTGTCCCTCAGGCTGAACCTACCCCCACACTACTACCCACCTTCTCAGTCATCCAACCCAAGAAGCGTGTGTCAGTTGAGGCTTTCGCTGCCACTTTCTCTCCCCCTCTTGGACCTCTGACTGACTCACATCCTGACACAGCTCTTTCCAACTTCCACTCTTCTATTTCTGACACTCTTGATGTACTTGCATCTGTCATGAGGATCCGCTTGAAGCCCAAAGCCAAGTGCAACTCTTGGTACAATGCACCGTTAAACTCAGGTTTAGGGTGGCTGAGAGGAAATGGCCGACATCTTGTGCATCCTATGACAAACTGTCCTGCCGCCTACTCCAAAGGCAATACCGACTCTGTCCTCACTAAGAAGAGAGCTTACATCCAAGCCCGCGTCTCTGAGCATCTAACAATTCGGCCGAAATCTGCAAGGATCTGGCCCATCCTGCTGCAGTCTCGACCTTTTCTGTCCCCTCACAGGCTCTCTGCATGGCCTTGACTTCACATTTCATCTCTAAAACCCAGGACATCCTGTCCACCCTCTCATCTTCTCCTCCTTCTCCCTCTACTTTCTCCTCCACCTCTGGCCTCCCTGCGGCCACCTCTCCTCCCTTCTCTGCCTTTCCTCTGTTCACCCCTGACAAGGTTTCTAGATAGGTCTGATCTATGAAAGTGTCATTAAAACAGGTTCTTCCCTGTTTATCCAAAACCATCAAGAAACACATTGACACCCCTGCTCCAGCCTTGGCCGACTTTTGCAATCACTCTTTCACCACTGGAACCTTCCCTTTCCCCCTGAAGCACTCTCTTGTGCACCCTCTTCTTAGGAAACCCTCACCCGACCCCTCCTGTCCGGCCTACTATCGCCCGATCTCCATTACTCCGTTCCTGGGCAAATTCTTTGAAAAGCTGGCCATCTCCCAGCTTAATCTTCACACTGAATCTGTTGGTTGTCTCCACGACCATCAGTCTGGCGTCAGAGCAGCCAGAAGCATGGAAACTGCTCTCCTGAACATCTGTGAAGACCTGCTCTGTAACCTCAATGCCAATCACCCCTCTGTCCTCATCTTGCTCAATCTCTCTTCTGCTTTTGACAATGTCAACCATGCCATCCTGCTCAACCGGCTCCATGATAACCTGGGTATAACTGATCAGGCCCTGGCCTAGCTGACCTCTTTAATCTCTGACCGACCCTCCCAAGTCCAACTTGGGTACTTCCGCTCCTCTACCTCACACTTTACCTGTATGGGAGAAAAAGCAGAGACAAGTGTCAAAAATGACTTTGGAGTTATGCAACAAGAGTGAAAGAAGAACATAGAAGTGGAGAAGGTGGAGGAAATAGAAAGGGAGGTAGAGAAGTGAACAGTAGAGGTAGGAGAGAAAAGGATTTCAGATTTTTAGGCATTGAGTTGGAAGACATGAGCGTGCATCCAGGTTTGGATGGCGAGAAGACAGGCAGTAAAAGAGATTCAGAGAAAGAAAACATTTAAACAAAGATCCGAGAATTAGCCACATAGAAATGGGAAGATAGACCAAAGGACAAAACAGTAGAGGAAATAGGAGAGGTATACAAGGAGAAGAGAAAGCTGCCAAGAACCGAGCAAAGGAAGTGATGCAGATTGGGAACCAGCCCAGGAAATGGAAAATGATCAGTCAGATAGATAGGAGTGGGACCATGCAGAGAGAACTCAAGAAACCCAGTGCTGAAAGAGTGGAAAGAAGAATAGTGGGCTCAAATAGAGCAGAAAGATCATACAGTATAGGAATTCAAGATAGCTTGGAATGACGGGAAGATGGAAGCGAGATAAAATACACTTAGAAGCATAGTTTTAATGGAATGAAAAGCACAAACAACCCCAGATTGATTCTGCGGGAAGCGAGAGTGGTGATTGAGGTAAGCTGAGACTTGAGAATAGATAATGCGTTCAATCATTTTAGACATAAAGGGAATATGTGAGAGGAGGCCATATTTAGCAGGAAGAGAAGGATCAAGAGAGGGCTTCTTTGAGATAGGGAGGATAACTGCCTGCTCAAAGTCAGTGGGGAAGCCAGATGTAGTGTGAGAAGTATTAATAAAAGAGGTCGCAATTGGAAGTAGAGGAGGATAAATTGGAGGAATAACAAAAGATGGTAAGGGGTGAAGAGGAAAATCTGTGAGATGGGCTTGAGATAAATAAAAAGCAGTGTCAGATTCTAAAATAGGGTAAGTCTTAGGAAGGATATTCAGGGGAAAGAGAAAGGAATGTTGCGGGATAACCTTATGAGAAAAATAGCTAAATTAGTATGTGAGAGGGGAGGTACAATAAGTTAATGAAATGGAGGAGAGTATCAGATGTGATTGCAGAGTTGAAACAAACTGCAAGGATCGGGAGAGTAAGAGTGGATACATTCAGAAAAAAAATTGTTGCAGCTACCAGAGAAAAGCCATAAGAGGAGTGTAAACAGTAAAGGTTAGAGGAAGAATTCGATTTTTCGGCACAATGGAGGGAAGCTCTGAGAAAGGAGGTCAGACATGAGCCATGGTTTCAGAGGTTTGCGAAAGGGACAGAGGCATTGAGCCAGTTAGAGAAAATATAATGTAGAGATACAACCTGGAACGAGAGCGGACACAGCAGAGTTAGCTGAGAAAAAAGAAAATTCTGCAAGAGAGTGAAATGCATCAAGATATATATAAATGAAGGCAGCAGCATTAAAAGATCTGAGATTCCGAAGAGGAATGCTAGCAGAAGAAGCGAGAGGATCAGTAGAAGGAAAGGGAAAGTAGAGAAGCAGATGGTCAGAAGAGAAGCAAGGAGTATTTGTGATAGGAGAAACAGCAGGAACACAAGAAAGGATTCGGTCTCAGAAGGAACCCTCTATATCAGGCAGAGGTGAACAGTATTGGATACGCTGGTAGGAATCATGCAGAGAAAGAAAGGGTGAGGATGCATGAGTAGTCAATAGCAGAAGACTGAAGTCGCCAAGAAGGAAGAATAAGGAATCAGAAGGAAGACAGAAAGAAGGAAATAAAGAAGAGAAGATAAATCCTCACAAACGAATGAAAAGGGGTCAGGAAGATGGTAGACAGCCAAGTAAGAAAAAGGCTAGGGTTTAAAGAAGGAATCAAAATGATATTCGAAAGGTGAAAAGTAAAGGACAGAAAGAAAAAGAGGTGATAAAAAAGAAGAATGAAAGGGAATGCCAGTCCTGCCCCCTCTATGAAAATAGTGTACAAAAAGATAAGCGAAGCATTTGAGACAGTGGGCCTCATTACGAGCTTGCCGGTCCGGATACAACTATACCGGTAAGCTTCCGGTTCCGTTGTATCCGGACCGGCAAACTCCGAGTTGTGCTCGCGGGTGCCTTTCATTCCGCCAGGACTGACCCGGTGGAATGAAAGGCACCCGCGAGCAGAGCATGCCTGTAGCACAGGCACCATTATGAACAGTGCCGGTGCTACAGCCATCCCCATTCCCATTGAGCCATATGGGGCTCAAATGGGAATGGGGATCACCTGATTTCGGCACCCGCAAAAGGGCAATTACCGGGTCCGCCGGGGCCAGAATACCCCGGTAATTGCCCATTCGCGGGTGCCGGACTTACTTGCAAGTTTGGAGGTAGCCCTGCCGGCTTCACCAGCAAGGCTACCTCCAGCCTTGTAATGAGGCACAGTATCAGTGGGAAATAAGCAGGTTTCTATTAAACAAAATAAGTACAAATGAAATTGGAAGTATCTAAGACCAGATGAGGTTTATTACATGCACAAAGCCCTATGTGGTTGTTAGTGCTCATCAAGCCTTTGGTAAACTGACTTGCAAGACTTTCAAACCATTTTCCAGTGATTCAAAGTGTTTCGTGACTCAAAATACAGGTCTTTATATAGGGCAGAGCTACTGCTCATATCTCAAACTGACTCAAATCAATCGCATCATAAATTGGTTTGGAGCAGTTCGAATTGGCTCGAGCATTTACACTGTGGGTTGTCCGATTCGACTTGCGTGCAGTTCGAACTTAATTGGTTCCCGTCTAGCCAATAGACCTGTATTATTGCAAGTGGATTACAGCTTTTTCTAATAGGCATATCAATTTGAATCTGCTGATCCTTTTTGAGCCATGGGAATCTAATGACTCGAGCTTTGTTTAGTTGGCGCAACCTAGTAAGAGAAAGTAAAAATGAATAATAAACTTAGTGGATGCACAATCATTGTGGTGCAATACCTGGGCATGTACCCGTTTTGCATGTTCCTCACAATGACTTGAGAGGGTTCGGAGTGGAATTTCAGGTTTATGAAGCCTTCACTTATTCTCATGTTATTCTGGCATCACCAATGCACACAGCATGGGCTGCAGCTAGTGCAAAGAGACCAGGAGCAGCACATCTCCCCCTTCCTCCTGATCATTTTGGTACTCCAGAGATACTTTCCTCATGTGCTCCGTAAACTCGCTTCAAGTGACGCACACTGATAGGTATCTTCTGCCTCCCTGGATGTCTGTAACTTCGTCCCACCACAAGTGTCACTTGAGCGTGTATAGCAAGGTATGCTGAGGGATTCTCTGCTTCTCCCTGCAGATCAAGAGATGTTATCTCATATTGTGTCCCCCTGAATGTGCACCCAAATGTCACCAAAGAGCACCTGCAGAGTTCACTCAGTTCAAGAGATGGACTCTGATAGTTATCTCCTGCCTCACTGAAGGTCTGTAACCTTCTGCGCCACAAGTGTCACATCACTGTCAGCACAATGGCACAAGCTGCGCTCAGGAATTTGCTGGACCTCCCTGTACCTAAGTGCTTCCCTGGACATGTGTACTGATCAATCAGTTCAAGGTGGACACTGACAGCCTTCTATAACTTGCCTCCCTGAAATGTCTGTAACATCCTCACATCATCTGTGTCACGTGAGCAAGTCTCCAACAGCACATGGTGCGCTGTGAATGTCCCTGCTCCGCCATGCACTGGAGTGTCATCCAAGAACCCCTGCGTAGTTGACTCAATTCATGAGATTGTTAGTCCCAAATTTGAGGCTTCTGCAAATAAATGAAGAAACACCAGTCACAAACAAATATATAAAAATAGTTTATTATCCCTTAAGTGGACCCAAATTCATCAATTCATGTGTACAGACAGAGAGAAGGTGAGAAAAGGCATGTGGGAGTGCGCCTACCTTATACAGATTCTGACAACATGGTGAATTTGTTCTGGTCCATCATGTGATGACAGTTCACGACCTGCGAACTTGGGTATTTTGCTATGGCAACACATGTTGCAGCACTCTGCATCATCTCTCAAACACTTTACTGTCTGGGAACAGAGCAGAGTGGGGTGTAGGAGTATATCTTGTTCCTAACACAAGGTAACATTCCTCGTGCTTCATTATCTATGTTGTTTCCAGACTAAAAGGCCCGTCTGCATTTCGACTCAGTAGCTCGGGTTTTTAGCAATACATATGGCATGAATTGTGTTTCGGGACGTACGTTCACAATTAGCTGTGGAAAGTCAAGAGAGTCAGGAAGACAGGAAGGCACCTAATTTACAGACTATCTATGTTTGTGTCAGTTCTTCAAGGCTCTAAGTTAAAGACAAACAATGTACTCAGCAGATTTAGCATTCCTGTGCAGGGGAATGTTTGAAAAGCTTTCGGAGTGGTGACTTTGTGAATCATTACCGTGTTAGGAATGAAAACCCAGGAAAGTGAGCAAAACTATCAAGATGGAGTTCGGGAAGTGTGATGGCACAATTCAATGTGTATGCCCTTAGGCCAATATAACACAATACAGAATGGACATGCTTTTACAAAATGGACACTGATAGTTATCTCCTGCCTCCCTGAAAGATTGTAACTGTTATGATTACAAAGCGAAGATTCAATAAACACAGTGATACAGTGGATCCTTACCTGGAAAAGAGGTGTCTCTGATGAAGAAGTATGGGATCCTTCCACACTTCACACCAGCCCCTGGGGGTTGGCACCAGTGACAGGGGTAGAGCCTGGTAAACCCTCCTGGGGAATGAAACCCAAAGTACTCTGGTGGGTTATTCATGGAGAGTCCGGAGAGTAGACAGCAAGAGTAGAGGCTCATCAAGTCTCAATGTGAATCATCAGCGTATTGCTGCCCAAAGACTGAACACTGGCTTGGAGACTCAAATGGAAATACCTCATACGAAAGGTGTAACATAAAAATCCCCCAAGAAGTAAGGATGGGTAGAAACAACAGTAGGTGGCTAACCACACTAACACAGAGAACTGTGTGCTCTCAGCATGTTAATTGTAGAAATGGCACAAGTAAACAAAGGAAGATCAAAGAGAGGAGGCAGTGGGAGGAGCCGATGTAAAGTAACTGGAGCGTTGTGGGGAATTCTCCGAGCGAGAGACTCTTTCGGATAAAGTACTATGATTGCATGTGATGGAAAAGTGCTGCCACAACGCTGCCGGAGAAACAGCAGCAAGAAGGAAAGGCAGCAAGTTGTGAGAGAACGCTTGTTGTTTCAGGAGCCTTTTCACTGGGGAACATGTTGTGCAGCAGCTCCAGGATCCAGAAGTGGTGAACGGGAAGCACGCCGGAAATCGTAGTCGGAGGCAGGCATCCCACGATGAATTAGCACTTGAAAGGAAAGTTAAGAAAGGAAAGGCAAGGCATGAAGGTAGATGGGAAGGGTGAAATAGAAGTAACTAGGAATAAACAGGAAAGCCAGGAACAAGATGAATACTCACAGTAGCGTTTGAATGAAGATAGAAGCAACACACTTAGTTGTGGTGGAGAAAGCTATTTATACACTTGCACTCTGTTTGCAAACTTCTGGCTTGTGTGGAAAATGTCGGCAGCCATATTGAAATACACTAGTCTGGTGTTGTGAGTTAGATCCTGTGACCCATTTCGGCGCCATTTTGAAAGGGGCATGTACAGCTCTTATGCCTCTTGTTCTCCACTTCTTCCATAGGTGGCCAGGTAGAATAGTGATGCATGGCAGTAACTTTCTCCCACCACGCGTGTCATGTCAGCATTTCAACATGATAGCTCTGCTAAGGGATTTTCTGCTCTGCACCGGGTGTTGTCCTAGGACACGTGCTCCATGTGTTCACTCATTTCTAGACTCATTATGACTTGCCTCCCTGAAGGTAAGATCTGTTACTTAGTCGTGACAAGTGAGACTTGTATTTTCTTCATTTTCCAATAAGTCTCACACAAAATCCAAAGTCTTGTGTGTGTATCCCACACACCAGACTCCCAAGCTGATCTCACTCTCATGGATTCCCTTCTCTACGCTGATGCCACGTGGGCAATTAACTGGTAAATAACTGAATGTGTCACACAGCACAATGAAACTATTTTCAAAAATATGCAAATAAACTTTTTAAAATCCATCTCCCAAACGTTCACACCATCCCCACATCGCCCAACATTTCCATCCACTCAAATACTCTATCACTTTCCAAAAAGTCAGTAGCATGCCCCCACAAAAAGGTCCTGCTTCTCTTAAAACTGCCCAAAGACTGCTTGAAGTTCAACCACATGGCGCCTTAAGCCGGTCAAGTGGCACAGCGAGTAGAGCGCCCGCTTTGACACCCGTGCAGAGCCTGTTAACGGGCCAAACTCAGCCTTTCATCCTTCCGAGGTCGATAAATGAGCACCACACACCGTGGGTAATAATAAGCAGCGCTCAGATACCTGAGGGTTTGTAGCGCTATATAAAAGCCTAATTATTATTATTATTATTACATAGCCAGCAGGTTCAAACATGTTGTTCAAACTTTTCCTATGTTCAAACCTGGTTTGAACTCCCTCCCCCCCACCTGAAATTCGGGTGGTTTGCAGTTCACACCAATACATTTGCACTGGTTTAGTGGGTGTCGGTGTTGCACCCTTTAGAGCTGTTGGCCTTGGGTTGATACATCTATGTATAAAATAGCACTGCCCTGTAAGACTATGACAATTTCCTCATATGAAGCAAAAATCAAGCAATAACACGAATATGTACGCCCATAATGCATTTCTATGTGGTACTGATCTTGAAGTTTAGTTCCACATTGGAGGTAGATGGGTTTCTTTTTTCGTGATTTTTTTAAAAACAGCATAATATTGATGGTTAATGGAAAACATACCCCATTGCTTCAATCTCTACAGCACTGACATCCACAATGAGGGTGACATACAGTGGGCCTCATTGCAAGTTTGGTGGAATTTCCGTGGTAACTGCTGAAATACAGCCAAACTAAATTACTGTTACTGCCACTTGGTCCTGTTGAGCTACCATGGGATTACAACTGGTGATAATTCCCCATTTTAAGAGTCCATAGGACCCCATGGGGATTTCTGGTACATTTACCGCTGGTGGCATAACCATGTGGTAAATCCACCCATTTTCGGTAGTAAAGTGGAGAATTTACCTTCAGCAACAAGCTGGAGGTGAATCTTCTACTTCTCATCCGAAAATCAGCAGATTTACCGTTCAGTAGACAGCCAGCGGTAAATCTGCCCAAAATTATAATTTGGCGGTGTGGTTTTCATGCATTGCCATCCTTATAATGAGGTCTAGTATGCATTTGCATCCCTGAGAGCTGTCAGTCTGCGGTTGATAAAGCCAATTATAAAATAGCACTGAAAGGCAGAGGTTCTCATTATGAGTTTGTCTGTATTCCGGTGGTAAATTCCACAGAAATACTGTCAAACTCAATTACCGTTACTGCCTTGTGGTCCCGTGGAGTTACCATGGGATTGCAAGTGGTGGTAACTCCCCATTTTTGGAGTTCATAGGACTTCATGGGGATTTTGGCCAGATTTCCTGCCAGCAGAATTACTGCATGGTAAATCTGCCGATTTTTGGAGGCAAAGTGGAGGATTTACCTCCAACAACCAGCTGGAGGTGAAACTGGTACATTTGTCCGAGAAGCCACTTGCTCTAGCATTGTGATCTCATGAGTACATCCTGACCTCAAGACCCTGAATGGCTCAGAAGACGTTGGATAACAGCCATACCAAAATATACTGTAGAAGCAAAGACTGCCACACATTACTCCACAACAGTGAAAAGGATAACCAATACACCAGAGCAATTATTAATGAGCTGAATGGCATCCACACATGTTTCACTACACACAGATATCTAATAGGTATTCTTTACCACAGAATATGGGGCGAAACTCCCTGCACCCCATTGCTTAACCGCCTAGCTCTCCTTTCTATATACCTAACCTCAACACACCATCTACCTATTTGCGGTAATCAATCATTCAATCATTTGTACTTTTTTATGTAAAAATACCACAAAAATCAGCACATACAGTACACACCAATAAAAATGCAATAAAAGCATCATAACAGAAAAATAATCCAGTGCTAATCGATATAGAATTATTGAAAAACACAGTTACGCAAATCTACATTTAAGATGGGCAGTTTGAATCATTTGCGGTAAACAAAGCAGTTAAAAATGTGGTAAAAGCAAATTCGACCAATTTACTTTCAACCAAAGTGGTGAGCACCAGTATATCATCACCCAGGCAACTGTCAGGCAGGGGCATCTTGAGTGATTTTGGGGCTCGGGATACAGATACATTTGGGCCAATATCACACCAAAGAAATTTAGGGATTCAAGAATTGCTGATCACCCATTTCCCCTTCTTAGTGATCACAACCCATATCTTAATATGCTGCCCTTACAGCACCTTGCTGGAACCCAAACAATACATGTCATTTCAAGAGCAACATACCAGTACATTATGAGGGTACTGTGTTCTAGCAGACACAGAGAACACATTTTAACACAACCCTCCTCTTCCAGGCATGGCTCCTCCCTAACACCTATGTTCATACACCTTCCACTCCTCACCTTAACTGAGACTGGGTGATCTGATCGCCACTGTTTCCTCCACCGGTTACTTGTAGATCCATTGCTGACTGTTGCCCTCCTCCCCTGTTGTTAGATCCCCACCCCCTTGTTTCTCTGCTCCCTAACCTTATTCTTCCCCCTATGATTGTAAAGTGGGCCGTTGCTTCCGGAAGCTAGGTACACGCTCAAAAAATACCCTAATATTAATAATAATACGATGACTGAGATCCCAATCCTATGGAGCAATGATGTCATGAGAAAAGATAAGGTGACTTCTGAGGAAACTCCGTCCATCCACAATATAAGTTATACCTCCATGGGGAGTCAAGGTGATCCTGCCTGAAAACAGATCTCTGACAACCAAAACTGTCACAGTAATGTCAGGGCAATGGGAACTGGTAAGCAGTTTGTCCTACCTATGTGTATAGCCTCTGTTGCTTCACTCAGAGATGCATAAAGGATCATCAAAAATTCAAAAGGGTAAACAGCGCTCTTGAAATGATTTTGCAATACTAGGGACAATCTTGCTATTTCCTTGTGGTTATAATACGTGTCGATGCCCCTTCCCACTACCAAAAAAAATACATAGTAATTAGTATCATCAGAACTCAGAAATAGTGCTTTTCATTGATCTATTTCAGTGATAACACTAATAATGAGCACTCAACCTGCATCTTTACAGTGTAGTTTCTCCAGCGGGTTGTTGACTAGCACGTTAAGCCATTGTATGATGACTCCGCACTCAGGTCTGTAGAGGAATGCACAGATTCCTTGCGCAGAATGATGGCCGACCTCTGTGAAGAAGCCCACCATCCTAGAACGTGTTGATGCTTCTTTGGGTAAGATTTTCAGAGAGGAATTCTTAGGTCATAGTCTTTTGATAATTTGTGATTTCCTGATTTACTTTGAACAGAAACAAAAGGGATGGATTGCCCGGTCATCAGGTCTTTCTGTGGCGTCTTCATCGTCCTCTCTTCAGTTGTCCATTAAGATCTGCCTTGAGTTGGGATTCAGACTGGTTTTCATCCTGGGCTTCCTTTGCACCCAGTTGGTGCTCACGGAGCCCTTGTGCCCAAGATACTTCTTCTAATGAGCCCGTGGCACCAGTGACTCAGGATCATCCTTCCTCCCACATGACCAAGCATCCCACAGGCATGTAAAAGGACATTCTTAGGTCTGGCAGAAAAAATGCTTGCAAGGCAGATGAAATTGAGTAAACTAGAACAATATGTGGATGTTATGTAATGTTATGTTATGTTACACAGCTTTTATACTGCACCAAATCGACCACCGCAATGGTCTCAGAGCATAGGCATATTGTGCATCTAACCGGTGTATCCAGAAATCGCTTCATGGAGGAAAAGTAGCAGGGAGAGGATAATAGGATAGGACACCTCTTGAAATGCCACAAATTTAGGGATGTCGTGATGTAGAAGGAGAAAAGGAATGTTTTTTTACACTTTGCGTGTTTGTGTCGATCCATTAACGTGAGTAATACATCAGTATTGCTGAATGGAACGTAGGTAGTAGCCCTGTGGAGAAACAGGTACAAAATAATAGTGTTTGGTGGCGTGATGCGTTTGAGATGTCTGCAGCACACTAGTTAAATCCTGTCCGCTAGGTGACTCAGAATGACCTTTTACATGTTTCCATGGGGCAAACTATGGAATAGGACATTGGGTCTGCCAATCCAGGAGGCCGCGCGTCTCCCAGCCTAGAATCGACTGTGTGCAAGATAAATGTATGTGTGTTGGATCCCTACAATGGTGGCGCTTGACTTATAAATTACATATTATGGAAGCATTTCCTATGTTCTGTGGAGTCCTACAATAAGAACGAAGAAACAGTCCAATCGTTGTATATTGGTGCCATTAGGTCTTTCATTATAACCGTGGGTGCCGACACATGTTTCGACCATTCGAGGTCTTTATACAGGCAATTGTGATACATTTCTTTTATATATTGTTGTTGGTGTCTTGCCAAAGAAGAGTGGTTGCACTGAGTAGTGCTTCTTAACGCCTTGTTGCCGTGTAGTGTATCTGATCCTCAGTCGGCCGGTCGCAGAATAAAAGGGTAGGATGGGCCGCTATGGATCTGTGATACGTTCCATGATGTCTTCTAAGTCGGGCACTCAGGAAGAGGGGGAAGTATTGGAATATTCGGTTCATATACTTCATCTGATCTAGTGCAGCCTGCTGCATGCCTTGCATGACTGCTACCACCATAAGGCTATGACGTGCTTGTACAACACTTTATGCCACAGTAAGGCCTGCTCACAGCTGTGAGGAGCGCGGAGGGCAGCTTCCAGCCAGAAAGCCAACAACGTGAGAGCTAGTGTCCCCTCAGATCAGCACGACCTGCCCCAAATGGCCAGTTCTAAGGTATGGATAAGTGGGTGACACCAAAGACACTTCCACGTAATGGTGGCTATCAGTACGCAGGTTCTCCGCTGAGGCCACATCACGTAGGCTGCTGCCCGAGCAGTCATTGGGTGCTGCAAGCAAACCTTTGAAGTAACCTGCAGCTTGTGTAGACTGGGTCCCTCTTAGGTAGCCTGGAAATAATTTGCATACAAACTACCCAGTAGGTTTTTTTTAATTTTGCTGTCATATGCTTTAGAGCATGGTTCATATCCTAATGCTAATGTCAAAATGTTTTGTGAGCCAAATGCAAACTCCTGTAAGTAAGACAAAAAGTAACGGTAAATACTGCACACTTGTGGCTTCAACATGTGGCATGTAATTCTCAGAAGGTAATGCTGCTCACTGTGGTGTCTCTTTTGCTTTCTTTCAGAATACAGATATCCCAAATATTTCGACCAGTCTGGCAAACTTAATATGTCAAGGACAATATTGTGTAAGACTACTATTTCTTCTGCATTCTTTCTGTTAGTAACTTGTTGCACGACACGTGTTCGTCTGTAGTGTTCAATAAACCTAGTGGTTGGGCGTGGGAGTGGGAGCTGTACATCCTGGTTCAGGTTTAGACCCAAGCAGTACCTTCAATACCTGAAAGAAATTGATACTTTCCAATTTATGATGTGTAACCTTGTGTGATCTTTTGTCTGAAATACCCACTTACATCTGCTCAATGTAATTCCAATGTGAAGTGGATGTAAAACGTAAGCACCTAAATACCAGTCCTTATGAATACTTAGCTAATGTGCATTTGATATGATGAGTAATTCAGCACCACTAGAGTCTTCTGCTGCAGTTATTTCCTTGGGACTGGACCCAACCTGCACATCTAGCATCATGTTAATCCTCGTAGCACTTAAGGCATGATTCTGAGGTGTATGGAAAACTAGGAAAATGTTCTTGTATGAAAGATGAACACGTTCCCGAAATGTACCATATTCTGTCAAAGTGAAAATGTGGAGGACTGGCATCATAGCATCAACTTTTACATGTGCCTGATTGACAGGCTGACAACAGCCCTATCAACCATCAGGAATGCAGGGGTGGCACACAAGGGATTCTCCTTGCAAAAGCACATAAAAAAAGAAGTTACAATACGGCACCAGTGAGGTACTGTTAAACTCTACTGTACACTTTTCCCATTATAAAGATAGCATTTCCTAGACTGCAGCACCACTTTTCTAGTTTAATGAAATTTTAAGAAATCCTTCTTAAATTAGAAAAGTGGCAGTCTTTTGAGAAATCCTCTTACTGCCACTAGTACACATGTTTCTATCAAAAGGATAGATTTAAGCAGCTTTTACTTGCGGAAAGCACAACATCTCGCCTCCAAACGTTCCACCCACCTTAGAATGGTGGTGATGGAAACTGGAGGGGAGAAAGTCTGCTTCCTACATGACATTTATCATGAACTCAGAATCGTGCCCTCATTGCCTGATTCTGAGGTGTATGCAAAAATAGGAAAGTGTTCTTTCATGATGGAAGGATACTTTCCTTAAAAGTACCATATTCTGTTAAAGTAATAATGTGGTAACCTGAATTCAAAGCCACCACATTTGCATGTGCCTGATTTACGACCCGATAGCAGCTCTGATAACCATCAGGAATGCATACAGGGACTGCAAAGGGATTCTCCTGGTAGAGCCCTGCTTTTTCATGTAAAAATACGGGAGTTAAAATACGACTCCTGTTAGGTCCCGTTCACCTCTACTGCACATTTTCCCTGTCTAAAAATCTCATTTCCCAGACTGCAGCACCACTTTTCTAAATTGCTGAAAGCTTAGCAACACTTCTGCAATTTAGGAAAGTGGCACCCTTTAAAGAAATGCTCCTAGCGTTACTGGTGCACACGTTTATCCCACAATGAGAGATTTTAGCAGCTTTTGCTGCAGGAAAGCATGACATCACCCCTCCGATTCTTCCACCTATCTCAGAATGGTGGTGCTGGAAACTGCAGGGAAAAAGTTCTACTTTCCACACAAAGTTTATCACAAGCTCAAAATCGGGCCCTGAGAGGCCAGTAAGCTAAAACCTACACACTCTGGAGAGTGCAGGGCAGGACTGTAAATGTAAGAGTTAATCTACCCCCCACCACCCATATGGTAGGAATAGTGTATTGGATAATGCGAGAATCCCACTCAGGGCCTGATTCTGAGGTGCTGTCAGGAATCGAGTTGCCCACGTAGTGTAGTGGACGAATTCTTCCACCTGATGCACCCCTCTGGTCCTGTGATCAGACAACCAGAGCGGCAAATCAGAGGAAAGAAAGGATACCAGATGAGACCCTGATGTCGCAATTGCAGACCGCTGCCACAGGATCGATGCTGCAGAAGCAGATTTCAAGACTGCAGGACGAGATGCGTAGAGCAGGAACAAGGTGAACTACAAGCAAGTGCGAGGTTGATCACAATGTATATATGCTGGGCAACCACTCATTCAGAAAACCATAGTAAACAGTTTGAGCTGGGCGGGATCTGGACGTGTAAACGTCTTGCTATGCTGAAGTTGTTATATATATATATATCTTAACCCCCAACCCTTATTCAGTTTACCACAACAAGAAATCCCTCACAGGCTTACCATATCAATGGGCTAGGGTCTTTAGAAGCTCCAAGGAGAGGGACATGGTGAGGCAGGTCCGGAATCCAAGAAAAAACAAACACAACCTAGCCCGACGGCACGAGGACGCCTAAGTATACTGTGGCAGTCTCTAGTCCGTGTACTGATTGAAAAGAGTCACAGTCTCCACATCCATCCTACGCAGCACGGTATCCTAGGAGGTCTTGTTCGTTCGAATCTACAGCAGGAAATAACGAAAGGCACCGTTCAGGAACGGCCGAGTCCATGAAGAGCAACACAACAGTTGAGGTGGAGACAAGGGAGTTCCTTTAGCGGTCCGAGGTCAAAAGCACAAATCCGGCAGCAAAGTAATCAAAGGGCAATCCAAGTAGCAGAATACAATACGCGGTCCAGGTCGAGGGCACAAGATAGTTCCGAGGACAAGCTGGGGATAGGGAAGAGGGATGCAGGTACTGAGGGTCCAAGGACAAGGAAGTAGCAATGGCAAGGAAACAGGAAAAAACGAAAGCAGAGTAGCCACTCTGAGTAGTGCCGCTAATTGCAAATCAGAAGCACCGAAGAGCAGGTGGGAGGTGCTTAAATGCGCATCACGTGATGACGTTACGTGTTGCACGACATTGACGGTGCCAGGAAGATGGGAGGACGTGACGCCAGTGTTGCCATGCCAACTTCCAGGCACCTGGCTGCAGCGTTCTTGAAGGGCTATACGCGTACGGTCGGAGAGCGATTGTACGCGTAGACATGACAGTATCCTCCCTCAAAGGAACCCTCACCCGCCAGGCGGACCAGAAACATGACAGTAGAACAGAGGCATGGACATTTCCTGCAGTTTCCCAGGTACGATCCTCCGGACCGTACCCTTTCCAATCGATCAGATAGAGATGCCTGCCCGGACTAACCTTGGTGTCTAGAATTGCGGCCACCTCGTATTCATCGGACCCCTGCACCATGAGAGGCGAAGGGCGTGAAGGCAGTCTGGCCTCTGGGTGACAAGGTTTTATCAGGGATACGTGAAACACTGGGTGTATCTTCCACTTAGAGGGGAGGTCTAAGCGGACAGCGCCTGGATTGATGATTTCTACCACCTTGTAAGGGCCCACAAACCGAGGCAACAGGGTCTTTTGTCCTGGAATGCGCCGATTTTTTGCAGATAACCACACCTTCATGCCCGGGTGGTATACAGGGGCTGGGGTGCTGCGTGCATCGGCATGTGTTTTGGTTCAAGTCTGGGCCCGCAGTAGCTGTTCTTTAACATAACTCTAGTTGTCTGATAGTTTCTGCAGACAGCCGAAAGCAGCGGGATTGTCTGGTAGCAGATCAGTGATGCTGGGCAAGGAACGAGGATGTTGTCCATATAGGGTAAAGAATGGTGACAAACGTGTTG
The DNA here is from genome assembly GCF_040938575.1 of Ambystoma mexicanum. NCBI lineage: Eukaryota > Metazoa > Chordata > Amphibia > Caudata > Ambystomatidae > Ambystoma > Ambystoma mexicanum. The sequence continues at coordinate 810,431,199 of NC_090925.1, read as the reverse complement.
TGGTATGTAAGGAATTGTTATAGGCAAACTCTGCCATAGGGAGGACATTAACCCATGTATCCTGACGTTGGAAGGTAAGACAACGGAGATATTGTTCCATGGTGGCGTTCAACCGCTCGGTTTGACCATCAGTTTGGGGATGGTAAGCGCTGGAATATCTGCCATTTATGCCTAAGGATGTGGTCAAGGCTTTCCAGAAGCGGGAGGTGAATTGAGATCCACGGTCCGTAATTATAATGGAAGATAGGCCAAATAACCAAAAGACATTCTTCAAGAACAGTTTGGCCAAAGTTGGAGCGGTTGGTACACCACGACAGGGTACAAAGAGTGCCATTTTGGAAAAATAGTCAATAACGTCCCAGATAGTGTCGTACCCCTCGACCAATGGAAGTTCCACAACAAAATCCATAGATATCATCTGCCAAGGAGAGTCGGGTAAAGGCATCGGTTGCAACAAACCTACGGGTTTACCGCGTTGATGCTTGCACTGAGCACACACAGCACAGGTGGCTACATACTCCTTAATATCATGCGCCATAAAAGGCCACCAGCACCACCTTCTTAGAAGATCTAAGGTTTTTTGCACACCCGGATGTGCAGCTACAGAGGAGTCATGGCACCATTGCAAGGCCGTACGCCGGGTGTCTGAGTCAGGTAGGTAGACTTTTCCCTGTTTGTAAGGTAAAGAATGGACGATCTCCAAACCGTGTTTAGATACTTCTGGCGGATTGGTAGAGACCCAATTTTGGATCAAAACCCTTAGGGAAGGACATAATGTACAACCACAGACTACTTGAGTAGGTAACAGTAGCGCATCCTGAAGATTGGCGGGTTCAGGAACTCCATGGAGACGGGAAAGAGCATCAGCCTTAGAATTTAAAGACCCAGGACGATAGGTGATAGTTAAGTTAAACATGGCAAAGAACTCGTGCCACCTGGCGTGGCGTGCCGTGGTACATTTTATTGATTGAAGGGCCAGGAGATTTCTATGATCTGTGAATACTTGGACAGGTTCAGTGGAGCCTAGGAGATGGTGTCTCCATACCATAAAGGCATCCCTAACGGCCAAAAGTTCCCTTTCTGTGATTGTGTAATTCCTCTCATATGGTGTGACTTTTCTGGAATGATAGGCAACAGGGTGCAAACCAGCGGTCTCGGGGCAATGCTGTGACAAGATTGCTCCTAGTGCAATGTCGGAAGCATCGGCTTCCACAATAAATGGCAGGGATGGATTTGGATGCTGGAGCACTGGTGCAGAGGTGAAAGTGGATTTCAAGGTCTCGAAGGCCTGTTGTGCCTTCTGATTCCACTTAAACTCACGCTTGGTGCTGGTTAGTTCAGTAAGCGGGGATACAATAGCGGAGAAACCATGGACAAAACGCCGATAAAAATTGGCAAAGCCTAAAAAAGATTCCAGGGCTTTACGTGTACTAGGACAGGGCCAATCTAATATGGCAGTAACTTTGGACCGACTCATCTCTTTTCCTTGGCTAATGATATTATAGCCCAGGAATTCCACTTCGGATACATGGAACATGCACTTGTCCAATTTGGCATATAGTTTGTTTTCTCTTAACCTTTGGAAAACACTAGAGAGATGAATGACATGAGTAGAGATGGATGGCGAGTAGATCAATATGTCGTCTAAATACACGACTAGATATTGGTCCAACATGTCATGAAATACTTCATTGATAAAGTATTGGAAGGTCGCCGGAGCGTTACACAGACCAAAGGGCATGGCGCAGTACTCAAAAAGACCATACCTGGTTTTAAAGGCGGTCTTCCACTCGTCACCCTGACGTATACGCACCAGATTGTATGCCCCCCTCAAATCCAATTTTGTAAAGACCTTAGCTGAACCCAACTGGTCCAATAGGACCGAAATCAAAGGAATGGGATATTGATTTCGAATTGTGACTGCGTTTAGTGCCCGGTTCTGATGCATGGGCGGAGATCCCCTTCTCTCTTGGGGATAAAGAACATGGGGGAGGCAGCAGGCGAACGTGAGGGCCGTATGAATCCGGACTTTAGAGACTTCTCAATGTACTCCTTCAAGCCCAAGTCTTCCTTTGTGGTCAAGGAATATATACGCCTGGAGGGAATCTTGGCTCCCGGGACAAGCTCAATTGGGCAGTCATAAGGCCTGTGCGGTGGAAGCACATCCGCACCACGGGCGTCAAAGACATCCTGATATTCCTTATATGCCGGTATGCCGGAGGGAGCACAGTGTTAGTAACCGCCCCGATGGTATGAATGTTCTCCAGGAGTGCCTTACTCGGACTGAGAGTATTGACAGGGTTTGTTAGACAATGGTTCTCACAATAGTCTGAGAAAAAGCTAATCTCTCCAGAATGCCAATCCACAGTTGGATTGTGCAATTTCAACCAAGGTACACCAAGAATGACCTTGAACTGTGGTGCAGCTATCAGATCAAACGATATGCTTTCTTGATGACCACACTCCGTCGTCATGACCAAGTTGGTCGTGCGTTCTGTTACTAGACCAGAGCTTAGTGAAGAACCGTCAACTGTGTTCACCACCTCAGGGCATGATTTTGGGACCACTGGTAACCCCAGTTCCCTGGCGTATGAAGCGTCCACATAGTTTCCCGTAGCTCCTGAATCCAAAACCACCACCACATTGAGTTTCTCGAGTTCAACAGTGGAGAGAGAAACCGACAGACAGTAAGGAGTATAAATCGTGGGATCGACAGAGGAACCACCCAGCGTCTGGATCCCTTCAGTCACCGGGTTTTGGCGTTTCCCTGTTTCTTGGTGGGTTTTTTAGGACACTCTCGGAGCAAATGTTCGGATGATCCACAATAACATAAACCATTCTTTCTCCGATGTTCCCTGACTTTGGCAGATAAAGGGGGGCTAACTGCTCCTATCTGCATTGGTTCTGTGGATCCAGAAACCGGTACAGGGTTAGCAAGGGCAACTAGAGGTGTCGCTCTCTTTTCTCCCTTCCTCGCGGCTTGCCGAGAGTCAATCTGGAGAACCAAGTCCAGTAGTTCATTGAAAGCCGTGGGTACTATAGGTACTGTAGCCAAAGTGTCCTTCAAGGAGTCTGATAAACCTTTATAGAACAGAGAGGCCTTCTTCTCTTGGGGCCAACCTGTTTCCACCACAAGTTGATTAAATTTGGCTAAATAGGACAAAAGAGACATGTTTCCCTGCTGAAGAGCAAGCAGTTCTAGGTCAGTAGTCTGTGTGGCGTAACGTGTATCAAACACTCGACTCATGGCGTCGATAAATGCATCACAGTTATAGAGAAGATGGCTCCCTTCCTCCAGCAATGGGTTAGCCCAGGCAACTGCCGTTCCCCCTAAATGAGACAGCAGCAACGCTGCCTTAGTAGTGGAATCTGGAAAGGAGGCAGGGCGGCATAAAAAAATGCAGCCTACATTGATTCAAAAAGGTTCGAAAAGCCTTGGGGTCTCCATTGAAGCGTTCCAGCGGTGCTAGAGGAAACTGGGCAGTCATATAAACAGGTCCAGAACCTTGTTGGGGAGGTACCGCACCTGAGCCGGAAGCAATAGCCGGAGTGGTTGAAACGCTGCTTGTAATTAGTCTATGCGACGTTGCGTAGCTGTATGAGCTGCCGTCATATCATTACGCAGATCGGCCACTAACTGCATGATAGTGGCCAATGTCTCATTGGTATCCATTGTATGGCTTCTGATTATGTCAGGAATCGAGTTGCCCACGTAGTGTAGTGGACAAATTCTTCCACCTGATGCACCCCTCTGGTCCTGTGATCAGACAACCAGAGCGGCAAATCAGAGGAAAGAAAGGATACCAGATGAGACCCTGATGTCACAATTGCAGACCGCTGCCACAGGATCGATGCTGCAGAAGCAGATTTCAAGACTGCAGGACGAGATGCATAGAGCAGGAAATACGGTGAACCTACAAGCAAGTGCGAGGTTGATCACAATGTATATATGGAGGGCAACCACTCGTTCAGAAAACCATAGTAAACCGGTTGATCTGGGCGGGATCTGAACGTGTAAACGTCTTGCTATGCTGAAGTTGTTATATATATGTATCTTAACCTCCTCCCCTTATTCAGGTTACCACAACAAGAAATCCCTCACGGGCTTACCATATCAATGGGCTAGGGTCTTTAGAAGCTCCAAGAAGAGGGACATGGTGAGGCAGGTCCGGAATCCAAGAAAAAACAAACACAGCCTAGCCCGACGGCACGAGGACGCCTAAGTACACTGTGGCAGTCTCTGGTCCGTGTACTGATTGAAAAGAGTCACAGTCTCCACAACCATCCTACGCAGCACGGTATCCTAGGAGTTCTTGGCTGTTCGAATCCACAGCAGGAAATAACGAAAGGCACCGTTCAGGAACGGCCGAGTCCATGAAGAGCAACACAACAGTTGAGGCGGAGACAAGGGAGTTCCTCTAGCGGTCCGAGGTCAAAAGCACAAATCCGGCAGCAAAGTAATCAAAGGGCAATCCAAGTAGCAGAATCAAATACACAGTCCGGGTCGAGGGCACAAGACAGTTCCGAGGACAAGGTGGGGATAGGGAAGAGGGATGCAGGTACTGAGGGTCCAAGGACAAGGAAGTAGCAATGGCAAGGAAACAGGAAAAAATGAAAGCAGAGTAGCAACTCTCGTAGTGCCGCTAATTGCAAATCAGAAGCACCGAAGAGCAGGTAGGAGGTGCTTAAATGCGCATCACGTGATGACGTTACGTGTTGCACGACGTTGACGGTGCCAGGAAGAGGGGAGGACGGGACTCCAGCGTTGCCATGCCAACTTCCAGGCACCTGGCTGCAGCGTTCTTAAAGGGCTATACGCGTACGGTCGGACAGCGATCGTACGCGTAGACATGACAGGTGCATGCAAAGTTTAAAAAGTGTTGTTCCCTTGAGGAACAACGCTTTTGTAAATTGCCTCAAATTCATTTCAAACCAGAAAGTGGAGGATTACATTATAATCCCCCACTTTCAACCAACATGTGAATGCCGTGCTTTACTGCTGGACAACTCCCTTGCCACCCACCATAGTTGCATGGCAGTGGCTGCAAGGGTGTTCTACTGCCTTTACTATCCATTAGTGCAGATACAAAAAGGTGCTGAAGACTGGCACTTGGAATGTATCACCAGCGAAAATAAACAGGCAGGCTTCATTCCGGAGTATAAAGTATGCAGAAACTGGCAAAAAGATGGCAACGTAAACCGCACAGAAGCAGATGTTATTTCCACAGAGGCGGTTCATCCATAATGAGCGAGGGGGCTTCAACCCACCGGGTCTTGGCCCCCTCTCGCCCGTTATGAAGGAGCTGGCTGCCAAGGACCCAGCCCAGTGAAACACTGAGTGCTCTGAGTGCTCCTGGGCTGGCTGAACTGTCAAAGGGAAACATAATTCAGTACCCCAGCCACACAAGCTCAATGAGCCATGCAAGGCTTGGGCAGTTTGGCTTCCCCAGCCTTGCATCGCTCATTGGAAAGTTGATACATATTGTTAAAAGTTGTTAATTGCTTTTTCAATTTGTTTTAAAAAAGTAACATTGCTAGAATTTTAAGTGATTTATAGTTTCTACATTTTCGTTTAACTTTCATATGGCCTCATTACGATCCTGGCGCTAATGGATTAACGGCGCCGTACAAGGCTGCGGCGCCGTTAACCCATTAGCGCCTGATTACGAGGTCCCTTTGCGGGACCCGACCTTAACGGCTGGTCTACACCAGCCGTTAAAGTAGGGACCCGCAAAGGGACCTTGGCGCTAAGTACGGTACCGCAATTTGCGGTACCGTACTTAGCGCCTTCCCCATTCCCATTAAGCCCTATGGGGCGAAAATGGGAATGGGAAAGGGCCATGGTTCAATGGGGAATTACCGCCCCGCCAACCTTGGAATGGGGTGGTAATTCACCATTGAACCATGGCGGACCCGTTACAACACCGGCACCAACCATGGTGCTAATAGCGCCATGGTTTAGCGCCAGTGTTGTAATGAGGGCCTATCTGCAAAAATGATCTTCTCTTGGTATTGAATTTCTAGGGGCCAACAACTTCCATTGTTTTCAGTCTATTACACCCTGTTAGGCAGAATCCTATGCAGTTCCCTTAGGGAGCACTACAGAAGATTAGGACTACAGGTATATGCAATAAATCCCCTTTGGTATCAGTCTGTACCACACAGATTTAGTTGGTAGCTGTGGCTGAGCAGCCAGACTTATCTCAAGAGGGAGATGAGCAGTATTCAGGGTTTACATAGTAGGGCTTCAGTACTATGGAGCAATGAAACACTGACCAAAGCTTTGTATTAAAAAGAATATATATATATTTATTTTATACACTCTAAAGTTCAACACACAAATCACTATTATCAAGCAAGTTAAAACAGCCAAGAAAAGTATATAGAACTCCCTATTTAAATTGTAGACAAGTTTGAGCAAGAGCGAAAACTGTGCAAAACGGCACAGTGTAAACCAAGCAGGAATGGCACTCTAACAATTTCTCAAGAGGGAGGGAAAGGACAAGTTATACAGGAATATACTCTTAATCACACCAGCAACACTTCCCAATAAGATTGTGAACATGTTAGGCAAGGCAGTACTTCAGCATAAGCAATACTTAGGTGAAAACCGAGCCAAATGGCACTTTACAATATTAAAAAGGAGGAATAAAAAGGTGGTTATAAGAGTGTTAGGTGCACCAACACATTTCTTGATGAGAAACAATCAAGAGAAGGCAGTTGTAACAGATTTAGCCAGAGTCAATAGGCCTGTGCCAGAGTCAGTGGTACAAGGCAAAGTGCCCAGGATCAAAATGTTCTAGTAGCTGCAGTCAAGTCTTTGTTTAACGATTTGAAAAGATGGTTGCAGAAGGTAAAAGATAATGTTAGAGGATAGGGGCAGCCAACCCAGTAGGTAAGTAAAGGATTTAAAGCACCTTTGGCAGTACCCAACGAAACGGGAGGCCTGGCGGAACAATGTACATTGAAAGTGGAAGAGACTCCTGCGGTGGTGGTAGTTCCTGGCAGTTCCTGCAGTTCGGGAGATCCAGCAGAGGAAGAGAGGCTCTCGTTGTGGAGGAAGGTTTGAGTTACTGCACGGCCCAGGGATGAAGCCAGCAGCGGTGCTGCCAAAATGAACAAAAGGTACGCTCCTTTAAATCGCGGTTGTGGTGGACGGGTGCCTGGCTATCAAGGTCTCCGAATGCAGGGCACTGGCGATTCAACCAAGGCAGGTCCTGGAAGGCGATTGTAGAACTGGTTGGCCCCCACCAGCTCAAGGGAAGAACACTCTTGCAGGTGAAGATCTTCTCGAGTCGCTGGAGAAAAGTGGTGAGGATCGGCAGAAGGGCTTCACCGGTGGTTCAGTCATTGCAGATGTCTTCAGCTTCTCTCCTCTTCGGGTTTCTAGTTCCAGTGGCGACGTCTTGTCCTCCAGTCCTCAGGACCCTGCTTTTATGCAGCAAGACCCAGATTCATACAGCCTAGCTGTCACTCACTGTTATGACCTCTCCTTGGTCATAGGGTTGACTCATCAAGGACATTCGGGATACCCAGGCCAGGTACTCTTAATGGTTACTTTATTAGCTTCTTAGTTACAGGATCAGATGTCATTGAGATATCAAGAGGATCAGGGATAAGAGCCCCACTGGCTCCCACCACCCAGGCTCACATATTGTAACTGCCTGGGTTAGGACCATTTCAACTCCAAACATTCTAACCTCATACTCCACACTCACAGCCTACATTCTGAGAATGACATCAGTCCTGGCACAGCACACATGCAGGAATAAGAGCCAACCCTAACACCTACTTTCCTACAACAAACAAACACATCTCAAGCCCACCTGGAGGAAGCCAACCCTAACACCTCCTCCTCTTAAAGAAAAGCAAACCCACTACCACACACTCGCAAACAACAGAACACTCCTCACTCTCAACCATGTTCCACAAACACCCGGGAAATTGTACCAATAGGCGTAACTAACATTCCACGACAGACCCAGCCGCCACAACTAACCCTCCTAACCAATCAAAACAACACAGTTCACCTTCCATTCCCCCCCGCCACAAAGGAACCTCCAACTGCCACTTTCGAGCACCAACCGCCCACCTCGGGCAAACACAACAAAACACTACCACAGCCTACCAAACCAGACAAGTCACCTTCCGTTCCCACCTGCCACACAGGAACCTCGGACGGCCACTTCTGAGCATTAACTCCCAAAATCGGGAAAAAACCAGGTACTATCGTAACAACACAAAACACTTACTAACAACCCAACAATCTACCTGGGTCAACAAAGAACCATAGTCTTAACTCATACCGCTGTTAAATCCCATCAGGAAATCAAGCAAACACTCGACACACCAAGACACCAATCACTCACCCAATCACACCAATAAATAAAGGCAACTAGCTGTCACTAAAACAACCACCACCAGCACTAACTACAAATGTTGGCCAGACACCTGAGCCCTTCTAAACAATACAAATCACCCCAAAGTGAACACAGCTGCAGATGGAAACGTTTCCAGGCTTCCAGAATTGACTCATCAAGGACACTCGGGATACCCAGGCCAGGTACTCTTAGTGGTTACTTTATTAGCTTCTTAGTTACATGATCAGATGTCTTCAAGTCATTGAGATATCAAGAGGATCAGGGATAAGAGCCCCACTGGCTCCCACCACCAACTACGCTCACATATTGTCAGTGGCGTCACCAGGGAGGGCCCTGGGGGGGGCCGGGCCCCCCCTGTGAATCCCTGAGCCCCCCCCTTGTGCCCTCTACCTAAAACGAGCAGTGACCATGTTCTCCCCTTACTTTTGTCTGTGCCCCCCTACTTTTGTCTTTGGCCCCCTCTGTGCCCCTCCTAAATTTGATTCCTGGCGACCCCACTGCATATTGTAACTGCCTGGGTTAGAACCAATTCCACTCCAAACATTCTGACCTCACACTCCACACTCACAGCCTACATTCTGAGAATGACATCAGTCCTGGCACAGCACACATGCAGGAATAAGAGCCAACCCTAACACTCACACAGTGGGGTGGCTTTCCTGGCGGGAGAACCGCCCAGCCTATCAGGGCATAGTGCGACTTGGGTTGTGTTGTGCCTATTCCCCCTCCCACACATCCTGTCTACGCCAGACAGTGGCACCGAGAGGAGCGCTTCGGTGCAGAAGCCCGTCAAAAGGACGAACAAAGGATCCCCGACCTGGGTTAAGATTTCAGAGAAAGACACGAGAAAGAAATATTATTAAAGTTCTGGCAAAAAAAAAAAAAACAGATTAAAGTTAATAATAAAATAATCCGGCTGTCAGTAAAAGTGGTAGCCTCGAACAATGGGAAAATACCATAGGGAAATATTCGTGGTCATATACTTACAGTGGTAACCACTGCCACCTGCCAGAAACTTTGGAGAGAGGGACTGGACGGTACCCTCTCGAAAATGAACACTAGGGAAAATCTATTAACCCTTTCCAGTACTTCCATAGTAAGATGTGTTGTGCTGGTTATGTTTATAAGTATTGACTAGTAAAGTCAATGGGGACTTTACATGCCCTGGGAGACAGTAGTCAGTCCCAGGGTAAGGAGTCTATGTTTGGGGGTCACTGAGACACCCCTGTCTTACTGTGCTCAGGGTGCTGTGTAACACACATGTAAAAAGATGATACCTATGAGGGTGAGAAAAACCCCATAGACCATAAGCACACACAATAGCCTAAAACACACATCAGCAATCTGTCTAAGAGTGGGAAAAAGAATCTCACTCTTAGCAGGAGAAAGAAATAAACCCTTCAAATCCAGCAAAGCTGCTCGGGGACTCTATAGGTAAGGGAAATTAGCCCTAGAAGAGAATTCTCCCTAACACACCCGAGCAGCATAAATAATCCTTATAAGTCTATAACTGGAAAGCTGTCATATCCCGTCTTCTCTTAAGCACTCTGTAGTGATTCCCCTTTTAAATAAATCTACACTAGATCCTGCTGTTCCTGCTATCATCCCATCTCTCTTCGTCCCTTTTTAATTAAACGTTTGGAAACCCTACATGGTCCCCTTCTCAGTTCTTTTCTTGAAAAATCCTCTCTTTCATGTATCCCAATCTGGTTTTTGCCCTCGTCGGGGCACAGAAAGCGTGTTGGTCTCGGTGGTCAATGATCTTGCACTTCTGTCTAATTGAGGTGGGTTCGGAGCCTTGTTGCTACTTGATCGCTTCAACGCGTTCCACACCATTGACCACACAGTTCTGCTCAATCACCTCGCCATGGTGGGCCTTTCTGGTACTGTTCACTCTTAGTTCTTTTCGATCTGACAGGACTCAATCTCTTTCTCTGCCTCCTTCACATTCTTTTCCCACCTCCTTTTCATGTGGTGTTCCCCAGGGCTCGGCCCTCTCCCCTGTTCTGTTTAATCCCTACATCCAACAGCTGCCTAAGCTTATTTCCTCCCACAGCTTCAGCTGCTATTCTTATGGTGATGACACCCAAGACCTGACTGTTCAGGACATTGCAACCAGATTTCAGGGTTGCCTAGAATCTGTGGGGGAATGGACGTTGGGCAACTGGCTGTGGGAGAATGGATGTTGGACAACTGGCTTAAACTCTACGGGGAGAAAACTGAGTTGTTTGTGGTGGGTCCTCTATCTGCTGGCCTCTATCTGCTGGGGCATCCCAGGTGCCGGCCTTCTGGTTTTCGAGTCTCGGTCCTTGTCCTTCTCCAGTTTCATCAGTGAAAGACATAGGCGTAAAAATATCCTCCTCTCTTTCAGCCGACCTTCAGATTGGCGCTATCTGTCAGAAAGGATACTTTCAGTTGAAAATTTTGTGCAAAATCCTTCCAAACCTCCCTTCTCAATTTCTCGCCACAGTTCTATCCTCTCTTATTTTATTAACTATGGACTCCTGTAACGCTTTACTGATGGCACAGCCTGCTTATCTTCTGTATCGTCTGCAAGTGCTGCAAAACACTGCAGCGAGAGAAGCCACCTCTATGCCTAGGCAGGCCCACATATCTCCAGTTCTTTGCCATCTTCACTGGCTTTCTGTGGCTAAACGAGCGAAATTTAAATCACTTTGTCTAGTCCATCAGGCTTTTTATGGCTGCGGAGCAGAATACCAAGAGGCAAAATTCCGTCCATATGTCCCGGCTCGGGCACTCCATTCTGCTGAGTTTACGTTTCTTCAGTCACTGAAAACATATCTTTTCTAGTCGCGTATTTCCACCCTTCTTGCTTTATATAACACCATGATGCCTTTATGGTGAAGCGCGCGCTCTACAAATAAAGTTTAACATAACATAAGATATTTCTCTGGTTTTCCAAAAACTAAACAACAATTTGCTTATTCTCTACCTAATTCTTTCCCCATAACTTAAGTTGCAATTTTTCACCAATCATACACCTTTGATTTTTCACTACTCTCTGTAATTGTTATGTTAAATGGTAACTACCAATCAATCTTAATATCTACAAATTCATAAAAAATATTATTTAACAACATAAAATACATTAATTATTCTTTAATAAGGGGCAGTAACATAGTTCACTCAGACGTCATGATTTTAACAAAAAAAGTTAAGTGTCTCAGACAAAGATGTCTCTAGAGTGACATCAAGCCTAATTTGGCTCAAATTTGTTGTATAAGAATACATTTAGGAAAACTACCACGGGATCTCCCCGTATGGCTCTCTAAACGATCCAAGCACTACTGATTATCTGACAATGTTGTTTCCCCTCCACAACGTTTACTACTTTTTATTTGTAAACTCTTAAAACAAGAGACAGTGAGTAACCACCATATTCTAGATCGAATTCACAAGTACACTCGTTACTGATACCACCTTTTGATGAGTTAGATACATCACTCTACTTATTTCTAGTTTGTTGTTAATATGGAAGCCTCAATATGTCAAGTTATCTATCCTTTCAATCTCCTATGCAGAAAGTGTCTGTTTTTCTTCCTAGTAAAGATCAGGATTTTAAATTTGTGTTTATTTATTTCCAAAGCTAATCCCTGTAAAGGATCATCTATTACGACCAAACTCCTTTGACGCAACATTGTGATGACATCTAGCAAAACAATATCATCTGCATAATCTGCATGATAAATGTAAGACCTCTAATTTTTGGGGGAATGTTTCGAGCATTCACCCAAGGCCTTCTCTAAATATGCAATAAATAAATTGAACAACAAAGGCGCTAATACATCCCCTTGCATTAATCCTCGGTGGGTTTTTATGGAAGATGATAATGCACCAGACCCTCAATATAGTATTTTCATGCAAAAGATAATAAGCTTTGTCCAGAGTGTCCAGGTCCAGGTGTTCCGCCCAAAAGGTCCCCTTAAAGGGGCAACAGACTCCATCTTGTGGTGCAGTGATCATGGGGTATGGCAACAGCGGTAGAATTGGTGGCAGAACCTGCAGTAGTGTGGCTGTAGGTTAGGGGCTTTTTTTTATAAACAATGCATTCATGAAGTTTTAGATTGGCAGCTGTGATGTGGCACGGGCCACGTTGAGAGGGTTTTAAGTTATTTTTATGTATGGTGGTAACATAGTAAAGGTCACCAAGCATTTTGTTTGAGCATAACATAACATTCTTACGCCCATGAACCACTCATTATTTCCATCCCAATCATCACAGGCCGGGATGATAGCTCAGGGGCAACGTGCTCGCCTTGGAAGCAAGGCGACACGGAGCAACACAGGTCCGATCGCCAGGTCGGTGCTTAAAAACCTCTGGGCATTAAGCACATTATAAATAATTAATTATAATCTGTTCTTTAGGGCATGCGTATATGAACACACACAGCATGCATCGTGGCAGCCTGATTAATATTTTACATAGAGCAGTGTGAAATATACACATGGTAGATAGCATATTATGTGGCAAACAACATGACAGCGGAGGAAAGTGCACCAACTGGACTAGGGGCTTGTTTTTCCCATAGCGTAAATGGTAAAGGGAGAGGGATGGATGGGAGAAGGAACTGTTGACTGTTGATAGCATTGAATATTAATTTTCTTTTGTATCATGGAGTATTAATGATTGTTTTTTTAAAAGCCTTCAGCATTAACTATACTGATTGTTAATTGTCCCGGGAGGATAGCTCAGCGGCAACATGCTCGCCTTGGAAGCAAGACGACATGAAGCAACACAGGTTCGATCCCCGGGTCTGCGCTTAGAAACCTCTGGGTATTTAAGCGCGTTATAAATATGCAACCAAGACAAAAAAAACAATTACGTAACTAAAAAACAAACAATTCCTGTAACAGCGCCTCGAAGCCCACGGGCTGTGTGAGCGCTTTAAAAATGCAAAAAATAAATAAATGATGATATTTAGGGGGTCATGATTCTCCGTTTGCAGGGCTAGCACCCAGAAAGATGGATGAGATGTGAAGGGACCACGGCCAGGTTTCAAGGGACAAGTGTTGATTTGCAGGAAAGAAAAGAGCGTACAATGTTGTGAAGGTGAGATCAGTTCTGAGGCAAGGAACAGAGAAATTGCTGGATAAAATACAGAAATGAGCTGCCATGAAGGTGTAGCAGCAAAGCTCAAGGGTGGATCAGCTGAGCAGAGAGGGGTGGAAGGAAATGTGTCCAATATAGCGACATGTTTCGAGCCGAGGAACAACATGGCAAAAAGGATGGTCTGGTGGGAACAGGGAGTGAATGAGTGGGATTGGTATTATGACGGGGTGCAGGAAATACCAAAGTTGGAAGTTATTTCTATCTCTCTCCTGATTGGTTGGGCATGGTTGCACGTTGCAGCCCTTGCTGCTCAGGATAGCATGGCCCAATAGAAAGTATGCCCTCCATTGACTGGTGTTTTCTGCAACGGGATTAGTGTTTTTTTGATGACCAAGTGGGGTGAGGTAATAAAAAATGGGTGGTGTTTTAGAATATAAAAAGAGAAATGCCTGACCAATGAGGGCTCATTTATGTATGGAATTGTATAGTGGACGACCAATTACTTTCCTGTGAAAAATAATTTTGCTACATGCATTTTGAGGGCATAAAGCGTGAGGATTGTGCAGGACGTGCCGAGGGGTGGCGTTTGCCCAGCGCCTCTTCCCGGCTGTGATGTCCGAATAAATTGCCTTTTCTTGCAAGATTGGCACTCCCTTTTCTTGAGTAGCGTCGATGACTTTTTCCCTAATTTGGATTACTTCTGGGAGCGCCCCACCTCTACAGCTTTAGCAAGCCCTTATCTAGATATAATAATGGTGCTTCTCATCATTATCAACTATGTCAAACCCTGAAGTCAAATCTAAAAACAACGCATAGGGCCTCATCACGAGTTTGGCGGTAACCCTTAGAATATTAATTATTGATCCACCATGTGCGGTAGACATTTTTGATCTATGACCAATATGAAGAATCAGTCAAATGCTTTGTCTCTCCACCCAGGACTTTCATTCTTTAAGAATAACAGCTTACCCCATTTTTAAATATGGGCATAAAATCTGCTGTATTCCGAGCCGCTGAAAGACAAGAGTTTGGTACAAAATTTGTTAACAATTTGTACACAGTCTCCATCAAATCGGGTCTACTTTTAATACAAAACTTGCCAATCCACCAGGGCCTGGCGCTGGTGATGACTTAAAGGTTTTAATTTTTCTCTCAATAGCTTTGGTGTCGAAAGAATCCCTCAATGTAACACTGCTGGGTCCCCTGTTGCATAAGAGAATGACTGTATGTGACATCCTATCCAGGCCTATTCAGAAACAGGGTTTATTCGACTGTTACCACAAGGCATTCCATAAGAATGTCCCCAGAATCTATCCGTTTGATTCTTATCTATAAATACCCTGATTCCTCTCCATTTGCCATGTCGTAAATGAGACTTTTTACATTTTATCCAATTCTTATATTGTTGCCTTAACTTTGTATTTTGTGTTTGTATTCTTTTTTCTCATGAGTCTACAGTTAAGCATCACTTTAACTCTCGTATTCTATGAATTAGTTCACATGTTTTCATTTCCTTTTCGGTGTCCTTCGACATTTCAAATACTGAGCATACTGCTGAACGAGTTTCCTGGATTGTTTATAGGTCTATGGAACTTTGCTTTAAAGTAGTATCTTTTCATTTGGTTGGTTATAATTTACCATCAATATTAGTGATATTCTGCCCTGCAAGGCATTTTGCGTTTAAGTCCCCGCCTAATAGCACCGTCCCTAAATTGCCGTCACCATGTCATGTATCTAAAATACTTCTTAGTACTAGTGTTTCATTCTTAGTTTCAATGTTATCCGTTAATAATCAAACTGGGGCCTTCTTTATATTTTTTTTTGTGCAAGTTAATGGTTACTGACAATGTTCTGGACCTATAGCATTGAAAAAACAATTGTATATCAAGTTTATTATCTGCACTTATAATTAGCCCACTCTTACATCTGCCACTACTACCCTTTACTGCAGGCTCCAAAACAACCTTCCTCTCACCTAAAAAGGGTGTCTCCATTAGCCACACCCCCAACTATAGAATAAAGTCTTGCCCTATAGTGAAAACGAATGCAAGCCCCATACCGAAACATTTTCTAAAGCCAGAGTCTTGCATCAGGCGATATTAACCAAGGCGGCGGGCCGACCCTGTCGGTAATGGCCTGCCGCCCAAGTTGAGGGCCCGCCGCCTCGGTTAATATCACCATTAGCACCAGTTTCTCTACACGAGTGCTAATGGTGTTTTCTTTAAAAAAAAATGTTTTAAAAAAAGATAAAATCAAGAAACATACCTTTGTGATGCAGATCGGCTCCGGCAGTGCTGTCAGGGAAGTCTGTTTTCCATGTTGATGACTGTGACGTCATTAACATGGACAACGGACTTCCCGAAGTGCAGCACTGCTGGAGCTGAGACGCCCCACATATGTAAGTCTTTTTCTAGTTTCATTTTTTTCTTTTCCTTTGCACACCATTAGGAAACTACACGGGTGCTAAATGGTGAAGGTGGAGTGGGGAAGGGAAGCGCCCATCACTAAAGAGAATGCTCTGAACGTGGGCTTTCCTTAGTGAATGCAGCCCGCGTTCCGAGCATTCTTATTGGTGGATGGCGTCTCGCAGGTGCTAATGAAAGTTAAAAAATTACATTTGGCTTAGTGTTAGGGACCTGACTAAAATTCTCAATTGTAGGGCCCTAGCAAGCCATGGCCAATCCTTGCTAAGAAATCCATTCTTACAACGACCACCAAAACCACAACCAAAACCACAACATTTAAACCTCTTGAATTGTTATTCTTGGAGGCCACTCCTAGTAATATAAAATCCTATATAATCCTATAAAATCCTATTTCCTCAATGGTGTGAGAGTGCTATTTATCCGGAAAGAAGTCTTGATTTCTCTGATGGCAGCTTGTGGGAGAGTCATGGTCATCTGCTTTTGGTAGGAAGGGAACCTCATAGGTTTGGGTAGTTGGGAGACACACTGCTCATCTCTTGAAATGAGTAGATGCGACACATGCCATCAAATGACACCCGGGAGAAAGAACAGGAGGAGCCTGGAATCCCTGAGGGCAGCTTGTGAGAGAGTCATCCTTGCCTGATTTTGATGGGAGGGAGCAGCAGAGATTCAAGGAGGAAGGTGACACAGCAGTCAGTGTCTGCCTTTGAAGTGAGTGGATGAGACATGTAACATCTGGTGAAAACTGTGAGGAGCAGGAGAAGCCAGGAATCCCTGAGGGCAGTTGAAGGAAGAGTCATGCTTGCCTAAATTTGGTGGGAGGAATCTTTATTCAGCAGGGCCCAATCAGTGTCTGTCTTTTAAAATGAGTGGACCAGACACGTGCCATTAGGTGATACGTGGAAGGAGGAATAGGATGAGCCGGAAAGAACTGAGGGCAGCTTGTGGGAGAGGCACAGTTACCTTGTGGGAGGGAGCAGCAGAGATTCAAGAAGGAAGGTGACACATCAGTCAGTTTCTGTCTTTTGTAATTGCTGATTAAGGGGCTCATTATGAGTTTGCCGGTAAAACGGCAGTAATACCGGCTTGCTGGTGTTGCCGTTAACAGCGGGGCGACTGGCCGAATTACAACCATATTATGAGTCATCGTGTGCGCCCACACCCCCCTGATGGAAATGATAATACCCGTTGGCACTATTAGCGGCAACAACAGCCATCGCCCGATATTACTGGTGGATTTCTGCTGGTAATACCGTTTCCACCACCAAAACTGCCGATATTACCAGCACTGGAAATAGCATCACCGCCGGAACGGGAAGCCGGGCGCATTCTATCTTGAAAAACACAATCCACCCAGAATCACCCAATTTCTGCTGCCATCCAGTCCCCAAAGTCATGCCAACATCATGTTACAGCAGAAAAAAAGCCTGTCTGCCAGATCTCTGGCTCTGCAAGCCTAAATTCACTGAGGCAGAGCTCACGGTATCGGCAGATGCAGTGGTCGAGCATGCTGATGCTCTATTTGGCAGCAGGCATAGGAAAACCAGTGTCCAGAAAAAGTCACCCATATGGGCAGAAATAATGGCAAGGGTGACAGCAGTGGGACCTGTCCCCTGCAGTACCATAAATTGCCATAAGTGCTGCAACGATCTGAAGGTGAGGGTCCGCAGCCTCACTGCAAAACACCAGAGGGAGAGCACCGGCACTGGAGTAGGCACGGTAGAACCCCTCCACCTCATGCCCTGGGAGGATACGGCCAGCACCATTGTTCATATGGAGGGCATTGATGGGATAGGGAGCGCAGAGGCTGGACTAAGTACCCAAGGTGATGACGGTAAGTGCAACAGACACTATACACAAACAAATGTTGCATCCAAATGCGTGCATCCCCAACAGAGTAGCACCAAATGGGCATGGGAATTGGTGCAACAAATGTCAAGGTGCATTGAGGGTTGGTGTTTGAGGAGGGTGTGTTGAGGGTGGGTGCTTGGGAAGGGTGTGTTGAGAGTGGGTGTTTGGGGATTTGGGAAGCTGTTTTGGTGTAGGGCATTTCTTGATTCATGTTGAAGAGAGATGGGCAAATTCACCCCCTCCCCCTCCTCCTATAAATTACATGACGCAGAAGAAGGCCAGGAGATATCATGAAGGCCCATGCTATTTCAGACCAATTCCTCGTGCTCCAATAATTGATAAGTATGTCGAGAGGTACCCACTCAGCCAGCCCTACTGATAAACTGGATATCATATTGTGCCTCCTTTATTGTATATATTGGCCTAAACCCAGTCACTCTGCGAAGAAAACCACGTTGCAAAGTTCCGATTTCACCGCCATTTTAAGTCCATCCACCATTTTGATTTATATTCCAATGAAACTCTGTGTTCTGACTTTGCACGATAGAATAGTCACGAAACTTAAAACCATAATTCCTGAAAGAAGGATTATTTGGGACAAACTTACTGCTTTTATCCAAGGGAAATCTGAGGGTGCTACCGAATTCTTTAATTGGTTGGAGCAAGTGTTTTCAGATTACAGCGGACAAGATTTGAGCACAGAGTCTGGGAAATGACTTTTCGTGGACAAATTTGTGTGTGGATTGTTGCCTGACATCCAGTCGCAAATTATGTCTTCGGAGAGCGCTTGGCAAGCTAAGTCTCAGTCTGAAGTATTGCATATGGCTCAGTACTATGAGAACCGAGTTAATAACGAAAAAGAAAGAATTGAAAAGAGAAAGGGAGATTTGAAAACAAAGGTTTTATTGCAACAAATTGTTAGAGGCCCTAGAGGGGGTAATTCGCAATTTAGGGGTCAGTATGCTCCACAGGGAAATGCGCCATTGGGTCCTGTAAACATAAACCAGTGTGCTTATTGCAGACAAGAGGGTCATTGGCGTGCACAATGCCCGATCCTCCAGCAGAGGTCGAATAACACATTTGGCAACATGGGTAGACGATCCAGAGGCCGCCCTGGGGCGGGAGTCCTGGTAGAAGTCAGTTTTCGCAGTACTCGCAACAACGTTTTTCGCAGGATAATCAGGCACCGAGTGTGGATAACAGAAACATTTTTGATCATCCTTCTGCTGCTTACCTTTCTGAAGAACTTCCTTTTGACGACATTCTGTTTCATTAGGATTGCCCGAAGCAGGGTTTGGAACCAATGCCTATTCCCGTTAATCAGAAAGGTACCAACGTTGAGATGATAGTGGGTAATACAAAGCGTCTATTCTTGATAGATACAGGGGCACAGAAGTGTTCTATTGACCATTTGCGGGTTCGAAACATTCCACTGTCAGGGCAAACCAATGTTTCTGTAGGGTTTTCTGGCACACCAGTAGTTTGTCCGGTTTCTTCGCTGGTACCGATTACCTTGGGTCCATTTACGGACCACTGTCCATTCCTTTTGACTACAAATTGTGGAGAGAATTTGTTGGGGTTGAATCTGTTGAAGGAATTAAATGTGGTAGTTCATTGTTCTTCTGATGGAGTGCATTTGATGATTCCACCACAGCAACTTTCTGTCTCTCAGTTCTTGACCAGACCTTTGCCGCCGGAATTCAGAGATGTTCTGGAGTGTTTGTGGGCAACTGATGATAATGATGTCGGTGTATTACAAATTGAACCTGTTAATATTGTTTTGAAACATGGAGTAAAGTTGCCACGTATTCCCCAGTATAAGATTTTGGTTGATGATAAGCAAGCTTTGAAATGCATAGTCTCCGGTTTTGTGCATCGTGGGGTAATTGAGGAAATTGAAGGTAGTTTGTGCAATAGTCCGATTTTGCCCATTTACAAAAAAGGCAATAATGCAATTCCTTTTCGTTTCATTATTGATCTGCGTGCCATCAATAAGATTGTTGCTCCAAAATTTCCCATTGTGCCTGATGTAACGACAATATTCACTATGATTCCGGCTTCAGCTACTCACTTTAGTGTTTTGGACCTTAAGAACGCCTTCTTTAGTATTCCTATACACAAAGATAGTAGATACTTGTTCGCGTTCACCTTAGGGGCACGCTCGTTTACATCCACCGGTGCGCCGCAAGGTTACACGGAAAGTCCAGCATCTATAGTAGGGCTTTGAAGGAGCAGCTCGACACACTCGAGTTGCACACTCGAGTTGCCCACCACTTGTACAATGCTTCAATATGTAGACGATCTACTTTTAGCTGCTGACTCGGAGAGTGCCTGTAAAGAGGGCACCGTGTTGTTGCTTATTCACTTAGCAAAACATGGACACAAAGCGCACTGAAAAAGTTTCAGTATTGTCGACAGGAGGTCCCTTATTTAGGCTATCTCCTGTCAAAGGAGGGAAGAAGGTTGACGCCAAAGCGGATAAAAATCATTTCTGGCATGTTTGTTTGTTTGTTTGTTTTATTCACTTATAATGCGCACCAGACCAGAGGGTAGCCGGGCGCAGCAGTACAGAAAATGCGAAGCTTAAGTTACAGGGTAGGGTCATGGGTTGCGTACACAGTAAAAATACAAAATACCATAAATCGCAGGTAGGTGGCGAGAGCAATATACACACAAAGTACATGCAAAATGAATACAAAGTACAATAAGGATAGTCTATATACAGGCACTAGATGGACGTTAGCTCCACGGCCAGATGGGCAGAGTGAGAGGTCCATAAAAATAAAGGGAACCGGATTGTGATGTATGTATGTTACGGTAGAGTGAGGATAATTGGGCACCAATGGGTTAATCATTGGCAGACCTCAGCAGATTAATGTAGTTGCTTCTGAATTTCGTAAAGGGCTGCTCCTCACGTAGAGGGTTTGGCAGTGAGTTCCATGATTGGGCAGCTTGAACCTGGAAGCTGCTGCTCCCCGCATTGGGGAGTCTGAAGCTTGGAATGATGAGGCTATTAGCATTTGAAGTTCTGGCGGGATGCGTGTGGCTTCTTTTGGAGAGTTTGTTACAAAGATAGCTCGGTGCAGCATTGTTCAGGGCTTTGTGAACCAGGGACGCTACTTTTAAGTGGATTTTATTTTGGGTGGACAGCCAGTTGTTTTGGCGCCTGATCTTTGAAATATGTGATCTTTTAGAGACACCAAGGGCGGCTCGTAGGGCGTTGTTTTGTAGTATTTGGATTCAGTGGGTGATGGATTTATTTGCTCCGATGTATAGGGCATTACAATAGTCAAGCCTCGAGAGGATTAGTGCTCTCGCTAGGATAAGGCAGTTGTTGTCAGAGAGAAAGTGCTTGCCTGCTCTAATGAGCTTACACGTGTAGGCGGTGGCCGAAGCCAATGACTTCACTTGTTTATCGAAAGAAGAGGGTGGCATCCAGATAGAAGCCAAGTGTCTTCACATCTTTAGATACCTTGATGATGTTCCCATCAACTTCAAATGAGGTATAGTCCTGGCTACGTTTTTTGAGGTTAGAATGCGTCCCTAGGATGATCAATTCTGTTTTATCATCGTTCAGGCATAGACTGTGGGTTGCCATCCATGCCTGGACGATGATATACACCCTATTCACCATGGCCAAATCCTTATTGTGATCCCCGGAAAGTGGGAGGAGAATCTGGGTATCATCTGCATAGTTAGTGTAGGTGATACCGAGATGGTCCAGATCATCAAAAAGGGGCTTGGTAAATATGTTGTAAAGAGTCGGGGAGACGCATGAGCCCTGAGGATCTCCGCACCGGATGGGGATTGGGTCTGCCGCTGCCGATGGGGAGAACACCCTCATGGTGCTGTCGCTAAGAAAAGATTCAATCCAAGTTATGGCCTCTCTGGAGAAATGTGCGGCAGAGTCCAAATGACTACAAAGTACCCCATGGTCCACGAGGTCAAATGCTGCAGATAGGTCCAGCAGCAAAAGGAGAGCCATTTTTCCTTTATCTCTTAGATCATCTATTTGTGCCTTTAGGTCAATGAGGGCAGTCTCTGTGCCGTGTTGGGGGCGGAATCCTGATTGGCGCTCTCCTAAGAGTTTATGTTGTTCCAGAAAACGTTGGATTTGATTATAGGCAATGTTATCCAAAATTTTAAGCAGGAAGGGGACTGTCGTAATGGGACGGTAGTTCGTGGGTATAAGAGGGTCTAGCGTTTGCTTTTTGAGCAGTGGTAGTACCCAGGATTGTTTTAGATTGGTGGGCACCGTGCCGGACGTGAATGAGGAGTTGACAAGTTTAGCAATAAACGGGGAGAGATCCCTAGCAGCATCTTTTATAAGCTGGGCAGGGCAGGAGTCGCCCTGACAATTTGATGGCTTGAGAGAGAGGATAACTTTCTCCACCTCAAGGATGGAGGTTTTGGAGAACATGAACCGTATAGCTGGGCCCTGAGCCTTTAGGGCAGGGTCTATGATGGCATTGGTGGTCTTAGATGGTTGTGTAAGGGAGGCTTTCTTTTTGGCTATTTTCGTTTGGAGTAAGGACATTTTATTTGATAAGGCTTGCTGAATATCGGTGCACCACGTTTTATCTTTGGTGCATATGTCCGGAATTGGGATGGGTGACTCTAATTCCTTGAGGATGGTGAACAGTTCCCTCATGCTTGAGTTGGCGTTGGAAACACACTTATTGAATGAATTCTGTTTGGCCAAATGGATTTCTTTTTTATATTGGGGGGAGATTTCTGTTAATTTTGTTTTATGATCTTCTGAAGGGGTGAGCCTCCATGCTGTTTCACAACTCCTCTTGAGTAATCGCAGATCCTATAGTTCGGGGGTAAACCATTTGTTTAGGTGAGATTTGGGTTTACTTTGTCTGAGTTTCAAAGGTGCGATGTTGTCAAGGGTGGTTAACATAATTTTGTTATACTCATTGACTAATGTTTCTGGGTCTAAGTGATCCTCTAATCCGTTGAGGGTAGGTAGGATAGCCGGGATCACGTTGTCTCTGGTAATGCTCTTTTGATTTCTTGTTAGGCAAGGCGGGGCCCATGATGGAGACTGGTGGAGGTGGTCTAGAGGTAGATAGTTCAAATAACAGGAAGAAATGGTCTGTCCAAGGTTGGGGGATAATGGCTTTGATATTGGCGGTACAGTTGTAGTCTACTAGCCAATCAAGGATTCTTCCTTTATTATGAGTGGGTTCTAGGGTTTTTTGCGTCATACCCAGATTGGAGAGGGAGTTGGCAATGATGGAGGCATTTTTATCTGAGGAGTCATTGAAGCCCAAATTGAAGTCCCCTAGAATAAGTAGTTGGGAGGAGGATTTGAGGTTATTGGAAAGTAAGTTGTGGAGATCCTCCTCGAATGTCCCTAGTGGTCCTGGAGGTCTGTAGATGAGGTGGATAGTCAATGTTTGGGAGCTGGCTAGTGGAATTTTAATGGTAAGTGATTCACAAGAATCGGTTGCTATTGTAGGTGAAATTCTCATACCTAAGCTTGTTTTTGCGATGATAGCAATACCGCCGCCGCGCCTATTGGTTCTGTCTTGCCTGAGTATTGTAAAGTCTTCTGGGATAGCTAAGGAGATTTGGGGTCCTGCTGCGTCATGCAGCCAAGACTCTGTAATAGCGATAAAGTCCAAATTATCAAGCACAATCAAGTCGCAGATGTCTGTGGCATGTGCTGTCAGGGATCTGGCATTTATTAATCCCCCTTTGAGGGGGGGGCTATCGGATGGGACGGTTCAGTTTTGGTATAGGTGGGAGGTAGTCTCCGGTTATTGAGATGGGCGATATTAACCTTCTGGGTGTTGGATCTATTGTTCGTGGGAGGTAAGGTTCTAGTCAGAGGCTCATGGAGTTTCAAGAGTCTAGCTCTAAGCCTAGAATTTCTATGGAGTAGACTGCATGGGTTGCTAGGAGACTCAGTTGAATGGCTCGGATCAGAGTGTTCCATACTGGTGTTGGTAGCGAGGATGGTCATGGTAGAATTGTATGGGGGTTTCAGGAGCACTGTGGGAAAGCTACTGACCTCTCTGTGGTGGAGGATAATTAGCAGTAAGTACAATAGCAGGCTTCAAGGTGTGCTACTCATGATGTGGAACTAGATTCCAGTAAACACGGTGGGCTGGGAAGTCTGCTTCGGATAGGCAGAAGATAGTATAGGCTCAGTGGGCTGCAATGACTAAGGTTCAAATAGCATGAGCACGGTAGGCTGTATTAGCTAAATACACATTGACACAGTTGGCAAAGATCAGCATAGGCAGTGACTCAAATGGACATAGGCACAATGGGCACAGATCAGCATAGGCAATGACTCAAATGCACATAGGCACAGATCAGCATAGGCAGTGACTCAAATGGACATAGGCACAATGGGC
The DNA here is from genome assembly GCF_040938575.1 of Ambystoma mexicanum. Taxonomy (NCBI): domain Eukaryota; kingdom Metazoa; phylum Chordata; class Amphibia; order Caudata; family Ambystomatidae; genus Ambystoma; species Ambystoma mexicanum. The sequence goes on along the minus strand of NC_090925.1, from coordinate 810,407,099 downwards.
ACAGATCAGCATAGGCAATTACTCAAATTGTTAAGAAAGGAAGAAGGCATACTATGGCAAAAGGGAAAATGCACACAGTTGCACTGTGAACAACTCTGAATCTAACAACGTGTATATAATACCCAAGTCTTGTGTATATATGTAAAACCCAGGAATGTCAATAAGGTAAAACAGTATTACCAATCTAGGAAAAGGGATGTAGGGTAAACACTTAGGACCTCCTTATGGTTGAAAGGAAAAGTCGGCAAACTCTTTACCCACTATGCTCTTACAGATACTGACAGCGCTAAACCCACGTAGCGGGCAAGCAAGGACAGATTCTGTGAACTGACAATCTGTAGAATACTGAATAAGGCAATTATAAACAGTACTCACGAGGACCGGAAAGACCACTTGAATGTCAGTGATTACACGAACCCTGTAGATCAAACAGGGACCCAGAAGGCTGTAAAAGCAAAGGGTTAAAGATAACAAAATACATAAACCCTAGTAAAAGGCAAGTCTGAATTGTGATAATAAATCGTGAGGAAAACAAAAGGGGAACACTCTGGAACTTGTAACAACAAACCCACACCTAATAATCAATGGAAAATGAATGCAGAAATGCAATGGATAAATCGTGAGGAAAACTAAAAGGGGAACACTCTGGAACTTGTAACAACAAACCCACACCTAATAATCAATGGAAAATGAATGCAGAAGTGCAATGGAAAAATTGTGAGGAAAACTAAAAGGGGAACACTCTAGAACTTGTAACAACAAACCCACACCTAATAATCAATGGAAAATGAATGTAGAAGTGCAATGGAAAACATGGAGTGGAATCTCAATAAATTGGATCAGGAGCAGGGAAAATGATATCACAAAAGGAAACCTTTCCCACCCAATCCAAGGAGAAAAGGCAGTAACTAATTCTACGAAAGTAAATAATAATACATCATGCTTTTCAGTAACCAGGGCAGCATAAAGGGACAGAAAACACCGGCAAACTGGGCTGCATCAAATAGTAAAGTACAGAGAAAGGCTGTCTGCAGACAGAGAAAGACAGAAAGGGAAATTCAGAAAGCATAAATCAAATAAGCGCATAAATCCGAAATCCAGGACAGAGGAACAAGATACAGGAACTAGTAACTGGGCAGAAAGCTAGGAACAGGAATAGGTACAAGGCATGGAACTAGGAACAAGGAACTGGAACTAGATACAAGGCACAGAAACTAGGAACAAGGAACTGGAAATAGATACTTGGCTCAAAATCTATGAACAGGGTACTGGAACTAGGTACAAGGCACAGAAACTAAGTACAGGAAACAGGGACTAGTCACAACAGGAACACTGCTACAATGACCAGCGCCGGACTGAAGCAAACTGAGGTTTTTAAAGCTGCTTAACGAGCACACCCCCAGGCGTGTTGCCTGCTGCACCTGGAGCCACAGGTGTTGCCTATCCTCCTCCCAGCCTTGTGCTGCAAGGGAGGAGATGATGCAGTGAGCCAGGCATTCTGGGAAGCAAGAGGTGAAGCAGTGAGCCAGGCATTCTGGGAAGCAAGAGGTGAAGCAGTGAGCCAAGGCATTCTGGGAAGCGTAGTCCTTTGATTTGAGTAACATGCTGGCTGCCAGGGAGGAGATGAAGCAGTGAGCCAGGCATTCTGGAAAGTAGGAGGCGAAGCAGTGAGCCAAGGCATTCTGGGAAACATAGTCATTTGATTTAAGTAGCATGCTGGCTGCCAAAAACCTGGAATGGATCCGGAAGGGAAGTAACTTGGAAAATCAGGTTTAAACGCTCCCAATTCATCAGAGCACTGTAGCATAGGGTTCGAAGGAAATGTCCAGTAAGGAATAAACCCCAGAACATGCCCCCAAGTGGCGGGGACGGGAACGAAGGGAGCGAGCCGTGACACTATACCCCCTTCCACGCCCGACTCCAGGCGGCCGTTACTTGCACAAAACATCTTCTTTCCATGACTGGAGCGCTTCGTCTTCGGAGGTGGCACAGACGAAAACAATGATCCACGGGCAGAAGCAGAAGGACTGGAATGAATAGAATCAGGCTGCAGTCTATAAGAGTCATAGGCAGGTTTTCGGTAAGGAAAGGACTCATGGGTTGAAGAAAGGCATGAAGGACTGGCAGGACCCGAAGCAGAGTCGGAAGGTCCGGGAAGCTTAGTCACTGGAAGAGGATATGCATACATCTTTGGGGAGAGAGGCAGGCTGGTGCTACATGCCTTAGACAACGGTAGAAGTTCTGTTAGCCTCACTGCCGAGAGTGGACACACAGGAGGTGAGGAAACAGCAGGTTTCAGGAAATGTTTATGTTCGGAAGAGGAAGCTGGCGGCTGAGGTAGAGGTTCGGATACTCTGTCATCCATCTGGGTAAAAGTTTGTGGTTGAAAGAGACAAAGATTCGCCTGCATAAGTTCCATGCATTGGAGGTCTGGAGATCCAATGGGTTGTACGAGGCTGGCACTCCCATTGACAGTCATGTAGCCAGTCAAGTAGCCACCTTGTTGCACGTGGGATACAACCGCAGGAACGTTTGGCATACTGATAGGAGTGTTAGACACAGTACTTGGAACATCAGGCATACTAGCAGCGGGAGCAAAAACAGGCACATCTTGAACTGCAGCAGACTTTCCCCTCCTTCGGCTACTAGCACCCAACTGGCGCTGCAGCTGGAGGGCCGTGCCCGTCCCTTCGCTCAGGCTCATGTGGGATCCGGCAACAAAAGGGTTGTCAAGCGGTTGATCAAAACCGGACTCCAAACGCGGACCGTCCAGCCCGCTATCTTGGTCGGCTACTCGTTCGGTGACTGGGCCGTGGTGGATGGCATCCGTTTCTCTCTCGTAATACTCCAGGCAAGTCCAGCGGCCTCGCATGTAAGGCCCTCCCGAGTCGTGAGCCGGCTTGATGTTTCTGAAGGGAGAGCTGGCAGAAGTCTTAGACTCAGATGTAGCATATGCGGGAGGTGCTAATTCTACAGACAAGCAGTTGGGAGAATTAGCTTGTGTAAAAGGCAGGCCTTCTGGTGATCCTCCTGAAGCATAGGATGGGCAGATTGGATGTTCATCCGTAATAAATGGCTGGGATTTAGGAGGTAGCTCTGAAGTAGATGAATCTGCAACATGATCAAACAGAGCAGACAGGTTCACCTCCGATATTGGCAGGGAGGCTGAGCAGGATACAGGTCTTTCATGAACTGAAGCCAAACTAGCAGTAGGCTCTGGGACCGGAGACAGGCACTCGGGATGTGCTACCAGAGGCTTCATGGTTGAAGGATAAACTGCTGGATGAGTCACTGTATCTGAAAACAGGCATGCCAGAGGAAATTCAGAGGCTGAGGGCATGCAAGCTGGAGCCGTCTCGTTAGCAGAAGACAAACTTGTCAAGGTCTTTGGCTCTGACCACGTACATGGTGAAGACTCTTGAGTGACTGGCAGATATAGCAATTGTTCATTGATTGAAAACACGTTTGACAATGATGACTGCAGAGCCGTGGACTGGGTAGTCGAAGAGTCAATAGTTGTAGAAGGACAGACTGAAGTCCCAGAAGTCGACAGACATATTTGTGAATCAGGAATGGAAAGCACCTTTAGGGCGGTTGACTCCATGACACCATTAACCAAAGACTGAGCTGGACCCATGTCGCACCTTTCCTTAGTGGATGACATAGAGTCATTTCCAAAGTCTCTGTTAATCAGGATTCCGTCAAGTGTCCATTCCTTTGTCTTAACTTCTGAAGGTGGCAGATTATCTATCAACAGTTCAGGAATCGCTTGCCTGGTCCTTGTTTTAGTATACTGTGGAATGAGTCCATCAAAACAAGAAATATGTACTGTCTTTGATTGTTCATTGTGACAATATTTGGCAGAAGGAGGAGTGAACACAGAGGCAGCATCGTTTTCCACATCAGCTTGAATGTTTACTTCAGTCTCAGCAGCTGGATCAAGGGCTGAACCTAAGCCTACAGTAATGACTGATTCTGTGTACGCATCCATTGTGGATTGTGTTCGGAATACAGAAGCATGTATGTGTTCAAACTCTGAATTATGACTGACTGCTACAGAGGAATTCTTAGGCAAAGGAGTGACTTGTAAATCTTCTACTAACAGCAATTCCTGACAAACGGTAGAACAATTGTCAGAATCTGTGCTCTGAATAAGTGCTGTGCAAGAAAGAGGACTCTCACTCCCAATAGGTTTTTCATATTGACAAGTATCATGACCTACTAAAACCTCCTCACTCAGAGATTGAACAGTATTCACTTCATCAACGGATAAAGTTTGAGGTGTAGTCAGAAACAATCGTAAAGTTTTATTCTCCTCTAGTAAACTGATGTATTCTCGTCTTAATTCCTCAAGTTCAACTCTTAACATGCCCAGGCTTAACTGTACATCCCTATCAGTAGTCACAAGGGAAGGCATGGTGGCATCTGGGCTGGAACCTGCCCTAGTCATCTGGACGTGTACTGATTGTACATCGTCATTTACTGCTTGCAGGTCTTGTGATCTATACTCTCGCTTACCGACTTGGTCTGTGTTACCCTTAAGTAATCTGACATCAGACCTCTTGACATTAGGGACTACAGTAAGTACTTGTGCAGAGGAGTAAGCAGTTGACTGAGGGCTGAAAACAGAAGTTATGTAATGAACCCCTTCATTCTTTATGTTTGAATCATGAAACTGTTCAATCTGAGGTAAAGCACAACCGGAATCATGGGGTTCAACAACAGATGTACTCGTATTTAGTAAATCTAACAGTGTTTTATTTTCCGCTGCTAAGGCTTGTGCGGACATATCTGAATCAAAATTAAAGACAGAACTAGGATCAGGCAATGTATGATGGGCCAGGCTGTGGGAAAAATATTTTGCACGTAAATACCCATTTGTGTCGAGGAGTTCATTTAAATCAGGATCAGTGATTTGATTATCACAGGCAAACGTAGTCAAAGCTTTATGTACACATTTTTTAGTAGCCTTGCTGCCTTTCTTTCTTAATCTGGCCGTATACAAACGGGAATAAGGGCTGGTCATTCTGTTAAGAAAGGAAGAAGGCATACTATGGCAAAAGGGAAAATGCACACAGTTGCACTGTGAACAACTCTGAATCTAACAACGTGTATATAATACCCAAGTCTTGTGTATATATGTAAAACCCAGGAATGTCAATAAGGTAAAACAGTATTACCAATCTAGGAAAAGGGATGTAGGGTAAACACTTAGGACCTCCTTATGGTTGAAAGGAAAAGTCGGCAAACTCTTTACCCACTATGCTCTTACAGATACTGACAGCGCTAAACCCACGTAGCGGGCAAGCAAGGACAGATTCTGTGAACTGACAATCTGTAGAATACTGAATAAGGCAATTATAAACAGTACTCACGAGGACCGGAAAGACCACTTGAATGTCAGTGATTACACGAACCCTGTAGATCAAACAGGGACCCAGAAGGCTGTAAAAGCAAAGGGTTAAAGATAACAAAATACATAAACCCTAGTAAAAGGCAAGTCTGAATTGTGATAATAAATCGTGAGGAAAACAAAAGGGGAACACTCTGGAACTTGTAACAACAAACCCACACCTAATAATCAATGGAAAATGAATGCAGAAATGCAATGGATAAATCGTGAGGAAAACTAAAAGGGGAACACTCTGGAACTTGTAACAACAAACCCACACCTAATAATCAATGGAAAATGAATGCAGAAGTGCAATGGAAAAATTGTGAGGAAAACTAAAAGGGGAACACTCTAGAACTTGTAACAACAAACCCACACCTAATAATCAATGGAAAATGAATGTAGAAGTGCAATGGAAAACATGGAGTGGAATCTCAATAAATTGGATCAGGAGCAGGGAAAATGATATCACAAAAGGAAACCTTTCCCACCCAATCCAAGGAGAAAAGGCAGTAACTAATTCTACGAAAGTAAATAATAATACATCATGCTTTTCAGTAACCAGGGCAGCATAAAGGGACAGAAAACACCGGCAAACTGGGCTGCATCAAATAGTAAAGTACAGAGAAAGGCTGTCTGCAGACAGAGAAAGACAGAAAGGGAAATTCAGAAAGCATAAATCAAATAAGCGCATAAATCCGAAATCCAGGACAGAGGAACAAGATACAGGAACTAGTAACTGGGCAGAAAGCTAGGAACAGGAATAGGTACAAGGCATGGAACTAGGAACAAGGAACTGGAACTAGATACAAGGCACAGAAACTAGGAACAAGGAACTGGAAATAGATACTTGGCTCAAAATCTATGAACAGGGTACTGGAACTAGGTACAAGGCACAGAAACTAAGTACAGGAAACAGGGACTAGTCACAACAGGAACACTGCTACAATGACCAGCGCCGGACTGAAGCAAACTGAGGTTTTTAAAGCTGCTTAACGAGCACACCCCCAGGCGTGTTGCCTGCTGCACCTGGAGCCACAGGTGTTGCCTATCCTCCTCCCAGCCTTGTGCTGCAAGGGAGGAGATGATGCAGTGAGCCAGGCATTCTGGGAAGCAAGAGGTGAAGCAGTGAGCCAGGCATTCTGGGAAGCAAGAGGTGAAGCAGTGAGCCAAGGCATTCTGGGAAGCGTAGTCCTTTGATTTGAGTAACATGCTGGCTGCCAGGGAGGAGATGAAGCAGTGAGCCAGGCATTCTGGAAAGTAGGAGGCGAAGCAGTGAGCCAAGGCATTCTGGGAAACATAGTCATTTGATTTAAGTAGCATGCTGGCTGCCAAAAACCTGGAATGGATCCGGAAGGGAAGTAACTTGGAAAATCAGGTTTAAACGCTCCCAATTCATCAGAGCACTGTAGCATAGGGTTCGAAGGAAATGTCCAGTAAGGAATAAACCCCAGAACATGCCCCCAAGTGGCGGGGACGGGAACGAAGGGAGCGAGCCGTGACACAAATGGACATAGGCACAATGGGCACAGATCAGCATAGGCAATGACTCAAATGCACACAGGCGCAGATCAGCATAGGCAGTGACTCAAATGGACAAAGGCACAATGGGCACAGATCAGCATAGGCAGTGACGCAAATGGACATAGGCACAATGGGCACAGATCAGCATAGGCAATGACTCAAATGCACACAGGCACAGATCAGCATAGGCAGTGACTCAAATGGACAAAGGCACAATGGGCACAGATCAGCATAGGCAGTGACGCAAATGGACATAGGCACAATGGGCACAGATCAGCATAGGCAATGACTCAAATGCACACAGGCACAGATCAGCATAGGCAGTGACTCAAATGGACATAGGCACAATGGGCACCTATCAGCATAGGCAATGACTCAAATGGACATAGGCACAATGGGCACAGATCAGCATAGGCAATGACTCAAATGCACACAGGCACAGATCAGCATAGGCAGTGACTCAAATGGACATAGGCACAATGGGCACAGATCAGCATAGGCAGTGACTCAAATGGACATAGGCACAATGGGCACAGATCAGCATAGGCAGTAACTCAAATGGACATAGGCACAATGGGCACAGATCAGCATGGGTTTGTAGGCTTCCCAAGACATTGGCAGGGCAAGTGGAAAGCACGGTATGGCTTCCAGTTGAGCTTTAGTGGGGAATCATGGTTAGCTTATCTGGAGGCTGGATTCAACACAGGTAGGGGGGATCCTATAAAGCAGAATGGTCATATGGAGTGGCTAACCTCATATATTAGGGCTGTATGAACTAAAGGAGGTAAGCATGGGCGAATCCACGCAGCTTGAGAATAGCTGGTAAGTCTCAAATATACAGGATTTCCAGTTTACCTACTGAAGGTGCATGGAAAAAGCCTCAAGGCTTACCGTAGTTGTGTGGGCCCAGCATGGCCGAAGGCAAGGATCCTTGTAAGACATCATTGGGAGGCAAATACACAGAAGGAAGTCAGAGCCTTGATAGGAATGGCTTCTTACTGTAGGCAGCAGATCCCGAACTTCTCGTTAACGATTAAACCAATGTTGGCTTTGACGAAAAAGGGCATTTCTTCGCCATTGCGGTGGAACTTGGAACACCAGCAATCGTTTGATCTGCTCAAGACTGCACTGTGTTCGGCACCAGTTTTGGGCACATCAAATTATGAAAAGGCCTTCGTGTTGTATGTGCATGAACGTGATGGATGTGCTTTGGCTGTATTAACGCAGGAACATGGAGGGAAGAATAGGCCGTGCGGCTACTTTTCTTCTGTCTTTGATCCTGTTGCATGCGCTTTGCCTGCTGCGTCCGTGAAACAGAGTGAGGGAATGGTCCTAGGCCATGCTTTAACCCTGATGGTACCTCACTCTGTAGATGTTCTATTAAACAGAACACAAACGCACATCTCACCTCCGCATGATTAACGAGATACGAATTGATCTTGTTTGCACCACACATCAAAATACAGAGGTGTTGCGTTCCTAATCCGGCTGAACTTTTACCTTTCCCGCAAGGTACTACTTGCAGTGACGAAGAGTCACATGACTGCCTTTACACCACAGAGCAAGAGACAAAAGGCAGAATCGATCTAAAAGATACTCCTATGAACAATCCACAAGGGGAGCTGTTTTGGGATGGCTCCTGTTCCAAACTCCTGGATGGTACATCCACGGCTGCTTATGCAATCACCACATTGAGCACGGTTGTGGAGACCAAAAGAATCACGCATAACTCCGCGCAGGCAGCAGAGATTATAGCATTGACCCGAGCTTGTGAACTTTCCGAAGGGTTTACCGTAAATATATATACTGACAGTCAGTATGGTTTTGGGGTGGTTTACAGCTTCGGCAGACTTTGGGCAGAACGAGGCTTCTTGACCTCACATGGCACTAAAATTCAGTATGGCTTCTTGATAGTACGGTTACTCTCAGCGCTTGCACTCCCCACTCAGTTAGCAATTATGAAATGCGCAGCGCATCAGAAGATTATAGATAGTGTGGGAAAAGGGAACGATTTTGCTGACCAGATAGCCAAACAGACTGCTACTGATCTCTCTTCAGAAATGCATACTTCAAGGGAAGCCACAAATTCTTGTACTTTGGATGAGGGCATCGAATCTGTGAAAGACATTCAAGCTGATGCCACCTTAGAGGAATCTAAGAAATGGGCTGAGGGTTTGGCAAAATTGGATGATGACGGGTGTTGGGTGGACTATGGCTCATGGTCCCACTCATATTTGTGCACGAAAAGTTACCAAAATGTTGCAAAATGTGTGGGTGAATGATAAAATCTCCAAGGTAGCCGAGCGCTTTGTTCAAGGCTGTATGATTTGCTTGCAGCATAATGTGGGAAAGGGCACATCGACTCCTAGGGGTAGTTTTGGTCCACCTTCTGTCCCCTTCGAGGTGATACATTTTGACTTTATTGAAATGGAGCGCTGCAACAACTACAAGTACGTACTAGTGGTTGTCTGCGCCTTTAGTAAATGGGTTGAAGCCTTTCCTGTCAAAGATGCCACAGCTATGACAACGGCGAAGACCATGCTGAAGGAATATTTTCCTAGGTTTGGTTTGCCAAGAGTCATCTGGTCGGACAATGGTCCATATTTCATCGCTGCTGTAATTCTTGAGATATGCGCAGGATTACAGATCGATAAACGGTTCCATTCAGCTAGGCACGCTCGGAGTGCTGGGTTAGTAGAAAGACACAACGGCATCATCAAGAACAAGCTCGCTAAGACGTGTGCCAGCACCAAACTAAAATGGCTGGACGCCTTACCGATCGTGTTATTGTCTATGAGAACGACCCCTCAAACTAAGACTGGGCTCTCTCCATTTGAGGTGGTCATGGGTAGGCCAGCTAACATTTGGAACCTGTCTAAGCCCCGCTTGCTACGTGATATTGAGCATGTACTTCTTTCTGATTACTGTGGACAGTTAACTAAAAATCTGTATTTGATTTACCAACAGGTGCAAGAAGCTCTACCTGTTAGGAACGAGGGTCCTGGTCACAACATACGGCCGGGGAGCTGGGTCTTGGTTAAATCATTTGAAAGATCATCTTGCCTCGCACCCCGTTGGCGGGGCCCACATCAAGTTCTCATGGTCACACAGATCGCTGTGCGAGTGGAGGGCCGGAAGCACTGGATACACGCGTCCCACATCAAGAGGATTCCCTTCCCTTTGCCACACGATACAGAAGACACAGAAACCCCTACCTGCACCATAGCCAATGATCACGAATCATCAAACGACATTGAGAGTGCCTCTGAGAATCTCCCTGAGCTCGTGAGGCCTAGGTAAACAGCTGCTTCATCTCCACACTCTCCAACAGATCCTTTTGCACTATCGTCAAATTCTGTGTTAAATCCTGCTTGGAATTCACCGCTTCCATCAGGAAGTAATGACACTTTGTTTACAGATCACTCAGTACCAGGGATCCCAAGGTACGATCTGCGTCCAAGGAGTTAGACTTACTGCACGGTTCGGCTGTGCCATCAAGGAAAAATCATTGAGGGGCTTGTCTTTTTGGTCCCGAACTTTTGCACGTAAGGGGATTCTGTTGGCTAGGGTTTGGGAAAAAACTAAGAAAACGCTCGATCTGGAGATCGCCAGCAAATTAACTTTGGTGAATTTGTTTGAAGAAACAATGCCTGCAACCCCTCCCACTCGTACGGAACAGATAAGAGACTGTGTGATCGATCGTAAAAATTAACAATCGTCTGCGTGGGCCCCGAAAATGTATTGTTGTCTCGTGATTATGTTAACTGGTTTCACAATAGTCATTGCCTTAGGATTTTGGTATTTGGAAGAAGTACATCCGCTTGAAATTCTGTTACCTACTGAAAATGTACCTACGGTTTCTACACCTTTTGTGCGTCTGCACACTCTATCTCCTAGAGACTCTCAGCACAGACAGAGTTACCATAACAATACTCTATTACTCATTATGAATGCCACACATGCCATTTTTAATAAGTCCAATTGTTGGGTCTGCTCACATTTACCGCAACACGGGGATAAGGGGCTGGGTTGGTATATTCATCCTTTACCTTTGACTACTGCATGTTATGCTTCTTTAAGGGCACTATTCTTTGGCCGATGGAATGATAGCATTTCGGGGAACTTTGATGGAACTAATTTGAATGATTTTGAAAAACGTGTTCTAACGCCCCTGGGTTGCTCACTCTTTGCGAATAGGAGCAAGCCTAATGTTGCTTTTATTAGGCCTACTGATAGACTGTCCCGTCCTTTTCAATCTCTGATCTCTTTCAAGATGGCTCCTATGGGCAATAGGGATGCCACGCCACCTTCCTATACTGTTAACCACAGCCCTGATTCAGTTTCTTTCTGTATACAAAGGAATGGTACTCAGTCAATGGGTGATTTCAAGGGTTGCGCCAATGTTGCGAATTTGACTAGTGAGGACAGACCTTTGTATGAAGGCGAACATGTCTACTTTGTTTGCGGTAATGTAGCTTTCCCATCGTTACCTAGGGATTGTCAGGGAACCTGTTATTTAGGGATTCTGTTACCCGGGATATTTATTGTTAGCACTTTAGAAATTTCAAAGGCTCGTCCAAGGCGGGACGAGAATGGCGATACTTCAGCACAAGTTCTGGGCGATGTAGCAAAATCCTTAGTACCATTTTGGGGGCAAATACTGAACTCTGAAGATATCAGAAGATTAGCGAGAGTACTGGAGAGGACCATCAACCGGACCACTGACATACTCTATAACATAACTTTAGAACAGAAAGCGATAAGGTTAGTGGCACTTCAGAACCGGATGGTGTTAGGCGTCATCTTGGCTGAGCGTGGTGGAGTATGTAAATTAGTGGGGTCCGCTTGTTGTGTTTTCGTGCCAGATTCCTCCCCAACGATTTTTAGGGCAATACAAAATCTGCACGTCCTTAGTTCAGAAGTGCACGTTCCCAAGGGAAACTGGGATCTTAGCGCTTGGTTCTGGGACTTCTTGCAATCTTGGGGATGGAAGCTACTTTCGGTCTTGCTGATCATTTAAGGTATTCTATTGTTTTTCTGTTGTTCTATACAATGTCTTCCTGGTATATGTTCAATGATAGGAGGATGTTGTTCACAAGCGATGGGTACATTAGGGCACAAGGCACACGCCCCAGAGAAAATGTCTAATGAATTTGTGCTGAAAGAAATCTCAGTATCTGATCTCATGGCGATCGATATCTCCGATAGTGATTCAGGATGTATGGACATTGAGACGTGGAGTTACTCATAAAGTGACTAAGAAGTAGTTTAGCGCTTGGCTTAGGCCAAAAGGAGGGTTTGTTAAACGGGATATCATGTCGTGCCTCCTTTATTGTATATATTGGCCTAAGCCCAGTCGCTCTGCGAAGAAAACCACGTTGCAAAGTTCCAATTCTAGATCGACTTCGCTGCCATTTTAAGTCCATCCACCATTTTGATTTCTATTCCAATGTAGGGGTGTCACGGTATTAGTTTTATGACGGTACGATAACCTGCTTGCCAAATGACGGTATATCATGGTTATCGCGGTATAGCAGGTGGAGTTAACTAATCTTAACAAATATTTTCTTAAAAGGTCGTACATTGTCAGATTTATCATCACAAACAAAACCACGCACCCAGGGCCAGAATTGGGTGTTTCAACATACTTTCTACTGAAATGCCACCCCTTGCTTCCACCAAACAACACAAAAACACACGTATGGAGCGGAGGAGGGGGCGGAGGAAGCCCTGCTGCGACTGGCAAAGCAAACTTAATAGCTTTTCTTAAGTGGTCATTTAGGCTTTTAGCTCCCCCACTGGTGAAGATGAACATGTTGTCATCTTGATAATCTGCATGCCACAGATCAATGGAGGCTGATGGTAGTATGCGCTTGTGCGCATATTCACACACGCACTTTCTCTCTCTTTACTTTACAGCCTTAAGTTTACTTGCGGGCCAAAAGGTGTTCAGTAATCACAGACATGTTACCCTTTGGTATGGCAGCAGGGAATACCCACAGAGATTAGTAAATTTCGCAGTGTGACTTATTATATGTAAATTCAATGATAGAACCAGGGAAATCCCCCATTGTCATATGTTTAGAAAACATTATCCATTATAAATATATAAACCCCAAAGCCGCCAACTCAAAGTAAACCCTTTTCCTTCTTGGCACTGTATTTATTCTTCCTATTGCTAACATATTGATTTTGCGTCAGGCACGTGTGGTTTATGGAATGGCATTAAAAACTGCTCCAACTGAAACTACTTGGCAGATGGCACATCCAACAGTGCAAGACCAAGACTGCGCAGCACTTGCTTACTGCAGCCTTTCCAAATCAGATTGAAAAGCACACTTAACGGTATGAACGGTATACCGGTATAAACAATGTGACGGTTATTATTGTTCAATTAAGTGGTTCACGGTATCTTTAACGGTATACCGTAATACCGTTACATCCCTATTCCAATGTAACTCTGTGTTCTAAAATGGTGGACAGTGTTTCCCGCTTGTAACTGAGCTGTCCTGCACTTTGTACGTTAGTTGATGTATAAAGTGTCCGTTGGCCGAATGTCCCATGGCTGACTTGTAGACAGAGGATTGTCTGAACCAATAAGTCTCAGCCGCGGACATACATCGACTACAATGTTATACAAATACTAAACATGGACACTAGCTGAACTGCATTGTAAAGGACATGTGTTAAGGCTTATTGTTAAATCCAAGGATACACTGTTGCCATTGTGACTTGTTTGTATGTCAACTGAGAATGATCTATGTGCATATTGTCGGACAAACTAGAAGTGAACTCGGCACAAACTCTAGACCATGGATTATTAACTTGCAGAGGGGCTGGACATTATGATTGGAAATGTATAAAATGTACAACTGTTTAGACGTCCAGTACCTCTCACTTCTCACACAGAAGGGCTGGTATTCGCTGTGATGTACTGAGGGCCAGATAGCTATCTGATTTGTTTCTTTGTAACTGCGCAGTAATAGACTAAAGATCTCTAAATCTTTATAAGCCTGTGTTTGGTGTATTTCCTTTTGTGGTACTCAGCCTCGATATTTCCTTGCTTTTGCACTACAGACCAGGTGTGGTACAAGTCTACCCCAGAGTGGACGAAGAGCCTCAGACTGCAACTAAAGAGACCTCAATTGAAAGTATTGATTAAAGCACCAAGAAGCCACGTTACTGACATCGTTAGAGACACCACGACATAGCAACTTTAGACAGGAAGCACACGTGCCATCCGCACATCTGGACACAAACACGCATTCGAATACACGAAGAACATGAGCGTACAGTTCCATAAGTTAGAGAACAGATAAATATACATACTGTCAGTGCTTTATTATTTTGTCATTAGCTTAATGCAGCAATGCAGAAACCACAAGAAGCAAGGGATCCTGAACAAAGCTTGCAGATGCTTATATGCCATTATCCTTATGGAACTGTAGGAGCACCTATGGGACCTGACAGAGCCAAGTGTGACTGATATATAGAGAATATAGAATAGCATGGACACTGTAGGAACCACATAATGGTTTAGGAAAATTACAGCAGGCCACAAGCCTCTCAGCAAGAGCTGAGCTGAGGCAAATTCAGACAGGACAAGAGCAAACGTGTGAGACAGGACCCGCTGCCAAGGCAACCAAATACGCACAACATTCCATTACCTGAAAGGCAGTAACATCAGCAGCAATAAATGCGAATAATTCCTCATAATTCTGAGCTGCAAATCATGGTCTCTGAATGAACACGTGACCCGGCCGGCTCAGATGATGAATAGGGAATGAGAGTCGATCTCACGCCGCCAGACAGGAGCTTGCAACAAAGATGTTACAATGTGAGACAAGTGTTGCATGAGATGAACTGGCACTCTCATAGTCTAAGGTGGTGAACACAAGTTACAATTCAGACACATCGTTCTTATTACCATGAGAAGGTACACCAAGAGCTGAGAACCATTGCAGATCCCAGGCTTGGGGAGGTCAGTTATAGCCAATCACAGTTCAGTCTCCTAGGGGTAGGTAGCATTAGGCAAGAACCAAAGGTAAGACCCTCACACTGCAACATTGTTTGGAGATAGCAATTTGGGGATGGACCAGGCCAGCCACCCGACATGTAAGAGCCAGTAGAGTAACTCCTATTGGGGACTATATCTAGGTTATTAGGCTCCTGACGACCAATCTAGTAGGCCGATTTTCTGGAGAGGGGCCCAGGTTGTGATGTCACTATGACGCCACTTCAGGACAAAACTGGCCTGCGTGCCAGGAGACTTGACATGTCTGTGGATTTCTTCTATCCTTGTACTGATCCCTGTTGGTTTTGGCTGTAATAAACCGCAGTTTGAACTTGCTGTCTGTCTGGGTCTACGTTCCTTTTGGGGGAAGGTGTTGGACCTTCCAGGAGTCCGCAAACTACCTGGGAGTTTGTCCCCAACAACTTTGAAACATAAAACACAATTTCATTTGAAGAAATAACAGGACATTGCTCTTTTTCATACAAGTGTTCACTGTGATTGTGTTAACTGTTATTGTGCAGAATATCTGCAAGCGGCATTCAAAGTGAAGGGGTAAATCAAAAAAACTTCTCTATCAGTTCCTGTCGGGGCATGCACCCATCCCTGGCCTCCATGTACTCGTTGTGCACGTGCATGGGCCCAGCTGACACTGCAGCTTCATCCTCTGGGGGAGGCATGCCCAGATCTGGGAGCAGGGTTATGTTGCGCCTCACACAGGTGTAATGCAACATCGCACAGGTCAGAACAACATGTCCCACCTTGTCTGGCCTGTACATCAGCGCAACCCAGACCGGTGCAGGCATCTGAATCAGGGCTTTCAGAGGCCGATGGTACGCTCTATTGTCACCCTGGTCTGCACACCTGCTTGGGGTGAGTGGCTTTTCCTGCCCGCCTACCCGAGACTATTTATTTTTATTTTTCTTCCCTCTGTGTGTTTTCTTACCCTCCTCCCAACATCCATGCCTATTTATTTATTTTTTCTTCTCTGCTCTCATCTCACATTTATTTTCTTTTTTTTTTTCCGCTCCTCTGGTACCCCTCCAATTCCAGCTTGCATGGTCCCTGATCCCAGTGCCTCCTTCATTCCATTCTCCCTCCCCAATGCTACTCCCGCCCGGCTCCCGCCCACCAGGCCTGTGTTTGGCCTGCTCCCTCCAGGACGTAGCGCTCATTATGGGGGTTCCCAGGGCAGCCTTGCCTGGGCAGCCAACTAAGGGCCAGAGGCAAAGGGCAGCTCCCCTCTGAGCAGCACCCATCCCTGTTTGCCCCTGTTTGTCCATGGACGCCTGGCATAGCACCCTACCGCAGCAACTAAGGAAACGTGGAATGGTCGGTAAGCACAGCCATTACTGTGCTCAATTAAAACCCTGCCATTTCTTCATTACTACCTTCAAATCAGAACATTGTGTAGATTACCTACTGCTCTCCTTAGATAGCCTGACAGATGTATTTCGGAAGGCAAACATTGTGTTGCAATTGAGGCATTTATATTTATTTGGGGAACAGGAAATGTGTTGCACTTAGATGTGTTTTGTGGTAGGCAACGTATTGCGCTTACATGGATTTTGGGGGTTTGAAATGTATTGCACTTAGATGGATTTTGGGTGGGCATTGTATTGCACTTAGATGGATTATGGGGGTAGGCAACATATTGCACTTAGATGTATGTTGGGGTAGTCAATTTATTGCACTTAGATGGATCTTTGGGGGTTGGTAGCGTATTGGGGTAGGCAACGTATTGCACTTAGATGTATTTTAGGGTGAACAATGTATTGCACTTACATGGATTTTAGGGGTAGGCAACGTATTACACCTAGATGTATTTGGGGGTGGGTAATGTATTGCACGTAGATAGATTGGGGGTAGGCATTGGTTTGCACTTAGATGAATTTTGGGGGTGGGCGATGCATTGCACCAGATGGATTTTGGAGGTTTGGCAATGCATCGCACTGGTGGTATTTTTGAGGGTGGCCATTGCATTGAACCACAACAGTAGAAAGGTGGCCATTGCATCTGCTCCTAGATGATTTATAAGTGTAGCCAAGGTTGTTTTGCCCTGTGAATATCCATAAGGGTAGCCAACATGTTACAGTTAGAAGACTTGTGGGTTGGCCATTGTGCTTCACTTTGACTAATTCGGGGGGCGAACCTGGGTGTTGCTCTCGGAGGATTTTGTGAGGGTAGCCATTAAATTGCACAGACTGTAGCCTTTACACCAGATGATCTCTTGCGATAGTCATTGTATTGCACTTGGAAGTGTTGTGCAGTTGACCAGGGTGCTGCACTTAGTTGAGTCCATGAGGGTGACCATGTTACGGATCCTAGATGGTTGTAGAATGTGTTCCACTACAGGGAATGCAGTTGTTAGCAGTATACTGATTTTACGGTTAAGAGGGGTCTTGAATATATCCACTTCACGACAGCTGGAAGCATGCAGAATATATCCACCATCATCTATCAACCAAGATGTTTTTAGAATTTTGCTGAATGTACCAATTCAGTCTTTGATTTGATTATAACCAATGTATTTTTCATCTCTCACTCTGCGCTTCTGGAAACAGCCAAAGGTGCCGCCACACTCCTGCACGCATCTGCTTTCACATGCAACTCAAATGACACTATGCACAACACTTCTGCCATAAGAATGTACCTGCCTTTCACGACATAAAATGTGACCTGTAGCTACACACATAACTATCCTCTTACACACACACCCTCCATCTTATTTCCCTGGTGTAAATCTCTCCACCCATACACATGCCAATTAGGCATGGGTGGCTAGCAGGGACTCGGCCAAGCACTCATAACCTTTAATGACCATATGCACACACATACTAGCACCTCCTAACTTTCTCATGCTTCAGACTTGGGTCCCTCTGAGGGCTTTCAACCGGCAGCACGTTGGGTCCATACCCATGGTGAAAGGTGCTATACAAATGACAAAATTAAATTAAATGGGCCCTGTCATATGCCACTTCCTGTGGTGTTTGGGGTTTCCTCAGAGGGGTCATCAACCACAGAAGCTGCGGGTATCCAGAGTCACCTACAAGGGTTAAAGACACAGGTGCCACTCGTGATGATCGGCAGTTGTATTGCCTGTTACAGCAGCCTCTCAAAAGTCAGTCTGTGCATGCATGTCCCATGTATGAATGTGCCACACTGTTC
Organism: Ambystoma mexicanum; assembly: GCF_040938575.1. Classification (NCBI taxonomy): domain Eukaryota; kingdom Metazoa; phylum Chordata; class Amphibia; order Caudata; family Ambystomatidae; genus Ambystoma; species Ambystoma mexicanum. Next base: position 810,389,004 of record NC_090925.1, on the reverse strand, counting down.
CACAATCCAGTCCTTGCATGCGGGTTGCACTGCTCAGGGAGGTTGTCCTGTCTGATATGTTACTACTTGCACACAGCTCACGTCCAACACTCATTGCTTCTTGTGTATTGGACCGACAGAGCAGCATGCCAGTCGGGGTGGTCTGGGCCTGTGCATAGCTCCCATGCATGGTACGTGATGGGAGTCTGGGTATCTAGTTTTCCTGGGGTAATGAGTGCATGCCATGCCATGTCAATTGGCAGGGTGATGTCCCTCAGTAGCTGTTTGCATTATGCCATTCCATGTATGGGGGCGTCATTGGGTGCTTCATTTTACGGCCACACAATGGGCACCCTTGTTGTTTGTGGGCCCTGCACCAAGTCATTGTACAACCCCCTGTGCTCATGCCAATAGTGTCTGGGTATGGCCAGCCTATTCCGGTCAGCTGAGTGTCGTTAGGGGTACTTAGCTGATTGCGACTCACTGTACTATGTTGTGTCTCGTGAATGGACGTCGACCTTGCTCGCTGTTGGTGCAAAATGTCATCTTCTGCCTTGTCCCCAATCTCTTGTGGCTGCCCCTATACAGAAATGTGAAACCCCTAGGTGGCCAGGCCCACCGATTAACTACCACTGCATGTTGAGGGATGTGTGGTGGTGCTTTCTGGTAACTTTAGTGCATTGTGTGGATGTCCTGTTGGGGTTGCAATGGCCTGGCCAGTGTCTGCTGCTTCTCCACTCATGTGCTACTCCTGTGGGTTAAAGCCTGTCATTTATGAAAGGCAAATTATATTTGCCCTGTGCAATTTGGGTGGTTATGCAAAGTCAATGTAATGAAATGTGCATGTTTCACCTTGATAGGCAAATTTCTGGTGACGTCACACCCCATTCTGTTTGTTGATGAGTCCCCCACTTTAATTTTTAGGACTTGACCCCTGGTGTCATCTATGCCCGCCCCCACCCCTCCCACACGCCAGACGGTTTCTCTCCAGAGTGTCACTATGAATTGCTGAATGCCTTCGCAGTTATCGCCCCCTCTCACAGCTTCATCAAGTGCTGTTAGTAGTACCAAATAGATTTCTTTCTTGTGGATGTTACACGATACTGAACAACTTGATGACATTTCACACCTGTTTTTTTTAATTTATTTTTAGGTGAAACAAAATAACTGTTCTGAGGAGGAACTCGTGAAAGCTGTAGATGACCTTCAGAACTTAATGGTAAGAGATATTCTAACAGGCACTGGCTCTCTGCTGGGCAATAGAGCTCCTGCTAGTGGTATGGACGGACAAGCGCTTACAAAGTCAGTAGATCTGGCTTTTGTTCAGGCACTTGCGGGTAATCTCAATACAGAGAAAAATAATGGCAGGGTTGAAGGTGTGATGTCCTCCTTTTGCCTGCTAAGGAGGTTTAATACCATCCACTGCAGTGGACAGTTTGAGAAACTTCCGCTGAGCTGTGCTACTTTTTAAAGAGACAGTGTCAGCGCTTCTCAGCAGTACCGACACCAAAAACTAATTGCACATGAATCATGACATTCAAATATGTGAAATTTAAATGCATTTGGTTACTTTGCACTTAGCACTTTATAGGGTGTGGGTGGGCGCCCTAAAATTCCTTCAGGTTCGCTAAACTTGGATAAGTTTAAACTGTGGGCTGGCACTAAAATTAGTTTATCATGAGAAGTTTAAAGTAAAAGTGTGATACGTGTTAAAAAGAAACAGATCGGGAAAATCCCAAAGTATTTTACTGTGAAATATTCAAATTCTATTGTAAAAAGAAACGAAGTATTAGCTACGGTATTCATACCCGAATTTATATTTTATATTTGAATGACATTGACTAATGAAATGTAAATACACGAAAATGTTAGGTTAAATGTGTTATGTATGTGATTTGATGTGAAATAGTTGATTTTAACAGGTGATTTGAAATGAATGTGTAATGCGTTCATTGTACAGTTCTTGACAGAACTATATACAATAAATAAACACGTGAAAATAAAGGAAAGCAACGGCAGCACGTACCGAATTACATTCCCTTCTCACCTTTCACCTCGTTGCATTCTGCTTTCTGTGACATGCTCTCAATTGGACTCCAGACACTGGCTGTTTACTGTATAACTCTTCGGGTTCGAGATTGGCTACTATAACCCTAATAGTTCTGCATAAAGACAATGTTCAGCGGCCCTTCGAAGTGGAGTAGACAGAAAAAAGGAAGTACATATCCATCTTGTATATTTTGATGTAAGATTAAGCCGAGCAGCTCAACTAAGGTTATTCTAGCTTGTGTTTTGTGTGCCCCCTGATTGGCCACTTCCATGGGTGGGCACTCCAAGAGGTACCATCTACTTCATCTTGGCATGAAGAGGAAACCAGACCTGCTCCTATCAGCCAATAAATGGGAACATTGAACTCTGTGGGCGTGAAGAGCACATTTAACAACAGTTTAGGTCAAAGGAAAACGGAGTGGACTAGTCTTTTAGACGGCCAGATTATCAAAGATTTGCACTAGTGCAAAGAAGTGGGGCAAAGGAATTTAGCCTCAATTTTGCTGCTCTGGTACTACAGAATAGAGCAAACAGGTTTAGCCCCAATCGGTATTATGTCGAATAAAATTAACCGGGGGAAGTTGGAGCAGGCTGTTTTACCTGCTATGTTTCTTGCGTGACATGGAAAGAGATCTAGTAGACACTTTTCTTTGTAAGCTATGCAGCAAATATACTGCAGAAAAAAGCCGGATACATTTTTGCCCGCGTGCAAACGTTTTTAGATAATCGGGATTGTGACTGAATCTGTTTGCTCCATTTTGCATTGTGAAAGCATTGGCTCACGTTTTAGCACCAGTGCAAAGGCTAGAGAATCTGGCCCCATCTCTACAATACTTTTTTGCGGTGATGGTTTCAGTGATGACAATGTTTATGAGCTGAGCGAGGAGGAGGGTGGGCACCACTCGTGCCTGGAATAGTAATTCAAAGTGAAATATATTTTGGGTTACGGAGGGTACCAATAAAGCCTTGGCACAAGGATGTACGTATTTCACAAAAAAGGAACTAGGGGGATCATTCCCAGATCATGGTGCACTCACGCTAGTTCCATGTCATTTCTTCGCGGGATGTTTTTTAATGGGGTTTTTTACCATCATAGTTTTATCGAAAAAACCCATCAAATCCTCCCACAACCCCCATTCCCTTTCAGTTTATATTTATGACCAAAAACCCACATCCCATATATATAATTTTTTAACCCCCCCAAAAACATTTCATGTTTTTTTTTTCGATTAAACATTTTCTGTAAAAAACCCCGCGAAAAAACATCCCGCGATGAAAGGACTTTGTACTCTCACGCTATGCTCTTAAAATAAGCTGCAGTTGTTTAATGGTAATTCATATTAGGTTCATAAGACTCCGAGAATAATGGTTCATGACTCTTTAGTAAAAAAAAAAAAATCCCAATTATTTGTAATTGCATAAAAGGCAGTATGCATCCACAGGTATGTGTCTCAACAGTGTTTGCCAATGCATTTCGGAACGTGTTCCGTCTTCAGGGCTAGACACTATGCGTATGTTTACGTATGTATAAATGTTTAAATGTATAAATGTATAAATGTTTTCCCTGACTTGAACTCAGCGAGCGCCCCTAAACTAACCTATTAAGGGTTTGGCTGTGGCTTTCCCATAGACATTTTTTTAAAATAATGGGTAAAAGGTGTGCATTTTACAGAAAACCGTTCAGAAAAATTGGGTAACAATGCAGAATTTACACTCCACTCTGCAGGTCACACATAAAACACTTCAATAGATGCCAGGCCACCAACAGCACAAAGGAACATTTTGCAACACATGTTGATGCTGGCTGTCCCCAAAGATAAACGAGGGGGCCTCTCCCTGCAATATATGCCAGCGCTGCCCCACTTTTCAGCAGGTTCTGCCCAAACGAGATCATGAGGTCTGTCCCCCCCATTCATGCTTTTTGTGTCCAAAGAAAGAAATGAGGCTGGTCTCAACAATACATGCCAGAATTGCCCATGTTAAACATATTTTCCTGCTGCTAGTGCCCAAATAAAGGCATGTCTCAACAATACATGCCAGCATTGCCCATGTTAAACATATTTTCCTGCTGCTAGTGCCCAAATAAAGGCATGTCTCAACAATACATGCCAGCATTGCCCATGTTAAACATATTTTCATGCCGCTAGTGCCCAAATCAAACACTGAAGTCTGTCTCAATATATTCCCGTGCGGCCTCAGTTATGCACCATGTCACACTCAGGGCCCACCATCTGCACCTTTGTCCCAGGCACACACAGACTCATACACATACAAATATGTATGCAAAAATATTCACGCAAAAAAGCATATGCAAACAAACATTTTTAAACATGCCTGTTTTCTATGTTATGAGTCTAAACCACAATAATGGTTAATTATTTCACACCTGAAATTATAAAAATTGAGACCTCTTAAACTGTCCAATAAGTCTTAATAAGTTCAAGACTTAGACACCCACAAAGGGACTTTGTGATAAGCGCATGTGCTTAAAATCATTGTTTGACAAAGGAACACATCAGCTACACAACATTTGGATATCAAACAATCATCGGTAACACTTAATGATATGATAGGTTATTTATAACGCGCTTAATACCCAGAGGTTTCTAAGCTTGCAGACTCGGGGATCGAACCTGTGGTGCTCCATGTCGTCTGGCTTCCCAGGCGAGCACGTTGCCCCTGAGCTTATCCTCCTGAGACAAAAGGAGAGCTGAGGTGTTTTCAAGGAAAGGGCTACCCCTGCCATGTTTGCCATGTATTCTGCTAAGAACGCGACTACACCGAAACATCGGGAGTGGGGTACACTAACGCTTCAAATGGTGGCCTTGTCAAGTTCTACTTCCTGGCCCATGTCTATCAGCATGTTACCATACTGCTATGTAAGAATGAGTGGCATGCGGTGGAAGTCTTTTCAGCAGTCAGTGGGCAGTCAGAAAGGAGGTCCTGCTAAACTGAATAGGAACTGTAGGCCCTGAATTTGTGCCATGGCATAGTCTCACGTGACATAGCATCACTTAGCCTAACATTTTATCACATGGCATAAGAAGGCATAACAGCTGGAGAAGTAAAGTTTTGCATGGATATAAACAAACACATGTTTTGTTGTCCCTAGTTATTGTCTGGTTTGTTGGGAAAGACATGGTAACAATAACCACCTCAAAATCATTCTACCTCCCACCCTAACAGACAAAACACACCTCATCACATAACCCCAGCACTGAAGTAACACAGGATACATGATGCATCATGCACCACCTGAAAACAAGTGTCAACACTAAACTTCCCTATACACCGCACTAACCACAGATAGACCAACCCAACTTTCCTCGCTCCTTCAACACCACTCTGACAGTCGTAACAGACAATCACTTAAGTGATTTACATGAGAAACCACTGCTGCAGGCAGCTCCAAAAATATCTAAACCCTGCACCAATACATATCTAAACCCTGCACAGCGCAGAAAGCCCTATATTTGCAGATCTGCACATATCAAAGCAACTTACCCTGCTCGCCCTGCTTCCACTTTTACCCCCATCTTCACCTGCGTCAGCTCGTCAAGCTCCAAGAACCTGTGAAAACAGCAGGCGGTGTGTGTGGTGCAAGTGTAAATACCGTAACTTAACAGTGCACCTTACAGAGCTTCGCTTACGCAGCTGTTGGCCATTGGGCAATACTCGGAAATGCCCAAGCACATACGGTGATTGGTAAAAACGTGGGACGAAATTAGAAATGGTTCTGCCGCAATCAGTCTGCTATAGTAGAATTTCTGATGCACTGGCCAGCTGTTGAGGCAAAGGGCCTGATTTACAAAAGCATTTTACAATGGCACAATCCCACTGAAAAACACCCGGCAAATCAGGCGCTATGCATCTGTCTGTCAAATCAAGTTGCTACGGGATGGAGTGGAGAGCCAGTGCAATGATAATGCAATTGTAAGGGGGCGTTTTTCTGAGTAGTGTGAACTGCATCCCCAATAAGGAACAATTTCTGTAGTTAAGTCACAGTGATGTTAAATTATTTGTCCTGGATCATACACTTTGGTTAAGGAGTGAAGCCAGGATTTTAATCCACTCTGCAATGTAAGCAGTTCACCACGTACCTTCCAAATGTTACTTGTTAAAAATATGTACGTTTTGGATTGTAAGGTCTACCATATTAGTGACATATAGTGATTACTTGCAAAAAAGCATTACCTCCACAAAAAAGCATTGCCACATGCGGAAACATCACATTTCAATAATTGAAGGTCTGCATGACTCTGAATCATGTGGACCCTTCAAGTGTGGCTGTATTAAGGGAGGTTACAACCTGCAACTCTTACTGTTTAAGTACAATGATCAACTTCACAATCGTCGTAGACGCAGGAATTCCATAAACTACACCCTTATGTCACCCATCGCTGTTCCCAGGCTCACTACCAATTACACGAACATGCAGAACTGCAGTAAAGTCTGAAATCTCCTTTTCATGTTCAGGGCTTTTGGAACATATTACCAACCCTCAGTGCATTTCTCAATGTCACTGACCCTAGTGAGATCGTTGTGTTTGTTCTCTCCACTGTTCCCCTCCCTTTGCCTGGTCGCACTCTGAAACACCTGTGAATGAGCGCAATATAAATAAAATATATCATATCATATCATATTAAAACGATTGCAAAACCCTGAACCTACTTGCCATCTCTGCTTCAGATCATTTCCATAAGACAAAGATTCTGAATTAGACTCTCCCTCATCAGACAGGGGCCTGTTCTGCACCCCACCAGAGACTGCCTTGCCCGTATGCTCTAAAACAGCACATCCAGAAGGCAAAGCAACCCCCTTCCGTTTTCTCACACCACTTTCCAAGGGAGACCTGCTCCTAGCTCTGCTCTTCTTTCTCACCCTCTTTCTTTTAACCCAGCTGGTCCCCAATCAGGACTGCCTTCACTGGGCCCTGGGGTATCACTCGAACAAAGGAAAACCTATGCTGCCTTCTCCTTTCCGCAGTCGGCACCAAAGGCTAAGTCTTTTGGACCACTCCAGTGCACGCTGTGGGGTTTAAATATATGGGGGTTCTAGGCCCTGCCTAAACCTTTTGTTGTATAGACAAATGGTCCCAAAACACACTGCGCCAAAAAAGCAAGAATTTGATTTGATCGGTCAGCCTGACACGTGTTTTGAGCCAAAAACGGCTCTTCATCTGAGGCTTAATGCAGAGGTCGGAATCGCAAACCGTACAGAATTCTGTTGCTTTCTGTTCAGCGCCCAGCCTCTGCCGCATGTGCAGCATCTGCGAAGGATAAGAGTTTGCATTGGCAATTTACGCCCCTACGGTTTGCGATTCCTCAGATGAAGAGCTGTTTTTGTCTCAAAGCACGTGTCAGGCTGACCGATCAACTCAAATAAATACACTACTGTATTTGAATTCTTGAATTTTTGGCGCAGTGTGTTTTGGGACCATTTGTCTATTCCTCTCGAACGTGGTAGTGTACTGGTGGTTCACCCACACTTCCTTGACACCTGCTGCCTTTTTGCTATTTGCAAGTTTCTGTACAAGCGCTGTGGATAATTTTGACTTTTACTGCCATCTCTTTCCGTAAACCTTTTGTTGTCCTTTTGACAGTCAGGCAGGCAAAGGTCAACCTATTGAGCCAGAGTCAAGAAGTGTCATGATCTCTGCTTCCAAAAGGTCAGGGTTTTCCCAACTCCCTTGGAAGCAGATCCATAACCCAGGTTCCGAGTGCCAACCAGTCCCAATTGGGACCTTTTGGACCCAGTCCTGGCGCCAGTGGCACCAGGCTCATAAATATGCCCAGTCCCAGCGCTGGAAGCGCCGGGCTCATAATGCTTGGGTGGACTTACCTGCAGCAGACCATGCTGCTTACTTGCCTGCCAGTTGAGCCTCTGATCCTCTTCTGTTTGGAACTACTTTTCCTGTTGGGTGGGGCAGGAGCCACTCCCTAGGTTCAGAACACTGGAACTCTTCTGGAAAGCAGGAACTCTTTTCTTACCTAGGCGTGGCTATGGAAGGAGACACCTAAGCACTACAGGAGGCTATTTAAACCACACCCGATGGATGAATCTTGCTTTGCGTTATTCTGCATCCTCTGCAGCAGAACGCTCATCGTGTCTTCTGCATCTGATCCTGGGCCTAAGGAAAAAGGCTTACCATCCTGAATCCAGTCTTCAGCAACACCTATAAAGACAAGAAAGAACAGGTTAGCATTACGGTCTTCAGTGACAGCTCTTCACTTACCTGGTCCATCGGCTGTCACCAACGCCTCGCGCTGCATTCCGGCATCTGAAAGACAAAGGCTTACCTACTCTTCGTGCGCTCCGGAGGTCTTCACACTGCATTCCGGCATCTGAAAGACAAAAGCTTACCAACTCTTCGCACGCTCCGGAGGCCTTCGGCGCTGCATCCCGCATCTGAAAGACAAAACAAGGTGCGCTTAAAGACATTGGGGAACTTTAATACTCACGTGCCATTACTCCTTTCCACATCTAACCCAGTGGGTATTCCGGCACCCTGCAGCCGCTCCGAACTTGTACCTGCAAAATAAAAAGACAGTTAGAGCGCATCGTGAAGCAGGCAACAAGCGCTTACTTACGTGCTTCCAGGCGCTTCTATTCATCACACGGGCTCCATCTTCAACTCACTTCAGCCCGTCATCCGCCATCGCCGGAACCCTGCAAAACAAGAGACATCATTACTAAAGACTGTTAAAGACATTAGAATTACTCGAAACTTACCGTTCGTGCAGTAAACGACAGACAGCAGTCCTCTGAAGTCAAGAGGCCTGCTCCCCTTATCCAGTGAAGAAACTGGTTACAGCACCCTGCCCCGAGGCAGATGGAGAGCACGGCGTTCACTTACCTAAGGTGAGAGCGTTAACCTTTGGGTTTCTACAGGAGAAGAGAAAGGGAAGAAGAGAGAGACATTCAATAACCCAGTTCATTAATCCCATATTTTCTATCTGCAGACATCTTACCCTTCGAGTCAGACATACAGTGCAAAGAGGTCCAGCCCAAAGAGCCAGCCGTGTGTTACACATCACCTTTGAAGATACGGTATACGCCCAGTCAAGACCGGCGCCTCTACGGGAATCAGGTGAGCGTTACAGAACGCAAAGCCTACCGCAAAACTCCCGTCCAGGCGCTATGGAAACCTCGGATACCGACCAGCTAGCCCAGTTACTTGGGGAACTAAGGGCAGAAGTGCATGCAGCCCGTCAGGAAACGAACGCTCTCAGAAGGGAACTGATTATTTCCAAGGAGCGAACAGATGATCTCGCTAGACAATTGCTACAGTCACAAGCCGGACAGACCCCGTTACCCGCATCTGGGGGAAATCTTCCTTCTACATCCTCTATGAATCCATTGCAGATCAACCTACCTGGGAATGTACCTCTGGCTCCGCCCGAACGATTTTCTGGTGACCCAAAGAGGTTTGCAGTATTTATCAATCAGTGCCGGTTGCATTTCTTATGCCGGCCAGCAGCCTTTCCAACTGATCAAGCTAAAGTAGCTTTCGTGCTTTCGTACCTTAGTGGCAATGCGGCAGACTGGTCGATCCCTCTAGTAAATCAAGATGATCCGGTCCTCCATGATTTTCAAGCTTTTCAGCTCAGTATGGAAAAACTGTTCGCAAGACATTCACAGGGGCAGGCCTTGGACAATGAGCTTCTTTCGTTGCGACAAGGTAATCAAGACCTTTTGGCTTATATTGCGTCTTTCAACAGACTGATAGTGGAAACTCAATGGCCTGAGGACAAAAGGATTACGCTGTTTTATAGAGGTCTACGTGGAGAGCTCAAAGATGTGTTAGCCCAAGTAGTGAATCCCCCACAAGATTGTTCGGACTATATATACTTAGTTGTTCAAATAGATCACAGACTGCAGAACAGGAAGGCCGATCGTTCCAAATTTGATGCTCGAGTATTTTCCAAACCGCCAACTCCTTCCAAAGGAGTAGACTCCGGGGAACCCATGCAAATAGGGGGCCTGAAAGGTCCTCTAACACAAAAGGAGCGGGAAAGGAGAAAACAGTTGCAATTATGCCTCTATTGGGGAAACTCAGGGCACTTTCTTCGAGACTGTCCGGTGAAACCTGCCAAGAAGGCAGTAGGAGCTGCAGTTACCAAAGTTACAAACTCTGAGCAGGGAAACGACCTCACCCGACAAGAATAGAGGTCCTCTTGCCGAGCGTGAAAACCAGTTCCGTGACCTCGCATTTCGTGATACCTATGGTCCTCATTAGCCCTGATAATCCGGATCGATTACATGCAATTGAAGCTTACGTCGACAGCGGTGCCATCGGCAATTATGTGGATCATGAAATGGTTTTGAGGATGAATCTAACTCTTTGTCCCAAGGCTGTAAAGGACGTCATTACTACGGTGGATGGAACGGAGATAGCCTCCGGACCAGTAACGCATACCACTCAAGAAGTGACGCTAGTAAGTCAAGATGGACACCATGAGAAGATCGTGTTCGATGTGATCAAGGCTCCTCAGTTTCAGATTATTCTAGGAATACCTTGGTTAGAGAAACACAATCCTCTGATCGATTGGCGAGCAAGAACGGTCCAGTTTCCAGAATGTGTCTCTACTTGTCACCCTCCACCTGGTGTTGCACTGGCAGCAATTTCTTCAGACTCCCCAGTTACCTCCCGAATACCTAGAATACCAAGATGTTTTCCGGAAGGATCAGGCTAACTCTCTACCTCCTCATAGGTCTTATGACTGCCAGATAGACCTGATACCTGGATCTACTCCTCCTTGTAGTAGAATTAATGCCCTCACCGAGCCTGAGAACCTTCACCTTCGACAATACCTGGATCAATACCTGGCAAATGGGTTTATTCGTCCTTCCAAGTCCCCTGCTTCTTCAGCTTTGTTCTTCGTTCCAAAAAAGGAAGGAGACCTTAGAACTTGTATAGATTATCGCTCCCTGAACCAGATCACCGTCAGGAATAGATATCCGTTACCTTTGATCCCTGAATTCCTGGACCAAGTCAGAAAAGCATGCATATATACAAAGCTGGGTCTTAGAGGAGCCTACCCTTGGTACGAGTAAAAGAGGGCGATGAATGGAAGACGGCCTTCCGCACCAAATATGGGCTATTTGAATATCAGGTCATGCCCTTCGGACTTTGCAATGCCCCGGCCGCCTTTCAATATTTTATGAACGATGTCCTCAGAGAGCTCATATATGTGTGTGTTGTTGTTTACATTGACGACATCCTCGTTTATTCTTCATCGGAATCTGAACATCGGAAACACGTGAAAATGGTCCTCGAAAGATTGCGTCAACACAAACTTTTCGCTAAGTTGGAAAAATGTGTTTTCAACGTGACTGAAGTTGAATTCTTGGGATTCATATTATCACCTAGCGGAGTGCGTATGGATTCAAAGAAGGTTGATGCAGTTCTCAAATGGCCATCACCATCCTCCGTAAAAGGTGTGCAAAGCATGTTAGGCTTCGCTAACTTTTACCGCAGGTTTATCCCCGAATTTTCTCGAATAGTCCAGCCCATCACTGCCTTGTTAAAGAAAAACAAACGTTTAGAATGGTCTACCGAGGCGGAACAAGCTTTCCAGGATTTGAAGACTAAATTTATCTCTGCACCAATCTTAAAACACCCTCGCCCCGAACTCCCCTACATCGTGGAAACTGATGCTTCAAGCCTTGCCATGGGGGCAGTTCTATCACAAAAGGACCCGGTAACCAATCAGTTGCATCCCGTGGCATTTTGGTCCCGCAAATTCTCGCCTCCTGAAATCAATTACACGATTACTGACAAGGAACTTCTGGCTATCAAGTCTGCCTTTAAGGCTTGGCGGCATTATCTGCTGGGGGCCCGACACACCGTTACTGTGATTACGGATCACCGAAACCTGCAATATTTGAAAACCGCAAAAGCCCAATCCTCTAGACAACTCCGTTGGGCATTATTCTTTGCCGAGTTTGACTTCATAATTACCTATCGACCTGGTACAAAAAACGGTAAAGCTGATGCCCTTTCTCGGATGGGAGTGGAAGAACACTTGATCAACCCTAGACCTGTACCAATCATTCCCGAACAAAGAATTCTGCGTGTAATCGCCACACAATCCATAGAGGAAGTTAAGGATAAAGCCAGGCAACTTGTAACTCCAGCAGACATACAGAATTGGCATCTGCAGGGAAAGGACTTTGCAGTAAAGGACAACTTATTGTATTTCCAAGAACGATTATACCTGCCCAGCACAGATTTACAGAAAAAAGTAATCTCTTGTTATCACGATTCTTTAATGGAAGGACATCCCGGTATGGCCAAGACCTCAGTAAAGATCAAGCGCTACTTCTGGTGGCCGTCTTGGAAAAAAGATATCACAGACTTTATAATGTTCTGTGGAGTATGCGCCCAAAACAAGAGTCAAAAGGAAAGACCAGCAGGCCTCTTACGCCCTATTGACATCCCACCTCGCCCTTGGCATACGCTTTCTATGGACTTCATCACCGATCTACCTCCATGCTCCGGATACAATACGATTCTAGTAATCGTGGATTTATTCTCCAAGATGGCGCATTTCATTCCGCTCAAAGGCTTGCCAACAGCAGCAACTCTGGCCCGAGAATTTCTCGAAAACATCGTCCGACTGCACGGTTTTCCTTCGGTTCTAATTTCGGATCGAGGTAGTCAATTTATTTCTCATTTTTGGCGAAGTTGCTGTCGGTCGGCTCAAATTGATGTGAGACTATCGACCAGTCACCACCCTCAGACCGACGGACAAACCGAGAGGACCAATCAAACTCTGGAACAGTATTTACGCTGCATGCTGCAACAAACTGAAAAAACTTGGAAAGACATCCTTTGGATAGCCGAATATGCCTACAATAACTCTGTCCATTCGGGAACTGGGAAAACCCCGTTTTTTCTTTTATACGGCAGTCACCCTCGAACCTCGGAGTTGGATCCCCTCCAAGATCTTGAAACACCAGCAGTAGACTACCTGCATTCTACAATCACCCAAGCCTTTAAGGAAGCTGTTTCTCACCTTCAAAGGGCTAAAGAACAATACAAGAAAGGAGCAGATCAACATCGGAAGGAAGCCCCTCAATATCAAGTAGGGGATCAAGTCTGGTTATCCACCAAATATCTACCTCTAAAAGGGCCACGCACATTCAACCCAAGATACCTTGGTCCCTATTCCATCACTACCATAGTAAACCCAGTAGCGGTCAAGTTGGACTTGCCCCCGCACATGAAGATACATCCGGTCTTCCACGTCTCTCTATTAAAACCCGTGCAACCTCAAACCCGACTAACTAAATCTCCAAAACCCATCCTAGTTGATGGAGAACTCGAGTTTGAAGTCAAAAGCATTCTGGACTCCAAGATCTCCAAATCTAAACTATTTTACCTAATTGACTGGAAAGGCTACGGCCCCCAAGAGAGATCCTGGGAACCTGCTGAATATGTCCATGCTCCTCGCCTAATCAAAAGATTTCACCGAACATTTCCTGACAAGCCAAAACCCCCGGAGAAGCCCGGTTTGGGAGGGGGTTTGGGAGGGGCCTTGAGGGGGGGTACTGTCATGATCTCTGCTTTCAAAAGGTCAGGGTTTTCCCAACTCCCTTGGAAGCAGATCCATAACCCAGGTTCCGAGTGCCAACCAGTCCCAATTGGGACCTTTTGGACCCAGTCCTGGCGCCAGTGGCACCAGGCTCATAAATATGCCCAGTCCCAGCGCTGGAAGCGCCGGGCTCATAATGCTTGGGTGGACTTACCTGCAGCAGACCATGCTGCTTACTTGCCTGCCAGTTGAGCCTCTGATCCTCTTCTGTTTGGAACTACTTTTCCTGTTGGGTGGGGCAGGAGCCACTCCCTAGGTTCAGAACACTGGAACTCTTCTGGAAAGCAGGAACTCTTTTCTTACCTAGGCGTGGCTGTGGAAGGAGACACCTAAGCACTACAGGAGGCTATTTAAACCACACCCGATGGATGAATCTTGCTTTGCGTTATTCTGCATCCTCTGCAGCAGAACGCTCATCGTGTCTTCTGCATCTGATCCTGGGCCTAAGGAAAAAGGCTTACCATCCTGAATCCAGTCTTCAGCAACACCTATAAAGACAAGAAAGAACAGGTTACCATTACGGTCTTCAGTGACAGCGCTTCACTTACCTGGTCCATCGGCTGTCACCAACGCCTCGCGCTGCATTCCGGCATCTGAAAGACAAAGGATTACCTACTCTTCGTGCGCTCCGGAGGTCTTCGCACTGCATTCCGGCATCTGAAAGACAAAAGCTTACCAACTCTTCGCACGCTCCGGAGGCCTTCGGCGCTGCATCCCGCATCTGAAAGACAAAACAAGGTGCGTTTAAAGACATTGGGGAACTTTAATACTCACATGCCATTACTCCTTTCCACATCTAACCCAGTGGGTATTCCGGCACCCTGCAGCCGCTCCGAACTTGTACCTGCAAAATAAAAAGACAGTTAGAGCGCATCGTGAAGCAGGCAACAAGCGCTTACTTACGTGCTTCCAGGCGCTTCTATTCATCACACGGGCTCCATCTTCAACTCACTTCAGCCCGTCATCCGCCATCGCAGGAAACCCTGCAAAACAAGAGACATCATTACTAAAGACTGTTAAAGACATTAGAATTACTCGAAACTTACCGTTCGTGCAGTAAACGACAGACAGCAGTCCTCTGAAGTCAAGAGGCCTGCTCCCCTTATCCAGTGAAGAAACTGGTTACAGCACCCTGCCCCGAGGCAGATGGAGAGCACGGCGTTCACTTACCTAAGGTGAGAGCGTTAACCTTTGGGGTTCTACAGGAGAAGAGAAAGGGAAGAAGAGAGAGACATTCAATAACCCAGTTCATTAATCCCATATTTTCTATCTGCAGACATCTTACCCTTCGAGTCAGACATACAGTGCACAGAGGTCCAGCCCAAAGAACCAGCCGTGTGTTACACATCACCTTTGAAGATACGGTATACGCCCAGTCAAGACCGGCGCCTCTACGGGAATCAGGTGAGCGTTACAAGAAGATATTAGATCTCTCCAGGTGGGTGATGATATCATCAAATGTAGGGCTGGAGTGTCCCTCCCCACGTACCGCTGTGTTCAGTAGCTTTGTGTCTATTCAAATCCTAACCTCTTCAGGTTGCTTGGGCTTCCATGCTACCATGATCAGGGCTACCAATGGGGTGGGACCCACACCCTCTCAATGATGTCGACGCTTTCCAGTTTTAGCAGTTCCATCTTCACCTTTTTCTCGAGGTTAGAAGGAACCCGGCGGTGACTTAGGGCCTCAAGTTGGACTGTGGGGTCAATGTGCAATCTCACTTCTTGGCCTTCAAGATACCTAATGCCGTCAAAGAGATCTTGGTATGCCATCGGGAGGGAGTAATGTCTTCCTGGAGTACTTTAAATACAAAATGAACCAATCCAAATCATGTCACAGCTTAGTAGGGTTCCTTTTGTCGCAGCTGGGCAGGATACCTTTGGTGGCTGAAGTCACATAAAATGTGGCCCGGGTTGAGCAGCAATCTTATTGTACTCTGGTATGAAATGCTCCTTCTAGAGGAAGTGGAATCTATCCTCCAGAAGTGAGGATTCAGATTTTCGGTTTTGCTAGCAGCTGGAATTTGGTATCAGCCTTACAATAACTGATGCCCTGGTGTTGATCAGCACAGGTACCTGTTCACATAAGATGTCCACAGAGCATTGTGGCTGCTGGTAACACCATGTCTCCTCTTGGTAGACTGCAATGATAAAGAATACATCCTCAGTGTCATCGTCACCTTCCTGTCCTAGGATTGAGGGCACGGTTTTGGTTGTCACTGAAGCCACTCTGGTCTGATGTGGTCTAGCCGTGTGAGTGGACCCGGTTACTGGCTGTGTTTTCCACGATGCGGGGCCTACTTTGGCTACATGATTTTGCTTTTCACATCTCCCACATGTATGGCATGCCACTGGGCAGCTTTATGGATGTGTTAAGGTCCACCACACAAGTCACAAGTCGTATGTTTTTCCTTGTGTCACCATGCTGAGGTAGTCGGGAGCAGTCACCCCCTTTCATGCGAGGTCACGATGGAGGTTTGGCACTCATTGCATCGACTTCTTCTTCATGGATGGTTTTTAATGATTCTGCAGTTTTGGATGCATGTATTGTTGCAAAATTGTGAGCGCTGCCCAGCTCTAATATACGATGCAGATTTGTGCTTTTATTTCTTCAGTTTCACCATGCAGTTCGCAGGACATGGCTAGCTAGCGTAGCCTTGCATGAAAGGCGTCCAGCAATTGCATAGGTCCTTCATGATCCTGTAAGAGGCGGGACCTCTCATAGTCTTCACTCACTAACGGACAGAAGTTTCTGGTAAAGCTTCCTTAGCCACCCTGTAAGAGACATCGCCAGATAGCAATGTCTTAAAGATCTGGAGAACCACCCCAACTGCGAAAAAAGGCGCATTTTTATTTTGGCCCCATCATCATTTTAGCACGCTGCCGTGAAAAACATCTCCAGGTCCTCAACCCAGAAGTCCAACTGTGGCGCAAATGTGGCTGGGGCAATGCTGATGTCGAACTCAGGTAATGGGTTGCCGGCTTAATGCGCAGTGAACCCACTTGGATTTGAGACAGAGGGCACGCCAGCAGAAGATTGATGGTGCCACCAGGAGAGGCTGCTGATAAAGAGGATACCACATCATCTTTCTTAAAATTTGGCTCAAATTGTTGTCCACAATTCACAGCGTCACCTCATTCACCTGCTATTGGGATAGACAGAGGCCTCTATGCCACGCAGAACGGTGCTATCTGTAAAGACTGGAGGGGGGTCTGCACTTCTGCTCTCTATATGGCAGAGGAGAGGCACAGAGGACCCCAGCCAAGATTTTCTATTATTGGTAACATAGTCAAGCAATCAAGGCCTAGCTTCTCAGGAGGTGATGCAGGCTGGTTCTTAAGTACAGTGTAGTACCCAAACCCCCCACAAAGGAATGTCCACACACTGTATTAGTTAAAACATAGTCTTTATATAATTAAGTTCAAGGTTATATACAATCACAATAACTCACTTTGTGCTTAGTTAATCTATAATGGCAAATATATACAGTTCTAAGTGGTACCACAATTATTATCAGATCTCATTAAAGTGCATCAACTATACTCTGGTCAAATGTCACACAGATGAATGAATAAAAGTAACCACAATAGACATAGGAGGAAAGCAGTTGGTTAGAGCAATTGGCAAAATACTGGCCTCTACCATTAGACACAGTTCTGTGTGGAGATCCCACACCTGGGCAACCTGTAAATAAAGATATACCACAAGCCCAATCCATATATTGTTCACAAGAGTCTTATTTCCTTCTAAAATAGTTCTACAACCCCAATGTACCTGGAACAGCAGAGTTCGACGTCGGGACGTCGACGGATCCTTCTTGAGTGGCTCCCTTTAAGGCAGGAGCCACGGATCGTCGAGATCCCACGAGGAAAAGGGTGAACGACGACGGTGAGGTGGCAGCTTCATTCCTAGCAGTGCTCGGCGACGATGGAGCGCTGACGTCCTGCAAGGAGGAGGCGTGCAGGACACCTCGGTGACGATAGTTCAGGACCGCAAAGAGTTTGAAGAACTGTTGCCCAGCAAGGGCATTGAGTCGTCGGCGTCTCTGTGGTTTCTGGTGGCGGGAAACACACCGGCGGATGCTCCTCAGCACGTCAGCGGCCTCGACTTTCTCCGACGGGACAAAGCAGTCGACGGTGCAGGCGAGAGCGTCCTTGGATCAAATGTTACTTAGGCAAAGGGAGCACGGCGGCTCCGGTCGGAGACATAGTAGCTTTCAGATCGATGAAGTAGAGCAGCAGCAAGATTTCTCTTCCAGCAGGGCTTCAAGGTTAAGCTTCAGTTTCAACTCCAGTTTCTCTTCAGTTTCTGAACACGAATTCTAGCAGTGAGAGGCCCCCAGATATAGTAGTTGATCTCCCATTCATTTTGCTGGGTCACACTCAGGTAACCAATTGGTCAGAAGGGCATTCATGCAGGCAGGCAGCCAATCAGGTGCATAGTGCATTCAAGCCATCCACGTCTTTCCAGACACTCACAACAAGTTATGTGTATTGGGACAAGTACTCAGCCATTCAACACTCCACACTGCATTCATACCAGTTTCGGCCAGAGCTGTCTCAGTCATTGTGTCAAACACCAGAAACTAGACATCCACAACAAGAAGTGCATATTGGTCACACACTCCATTCACCCAGATCTCACAACATACAGTCATTGGAAAGGCTACAGCCAGTCTGGTTGGCACTTCCCCATACTATCATATATGGAACTTCCACCCAACAGCCAGTCAGGGAGAAGGGACAGAGTCAGGACTTCCCGGGACTTTGGGAAGATCATGGTATCCTCACGATGGAAGGCAAGAGGCCACGGTGGGCATCTTGTCTCCATCAGGAACCTACCGATTCCAATGACAGGGCATGGGCATCCCAAAATGGAGGACACTCAGGGCACCACTCAATTCAGCACGGAGCTGCCACCAGCCCATACCCTGCTTTGTGGGTCACACACAGGTGCCCAAAAACATACACTAGGGGCACAGGGTTGTACCCCCACCCATGGGTGCAATAAGGGTATCCCACGGGTCTGTACACCAAACCAAAAGAGAGAGCTGCACCGCCAGGAGTCCCACATGAACTCCTGCGCAGAAAACACGACAGAACACACGATAAAAACAGTAAAGGACAGGGATACGGAGGCCCTGTCCCTCCGATGCATTTTCAGCATCACACTATCCCACCAGGGAACTGGGACCAACCACCCCAGTATATATTTTCTGTCAAACATCCTGTAGCAGAGGGTATCTACCCCAGTAGCAGTTGAATGAAGTGAGGCCTTGAATTTTGAACAATAATTTGAGCCATATTTTAAGACCACAGGAAGTGAGTTATTTTGGAGCACTGTTATGAAGGTTTTTGCTTTTTGAATGGATACAGGAATAGGATATGCCCTGAGGAAGACCGTGAAGGGGTCGAAACATGTGTTGGCTCTTATGAACATTAAATATGAAAACTGCGCACTAGAATTTTTTCAATTAGCTAATTTTAATTTATATTGAGAGGGAGTCTTGGGGGCAGGTGGCCAGGGTGTGTTGTGATGTAACCTCTATTTTCTACTTTCTCTCCCAGTTATATGAAGATCTTAGGGGCACTTTCCTATATTCTATAAACTAACATGAGACTAACTGTTGTTACAGACAGCAGCAGCTTATTGTTCGGTTATTTAATAATTTTGTGTAATGTTTTGGGATATTTTTTTTCACTGTATTAATTCCTCATGTTTGGTATGTGGTTTGGTCATTCATCTACTGTACCATATCAGAAGATTTCCTTTAGTCGAAAGTGTGCGGTTTGATAGCAATTGGTAACAAAACCAATGACTAATACGCAAGAGTTTATTTCAGTCCTTTCTCATAATGTTTGTTTTCAATATGTCTTTTAGGATCACATTGACTGTATACCTGGTAGTGTTGTAGGTGCACAGGAGGAATTGGTAAGTTTATTGATGGCACTTTCTTTATTCAGGCAATCTGGTTTCTTCCCACTGTTCTGTGTTCTGCCCAAAATGATCTCATTTGCAAAGTCTCCTTAATTACCAGGGAAGGAACTGTGCAAGTGTGCATTTACGTGAAAACAATACCCGCAGTGCCAATTTGAATCCTTTTTTGACAAGGGTGTAAATGGAACCCGGAAAGCCGGGTGGAGCCGCGTATCCATAAGATGTTTGGAAACGATCCATTGATGCCTCCGGCCACGGTCTCGCATGGCGGGAGGCATTGCATGGAGTTCTATGGAATTCAAAACCTTTAAGCTGGTGGGACAAAATGGCGGGTTCCCGTGGAATGCAGAACCTTTGCACCAGGACCAAAATCAAATGCTCCTGTATTTGTCCAGCAGGGGGGAGGGTGTGGGGGTGGCATGATCGTAAATTTCATTCCATGCACCTACTTCCTCTATCAAGTACGTGAAAATCAACAGGAGCGGTAAAGGAGGGATTAAGCATTAACGCCTTCTTTACTAATCCGAGCAATTCAGAAATGAGGCCCAGAGTGTATGTTTTGTGTGGCCTGGTGATCTTTCACCAATAAGGTACAGCGGGAATTAGACATTACTGTGAACTTCTCAGTCACTTTTCGCTGCCACCTAATGATATATAGAAAATGCTCCCTATCACCATTTCCATTGGCTCTCCATTGACTGGCGAGAAAGAGTGGAAGGTCAAATGCTGTGTTGATGACTCCAGATCTCACTCTGCCTCTCCCTGATATTTCAGCTGTCGGAAAACAGAAGTTGTCCTGCAGAGCACCCTGACTTTCTTCCTTAAGGTCCTGTAAAACGTTTTTTGCATGTTAGCTACATCTGGGTTTTACCAGTTCTGATTAAACTCCTTAAGTGGGTCTCACAAAACCTTCAAGTCACTTTTGGGAGTTTCGCCCAATCTCATTAGTTTACGGCAGGTTTTTGATGAGGTTGAATCCCCGGTCAGATCTGAGCCTCAAATCTCAGGTCAAATCTTGGATTGATTTGCTGAGATTGTTCAACCCCTGAGAGGCCCTAAATATCCTAAAGGAATGTTGAGGCTGTACAGAAGTCTGTGGTTATTTGGGTATTTCAATGGTTCTCTTGTAGTGCTCAGTTCTTTTCCGTTCTCATTCCATAGTTTTCTGGTTCTGTAATAGTTTTTGTTATTAAACTCAACAGAAATAAATCAGGGGAAGGCCATGGTCTCCAGTCTGCGAAGAGAAAGAGTCGCTAGGAAAAGATCCAAATTAGCATGTCTCGCACTGTCTCTGGCTCATTTGCCTGCTTCGGACAGTTGTACATATGTGTCATTTGCTCACGGAATGATATCTGTCGCCTCTGAATTTTTGCTACTTTCTCCAACAAATATCACAGGAGTGTGTGACTCAAACAAGCTAATCCTCCTGTTTTTCTTCCTCTACCCAGGTTTCACCCAATAGCACATATGCTATTCACTTATTTCAAGAGACAGACACTACATAGTAACTCCTCCCGCTCTGAACCCCTGCTACTTTGTCCCACAAGAATCACATGAGCATGTGTCTCGCACAAGCTGCCAGATGGATTTTCTGCTCTTCCTCCAACATCCAAGGGTCACCCAAAGGCACATATGTTGTTCACTTTGGCACATCTCACCTAACTGAATCTCTGCTACATTCTCCTACAAATATTGTGTGAACATATGCCTTGTACAACCGGCTGGTAAAGGATCTATCCATCTCCTTCGCCTCCTCCTCCGACCTCCTCCCTAGTGTGCGTCACAAACTGACACTGTTTTTTTTTTCTCGGGGCATAATTCAAATGCATGGGTCTCTCTTGGTCACCCAGGCGGCCCTAACTCAGACGGATTCCCTCTACCTAGACTTACCTGATGGTACTTGTGTTGTTCACCCACTTCAAAATGCTGAATTTGTCAAAGGACTGAAATTCCCCTATCCAAAAATAACCTACCCTAAATCTAATTCTGTGTCCTCCGTGCCTTTCTCCACCTTTCTTCCTGAGATCGCTAGCTCCAGTATATAATCACTTCAGTTAAACTTCCTATGACTATGTCCAGCAACAACCGGCAGCATCTCTGAAAGGTGCCTAAGAATGAAAATTGACTACAGCCATATGTACCCTTAAATAGCCCAAGATATCAAACCTGGATGCACCTCTTAAAATGTGCGTCCGAAATTCAACCTGGACAATAACCCTGGAATTTGGAAGATTTAGGTTTCATCCCAAAAAGTATGCCCTGAACTACTCTTCACACACCGTAGAAAAATGGCGGCACGAGGGGCCTGCAGAACCAATTGCTTCCGTTTTTTCAGCCTCTATCAAGTCTTTACAGCCTGGCATGAGCAAAGCAATGAAAGATAGAAGCTGTACAGCTCCAACTTCAGGGTAGAATGAATGGAAGGAAGGGGTAGGATACTGCACTTGTTAATATTTCTTTAAGCCTGGCAGAACTCCTGCCAAAACCCATGAGCAACAGTTGCATTCTGCTACTGAAAGAACCAAAGGCATAGACAGGGTAGGGCCTGAGCAGCCAAGGCCCTCCCAAAATCTGTAAATGCCCACTCAGCAGCTCTGCTTGGGCCTTTACAGATGTAATATCACTACGATGGGCCCAACTACATTAGCGTCAGGCCCCACTTGTTAGACAATCCTGGCTACGCCTCTGGCAAGAACACCCAGCAGAGTGCCTGTAAGCCAGAGGAAAGCAAATATATTTGCTGTTTTCCAGGTATTTAAAAAAATGTTGAATGGAAAGGGGGCACGGGACAGAAAGTAGGTGCTGGAGGGGCAGAGATTACCCGGAAAGGATTGGCGGAAGCTCCAAAAAAGGCATTTGCTCTCCTGCTGTCCACAAAGGCCCTTACAATCTGTAAGCCCTACAGGTGATGCAAATGGTAATATGTTCTTGTGTAACTGCATCCAAAGGACCTCTTTTCTAACATTTCAAAATACAGAACCATGGAAAGATCAGACACACAAGCAAGTAAAGTAAAATTCAGAAAGGAAAGGAGCATAACAAAACCCTCTCAACTGTATACATAAAGAAAACACTACTGCTTAAATCACATGAGGATCTTGGATCAACATGAACTCACCTTGATTCATCCCCTAAATCTGCACCACTGTTGTGGTCTCTTTAAGAATGAGAGCATTGTGACGTCATAGCACTCAGAGAATAAAAGGGGCCTTGCGTTCGGCATGTAGGTGTCACAGCAAAGACCCTGTGAAACCAGTCCTACTGTGACAAGTCCACACAGACCAAGAAGAATCCTAACCCACGACTACATACTCAACCCGAGAAGATGGAGTAATGAGGCGCAAGCTGCAGTATCCAAAAATCACTGCTGATGGATAAAATCTATCAGCAAGAAGAAGAAGACGAGGGCACGTAGGTGTGCACGAGCAGGGCCTTGAGACCGTGATACACATCTCTGTGCCTCTTCATTGTTTGAGTGCATAAGCCCTCTTAATACAGCCCCCCAGCACTAACAATGGCAACAAAGAAGGTCGGGGCACAGATTTCATGTTATTTGCCCAGTTCGGACACTCATGAGGTCGAAGTCCTGATCATCAATGCAGAGGCTGCGTTGGTGTGAACTGTAAAGACTGGAGTGGGGTTCTGTACTTCTGCTCTCTATATGGCAGAGGAGAGGCACAGAGAACCCCAGCCAAGATTCTCTATTATTGGTACGTGGTCGAGCAATCAAGGCCTAGCTTCTCAGGAGGTGATGCAGGCTGGTTCTTAAGTACAGTGTAGTCCCCAAGCACCCACCACAAAGTAATGTACACACACTGTATTAGTTAAAACACAGTCTTTATATAATTAATATTCAAAGTTATGTACAATATCACGATAACTCACTTTGTACACAGTTATCTATAATGGCAAATATACAGTTCTACGTGGTACCACCATTACTATTAGATCTCTTTAAAGTGCATCAACTGTACGGTTAAATGACACACAAATCAGGTCGTAAAGGAAACCAACAATAGATATAAAAGGAAAGCAGTTCGGTGGAACAATTCGCGGAATACTGGCCCTGTTACCTAGCCTGTGTGGAGATCCCCCCACCTGGGCAACCTGTAGAATAAAGATCTATCACAAACCCAGTCCATATATTGTTCGCAAGACTCTTTCCAATAGTTCTGCAACCACAAAGTACCTGGCGTTGTAGCGTTCCTCGTCGGGGAATCAACAGCCCTTCTTGAGTGCCCTACCTTTAAAGAAGGAGTCACGGGTCGTCGAACCTCCGACGGAGAACAGGGTGATCTACGGCGGTGAAGTGGCAGCTTTTTTCCTGGCGGTGCTCGTCGACGGGGAAGCGTAAACGTCCTGCAAGGAAGAGGCGTGCGGGGCACCTCGATGTCGCTAGTTCTGGAACGCAAAGAGTTTGAAGAACTGTGGCCCAACAAGGGCGTCAAGTCGTCGGTGTCTCTGTGGTCTTAGGATGGGGGGAAACCCACCAGCGGATACTCTTCGGTGCATCGATGGCCTGGCCTTCTCCAGCTGGATAAAGCGGGCGGCGATGCGGACGAGAGCGTCCTTGGTTTGAAAGTTCTCAGGCAAACAGGAGCACGGCGGCTCCGGTCGGCGACGGCGGTGGCGGACAACAGTCCGGGTGCTTCTCCTTGGGATTGCGTGGCAGTCCCTGTCTCTGGTCGGCAGCCTTTCGGAGGTCTGTCTACCAGGGAGCTTTGGCAAAGATAAGCTGGTGCACGATGGTCCCTCGTAGCTCGGGAAGAGGGCGCCTTACCAGGTCCTCTCTGGGTCAGATTGATGAAGAAGAGCAACAGCAAGTCTTTTCTTCCAGCGGGGCTTCAAGGTCAAGCTTCAGTTTCACTCCAGTTACTCTTCATAGTTTGGACTTCAGCTGAACACTTCTGAACACGATTCCTAGCAGTGAGAGGTCCCCAGATATACTGTTGACCTCCCATTCATTCCGCCGGGTCACACTGAAGCATCCAATCACTACGAAGGGCATTCAGCAGTCTGTCAGACAATCAGGCGCACGGTGCGTTCAGGCCATTCTTCTCCATCCAGACACTCACAACACAGAATGTGGATTCGGACAAGTACCACGCCATTCAACACTACACACTGCATTCATACCAGTTTCTCGCAGGGCTGTTTCAGTCATTGTGTCAAACACCAGAAACCAGACATCCATAACAAGAGGTGTAGATTTGTCACACACTCCCTTCACCCAGGTCCCACCCACAGGTCTAACCACAACATACAGTCATTGGGAAGGCTCCAGCTAGTCTGGTCGCCACACTACCATATGGAACTTCCACCCAACAGCCAGTCAGGGGAAAGGGACAGAGTCAGGGCTTCCCGGGACTTTGGGAAGATCAAGGTAACAGGCGATGGAAGGCAAGAGGCCACGGGGGCCATCTTGTCTACCGATTCCAATTACAGGGCCTGGGCATCCCAAAAGGAGGACGCTCAGGGCACCAGTCAATTCATCACAGAGCTGCCACCAGCCGATACCCTGCTCTGTGGGCCACCCACGGGTGCCCAAAAACATACACTAGGGGCACAGGATTGAACCCCCCCTATGGGTGCCAAAAGGGTACTCCATGTGTCTGTCCACCAAAACCAAAAGAGAGAGCTGCACCGCCAGGAGTCCCACATGAACTCCTGCATGGAAAATACAACAGAACACACGACAAAAAGCAGTAAAGGACAAGGATACAGAGGCCCTGTCCCTGCGATGCATTTCCATCATTACATGCACGAGGCACGCAAATGATGAGGAAAAGCTGCCCGCAGCAAGTGGCTTTGCCCGTTTGAGGCGGGCAAAACATGCGCGACATCCCTGCCACGCACCTGGTGTGAAGGGAAGGGAAGAAGGCTGAGTGAAAAGCTTTCTGCTCTGACATTACTGTGTTCCCGATACAGATGGGTGGGCTGCTGTTTGCTCATAGAGATTACGGCTCCACAAGGAGTGCTTGTGCGCCTCTGGGGAGTATGGACAACTGGCAAAGGCCTGATTCTAACTGAAGCATGACGTTAGGCTCAGAAGGTGATGACCTGCTGCTTGCGAGGTTGGAGCCTGTGATTCAATAAGTGAGTGACCATCTCTGTGACTGATTTGGGAGTAGTGGAAGGTGCTCAGGAGACTGGGCGGCTTCCCAGGCAATAAGGATCCTTGTCAGCTTTATTTGAAATCAACATCTCAGGTACACTGTCAGTTCTGGGTCCCAGATGGAATCTGTGGATCAAAAAGTTAGAAATGTACTTCAATGCCACCGGTGAATTGAAAGACAATGACAAAAAATCAACAGTGCTGTATTCAGCAGGCCCCACAGTGTACAAGGTGTTTAAAACACTGCAGCCAGCTGACATGTGCCTTATGCCACTGCAACTGCTGCTCTGCGGGAGTATGTCCCCTCCCTGTTGAATGTTGATTATGAGCGTTTCATCATGAGATTTGCTAAACAGAAGGAGGATGAGACGCTGGACGCTTTTCATACCACGCTACTTTCCATTGGCATTCACCTGTGCAGAATGAAGAAGAAGAGTTCAGGCAACAGTTGATCCAAGGGTGCTTCTCAGTTAAGATGAGGAGTCAGATCCCTCAGGAGCCTGGCATCACATTAGCAAGAATACTGGAGCTGGTTAGATCCCATGAACTGGCTGATGCCTGGGCATCAAAAATGGATGCCACCTTGCAGGCTATCAAAATAGAAGTCATTTGTGCAGTGAGCAAGCCACAGATTAACAAGTTGTTCAAGAAAAGGGAAACAGTATAGTTGCCACACCTGCATTTCCGCAATGTGGGTATGACCTGCCACACTCAGGAGAATGCCCAGCAAAGGGACAAACATGTGGGAGATGTGCCATCCTGAATCACTATGCGTGGGTGTGTCGTGCCCTGGCAGCAGCAATACAACCAAGGGATAAGGAAAAATCAAGACAAACCTTTAAAAAGAGGGACCAGAAAGTGGCACAGGTCGAGCCGGCAGAGCGGGAAGAACATTCAGCTAGGGGTGAGGATAAAGAGGAGGCTTTCTTCATTTCCAGTGTGCTGGAGACAGGTAAAAAAAAAGAAGCACCAACCAAAACGCGTAGTGCGCATCCATGGCTCAAAAAACCCTGTCGTCATTGACATGGGAGCGTCAGTGAATGTGATGGCGTAATCCCACTACAAGGCCCTAAGAGACCCCCCTTCACTGAGTAGCAAGCAAGTACGAATATTCACGTTCGGAGGAACTAAACCCTTGCCAGTAGAGGGCATGTTCATATCTTCAGTTCAACACGAAGGCGAGAGAATGAAGGCCAAGTTCTATGTAACAAAGGTGAGCGAGGACACAATGCTTGTCTGTGTGGCAGCCGAGGCTCTCAGAAGAGTGAACTTTGCATTTGGTGTCTACATTGAGGATGTCCAGTCACTACTTGAACGTTTCAGCACTGTATTCACAGGCATTGGAATGATGAAAGGTGAACCGATTTGTCTGCATATAGATGAGACGGTCTAGCCTTTGGCCCTCAAACATCCCAATTCACGTGAGGGGTCAGGTTGAGCAGGAGCTGAGAAGTTGTTGCAAGTGGACACTATTCAGCTGGTGGGAGGTCCCACCCCATGGGTATTCCCGATTTTGTGGCGTACAAGCCAAAACAGCAGAACGGAATTTGTGTGGACATGCGCATCCCAAACAAAGCAATCAAAAGGGAAAGACATATCACACCTACAATCAACTATGTTGTAGCAGACCTGCAGGGGGCAGGTGCTTTTCTCAAAGTTAGACTTCCGTGCTGAATACCACCAGTTGGTCCTTCACTCTGCCTCCAAACATGTCACAACATTCACGACCCACAAGGGTCTCTACTGCTACAAACGTTTGAGTTTTGGAATATCATTGGCCACCGAGATGTTCCAGAAATCAGTGAGAGGGGCGTTGGCTGGCATACAAGGAGCCATCAATATAAGTGACATCATATTGGTGTTTTCCAGGTCTAAGGTTGAACATATCGTACGCTTAGAGAAAGTACTGAAGAGAATTCAGTCCTTGGGTCTGACATTGCATAAAGAGAAGTGTGTTTGTGCAGAGGTGGCAGGAGTTCTTTGGTTTTATATTCCAAGATGTGGAATACCAACAGACCCCACCAATGTAAGGGACATTCAAGAGGCGAAATCTCCGGAAAATGTGTCAGAAGTGAGAAGCTTCTTGGACTTGGTTACTTACTGTGGGAGGTTTATCAAGGATCTAGCAACTCTATCTGAACCACTTCAGATGCTGATGAAAAAGAAGACTCCATGGTGATGGACTATGCTGGAACAAACAGCTTTTGAGGATATTAAAGGTGTGGACAGCACTATGCCATTTTTTTACCCTAGCCAGAAGTCATACGTCATCGTAGATGCGAGTCAGTTTGTCCTGGGAGCTATACTGACACAGACAGACATGAGAGGGGAAGTAAGGCCAGTAGCTTATGCCAGCAGGGCATTGTCAGCAGTAGCGCCCAAGACATTTTTCACAGGGGTGGCCTGGTGAGGTCACTGGGGTGGCACACCAAAACAAACACATAACCAGCAGGTGGGCTGGTGTCGGGGGGCAATGTTTTTATAAGGGTGGCTGTGGCCCCCCTTGGCTACCTCTTGGTGGTGCCTCTGACTGTCTGGCACTGAGCAACGATACTCCCAGATTGAAAGGGAGGTGCTGGACGAGTTGTGGGGCTACAGGCCTTTCCATCTGTTTGTGTATGGCAAGCCAGCGACAGTGATAACTGACCACACACCTCTCCTTAGAATTCTGATGGGTTTGTCTTCAAGGCCGCCAGCAAGAATTGAAAAATGGATGCTGGCTCTCCAGAAATACAATGTAACACTATTATATTGCCCAGGGAATGATAATGTGGCAGACTATTTGTCCAGACACCTTGCCCCTTGTACTGAGAGGTCGGCCGATGAGGAATTCCAGATGGAGGAGTACATCCATTCCTTGACAGGATTGGCAATTCCCAACTCAATGACAGTTGATGAAATCAAGGTGGCGTCGGAAGAGGACGAGTGCTTTCAGATTTTGCAACAGGCAATTATAAGGGTTGAGTGTTAGGGAGTACTGGCAAACCTCAACAAACCTACAAAGGACAGCTCTGTCATGAGTTTTGACACACTTTTCCCTGAAGGTTACAAGATCCGCTCCGTGCCCAGGCCCAACAGGACAGGAGGTGGAGTAGTCTTGATCTTTCCTGAGTGGATCCCTGTTTCCATTATTCACACTCAGGTCCACTCCTCCTTTGAATGCCTGGTCTGCAGGCTTTCTCTTTCACCTGTTGTTTCTCTTACTCTGGCCACCTTCTATCAGCCACCAGGCCAGTCCACCCTCTTCCTCTCGGAATGGACTGAACTGGCCTCTTCTCTACTCTTCTCCTCTTCCCAACTCCTCCTACTGGGGGATCTTAACATCCACCTTGACTCTCCTGAATCTTCAGGACCTTTCCAAAACCTATGTGAATCCCTTTCTCTTTCCATTCTACCCTCTGGTCCAACGCACACTGCTGGCCACACCTTGGATTCTCTCATCACCACAGACATCCCACTCTCTACTCCTCTCATTACTTCACTCTCATGGACTGATCATTCTCTTGTCTATTCTCACTTGAAGCTCTCTTCTCCTTTGACAATTGCACACCCTACATCATCTCCTCCCTTCAAGGTCATCCGACCCATGAATAGAGTGTCAGCGGCTACCTTTGCCGCCCACTACTCTCCTCCTTCTACTTCTGAGGCTGACACCCACCTTGATACAGCCCTCTCCAACTTTCATCATTCCATCTCCAACACTCTTGACATTCTTGCCCCTGTAATGAGGGTCTCACTGAATCCTGCCAAAAAGTGCTCTTGGTACGACTCCAATCTGGCTGTCCTTAAACGCAAGTGCAGAGCAGCGGAACGGAAATGGGATCTTCAGGTACACCCTCTGACAAACTGGCCTGCTGCCATCTTCAAAGGCAATATAGACTCAGCATTCGCTCCAAGAAAAGAGTCTATGTTGAAGCCTGCATCTCCACGGCATCTAACAACATGGTCGAACTCTTCAAAGTCTGCAAGGAACTTGCCAACCCTACCGTAGCTGCATCCGCTAATACACCTACCCAGGCCCTTTGCTCGGCCCTGGCCGCACACTTCACCACCAAAACTCAGGACATCATGTCCTCTCTCTCTTCTGCTCCTCCCCCTGCACCAACATCTCTTGGGCCCACCTCAGCTACCTCCCCTCTTCTCTTCTCCCTCTCCCAAGTCACTCCTGCACTCCTGAAGAGATCTCTAGACAAGTCCGGTCTATGAAAGCCTCCTCCGAACAGGTGGATCCCTGCCCCTTCAAAACCATCAAGGACAAAATTGACACTCTTGCTCTAGCCTTGGCTGACCTCTGCAATCTCTCTTTCACCACTGGAGTTTTCTCCTCTCCTCTCAAGCACTCTCTTGCTCAAAAATCCCTCTGCCAACCCATCTATTCTGGCAAACTATCGCCCAATCTCCATCACCCCTTTCCTGGGAAAATTCCTGGAGAAGATGGCTATGTCTTGATATGGGCAAAATCTTCCTCGGGGCCAGCCCTTTCAGAGCAAAAAATACCCAATTCAGCCCAAAATACAGGTTCTATTGTGCTGAGCAGTGAACTCATGCTAGTGACAAATGACACCTTCAATAAGTTTTAGTATTTATTCTAAACAGTGAGTGAATATACATTTTGGGATTCAAGTTAGTGAAGATTACAAAGCACAAAACTTAGAGAAATGCAAAATATAGAGAAACATAGAACTTAGATAAACATAGAGAAACATAGAGAAACATAGAGAAACATAGAGAAACACAGTCTTACGCCCCTTCAATCAGCACTGGGAGACCCTGGCCCTCATAAGCTAGCTGTAACAAGCCCCGCTCAGAGGACAGCGCTGCTGGGTGCCGTCAGAGCTCCAATTCCGGGCACTTGATCTTGCTCGAACCAAGTCCACAGGACGATCTCCCACCTGAGTCATGTGAGCATGCATTTTATAATCTCGTGCTGTCCGTCCATGACGCACAGTTCCAGAACTTCCCCTGTGCAAAATATAGGCTGGCTCATGGAAAAAACCCAGCTCTGTTAATTTCCACTGTGCTCCTTCTTCTGAGCCCCTCCCTGGAGCCCATCTGCGCGAAAGCTCAGGAATGTCTTATCAGTGCCTTCCCAGAGAAAAGGAAGATTAGCTTAGGGGCCATGCAGGGCTACCGTTAGTGAGGCAGAGCAAGCTCTAAAAGACATGCACTCATAGCCTAGTGTTCATAGCGCTTAAGACTGGCTATCTAAGCGCTATATAGGTGCCATAATGTTCCAAACACTCCAATATTGTCTATTAGCTACAGAGCTCGGGGCCCTCGCCCTGCCTGCATAATGTGACCTATCACTCCTACTAGGCCTGCATATTCCTTGTAGCTCACTACTGCATAATGGAAGTGCTACAACAGACTACTGTCAGCATTTTTGGCACATACTTTGAATACACTATTGGCTTTCAGCGGCTAATGCTGTCATCTAAAGCCCTGATTGGCAAGGTTGCAATTTTGTGTATCACTACATTCCACCCCTATTCAAAGTGTGTGCGACAATGCTGACTAATACTCATCAATATAGTATTTAGTGCAGTGATAAAGACCTTGGGGCTTTGCAAGAGGTTTAAGCAAACTATCTTCTAGCGGTTAGTCAGCGTGGCATGCAAGGTAGAACACTACCTAAACAAAAATGTACACAAAGTGAACAGTGACATATACCCTTGCCAAAACCTGGCCTACACAAAAATACCTACACAAAGTGAACATGGACATTTACTCTAGCCAAAACCTGGCCTACACAACAATACCTACACAAAGTGAACATGGACATTTACTCTAGCCAAAACCTGGCCTACACAACAATACCTAAATAATTATTGTATAACTGATTGTCAGTTAAAAAGCAGCATGCAGTTAGAATGTCAAGGCAATCCAGTGTAGTCTAATCTACAATGCACTATTGCATTTATGTATGGTTACCAATTCTAAACCTGGCAGCCTTTCACTCTAAGGGCCTACCCTCCCCCTGATCCCAGGGCATTCAGACGTGACTATGGGCTGTGTGATTAGACACTTCCCCCATGTATGTGGAACCCAACCAGAAACCATCTAATTTCGTGAACAAGGTGAACCCATGGGCACCAGATTATCTAAATAAAAACAATTCTACTAATTTACATCAAGCATGGCATGTGTTATTCATGCAATCAAAAGCAAGCAATTTGATCCATATGTATGCTGGTAACTGTAGCTCTGCGTGCCAGTGTGTTGAGGATGGTCGCCCCACCCAGTAAAAAGCCAACACCTGCTGATTTAACAATGTTTGCCATAAAATGCATCATGTGTATTTAGCAGTCTTGTTGACCTGCCCTATGGCAGAAAAAATGTCTTCATGCCTAAAATTCTGCCATCTTCAGTGGTTGCCAATACTTGTAGCAGTGTTGGGCGTATCAATGAACCCCACTAGGCTAGAAGTTCTATAGCAGAGCTGGCATCAGAACCCATAGTGGCTAGCTTATTGTGCACAGTTTCTATGTCACAAGCATATAAAGCTCCTGCAATTAATGAATCTAGCTCCCTAGCTACGCGCACTCTAGTGATGGGCCATAGAAATGGACTCCATTTGTAGCAGCTTGGTAGTACTAAGGAAACATTGCCTCGTGATAAATCTATGTCTAAGTGTATCACTCTAATAATAGAGGTGTGCATTACCAGCCTACAATTTAAATGTTGCCTTACTACTGGAAAATCTAACATGTTCACAGTGTCTACCTATATGACTTGGAGAATACCCTTCTTCAAGTGGGATATCTACCATATACAATATTAGCTTTAGCTACAAACACCATACTACCATCCGGCAGTGGCTGTTTCATCACACCATTGTGTAAAATGCATTTAGTCAAATTATAGTCCATAAAATCTTGGCGAGAACACTCGCTGCATTTCTTGGTCAGAAAAAACATCACATTAAACAAATTTAAACAAATAGTTGTATCCATTCACTGAAACATTTGGGCCTAGGATTTCATAGACACCAGTCATATGAGTCAGTGACAAAAGATGCCCGACAATGTGCCAGGCCAGTACGCTAGCAATTCCATGTGGATACTCATTTGTAGCGCTTTTCCAAAGAATTATTCCAAATGTCTACAATCAAAAGGTGACTCTTTGCATTAGTGTGCTGGAGACAGCTGTCCCCACGAAAACATGAAACTGGTTGGTTTAACAAAAACCGTGTCACACACTGTGTCATAAAATCAAACATCAAGGCAGTCATGGTTTCATTTACCTGCCTTAAGCTGGCTGTAAAAGTATCCAGTGTTTCAAAGATTACCATTTCAAATTGGAGCTCACACACTTGGCAGCATTACTTCAAATTAAGGATCTTAACCTACGCACAGGTGACTTTGATGTGCACACTCATCTTATCTCAAAATAAATTACACTCCTGCTTGCATAATCCTGCTCCCCCAACAATTCATAATTCATTTTCCTGCCTACGTGCAACGTAGAAGTTTTTTTTTTCAAAAAGCAAAACATCTCTGGTTAAAGCAATTCAGTTGGAAGAGCAAAACCATTTCGTTTTTTCAGATTCATCTCAAAAAGTGCATTTAAAAACCATTTTCTCAATGTGTTAGCATTCAAGTGCTGTGTCACACAGCTGTTTGTGGTGCATGATGTTACAGTCCACAACTCATTGTCCACAGTCCTTTAAACAAGAAAGGCAAAACATATCAGCTGAATCATTTGAATGTGTAGCATCAAATATTTGATAACTAGCCAAGTCTGCACCGTGCCAGTTCAGCAAAAGTTATTACTCTGTTGGACACCTTTCGCAGGTTGCAGAATAAATGTCCTCATACGTCATGCATGTTAGCAGCATTGAGTGCGGTGCAGGACACGTTCAATGTTCGCATATTTCATCACGCAGTGACTCGCTTTCTCTGAGAATGCGTCTGCTTGACTGATCAGTGTCACCCGCAAATTGCACACATCTACTTCAATAATGGCACGCAACTGTCTTGCTTTTTTGCCTAGGCAAAATACAAACAGAAATGTTAGGATTTCATCAAAAGTACAATGTCAGCGTTATCCACCCCTTCCCTTAACACCACCCCCATCTTCAGAAGTCTCATCAGGTAACTACACACTTTATCATTGCTACTGCAATTATTTGTCACCCTTCTGCATGTTACTGGGGGCTTATTTACACTCAACCATACGGGGTGTAACTGCCTAATCACAAACTTATTTGTGCAATGCGATCATAGTTGGTCAATGGTACCTCAGACTGATCTGTGC
This sequence comes from Ambystoma mexicanum, assembly GCF_040938575.1. Lineage (NCBI taxonomy): Eukaryota > Metazoa > Chordata > Amphibia > Caudata > Ambystomatidae > Ambystoma > Ambystoma mexicanum. The sequence goes on along the minus strand of NC_090925.1, from coordinate 810,355,070 downwards.
TTTTACAAAAGCCATATAATAAGTACCCAGGTCGCACAATGCTTTTCTTTGTCACCAGAGCGATCACGAATGCCAGGCGCCAACTTGCTTCCAGTGTCTCATGATCTTGAGTTAGTTTGCCCTGCTGGCATCACTCCATATTTCAAAGGTAAAGTCTTTCAGTCCAATACCGCCTGCAGTTGTACAAGCAGCTTTGTTTATTTTTCTCCATACAGCTAGTGTCTTTCAAGCCTCTGGTTTTTTCACTTATCATTTTTTCTCAAAGGGTGTTTGCTGATTTCTTGGACCACCCCTTTGAGCGCGATAGTCTAAGTCAGTTTCTTTTGTTGCTTCAACAAATCATTCATTCTTGCACTAAGCCGTAAGGCTTCTGGATCATGGCTAATGTGCAGTGTTCATGTTATACTCCAAAGCCCCGCTCTGCATGTTGTCTCTTGCAAAACGGCTAAGCGCTTTTGTCAGTTTTGCTTCCAGCTGGAATGCCATAATGTCTTTGTCAGTTACTCCAGCCCTGGCAATGTAGCTTGCATTTTTCCAACTGTGTATTCTCACTTTTTCAAAGCGCCTAGAGGTTTCTTCTCCAGTGCACAGCGCTTTACTTCAGTTCACATCACATGGAGCACTGGAATGCAGCTTGCACAGCAATGTCGCTTCACTTCACATCACATGGTGCATGGGGATGCAGCTTGCATGGCAATGTCTCTTGAAATGGGCAGCTGTCTTTTCCTTAGCCCATTCACAGATGCACAGGTTCCCCAAATGTTCAGATGCGATGTGCCCATCTGCCATTCTGCGTGCAGTGTTTGTTTTCCTTCCAGTGTTGATACTGGGCAAATTCTTTACTTCTGCAAGCTCTGTTATTGCATGCTGTTAGAAAGCATGCGTACATCAGCATGTATACGGTAGATTGTGCTCTTTTTATTTTCTCACTCACAGCAGTTATTGCCTTCAGTTCTGTTTCAGCATTTCTGTCTTTGCACTCCCCCCCCTCCTCAGTTTTTTGCTCACACTGACGGTGTCTCTCACAGGGGATGGAATGGAGGAATGTCATTGTTTATCTTTCGCGCAGCAAGCTTATCTCTTTGCTCTATAACTCTTAAACTGTGGCGGTTTCAATGGAAGGCACTCGTTTCAGACAGTTCATCCAGATTAACTCTTTCATGCACTGTTCCAGCAACTCAGAAAAGCTCTCATATCTGAAACACCATTTCACTAAACAGGAGCGCAGTATTCTGCTTTTGTCTGCCTTCCTCCAACAGTTTTTTTTTTTCTTCGCGCACCTTGCCCAAGACAGTGCAAGTTATCTTCAAGGCACAAGCTCTGCACACACAGCAAGACTCTTATTTTCAAAAGAGGCACTTTTTCTTGTCATCAGATTCTACTCCATGTAATTTTGCAAAATGTCAAAGCGTCTTTTTGACTGTTTTGAACTGATTAATGTCCCATTTAAAAGCATACGTTTTTTTTTTCTTCCTCGTAACCTTGTAGTTTGGCTTCACGAGCTCACTCCAATGCAATGTGCGATCTTTCAAAAGAACCCACAACCCACTAAATCTTTGTGCTGTCTTATCACACACAGATTTTTCATTCTGTTGTACCATTGCCAGAATATAACCACTTATTTCAGTGCATTTAAAAAATGCCATGTGTAGTGCAGCTCCCTGCACGTTTTTTTTCTTTCTCTGCAAGAGCAACCCACACTCTATATTGCTTGTGGGCTGTTAAATGTGTCAACAACATTTTTCACCATGTACCACAGTTAACAGGTCACTATTTCCAAAACATGCATCACTTATAAGGCAACAATACAAATCCATGGCATAGCGTGGGAACAGTCAAAAATACTCCAGAGGCAATTTAGAGGCAATTTAGAAAAATATAAATTGTCTTTTCCCCCAAACCATTGCAAACTGATTCTGCAATTTCAAATCAATACACAAAAATCGAAAATCCAAATAACATTCACTCACTTTCTTTTTAAGTGAGTCTCTCACCTATTATAAGCATGGCACAACTAAAATGCAATATAGTCATTTTAGTGTGTTTCCTTTAAACAGAATTCGCCACCAGCACATGGAATTTACAGTTGCCAAAAGAAAAACAAACCCTTTAGGCTCTCAGCACAGATGTTACTCTTTCTCCTAAGCACGGCTCATTCCCCACGTTATCTTCAGGAATGTCAACACTTCAAAAACATACATTAAAAAAGCGAACCTTCGCCTCCGTACATTACAGCCCCCCACTCGCTAGCACACTGGGGCTGAGTCAATGGTTAGATTACTATTCACAATTTGCATGTCAAATTCTTGCAATTATTTTCCCTGCCCTCATGACAGAATAGAGATGAGAACTCCGTCTCACTTTGCATTTCAAATTACAACTTTAAACTGGGGAAACCGCATGATAAAATTCTTTCCTAATTGAACATACATCTTTCTTGACCATTCATCGGAGCGCTTTAAACAAAGCCATTTCCCGCTTGTTTATCGCCTTGTACTCCCTGGCTCCATTCCCAAGCAATAAGTCAGTCACGACTGATTTGCTGAAGGGAGTCTTAACCACACAAGCTATCGGCCACGGCAAGCCGACACAACATTGCTGTCTTTTGAAGTCTCAGAGCTGCAGTGAGACCACCAAGGAAATGCGACAGCCTGCTCCTCACTCTGCACTGTGTTCTCTCACACAATTTGTCATTTCACAGCAAGGCACTGCTCTTCACAAATCCCACAAAGCTGCCACCAAATGTCTTGATATGGGCAAAATCTTCCTCGGGGCCAGCCCTTTGAGAGCAAAAAATACCCAATTCAGCCCAAAATACAGGTTCTATTGTGCTGAGCAGTGAACTCATGCTAGTGACAAATGACACCTTCAATAAGTTTTAGTATTTATTCTAAACAGTGAGTGAATATACATTGTGGGATTCAAGTTAGAGAAGATTACAAAGCACAAAACTTAGGGAAATGCAAAATATAGAGAAACATAGAACTTAGATAAACATAGAGAAACATAGAGAAACATAGAGAAACACAGTCTTACGCCCCTTCAATCAGCACTGGGAGACCCTGGCCCTCATAAGCTAGCTGTAACAAGCCCCGCTCAGAGGACAGCGCTGCTGGGTGCCGTCAGAGCTCCAATTCCGGGCACTTGATCTTGCTCGAACCAAGTCCACAGGACGATCTCCCACCTGAGTCATGTGAGCATGCATTTTATAATCTCGTGCTGTCCGTCCATGACGCACAGTTCCAGAACTTTCCCTGTGCAAAATATAGGCTGGCTCATGGAAAAAACCCAGCTCTGTTAATTTCCACTGTGCTCCTTCTTCTGAGCCCCTCCCTGGAGCCCATCTGCGCGAAAGCTCACGAATGTCTTATCAGTGCCTTCCCAGAGAAAAGGAAGATTAGTTTAGGGGCCATGCAGGGCTACCGTTAGTGAGTCAGAGCAAGCTCTAAAAGACATGCACTCATAGCTTAGTGTTCATAGCGCTTAAGACTGGCTATCTAAGCGCTATATAGGTGCCATAATGTTCCAAACACTCCAATATTGTCTATTAGCTACAGAGCTCGGGGCCCTCGCCCTGCCTGCATAATGTGACCTATCACTCCTACTAGGCCTGCATATTCCTTGTAGCTCACTACTGCATAATGGAAGTGCTACAACAGACTACTGTCAGCATTTTTGGCACATACTTTGAATACACTATTGGCTTTCAGTGGCTAATGCTGTCATCTAAAGCCCTGATTGGCAAGGTTGCAATTTTGTGTATCACTACAGGCTATCATTCAACTTACCCTCCACACTGAATCCGTTGGTTGTCTTCATGACCATCAGTCTGGCTTTACAGCATCCAGAAGCAGGGAAACTGCTCTTCTGAACACCCTAAAGACCTGCTCTCACACCTTGAATCCAACTCTCCCTTTGTCCTCATTCTTCTCGACCTCTCTTCTGTTTTCGACACAGTAAACCACAACATCCTGATCACCCGCCTCTGTGATACCCTGGGCATCACAGATCAGGCGCTGGCATGGCTCGCTTCCTTTCTCTCTTATTGGCCCTCCCAGATGGAACTGGGGTCCTTTCGCTCCTCTACCAGTCTCTCTACTTGTTGGGTCCCCCAGGGAATTAACCTTTCCCCCTGGTTCTTCAATATCTACATGGCCCCCTTGGGCCAGAGGATCTCCACCTTTACATCTAACTTTCAGTATTATCGGATGACATGCAGCTCTCTTTCAGGCTACCCTCGACCTCCTCCTCCTCCTCGCTCATCCCTGACTGTATAATCACAATTCAGGCTGGTGTGCTGCTGACGATCTATGCCTGAATGCCAGTAAAACATCGATCGTCCTTATTGGAACCCCTGCTCCTGCTTTCCCACTGGCCTGTCTACCTTGGCCTTGCGCCCTCACCTACCAATGAGGCAAAAAATATTGGGATCATGTTTGACTCCACTCTCTCCTTCTCTTCTCACATCTCAGACATCTCCAAAAAGTCCAACTACCAACTGTACCACCTCAGAGGTATTCTACCTTTTCTACCTTTTCTCATTTTTCCCCAGAGGCCCATCACCTCAAGAGCCCTGGTTCTCTCTATGCTGGCCTATTGCAACAGCCTCTTTCTCAATCTCCCTACTTCTACTCTCCATCCTCTACAACTAATCCAGAACAGAACCGCAAGACTTATCCTTGGCCTCAAGCCCTGGGACCGCATCGCTCCACTGCTGAAATCCCTTCTCTGGCTTCCCATGGCTGCAAGGATCAAGTTGAAGAACCCCTTGCAAGGCTTTCTGGGGTCGGGCCCACACTATCTACAACGCTCTCTTCCTAAAAACTCTCCCTCTGGAGTCCTCTGCTCGTCCTCCTCCAACTCTCTGCGGGTGAGACGCTTTCACAAACAGAGATTTGGGGGTAGATCTTTATCCTCTGCAGGTGCTTCCTTCTGGAAAAGCCTTCCTGCGTCTCTCCGTCTGCAGCACCGTAAATTCTGGAAACTCCTCAAGACCTTCCTTTTCTCTTCCTCCTTCTCTCTCCCTCTCCCCTGCTAATCTCCTTTCTTTTCTCTCCACCCTCCTTCTCCTCCCTAACTCTGTTCAATTTTTTCTGACTGGTTGCCTGGTTCACCTCCAGAGCCTACGGGTCTCAGGCTCCCTCGCCAGTCTTTTTTGCACTTGCTTCCAGGCCACTGCACTTTGTTCAACATTACTGCACTTTCTGCTTACACTCCAAGAGCGTGGCAACCTCTCTGCACTTAACCCAGGGCCCTGCTGGGCCGGACTCTTTGTTCCCCCAAAACCCCACCTGTCTCTGCACCTCAGTCTGTAAGTATGCATGACCTAAATGCACTGGGACCATTTAGTTTGCCTGTTCCCCCACCCCCCACTGTTTTTTCCATCCTCCCATCCCAAGCTTGGTCTCAACTGTACCACTTCATGCACTTGCACTAGGAGAAATGTTGTCAGGCCTAGTATGCTAGTTTTTTTCATATATAATTCGGAATCTTCAAGGCCTAAGAATGATTACTGCATTGCCTTGTTACCCTCCTGCATTGAAGTGCTGGGAAACACTTCACCTGTGTATAAGTGCTTTATAAATAAACAATAAATAAATAAACTAAATAAAAAGTGCCAAGGTGGCATTAAAAGAAATGTGAAAGGTGAAGAATGAACTGACATTCACAGATGACGGATTACTGATTATATGAAGGATGATTGAACTGGCACATCATGGCCACCAAGGACCAGCCAAGACGAAAGCGCATCTGAGGCAGAAGGTATGGTTCCCTGCCCTGGAGGAGTGAGTGTACTGGTTCATCACAGCCTGTGTATGGTGTCAGGTGGCTGCCACTGAACGCAAGGAACCCTGGATCGCATCTACGGAAAAAAGCTGCAGGCCCTGGGGAAATGTCCACATTGAGTTTGGGTCTACGGACAGAACATCATTTCTAGTCATCATTGATCAGTGGTCGAGGTACCCTAAGGTGGAATTTGTAGCTTCCACTGAACTTCTGGATGTGATTCTTGTAATGCAGAAAATATTTGCAACCCATAGCTTTCCAGTAGAGGTGTGTTCGAATAATGGACCCCTGTTCCAAGGAGAGGGATTGCGTTCTTTCATGCAACAGTGAAGCATCTGCCATAGAAAGATTACCACTGTATGGCCCACAGCGAATGGAGAGGCAGAACAACTTATGAGGACCCTGATAAGGACTTTGGCTTTGCAAATGGCCAGGGTGGGTGCCTAAAGAGGGCGTTGTACCAGTTTCTGTTGGAATAACGGACCACACCTCACTGCTCAACAGGGGTGTGCCCAGCAGAGGCGTTGTTTCAGAGATGTCCAATGGGCATCATTCCTAAACATGAGCATCGAGCTCCGGAGATGGTTAATGACGAGGCCGTTCTGGCCGACAGATGGAGAGGTATTGAGGAGGATAACAAACAGAGAACATTGCATGATCACCAGTTAACGCGAGGTGACAATGTCTTGCTTTGGTATCGCCATCCCACATGGAAATTATCAATGATGTATGAACCTCAGCCATTTCAGATCGCTGACATGTAGGTGTCCATGGTTATGGCCTCTAAGGGGTGGGACACTGTGACTAGAAACACTTGTTTCTTACGATAGTTTGAAAGCCGGTACGAGAGGTGCCAGAAAGCAACACGGAAAGGGAGGAGATGTCTGCACCAGGGTCTCTGGCGATGGGCGATGAAAGTGAAGAACTTGGAGAAGAAGATGTGGCAGCTGCCCCTGGCATCACCAGTGGGGGAGAACCCATGATAGAGGATCCGCAGGAATAAGAAATTGGATGGAGATATCCTATGAGGCTCTCAAAAGGGCGTCCGGACTACCTATGTGATTATGTGCTCGACAGATGAGAACCCCTGTAGATCTGTTATGTTTAAGTATTTCTGCTATTCAAGGACAGTACAAAGTTATTGTTGTATATAGTTCAATGTTATGAAAAGGGGGGAATGTTGTGGTCTCTTTAAGAATGAGAGCATTGTGATGTCAGTGCGCTCCGAGAATAAAAGGGGCCTCACGTTCGGCACCTAGGTGTGAACGAGCAGAGCCCGAGACTGTGATACATGTCTATGTGCCTCTTCATTGTTTGAGTGTGTAAGCCCTCTTATTGCATCCACCCCCTGCCCCCCGTACTAACAACTGCTACTCAATCCAACCACCTTCATGGGTAAATGCCTATGTACTACACTGGCGTCAAACACAGGGCGCACCTGCTGTTTTCTAGCATATGTTGTACCTTGTAGATCATTGCAGAATGCAGGCCCATCATAGTGATGCAGCCCCAAGCTGAGGTGCATCATACATGTGGTCAAGTAGAATGTTTACATAGGAAGTGGAAAGGCACGTGTGGCAATCTTACTCCCTGTCAGGTCATGATTGTGCAGAGTTTCCTAGCACCTGATTTATGTGAACAATAAGCTATTTGAAATTATACGATTAGAGGAGTAGACCCTGTAGTGACCCAGATCCTCTTTGCGCGGGAACAGAGACCCTCATTCTCTGGCGGAGGTTAGAGGAGTTTCCAATGTGATGCTCTGGGTGAGAGAATTAGATGGAATTCACAGGACCTTCTCCCCTTTTTTGATATTGTTGCGGGAGGGGGGACGAGGAGGAGGAATTGCATCGGAATCATATGTCTCAGACCCTGTTCATAGCTGCCAGGAGCTGTGTTGCACAGCAATGGAAAAAGGCTGTAATCCCATCGAAGAGAGAGTGGCTCCAGGTGGTAGGGGCATATACGCAATAGTCTATCTCACATATTTGCTGGCTGAATCCAGATGCAATACAGAGGAGTGGAGACTCCCCTTTTTTTAGCAAGTATGGGAAGACTTCCGGTTAGATATCGCAGTACACTCTTTTCAGGTTAAGACTTTGCAGTACACTAATGTTGAGGTAAGACACTGTACCTTGATGGGGAAGGAAAAGGGGTTAAAGTGGGAGTGGGTGGGTGGGTTTGTGAGAAAGACACAAGGAATGTGGAGATGTTGTTGTAAACAGCGTTTCATTGTAACATCCGAACTTTGTCTGTCTCTTTATACACTCAAAAATTAATAAAGATCACATTTTGAAAAAAAAAGATGGATCTTCCTGACCTGAGGGAGGGTTTGGAGAGGCCTCTCATTTTTATTGAACAGGGAAAAGACACATAGGTATAGACAAACTCAATCAAAGTAGGTGGGAGAGCAGTAAGAGTTCAGGAGATTTGGTGGGGGGGGTGTAATGGTACAATGAGACACACATATAGCATGCCAATAAAACCATTCATATAATAAGATTTCAAATCAACTGGTTTATTAGACCTTAACACACTCAACACTAATGAAAATATCAGTTATGTAGTGCTACCAAACCAACACTATAAACATATATAAAGATAACCCACACTTTACTTTTAAGACAGTTGGAAGTGATTCAAAAGTTAAACATGGAAATCTGTATGCAGTAAGGTAAGTGAAAAATAGTTAAGCCATGCAAAGCAATTGAAATTCAAGGAAAAGCAATGGAAACAGTCTTACCCTGCTTTATAAAATAAGGTCCATAGCACTTAAAAAGTCCATCCCTGCACAGGTGAACCAGTGTAATGTCCTTAAATGTTACAGGTCCCAATAATTTTTTTAGTGAATCGGGAACCGTTAAAGTGAAGAAACAAGTAGTGGCAAAGCCAACACGTGGGTAAAATGTTCCAGTGATATAAGAAAAAAGGTAAGTTCGAAAGATATGGGGTCCTCTTCCAATCCCAACATTCCAGAGGAAGACCAGGGGGCATCCTTGGCCAGAACTTCACAGATCATGAACAGGTAATTGAGAGCTAGGGTCAGGACTTTGAACCCCCACAACTCTATGGCTGGAGGAACAGGTATGCAAGCTTGCCCTCTTACTCTGATTCTATTGTATTGAACCAAACTGCCATCAAGCCTTGGGAACAATGCTAAATTTAGAATACCGTTCGTTCTAGGCATGCCAGCAAGACATCCATTGCAGCCCTCCTTCCTGATATATGCAATAATGTACTGTCCAATTTGTAGACTGCTAGCAGCATTGCCCAACAAAAACGAATGCACACTTTTTACAGAGCACATCTGCTGGGGCACCTTCTAATAGTGTAGCCCCATTGCTGTTAGCATGCTGCGGGCATTCCTATTACTAATGCCCAGCAGTGAGTGTGCATGGGGTGTCCTATTTATGGATGTTGGTAAGTTAAATTATACGCCCAACGACCGGCCGGTCCATCTGTGTTTTAAACACAGAGTGCTGCCTGACAGTGAAACTGGCCAGCAGATCTGATTGTCATAGGAGAACCCATTTACTTCAGCTCCTAAAATGCCACTACATCTGAGAGATTCCTCCTAGAAGATGGGAATCTGTTACAGAAGGAAATAAAAACCAGTTTTCTTCGGTATGTATAGTGGTGGCTAGCTGGCAGCCTTTATTGTTTTCAGAGGCACGCATTTTAAGGTCTACCTGGCAATATATAGAACTATCAAAGAGAGAGATTTTCCACAGGAAGAGACATTGGGCCTCATTACATGGACGGCGGTAAGGGTTTACTGGTATCGGTAAGGGCACCGGTACCGGTAAACCCTTACCGCCTTACTACGAGGTCCCTTTGCGGGTTGGTACTTTAACGCCTGCTGTTTAGCAGGCATTAAAAACCAACCCGCAAAGGGACCATGGTGCTAATTACGGTACTGCAATTTGCGGCACCGTAATTAGCGCCTTCCCCATTCCCATAGAGCCCTATGGGGCAAAAATGGGAATGGGGAAGGGCAATGGGGGAAGGGGTAATTACCGCCCCACCAACCTTGGAATAGGGCGGTAATTCCCCTTTCCTCCAAGGCGGTGCCGGTATTTTACCAGCATGGACCAAGGTGCTAATAGCACCTTGGTCGTCCGCCTACCGTGTAATGAGGCCCATTGTATTTGCCCATTGAAATCCATTGGAAAGAAGTACATTTTGGGAGCAGAACGAAAAAGTCAGTGATGTTTTCTAGGACAGTATATTTGTAATTCACCATCTTGCCTTCCACATTTACTACTATACTCATTCGTTGCTGTTTTTTAAATTGTATTGCAGAAAAAAGTTGGCGCGGATATTGTTAAAATTGCAAATACAACAACCATGGTCCTTGTCAACTATGTGGTAAGTACATTGTTTTGCCATAAAAATGCCTTGCTGCTTTATCAAAATCTGGATTGACAAACATGTTATAAAAGATTGATCACTAATGAACACATCAAACACTTCATTTAAAAAATAGAAACAATACAAAAACAAAGCAAATATAAGCATGCTAAATCATTGAAATATTTACAAATAACAACATTGCATCATTTAACCAGGGAAATTTAATGCAACTAAGAAGGGCAGGAAATATTGGTCAACATTTAACTTGTGATCTCAGCCAAAATGGGTGCCCTCAAAACGTTCACTTTAGCAACATTTCTGTCCATCTACCACAATGTTCGCACTCTATGGTCAGCAATTGAACATCTATTGAATTGAAAGAATGTTGAAAATGTTTCCAAGACACCCACATTGTAAACCTCTGTTATGCCTGGAAAAGCTTTGCCTCCCTCAAAGGCAGGGCAGCTATGAATTTCAAAGCATGGATGATGTTCACATGGCCCATGTGTAAAGGACGTCTCATTTGCAGACCTACTGCAAAAATAGATACAAAAACATTTGCACAGACAAATGGACACCGTGCAGAAAACAAAGACTTTTGTTTAACCCCCCACCCTCAGCTGGGAGAATTAATTTAAAAAACAGCCCTTCTCTGAACAGGTTGAAAAAGTTCTCAGGTCTGCCCAGTGATCTACACTTTTTGTATTACAAGACATTAATTGCATTTTGGGCAGGTCAAACAAATTGATTGGTGCAAATATCCTTTATGTTCATACCTTCGTGTGATTTCATTGGCTACCATATTCCCTTGCATTAAAACCCACACCACCCATTTCTGACATCACACCCTGAACTCGCCCCCCCCCCGCCCCTTTACTGACATAACATGTTCTGACTGGCGGAATAGCTGCAAAATACAGGTCTTAACTGGATCTTATGTTGCTTAAAGATGGAGCGAGACAGTGCCCGGCACACAAGGCCAAAACAAACATCATCGCATTGCTCTCTGATTGGCTCTCTGGTCCCTCCCTATATGTTCCCTTACTTCATGCCACGTCTAGTTATAAAACACGCTGCAAGCCACTGGTAACATTTTATTTTCTACTATTTAATTCTTTTTTTACATTACATTTTACTGCCAGAGTCTGCACCCGACTTTCTGGGCAAAATTCTCCTCACATGGGAACATTGTTTTCTCATACCTCAACCTTGAGGTTCAGTATCAAACTATCTCATGTGCTAAGCAAGCCCTTCTAATGTACCTGTGAATTCAGCCTTGTTGACCTCTCTGAGGCTTAGAAGTGCTGGCTAATTCTGAACCATTCTGTGGTGTACATTTTGGATATGACGGCTGACGATTACTATCTCATGTCTATGTTAGTGAGCTATACGCGCGTGCCATTCGTGTTGCAATCAGCATACATGCATTGCTTATGGTATGTTCTTCATGTATGAATGGATGCAGGTAATGTTCTTTATGTATAAGTGCATATTTTGTCCTAGTGCATTTTCTTCATGGTGAGTGCATATGTACTTCATGTCTAGTGGGTGTGCGTGTGTCATTTCGTTATGAGCTTCCTTATTATCGTCATCTTTAGTTACATTAGGTCCATTTCCTGTTGTACCTGCCTGGGATTAGGCCGCATTTGGCGATGGAGGGGTAGAAGCTATAGATGACGTATTCACCTGCCCCTCAACACATACAATGCACAATACAAGATATTAGGTCAATGATCACTCCGCAGCAACGCAAACTGCGTTGATGTTAAGTGCTCTGCCATCAAAGGAGTACCTCTGTCATGACCTCTTCACAAACAGCATTGCCTCCTCATATCCATTTCTACACAACACTTCACACAAGAGCTTCTTTTAAGAAGATATGCAGAAAGATAACCATTAATACAAGCAGAATAGTTTATGCGAACATCTAAGATAACACATCCATACATGACTCAGACCAAGCAGCAACATCTGTTTGGCTCTCAGACAGATTCATGCATTATGTACTCCATCATTTAGTGCCTGCTGCCTGTGACCCTGGAAACACCATATGAGCAGCCTAGGTTCAACTGGGAAAAATAACTCCAAGAATTCATCCCCACCTCTTCGTTCAAGACTTACTTGTCAAGTGACCGAAAGGCTAACCCCAACTCACAACTGGTGTATTGAGAAGAGCGCAACATCAACAGCAGGGTATAGTGGTCCAAGATTAAAAAGCATACCTTGCATCTCCTCCTGAACACACTTCTAGAGATGTAGCAACCCTCAAAGCAACTCTCTCGCACCAATCTTTGACGTGCAACTTGTTAAGATTGTGGTGCCATAATGTCGAAGTTAGGCTCAGCTTGAACATAAATGCCAACATGAAACCATTGTCAAAGGTAAATCTTTTCAATTACTTAAACACATGTTTCACCCTCTCCAAAAACCAAATTGTATACATTACAAGAGGACTACCTCAGACAAAGAGACACATTTTAATTTCTAGAAAGTCCAAAGGCAACTTGCAAGTGATGCGGTGGTCAGGAAGGGTCCCCACGATTACTAGGGGTTCATGTTGCGCGTGCCATTTTGATTATTGAAGGTGGTGGTGAACTGGGTATGATGTTGGAATTTTGTATGTATCAAGTGCAGTTAATTATGGATGGGATATGTTACTTTTAGTCTTGCTGTTGTTCAGAACTGATAAATATTAGATTTTGCACACGTGTAGAAAGATAAAATGTTAAAACTGCGAATTTAACATGAAAATGATTTACACACGGGGTGCTCTGAATTACATGGAAACTGGGAAACGGGGAGGTGGTCAATGCGCATGCGGCGGAGGGGACTGTCCTGAAATCCCAGGGTAAAGAAGAATACTATTCATAAGATACACATGTGAACATATAAAAATAGTTTAAATAAGAAATGTATGTAAATCTGCATGTAGTGGGGTTTTGTGAGTTTATTCTGACATTTGAAGTTAGCAGTTGCACAATGCATTTTAGGTATCTGGGACATTCTGGTTTTGCAGGCTTGCGGGTTGGCAGAGGAAGAATTAGTCATCCATTAGAAGGTCAGCGACTGAACAGGACGCAGGTTTATGGCGTAATAGGTCTGCAAGGAACACGTGTAATCTTGCCCATTGCATTGAAGTCACGTAGAGGGGTTTGACCATTTGTTTGGGGCAGCAATAAAGATGGGGCTAGAGACCAGGTTGTCTGGTGTTCAATTGTTTTCTCAGGGTGTAACTGAAGGCTGTATGTGTTGGAGTAGTGGTCACATAAATTAGTTTGTCTTAAGAGGAGCCAGGAGGCTCGGGCAGATGAGATCGCAATCAGTAGTTCAAAGAGAACCTGTTTGCTCAGCCCTTCCTCGTATTGCTAAGATACACTTAAGGTTAGAAGGCTCTAGGCCAGTTGCTACTAAAGAATGAATTATGTTGTATGTGAATGTTTTACTGTGTCGTGATGTCACAACCTCCCACGGACCAATCCCCAGCAAAGCTGGACTGCGAACATGATCAGAAGATGGTAGTAATGAGTGTCGAGGACCAATGAGAAAGAATGAATTGGGAAAAGATGGAACTTCTTTGTACATGTTTTGTCCAATCATGATTGAGGGGTGGGTTCTAATACAATATTGGGGAGTGTTTTAACTGTTGCTAAAATGTATTAAAATGTATCAATTGAAGTAGTTAGTTGAGACTTGAGTTCGTTTGGTTCCACGGTACGATCTAACTGCTGCCCGGATTTTTGTACAATAAACCTTGTTTTACGTACAAAACGTGCACTCGTTTCTCAGGTGGTGGACCCGGTTTGAGCTGAGGAAATTAGGGGTCTGCCCACCCACGCTAGTAAAGGCCCTGCTGCTTATATGTGTGAACTACAATTGAAAGATTGGTCAAAAGGAGGAAAGAAAATGAAACAGAATTCAATCAGATATCTTGAACAGTTTTCTATCAATCTGAGTAGAGTGATCACCTCACCCACCCTGACCTCCTCCATCCCAAACACTGACTAACAGTATAGCTCACTAACTAGCTACTTGCTGTACTCCATTGCTAACATTGCTACACCAGAATTGCAATGCTTGCTATTGTTCTTGCGTGAATATTGTTGCCCTGAATGTCTTATTTATTTATTTAATGTAATTTATTGGGCTTTTATAGCGCTTGTACAGCTAGACAGTGTTTCAAAGCACCACAAGGCAATAGGGAAGGGAGCAAGGCAACAAATAAACATTAGAAATGACAATAAATAATGGTGGTCAGTGATAATGTCGAATGCAATAATGTCGACAGTCAAAATGTCGAAAAAAAAATGTCGAAAAAAATAATGTAGAAAAGCAATAATGTCGAATTTTTTCTACATTTTTTCGAATTTTTAGAAAAAAATAAATAAATATATATAATTAAAATGTGTTGGATATGAGGGGTGAGAGGGTGGTGGGGGGGTGGCAGGGGGGTGTTTGGTGAGGGGGGTTGGTGGGGGACCCCCCCTAGTAAATGATATTGTCCTTGTTTATTTATTTATTGAATAAATAAATAAATATATAATTAAAATGTGTTGAGTATGAGGGGTGAGAGGGTGGGGGCGTGGAGGGGGTGGCAGGGGGGTGTTGGGTAAGTGGGGTTGGGGGGAACCCCCCCTAGTAAATGATACTCTTCTTGTTTATTTATTTATTGAATAAATAAATAAATATATATATATAATTAAAATGTATTGCGTATGAGGGGTGAGAGGGTGGTGGGGGTGGCAGGGGGGTGTTGGGTGAGGGGGGTTGGGGGGACTCTTCTTGTTTATGTATTTATTGATAGTGCTAAATGACATTTTTTTTTACATTTTTTTTTCTAAAAATGGACTCTTTTCATTATATGTATAGGTTTTCGACATTATTGTTTTCGACATTATTGTTTTCGACATTTTTGTAAGTCGACATTTTTTTTTCGACATTATCACTATAAACCATAAATAATAGACAAAGAATGTCCTTCTAGGCCTTATGACATTCTGCGCGTGCAAGTGCAGTGAAAAGAGAAGGGAGTAGGGGCAGGGGTGAAGTGGTTGAGGGTGCCCCACAGGGAAGTGCCAGAGATGCCTGTTGCAGGCAGGTAAGTGCATGGGCTGAGACATCCGAAGTGATGAGGGAGGTCTAACATCCATCAGGTAAGTGTGTGCCTGAGATAAGTCACCCAACAGGCAGATGTGGGCCCAGATGCCAGTCCAGAGGGAGGATGGATGCTGGTTGCAATTGGACAGAAGGACAGAGCCCTATTAAGACTCATGAGGGGCCCAGCCACATATTTTATCTGACCTTGAAGCTAATATTCAATATGCTTTGCTTCCCCGTGCCCCCACATCGACGCCTCCCTAGTCTTGGCACTCCGGGCCCACAATTAAAAGTCCCCTCAGTATTCCAAGACTCAGTTTCAACTGTTTTATTCAAATTAAACTTCACAAGATTGACCGAGATAATGTGACCTAAGGGCTTCGAACACCTAATCGGTCAGGACATTCTTATTTCCTAGTCCTGACCAGGCCTCCCTTAATGTTTCTTTAAAAAAAACGGGAAATCCCTCAAGCAAATAATACCTCAGGATGGTCTAATTCCCCAGTGCTGGATAGGTAGCCACAGCCTTTCAACTTTAACAAGATCCTCCAGGTCTCCTGTGTTCTCCATCTCCTTCACAGGTAGTCTTGCTTTGCAAGCTTTAGGGTTTCCAAATCTGTATTCTTGTATAGGACTTCCTGTGTCCCAAACCTCAAAGACTTACTCCAGTCAACAGTCCTTCAAGCAGCCAGGGAAACACTGAGAGTCATCTTGGAGGGACAGTGAAGAGTTTCTGGTTTTCTACCCAATAGGGTCCTGCTGCTTCTTTTGCTTCACGACTCTACTCCTGATACTCTCCCTGTCCCAATCTCATTCCTCGTTCCGCCTTCTATGCTTGTCTATGGCCGACATGGCACCCGAGAACCTTCCAAAGCTGACTGGCTAGGTTGTAGTGGTCAGTCATTTCCTTCAGAAGCTCACTATTTATTCATCACCATTCCTTTCTCGTCTGGATGTTTCCCTCTAACAATCCATCCTGGTAACTGTTCCTAAATTAATATCACTGAAGTTCTCCACCCAACTCCTCCTCTTTCAAACCCTTCGCCAAGCTAACTTCCCACACAATACCATATTCACTTCCCAATGTTACCTCATCTTCGTTACCGCACAACTCCTGTTGTTACCACCTCCTCATCTTTACTACTTCCACCTCCTGATGTCAATATTTTCTTTTCAGTGGCATTTACACCTTCTGATGTTTCCAGCTACCCTTACCAGCAGTTACCAGCGCTTGAAGTTACCACCTCTGCTGTACCACTCTAAACTCTTTGGACCATTTCCTCATCAGTGACACGTCCACCTCCTGGTGTCACCTTCCACTCAAGGCCACTTCCACCTCTGGTACAAACTTCCCCTCAGTGCCACGTCCAAGGGTCTACCTCTTCCTCTGTTGCATTTACAGTTCCTGATGATACCACCTTCTTCTCGTACCTTCGTCAGCACCTGACATTGTCGGTTCTCTCTCAATTTCACCTTCACCTTCACCTATTGCTGTTGCCATCCCCACCTTCCCAGGAGCATCGTTTTCTACCTATGTCCCACCATCTGCCTTGCTCTTCCAGAAGGAAGAACGGGCAAAACAGTTTGATAGGATAAGCTGGTGTAACCAGGTGATCGATTAAGTACTCTGCAGCAATGGCCAATGGCTCTTGGCCCTACCAAGGAGTACACCAACCCTCACTTCTGTCCTGCCTTCTGTTTGAGCAGACTGGTCTAGGGCTCTGCACACCACCCTCATCTTCTTGATCACACATTGGAATGGGTGCTTTCATTATTGCATCCAACTTTTCTGCAGGTAAGCCTGTGCAGGCATTTTGGTTCACTGTGCCTGCCCTGATTATTCCTGCATCTGCCTGAGCATGCTTCGTTGTGGTGGAATCATTCACTCACCTTTCTCCAAGAATGTTCATGCAGGCTGTTTGTTACTGCGTTCTACGACCTCACTGCAAATGGCCGTCGCCATGATAGGCAGAGGAGTGCCTTTCTGAGCGTTCCCTGAAGCCTGCCCAATCTTGATTCTGATTGACCATTACTTTCTACTTGGGACCAATCCGAGAGCTGGCAGGGGTCTGGCCCCCACAACTAAGGACCCTGTCTGGCCTGTCCGGCCGTGGCCGCCGGGTCACTCCACTTCGCCTATATTCTCTGCTGGTTCTAATTGTTCAGCTGATTGTAAGGTAAGAGCATTTCTGTGCACTCTAGTCCCAATGCTCTGCCGTCCTGCACACATTGTTCAACTCTGTGGCTGGGTCTGGTCTCACCCCACCTCTTGCCGCCCTCCTCCCACTACCTTGCCTTTCGAGTCACAGTGTGCTACTAGCCTCTTTCCTTCACCCTGCATAATCCTGAGGGGTACACACTATCTGGCTCCTACCTTGAGCTGCACCAGCAACTTATTCCCCCTAAACAGACTAGCAGCTACTGACTTTTACTCAGTTTTCCTATGGGTCCTTGTAGGTCCATACTCATCGCTTTTCCTACTGTCACGACGTTTGACTGATTTGTGTGTCATCCTCCCGAGCATTCAAAGCTTGGAACTGGAGGCCTCTCTCACCATTTACCTTCTTATGGTGTCCTGCACCTCCTAGGACTGCTGATTACCGTTATGTATCTGCTGGCCTTAGTTAATTGCTGTATTTTACGGAACTGCAGGAAAATCCAATCTAGTTGTAATTTATTCGGCTTTTTTAAGCTACATTTTGCTGCATTTTACTGAACTGCTCTAAAATTGAACCTAGGTGTGATTTTATTCTGGTTTGTAAACTGCATTTTGTTGCATTTTACTGATGATCGTATCTTGATGTGATTTATTCTGATCTTTCAGCAGCATGTTACTGCATTCTTACTGTGTTGCTGGTTAACTGAATCTAGTGGTGCTTAAAATCTGCTAGCTCTACTCAAATGCTGTATCTTGACACCAAATCCCTTTGCTCCAATTCCTCTGGCTGCTCAAGATGCATGGCCTCTCTACTGAGTGTGGAGCACAAGTGTAGTTTCCATCTGTAAAATACTGTAGTTCAATTGCTAGGCCTTTTTTTTACTTTTTACTTAAAGGCATAGTCCAGTAAAAAAATGTATTGTCCCTACGGGTCGGCCATGTTTTTTAAGCCTAAGTGGCTCGATTTTAGAAAACTTTCCTATGGACCTTACCCGAGTTTTCGTCCATTAAACGCACACTAAAACAGGCACCAGGGAGCCGCCATTTTGTGATAATCCTATCACTTGCCGCATCGCCCTGGCTGATCTGCTTCTGCGGCACTAAATCAATTCCCCCGCCCCTGAGCCTTTCATCAGCAGACTCGTACCGCCCATTTCCCAACGCCAAAGCAAGTCTTGTGTCAACATTCGCTGCGCTTCAGCTAATGACGTGTCGCCATGGAAATGGCAGGACGCCTCTTTCCTCAATAAGTATAAACAGACCGTTTCACAACACACAGCAGCAGATTTTCGATTCCATTCCTCTCTCTGTGTTACTTAGAGTATTTTGTGACTCGTTTCTGTGCTCTGGTGAGCTACCTTCGCCGCTTGTAGCCCGTGTGAACACCTGTACCATCTTGGTAAATTATTTTACTTTGTTTACCACACAATGGCTACAATAATGCCCTACATGTACGAGCCCGAGTATACCGAGGAGGAACTACTGGAAAGGGAAGCACGCGAAAACGATGGGGATTCGGACAGCAGTTGGCAGGACGAATCAACAGATGAAGTGCCTGGGCCTAGTCGCATGGACAGCGTCTCCACCTGGTGCACGTGCAATCGGTGCGAGCTAATGCCAACCGAGGAAGAGAACTGCTGCTGCCGAGAAAGCTCGGGATGCCTGGCCTACATTTCGGAAGGCGAGCCACGACCGTAATGCATCACCGAGCTGCCAGACTTCAGGGCAGCCTGCCTCACACGGGCCGTGTTGAGAATAATGATGGTGCTTATGCACGAACTTCGCGCAACTGTTCGTCCTCGTAATCCGAGTAACGAGTAAGTATACTCTGCTTGTCATGCCACTCCTATTTCATGTTCTTCGACTATATCCAAAATGACATCTACATATCATTGTAACGCATGTAAGTCATTCAATAGTGTGCATTGTCTAGATAGCATTTGTCCGTGCAGAATGCCATTAGTTACAAGAATTGTTATTGACAACAAACATTTATTAAACTTATCTTGGTCATTTAAAAACAGTTTGTTTCATTCCTTTTCACAGGTGGTACAGGCTGGTGGCCTATCGTTCCTTTACATGGTGGCTCCACGGGAGGCTTGGACACCGCATTCGAAGAGTGATACCCGCCTGTGCCGTTTGTGCCATTAGAGAAACGTTCCCGAGTGACAGCGGTCAGTACAGGGGATTTTCTCTCGCTGTGCTGCAACCTGACCTGTATAATCTTTAAAGTCTTGTATTTTTGTGTCATGAAAATAAGATACAAAATAAAACACCATATATATTTTAACAACGGTTGTTTCGATTTTTTAAATGAATCAAGTGTGTCTCCATTCAAGGATGGACGTCAGACATCTGTGCTCCGAATGGGTGAAGGTCTGGTCGCTGTGAAGCAGGGTGGTCACTATCTATCTAAGCTAACATAACATATTCTCGATAATACATGCACTAAATAACACTTCTTCAAAGTCTTTCAGTAGGTTATGTCTCTATAAAAGTCATACATATATCTATACTAACAATTACCATTGGATTATACAGGCCTTAGGTTAAGGGTCTTGACCACTATAATACACCGGTTGAAGTGTGGGTCTGTGCACACAAGAATCTCCGGTATGTGGCATTTGTTACTGATAAGCAACGATATACTATCAAAGGCAGTTCTCACCCGTGGATGAGCACTGGCATGTGGGCTGTCTGGGGCGCGAACGGCCAAGGTGCCAAACAACATGTACACTTCAAAAGGTATCCCACTCTAAGAGGCCATTGCTCACATGGCCCCTCAGACCCCGTGTCTCCAGCCAGGCCTCCCCTTGAAGCAGGCCGCCACCCTGCAATCCACATGTGTGTCTCCATTCAGCAGTCTTCCTGTGCCTTATCTGCACGCCCCAGGCCCATCCATCCCACCCCCTGTATCAAAGACGGTTCACACCCGGGGATGAGCGCTGGCATGGGGGGCTGTCACGGGCGCAAACGGCCAAGGTGCCAAACAGCATGTACACTTCAAAAGGTATCCCACGCCAAGGGGCCATCGGTCACATGGCCTCCTCAGACCCTGTGTCTCCAGCCAGGCCTCCCCTTGAAGCAGGCCGCCCCCCTGCAATCCACATAAGTGTGTCTCCATTCAGCAGTCTTCCTGTGCCTTATCTGCACGCCCCAGGCCCCTCCATCCCACCCACCCTCTATCAAAGGTGGTTCGCGCTAGTGGATGCGCGCTGTCAGGGGCGCGAAAGGCCAAGGTGCCAAACAACATGTACACTTCAAAAGGTATCCCACGCCAAGGGGCCATTGCTCACATGGCCTCCTCAGACCCTGTGTCTCCAGCCAGGCCTCCCCTTGAAGCAGGCCGCCCCCCTAATACCACGACATACATACGTCATTCATTCACAAACACACCCCTGTTTCTAATACTTTATAAACTACTTGATATGTCTCATGAGAACATCTTTGTGCTTTGCAAGTCAACTTTTGAATGTGCTACCTGGCAACCACTGCGATCTACGCTAATCTGCTCGTCGTCGTGCTATCCGTGAACTTCTGTGACCGCTTAGAGCAAACCCATCAGTGTGCTACCTGTGGCCACCCACCTATTCTCCTGCAACATACTGCTCTGCTTGCTGAATCCAACTGTTTGTTGGTCAAGGTAAGGCCATGTATCCTAGTCATATTTCGCAGATTTTTAAATTTCTATCTATTTGTGAGTAGAGTACACAATAGTGCTATGTTCATTGGTCTCATTGCTATTGACTTGAGTTTCCATTGCTATGCTATCAATAGATCTATTTATTTTTATCTGTGTCTATTGTCATCGAATTGCATCCTTCGGGGGTCCAGTCTATAATGTAAGCATGTTTCCTTCTCGTGCAAGACAGAACATCCAAGGGACGAGTCACATGTTCAGATTTTAGTCACATTATTTATACATTTCTGCAACTTATGCAAATACTAAGCCGCACATAATGAACTGGTATAGTTCCTGCGACCAAAACAAACCTTGCATTGATCATTGTATGATTCATTTACTTTTGTATCAAATCTTTATACTTGAAGATTGTATAATAATGTCGATATTTACTTTTCAGATTTATCAACAATGCCTGCCTGTTCGATTAGCGGTTGCCCTTCGAAGACCCATGCGAAATCTGAAGGCACTACAATGCATGTATTCCCGAAAACTGTTGATCGAATAAGAGAATGGGTCAGACATTGCGGATATCCAATGGATGAGCTGGAAAGTAGAGTCCAACAAGTCTTACAGGACAAGAGGGGTGATCGATACCGCATCTGCAGCCGGCACTTTTCCTTGGACATGTACACAACATCTTGGGTAACAAAGAAGAATAAATGGCGAGCGACATGGAAATTGCTCGAAAACGCTATTCCCACTCTATTCGTCCACATTCCACCACAGGTGAGTCAAGTGTCCGGATTTAGCTTTAGGCCTTGTGGTAGTGTGTAGGTAGCCAAATGGATTAATTGATATTTAGGTGTTCTATCCCTTGTAATAATTTCGATATTGATATGAGTGTATAGTTTTTTGAATAATGGCATATATCAATATATTCTTTTTCGATTTCATAACCCACAAACGCAATGTATATATATGGGAACATGGAACTGTGCTGTATTGAGCATTTTTCAAGTATTCTGTCGCCTTACATGGCTATTTTTAATATTGGCATTTCATTATCAATCATTAATTTACCTTTACAACTTTTTGACTATCCCTTGAATCTGAAGCAAGAACATTCTACATCCTTGATGTGGTCGCAGTTATCAACCACTTCTAGCGTGTATCAGGTAATCTTACCAGGCTAATCCGCTACAGACTTGTTTTATGCATGTCAAGTAATAGTTTTATTCTATCGTGTAATTATTTTACCGAATGTTTGGTCAGTGCTTTCCAATTGATATACACCTTAGTTATCGTCCACTGGTTTTTGTTTTCAGTTATAATTAGTGTTATCCATACTAATGCAAGTACTGTCTTTCAGGGAGATGCTGAAGCGTCTGCCACATCTACAACATTTCTAGATGTTCTGCACCAGCAGGAGGTATGGATACTGACAGCTCCATCGAGCGTCATCATCAGAGCTGGAATTCTTGTCGTTTGATTGTTCTACACAATGTTTCATTCGTGGTTAGCCGTTGATATGTACCTGTGCTGTCGACCCCAGGTGTGTGTTATGTTTTCACTATTGTAATCCTCACTAATGCAAGTACTATGTTTCAGGCAGTTGATGGAGGTCAACCCCTGCACTTGATGCAGAGCCTGACATTCAAGTAATTCCAGGGGAAGTGGAAGCGGGACCATGAGTATACGAATCGGCGCAACAGCTTTCGGAAGTGCGCACTACATTTGCAACATCCATAGATATTCTTCAGCAGGACGAGGTATGGATACTGACAGCTCCATCATGCGTGATCATATAACGTGATTCCATTTGCTATACTTTCTTCCCTATTACAGTGCTGTGTTTCAGGGAGAGGACGGAGGTTCCACTACAATCACAACATCCCATTTAGATGATGCAGATGTAAATAAATCGGAGAAATAAGTCGATGAAATGTGATCATATTTAGATTTTCCTTGATTCTTTTAGACAATGCATCATTTGTGGTTATCTCTTTATATGTACCTGTGCGTTCGACCCCAAGTGTGTGTTATGTTTCCAATATTGAAAACCATACCAATGCAAGTACTGTGTTTCAGGGAGACGACGGAGCTTCCACTACAATCGCAACATCCCATTTTGATGATGCAGATGTAAAGGAATCGGAGAAATAAGTCGATAAAATCTCCATATTTATATTTTCCTTGATTCTTTTAGACAATGCATCATTTGTGGTTATCTCTTTATATGTACCTGTGCCGTCGACCCCAAGTGTGTGTTATGTTTCCAATATTGAAAACCATACTAATGCAAGTACTGTGTTTCAGGGAGATACTGATGCCTCCTCTCCAATACAACCATTCATGGCAGTCCATGCAGAGCCAGAGGTATGGATACTGACAGCTCCATCGAAATAGATCATCACTGGTCGAATACTTGTCGTTTGATTGTTGCACACAATGTTTAAATCGTGTTTGGCTATTGAGATGTACCTGTATGTTCGTCCTCACGTGTGTTTTATGCTAACAATATTTTGATACATAGTAATGAAAGTACTATGTTTCAGGGAGACGATGGAGCCTCATTCCGTGCTGTCTATGCGGATACAGAAAATATAGTCGTTGCAGCGCAAGAGAAAGGGAGGACATGCGGAAACGAATCGGAGCTACAGCGTGCAGATGTTGAAGGTCGAGTCAAAAAAGTTGCAAAGAAAAAAACCCAAAAAAGGTTAGTTACAAACAGTTCATAACTTTAAAAAAATGTTTGTGCTGGGGACTATTTTATGTTTTTTTTCCAGTCGATTGGACTACACTTTATCTTGTGTTTAAAGTGAACATCCCTTTTCCAATCTCTCCTCCAGTTACCCGTGGGTGTCAGAACTATACATACACAGACAGTGAAGCGAATGAGAGATGTTGCTTGCCAGACCATGTACACTATGGAGGAACTATTAATTGAGGCGAGGCGTGTTCAGGCTCGAGATGCTCATGTCCAATGGCCAGAACATGAATTAACTGTGTTTGGAGAATACAGCAAAGTTGCATTAGACCATTGCTATAGTGCGACCGCACCACCACAAGAAGATGATATTGAATGTATTGAAGATAGCTCTGAAGTAGTTGCAGATCAATTCACACAATCTACACCAGCCAAAAAATTGCCACCCAAAAACCTGTCGACATTGTTGTGTTCTCCCATCAATGTTGAAGTAACAGATGTCGAAATGACAGAGAATGAACCAGCCGCAGCATCCATAGACGCATCAGAACTTGATATCAGCGATATTACTTTCCAATGTGTTGAAATCTCCGCAACATCACAGACCGAAACAACGTTGAGGCAGGATGACAGTCTAATGAAAGAGAGCAAATACATTGTATTCGACAGTTGTTTGATGGAAATTATAAGTATGCTGAAATGTGTGCATTCCGTTAGAGGGAAAGTATGTGGGAAGCCATTGATTAATGTGACTCGTCAAATAAAAGGCAGTAACGTCAAAATAAATGCCGCCTGTAGATTAAATCATAGGTTCTCATGGTCTGCACAAACGATGCTGGGGAAAATGCCAGCAGGCAATCTACTGTGTGCAGCTGCATCACTTTTTAGTGGCTCCAATTTTAGAAAGTTAGAGGCTTTCTTTCAGTTTGTGGGACTCCATTTCATTTCTAAATCGCTGTACTACATATACCAACGTGATTATCTGTTTCCGGCCATTAGTGATGCTTGGAAAATTGAACAATTGTCTCTAGCAAGTACATTCGAAGGCAAACGATTCAGGCTAGCCGGCGATGGACAGTGCGACAGCCCTGGATTTTCTGCCAAGTACTTCACCTACCACTTTCAGGACATGGATAGTAAGAAAATTGTGAGTTCTGTGGTCGTGCAGGTAACACAATGTACATCCTCAGTGGCCATGGAGAAACTAGGATTTATAAAATCAGTGGAATATCTATAATCAAGGGGAATGCACATCGACCTCATAACTACGGACAGACACGTTTCAATTGCCAAGACAATGAGAGAGCAGTTCCCACATATTGATCATCAATTTGACGTATGGCATCTTGCTAAATCAATCAGTAAGAAAATCTCAGCTGCAGGAAAAAAAAAGGTTTTGAAAGTATTTTGCAGTGGTCCCAGTCTATCACCAACCATCTTTGGTGGAGCTCAAAAACTTGTGAAGGGTCAGTGGAAATACTACTTGAAAAATGGCGGTCACTGATGCACCACTGTACCAACGTTCACCGCTGGACAGAAAACCAACATTTCCACCAATGTGAACATGGCCCTTTGTCCCCAGAGGAGGCATGGAAGAAGAAGTGGTTGATTCCATCTTCACCGACACACAAAGCCATTGAGAAGATTGTTTTCGACAAAACTCTATCAAGAGATTTGAGAGGACTGACAGAATTCTGTCACACAGGAGATTTGGAGGTGTTCCACAATATGTGCCTAAAGTACAGGCCAAAGCGCTTGCATTTTAGCTTTCGGGGCATGAAATATCGCACTCTACTAGCGGTCTTGGCCCATAACAGCAATGTCGGACGTGAACAATCTAGGACTAGGGGTAAAGTAAGGATGCCTCGCTACACTAAGGTGTTTTCAAAATGAAGTAAGCAATGGGTGATCAAACCAGTCTATGATGAAATGCAGTTCGACTTTGTGAAAGGCCTTATTGTTGCTGTGTTAGAGAAGCACAGATATGGAATTTTGGTCGTTTCTGTGCAGAGCAGTGATCCATTGCCACCGAACATTGCAACTGTGCCATGTCCACCCGAAGCACAGCTGGTTGTGAAGTACAAATCCCGGTTTAAATAATTGCAATACGATTGTCTTTTTGTAAATAAATGTTATTGTAGAGTGTACCTGTAACCCTAACCCCTACCTTCACCATTATGGGTGGCGAACAAGCTGGGTGTCATCTTTGAATTCTCTCTATTCACCTCATATATGTGTATGTATATATTTTTCTCATGTCTCATCTCATGTAAATGTAAATGCAGCGCACTGTTGCGCACTGTTAACAGAGGGGAGGCTTGCGTATTGCAAATAATAATACAAACAAACAATAAATCTCACTTTTAACTCAACTCCTGTGGTACTTTATACTTTCCCTGACCTTCCGCCAAAAATTAAATGTCTCCATAGTTATGATTTTTTGGGGCTGCAAAGCTTGCAGACAACGGGGACAAAATTGGGGGCCTTAGAACGCGCCAAGCCGGCCGTGGCATTTGGGAGAGAAGCCAGTTCGCATTTGCACATTGAGGCGCTCTACATAGAGGGATTCTAAACTTCAAGTTCTCACAGATTCCTTTACTACGTGATGTTGCAAATAAAGAATGTGAAGGACAGCGACTTTGATTTTCAGCTCGCGCCCAGAAGAGGCCCACAAGTCGCACTGGAAGTATAAGGGTCTATTGTTTTTTGACCTTGAGACAGGGACCATTCCGAAAGAACTTCATTTGAAGGGGGTGCGCAATAACGTAAGAGACGATAAGGCAGAAAACTCAGAAACTAGACCGAGTTTCATTTTAGTTCAGTATACGAAAAATCGTTGTCAAGAGCACGGTCCATTTTACAGACTGCATTACGAAGAGACACAATGGAAATTTCAAATATAATGTGAGTAAATCTTTAGACGCTTTTATACCAAATGAAGAATTAATGAATGGATGCATGAATAAATGAATGAATGAAGAGCTAGGAAAAGCAAGGAAAACGTGTTTGTAGTGGGCACATGGGCATGCAGGTCCACTGGTCTCACCGATCTCGGTCCTTGGCCCAGCCACTTTTCCCTGCACTGCCTACCTGCACTACGGGACTGTCTCTGTATCCTTCATCCCCTTCTCCCAGCATTTACCTTGCACTTGCCACCAGCTGGCCCTATTATTTATCTTGTATTCTACCAACCATGTACAGCACTTTTACCCCCCTCTCCCCTTCCCCATGCGCGATATGAAAGACACCTGGCCTAGTAGGATCGTTGTCTGTCTGCCCTTGTTCCCCCCTGCCTCGTCGCGCCTTGAAACACTTGTGTATAGGCGCGTTACAAATGCCATATCATATATCTTATCATTCCACACGCATGTAGACTACCTGTCGTTTCACATTGGGTGTTGGCTTCGATTTATTTCGTTACTTTTCGCATTGATTTTAGAGCCGAACATACTCCATTGAACTATCCTTGCAAGCAAATAGTTTCTGATCGGCCGTAATAAATAAAATGAGTAATATTAATGAAGATCGGCTGGCGAGACTAATTATAATTTTTTTGTTTTCATAACAGGTATTTGCTCCCCTTCTGCTACTGTCATCGTTTTGAGACACAGGCAGACAGTTTTTTCGTGAGACACCTGCAGCTTCGTGTGAACAACTGGAGCACACTGACAATTTTATGGGACGATCGCCAAGGGCCCACATGCCCTTACGCTGTACTATTGGCTAGAAGCACATATCAACCTTTAACATGGACTAGTGCCTAGTTGATGGAACAGCCTTGCGGTTCACCGTGCTTCCAAAGTGCTTCTTTTAACGAAAAGCAACACCCTGTGTACCATTGCGGATACAGATAAAAGAAAATAAATGGCTTTCGGAGTTCATATGGCAATTGCTGAATATTCTCTAAACATTTGATGTCAAATAAATGTACTTTACCAAATGTACCGTGTTGCTGTTTGATTTTAAAGTACAGTTTCATATTCCGAATTGTGGTGCGCTGTGTTGTGAGATGGTCTGTGTTGGTTTCCGGGTTCTGTGTGGAGTCGCGTAGAAGACGACTGGGCGCGTTTGCCTATGCAGCACAGTAACGTCACGGAGAGAGGCGGGGAATATGAATGTTTTGATAATGTCAGGCTCAGGGGCGGGGAATTGATTTAATGCCGCAGAAGCAGGTCAGCCAGGGCGATGCGGCAAGTGATAGGATTATCACAAAATGGCGGCTCCCTGGTGCCTGTTTTCGCGTGCGTTTAATGGACGAAAACTCGGGTAAGGTCCATAGGAAAGTTTTCTAAAATCAAGCCACTTAGGCTTAAAAAAACATGGCCAACCCGTAGGGACAATAACATTTTTTACTGGACTATGCCTTTAACAAGGTTATCTCTTCCGGATGCTCTCTTATTGGCAGCTTTCCCCCACTTGTGTGATCCTGCCTTGCTCCCTTGTAACGAAGGCCCTGTTTTTCCTCATTAACCTTGATGTACTGTTCCATTTGTAGTTTGTGACTCTCCCTCACCTGATTGCTGCTAGGCCACCTGGTGAGTTCCTTGTGCACTGTGCAGTCCCTTCTTCTACTCTCCTCCCTCCCTTTTGGAACTATTGTGCTCTCTATCCCTCCCATCCATTCCAATTGCTACTCTATCACCTTTCCTAGCCTTCTATCTTAGTCTGGAAGGAAAACATTTAAGAAAGCACTCCTGGTCTCCAACCCAGGATTGCCCATTGCTGACACCTACGTCAATGCTTCCTCCAGGCAGACAATTACTAACATTCTCTTTACTGTCCCCTCTCCTGACCTATGGATTCCCCATATGATCGCTAGCCTCTCCCCTTTTCCCTCCTCTCCCTTAATGGTGGAACCAGAAGGGACGTTCTTTTGGCATACCTCCTATCATCTAGGTGCATCATTAATGTTTAACAGAATGGCACTATCATGGACCAGGGCTCCCACCCCAACCTCCTCCTTCTTGACAGGCGTCTTCCCTCTCTCATTTACTTCCTCCCACCTCCTGCCACTCCTCGTTCTTTCACTCCCTGGGCCTCTTCGCCCCCACCTACGGTTGTACCCAGTCCCTGTACCCCGCCTCGGAAGACCTTTAAATTTGGCAAACTGCTTCACCTTGCAACCCTTAACACTCGCTCTGCTGTCAAACACTCCTCTGACATTTGTCAGCTCATTCAAGACCTTGACCTAAAGGTCCTCGCTCTCACTGAGACATGGTTCAGTGCCAGCTCTGTCACTGCTTTTGACACTCTCCTTCCTGAGGGGTACAAGATCGTCTCCAAATCCTGGCCCACTCGGTCTGGAGGTGGAGTAGCTCTTGTCTTCGCTGAATGGATCCCTGCCTCAGTGATACCCACTCACTCCTACTCCTCCTCTAAATGTCTTGAATGTAAGCTTTGCATCTCTCCTTCCCTCTTGCTCAGTCTCACTACCATTTTCAGGACCCTGGGGCTGATCTCCCTCTTCCTCCAGGAGTGGGCCGACCTCGCCTCCTCTCTTCTGACTTGTACCTCTAAGCTTCGCCTCCTTGGAGACTTCAATATCCACCTAGACTCTTCTGATGCAGCCACTCCACCCTTCCGCAACCTTTGTGACTCTCTTTCCCTCACCATTCTTCCCTCTGGCCCAACCTACCCTCCATGCGCTAATCACAGCACATCTCTCTCTCTCTCTAACCGTCCCACTATCCCTCTCTCCTGGTCTGACCATGCTCTCATCTCCTCCCATCTTGAGGTCCCTGGCTCCCCAGCTAAGCCTCTGCCTTCACTGCCAGTCTCCTTCTCCATCATTCGACCGATGAATCCAGTGTCAGTTGCTCCTTTTGGTGTCTCCTTCATTCCTCTCGCATTTCCTGCTATTAACTTGCATATTGATTCTTCCCTTGCTAAACTAAACTTCACCTCTCCATCTCCAACAGTCTTGATATCCTTGCCCCTGCCATGAGGATCTGCTTGATGCCTGCCTCCAAGTGCAACATCTAGTATGACTTCCACCTAGCCTCCCTTAAGAGCAAGTGCAAAGTCGCTGAATGCAAATGGCTGGCTTAGCGCACATCCTCTGACAAAATGGCATGTCGCCTGCTCCAAAGGCAATACATATTCTCCATCCGCTCCAAGAAACGGGCCCACATCCAAGCTTGCATCCCTGGTGCCACAAACAACACGGCTGAACTTTTCAAAATCTGCAAGGAACTTGCCAATCCTATGACTCTACTTCTCTTCCTTCCCAGTCCCATTGCACAGCATTAGTCACCCACTTCACTACCAAAACTCTCTCTTTCCTTCCCCCCACTCCTTCCTATGTACCCAGGCCTCCCTTGGTCCCTATCTCACCTTCCCCCTTCTCTCCTCCTTCTCACCTATAGCACCAGATGAGGTCACCAAGACCGTCTACTCTATGAAAGTCTCGTACAAACAGGTGTTTCCCTGCTCCTCTAGAACTATCAATGACAACATTGCCTCTCTCGCCCCCTCCTTGGCTGAGTTCTGTAACCATTCTTTCGCCACTGGCTTCTTTCCTTCACCCCTCAAGCATCTGCAGACCCTTCCTGCCTGGGTAATTACTGCCCTAGCTCCACTAACCCCCTGCTTGGGGAACCTTTTTGGAGAAGTTGGCCATCTCCCAATTAATCCACGACACTGAATCTGTTAGCTGTCTCCATTACCACCAGTCTGGTTTCAGAGCTGCCAGAGGCATGGAAACTGCTCTCCTGAACATCCGTGAGGACCTGCTTCTCGATCTGTCCTCTGCCTTTGACATGGTCAATCATTCCACCCTCATAAATCGGCTACGTGATACGCTTGTCATCACTGACTGGGCACTCGATTGGTTGACCTCCTTACTCTCAAACTGGTCCTCCCAAATACAACTGAGTCAGTTTCTCTCCTCTACCTCACTCTCCACCTGCTGCGTCCCTCAGGCTCTATCCTCTCGCTGTGGCTCTTCAACATTTACCTTTCCCCTATCGCCCACCCAATCTCCACCTTGTCTCCTCATTTTCAATGCTATGCTGATGACAGACAGCTCTCCTCTAAGCTTCCCTCCTCTTCATCCCCTCCTTCCTCTCTCATTTCCAACTGTCTGACTCCTATTCAGACATGGTGTGCTTCTAACAATCTCTGCCTGAATGCCAGTAAGACTGAGATCCTTCTCATTGAGACTCCTGCCCCCTCCTCTCCTCCTACTCTCTGTCTACCCTCCTTGGGCCCACTCCCCTCACCCTCTTGAGATGCAAAAAATCTGGGTGTCATCTTAGACTCCTCTCTATCCTTTTCAGCTCACATCGCTGACCTTGTCAAGAAATCTAACTTTCAGCTTTACCTCCCCAGAGGCATTCTCCCTTTCCTTAGCCTCCCCCAGAAACTCAATGGGCCTCATTCCAAGTTGGGCGGTAAGGGATACCGGGCACCGATAAGGAGACCGGTGCCGGTAATCCCTTACCACCCAATTCTGAGGTCTCTTAGCGGGAACCGTAAAGGACGTGTGGTCTAACCACACGTCCCTTACGGGTCCCGCTAAGGGACCAGGGCACTAATAACGTGCTTGCTAGTCGCGAGCCCGTTATTAGCGCCCTCCCGATTCCCATTGAGCCCTATCGGAATTCACTGGTAAGTCCCTATTGAACAAGACCGGACTCGGACATGGTATTGGAGGCAGCCATGGTGCTAATAGCACCATGGCTACCGCCCATCTCGTAATGACCCCCAATGTCTCCAGAGCTCTGGTTCTCTCCAGGCTTGACTAATTTAACAGCCTCCTCCTTAATCTACCTCTTTCCTCCCTCTGCTCTTTCCAACTAATCCAGAATAGGACTGCGAGTCTTATCCTTGGTCAGAAGCCCAAGGACCACATCTCTCCATCCCTTAAATCTCTCCATTGGCTCCCTGTAACTGCACGGATAACATTCAAGACCCTCTGCATCACCTACAAGGCTTTCTCGGCACTGGGACCTCACTACATCCAACTCTCTCTCCCTAAATACCTCCCTGCTAAAGTTATTAGGTACTCTAGCTCTAACTCTTTTGAAGTCAAACGCTTCTCCATGCAGAGAGTGGGGGTAGATCTCTCTCTTCGGCAGGAGCCTCCCTCTGGAATGGCCTTTCTGCCTCTCTCCGTCTTGGGCCGGATCTCCTTAAATTCCAGAAACTTCTCAAGTCCTTCCTCTTCTCCTCCTCCTTCTCTCTCCCCCTCCCCTGCTAGTTCCGCCTGCCTCTATGTCTGGTTGCCTGTCTCCCTCATGAGACTTACTCGGTCCAGGCCCTCCGTTTGACCAGTCTCCCCCTCTCCCCCACCAGCACTTGCCCTTGGGCACCCTTCCCTGACTACCCTACTTAGTCTGGTCCACCCCCATCCCTCACACTAGTTGACTCCTTTCCCTTTTTTCCTTCACCACTTGCCCTCTTGCGCCTAGCTTGCACTTGCCCATCCCCCTGCCCCCTTTCTCCTGCATTTCTCCCTCTTCCCCTCTCCATGCATTTCCTGTTATTGCACTTGCACAATCCGAATATCACAAAGGCCTAGTAGGACCGTTACTGTTATTTTTTTTTCTGCTCCCCACCTCCCATCGTCTTGGGAAACCTGGAAACACTTTCTAATGTGTAGGCGCCATACAAATTTTCAATAAATAAATAAATAGGTGGACCCCAAATGGCAAAACTCTCGATGGGTAATCAGAGCAAAGGTCCCCCCACATCATGTCCAAGGAATCATGCAAGTCTCATTTGTTGTGTACTGTGATGAATCTGATGATGTCATCACTCCTTTCTGTGAGGGGTCAGAAATGAGAGGCGGACACAACGGGCCTCATTCCGAGTAAGACGCAAAGGGATACCGGGCA
Organism: Ambystoma mexicanum; assembly: GCF_040938575.1. Classification (NCBI taxonomy): domain Eukaryota; kingdom Metazoa; phylum Chordata; class Amphibia; order Caudata; family Ambystomatidae; genus Ambystoma; species Ambystoma mexicanum. The sequence continues at coordinate 810,322,509 of NC_090925.1, read as the reverse complement.
TCGTTAAGGACATCGGTGCCGGTAATCCCTTTGCGCCCTACTACGAGTTCCCTTAGCGCGTCCCTTCCTTAACGCATGGTTTTACCAGGCGTTAAGGACGGGCCCCGCTAAGGGAAATCAGAGCCAATGCCGGTATCGCAAATTGTGGTACCGTTATTAGCTACTTCCCCCTTCCCATTGAGCCCTATGGGGGCTGAAATGGGAATGGGGAATGGTTTGGTGAATGGGGACTTACTGGTCCCGCCAAGGTCGGACTGGACCGGTAAGTCCCCATCTCACCAAACCGGACACATTACCGGTATGGGAGGTAGTCATGGCGCAAATAGCGCCATGACTACCTCCATACTCGGAATGAGGCCCAACGTGTTAGTGTTCTCAACATCAGACATCTTTATTAAAAGAAAAGAAAGGGTTGGATTAAGACCTATCTGCCCCTATCGGAAAGAGAGGTTCCCTACCTAAGAAACTAAAACTAAAGATCCTTTTATGTCTCGTCATCAAAATTATAAACACTGTCTTTGTGTCCAAAATATTAATCTGACCCTCACACAAGATAAAACAACTAAGAGTGTAAGGAAAATGGGCCTCATTACAACCCTGGCGCTAATGGGTTAACGGCACCGTAAAAGGCTGGGGCGCCGTTAACCCATTAGCGCCTTACTATGAGGTCCCTTTGCGGGACCCGACCTGAACGGCTGGTCTAGACCAGCCGTTAAAATAGGGAACCGCAAAGGGACCTTGGTGCTAAGTACGGTACCGCAATTTGCGGTACCGTGCTTAGCGCCTCCCCCAGTCCCATTGAGACCTATGGGGCAAAAATGGGAATGGGGAAGGGCCAATGTTCCATGGGGAATTACCGCCCTGCCAACCTTGGAATGAGGTGGTAATTCCCCATTGAACATTGGCGGACTCGTTACGATACCGGCACCAACCATGGTGCTAATAGCGCCATGGTTTAGCGCCAGTATCGTAATGAGGGCCAATGTCTCTGATGGGAGTTTAATGAAAAGTGTTCAAAAAGCAAATAGATGAATTCAACATATCAATCCTTAGATTTAACTGAGGGGGGGTGGGTTCCCTTCCTCTATGTGTGTCTTGTAGAATGGCAAAAGTACTCCTTTCCAATAAAGGCTCCTGGAAGAAGGTAAATGTCTCTTTCCCACCACCACTTCTGAATGATGTCGACCCCTGGATGTCTCTTTCAAGCAACTTCTTCTTAAGGATGGCAAATATCTCTTTCAAATATTGACTCCTTAAAGTTAGCAAAAGGATCTTTTTCACACATCCACTCTTCAAGGATGACAAAGATGTTCCTTTCAAACAACCACTTCTTAAGGATGGTTGAACTGTCCTTTTCAAGTTCTTGCTTCCTTAAGGATGTCAACAGTAGTTACTTTAGATGTTGAAGGTATTTTCTTAATGTGATGCTTCTAAAACAAACATTTCTTTCGAAGAACCCCCTTGTATACTTCCAGCCTCTTTTAAACTAATCATTTATTTTAGAAAGGCTCCTGGTATAATCTCCTGCCAGGAAACCTCTATGCCTTTTTGTATAAATCACCTGGTATACTCCAGTGCAAGGAATCCCTTCTAGGGGTCTATAGATCCCCTGGTAGACTCGCCTGCCAGGTATCTTCTCCCCAATTGCTTCTTGCCTGATGCACTCTTTCACCACAACTTCTATTCTGTTTAATGTTCCCGTTGTCTTTTAGGATATCAGAGTTGCATTCCTTCACTATATACACATTCTTGGCTTAAGTATTACTTGCCCCAACTTTCCCCACATTGACATCTCATGCATGGAGATTTGTTCAAGTTTAGACGGTGCATCCCTGCTCCATAGGACAGCCTGTGCCTATGCAACACAGACGGAGGCATGCACGGTCCCTCTGGCATTGTCCACTGTGTGTACATATGCAAGAAGTTATGTGCCTGCTCTGTCCCCATCTCTGCTGCGTGTTCACGGCTCTGGTCTCCTGCACTAATCTGCAGGCTATTAGCACTGCACACACATCTCCGGTGCGCTCATTAATAACATTTAGGGGCTGTGTGAGCGGCTATGCTTGGTGTGTGCACGGCTTGAATGTGCCGTGAACTCAAACTGCCCTGTAAGGATAACTGGGGTTTGGGGTATAAAAAATTTACAGAACACGCGCACCCTACAATGTACACTCCCTCCGCTCTAAGTTTGCTGTGTATGCACGTGCTCTCTGACTGTACATTCGGTTGTGCTCTTTATAATATAACCTTCCTCCGACTTGTATATACATCTGAGGCTCTATGCACGTGTGTGCTGCAGTATCTGTGCTGCTTTCTACGCACACATGCACAGTGTGTGTGTAACGCACAGTTCTGGGTACACAAATTACTTGGACGTCTCGTACACATCCGTTTCACACCTGTTCGGACTTTACACAGATATCGTGTGAGTGTTTTATCCACTACACATAGAATTGCACTGTTAACTGACTTTGCGCACCCTTTGCCCAAAGTCTGCAGCCCGCAGTGACTCCGAGGTGATGGACTGTGGGACTGTTGGCTGCTGCGTCCCAGGATTTGGAACTTAATTCCCCATTGAAATGGAGATGCTTTGCTAGCACGAAACGAAAGCAACAAACGGTCGGTCCTATTAGCTCCCAAACCCCCCACGCCACCCGTGACTCGTCAGGCCATGGCCTATCAGCAGCATCTGGGACTGGGAGAGAACCACCCTTCACTGTCAAAATCACGTTTTTAACGTTTCCTTCTTAAGAACAACAAAGGGAGTTTTTATTTTTAAAGCACCAGTTAGCTGCCTAATATCTGTGCCTTTGAGGACAATTACTCAAAGCCGCCCAGTCCTGGAATGCACTACCTCTCGCTCTCTCAGAGCCGACCAATCCTTCCTCAGCTTTAGACGCAATACCTTGAATTGGCTGTGATCCAATGACATTTGATCTTTACTGTACTCACACTTGTATTTATCTCACTCACCTGATACTGTATTTATACTTGTTTTTCTCCTAGTCACCTGATTTATGCTTAATTCTGATGTACCCCTCCGGAACAATCTCGTCTACCCTTCTATCTCTATACTCTGTAACCCAAACTGTAAGTATCCTTGTATTTGTTGCGGCCAGCTACCTACGGGTTCGGTGCGCCCTACAAATTAATAAACAAATAAACAAACAAACGAAACAAATTAGACATATTAGCACACAAAACTGTTTTAACCTACCTGCCTTATTTTCACATTTTCATATTTACCATATGTAATATATTCCTCACATTATATAGGAAGCATCATGCCTTTGTTAAACATTCAAACAGGTAACCTTTTCCAACATTACCTTTTTGTTATGAGTGTTTGGGCCTCATTACGAACCAGGCGCTCCTGTAATGAAGGGTGCTGGTACGGGACCGGCAGCGTTCATTACGGGACGCCCTATTACGAGGTCCCCTTGCGGGACCCGCTCAGAACGTCTGGTCAGACCAGACGTCCTTAGCGGGTCCCGCAAGGGGACCAGGGAGCTAATAACGGGCCTGTTATTAACAGGCCCGTTATTAGCTCCCTCCCCATTCCCATTGAGCCCTATGGGGGCTCAATGGGAATGGGGATGGGTTTTTTCAATGAGGAATTACCGGGTCCTCCAAGGTTGGAATGACTCGGTAATTCCTAATGGAAGGAACCCGGTACTGGAACCTGGTATGGAGGTAGCCATGCCCTTAGTAAGGGCATGGCTACCACCATATTCGTAATGAGGCCCTTTGTCTTGAAAGTACATTTTCAAAATCCACAGGCCATTTTTTACCTTGCAATTGAATTGCATCAAGGTGGGGTGAATAATACCAGAATTGAAAACTTTTTGCCTAGCATATTTCGTGCAGGATTTATATATTTTTGTATGCACATTGTGTACTTTTCAAGTTCTATTTGTATTTCATGTGCCCTCTCATCCTTATACTTCTCACCCCCACATTTGGCTTGGTTTCAAATAGTATTGTTGAAAGCCAAATGTGGGGTGTGAGAAGTGTAAAGATGAGAGGGCAAGTGAGACTATATGCCCAGCATGTGGAAAGAGAGGTTTCAGTCCTGGAGATTGGGGGGGTTATATTCTCTGGTTCTGGCCCTGTGCTGGTTTTCAGGGCACAAGTCGAGCATACATGTGGGTGGACAGCGTCTGCCCACTTTTTTTTCTCCTTTTCCTTTGAAAACGGTAATGTAAAATGCATTCTTTAACCCCTTTTTTCAACATTCTCTTGGGGGTGGAGAACCCCCCGAAACCTCCCCTACTGTTGTTTCGGCTCGCTAGCTATGCTTGCTCGCATGCGCTTACTCATTCCAAGCTTAGCGCCCCACCAATTGAAAATGTTACCAGCCGCCACTGACTCCACCATGTACCAAAAAGCGCAAGGTACATGAATCGGCTGACCCGGAGCAAGGAGGATGGGTCATTGAGACAGTAAACAAGGGAAGCAAATGAAAGAGGGTTTGAGACCTGGTATTTTGGGGAAAAGAATAAAGAATATTGGTACTGTGTGAATATGTGAAATACAAGAATAAAGAAAGAACCTGGCAGGGAAGTATACCAGGTCTTTGGACATTTAACATGGAAAGCAAATGAAAGGGGGTTTGAGACCCAGTGTCTTAATGAAAACAATACAGAATATTGGAACTATGTGAATGCAAGAAATACAGGAATAAAGAAAAAGCCTGGCAGGAGAGTATAGCAGGTGTCTTGCGGGTCTGGGACCCGCACCCAAATTGTATGAAGGAATTACAAGAGAAAGCCTGGTAGGAGAGTATACCAGGTGTCTGGTGGGTTTGGGACCCACACCCAAATTGTATGAAGGAATTACAAGAGAAAGCCTGGCAGGAGAGTATACCAGGTGTCTTGCGGGTCTGTGACCCGCACCCAAATTGTGTTACTTTGAAAGGAGAATCCCAAGGAAGAGTCATGCCTTTGGGGTTTTGAGTTACAGTGTTTGTGGAAAAGACTTGGGGAAAGGAGTTGTTTTTTTTTCCCTGGAGTGGATTGTGACACCAAGAGAAGAGAGTCATCCTCTTGGACCTTAAAGAACTTGGTTATTTTTTGAGAACTTTTGTTTTGGCTGAGAGAAACCTGGGCAAGAGAGCCATTCCCAGGAACTGTGAACATTATCCATTTAGAACTTGTGTTGGATTACATGTTTTTGTTGAACTTGAACATTTGTGCACTTTTCAAGCCAGAGACAGTGGGCCTCATTACACGGATGGCGGTGAACCATGGCGCTATTAGCGCCATGGTTCATGCCGGTAAAATACCGGCACCGCCTTGGTGGAAAGGGGAATTACCGCCCTATTCCAAGGTTGGCGGGGCGGTAATTCCCCCTTCCACCATTGCCCTTCCCCATTCACATTTTAGCCCCATAGGGCTCTATGGGAATGGGTGAAGGCGCTAATTACGGTACCGCAAATTGCTCCCTGGTCCCTTTGCGGGTTGGTTTTTAACGCCTGCAAAAAGCAAGCGTTAAATTCCCCAACGCGCAAAGGGACCTCGTAGTAAGGCGGTAAGGATTTACCGGTACCGGTAAACCCTTACCGCCATCCGTGTAATGAGGCCCAATGCCCTTAGCACCTTAGAGTTCATTGTAGAATGCAAGTGCTGGGATAGGATTTCGGACACAGGACATTTTTGCTTTGGACATCTTGACACAGGACAGACCCTTAATTCTGGTTGATGTAAAAAATACCTCCTAGATTAGGGCCATTGAGGCATTTTACAAACCTTTTATTCTTTATTAAAGGCCTTAACCAATAACATGAGTCCTCTTTGTCCATGTCTCATTCCTGGTTCCTCACAGTATGTTCAATAATAAGCCTTCTGGGGAGAAAATGAGGGCACCATAAATACTTTTTGTGCACTGATCTTAATGTATCACTTATAAAATCAAAGTTTGAGAGAATCTTACCAATGGGATATGGCGACAAGGCAATACATTTTAATATTAAGTTCTGTAAAAGTCTGTGAAATTCAATTCACTTTAGTTTGTCTTTGTGTATGCATTTCTGGAATGCCTACACGTTCTTTCTCTTCAGGCCAAAGAATTGAATGGAATTGCGAGGTTCAGTGCGTTTCAGATCTTATAATCTGTCTTTAGCAGTCTAAAATGTAAGGAGACAAAAAAGGAGGGCTAACTCCATAGAGTCTAAAATATTGTTTCAATATGTTACTATAGCTTCCAAACATCTACAAAGTGAAGTGGCATGCACATTTGCACCTAAAGATAAAGGGCCTCATCACGAGTTTGGCGTTAACCCTTAAATCTGGCGGTAGCGCTGTTACCGCCGGATTTAAGGGTCCACCAAATCAGGGCTTTGGCAGATTTCTCCCCAGCTCTGAGCTGGGGGGAAATTCGCCGAAGATTCGTGCTCATCCGCCGGCGGTATGAGCGCGAAATTTCCCCGTTGAGCCCAATGGGGAATGGGGCATTCCCGAATGGGCTCAATGGGGAATGGGGATTTCCAAATACGCCAAACCCGTGATCCAGCGCTAATAGCGCCCGTGGGTTTGGCAGTAGGGCAGATAGCGCCAGCGCTATTAGCGCCGGCGTTACCGCCCAACTCGTGATGAAGCCCAAAGTGTCTTGTTAACTAAACAGTAAAGTTATAAATACTTTCCCTTCTATGCATAAAATGTGATGTACAAGTGTTTGACCTCATGTGATGAAGAGACAGTGACTTGTTTGGTGAAAACAACCTTACAGCTCCTGCATGAGTCCTTTGTTATGTTCATGTAACTCATGTTTGGCGAATGGTTTATCATCCATGTCAGTCCCTGACGGGGAAAAGCTCAACAATGTTAAATAATGATCTTTACACAAATAAAACTAAATGAAACAATGCCGAAACACTTTAATTGTGCATATCTTTGGTCATGTTTGTTAATTTCAATGACTCCAATATACTTAGATAAAAAGCGAGTCAGTGAAAGAAGCCTGTGATTCTCACAACAAAACGTCGTCACTTTTCATTATCACGTGTAGTGTCATGTATTCATAATTAGAACCCTGGGTGGGTGCATAACCCTTCCCCATTGGTCAATTTGCAGGCTATAAAAGCCAGTATGGACTCAGGGCCTCATTCCGAGTCTGGCGGTAACCCTTACGGTGCCACTGGCTCATTCCGAGTCCGACCACCAGGAAGTCAAGCGCCGGTATATTTGTTAATCCCCATTCCCATATGTGAGCGGGGACATGGGTGCACCGGCACCATTGCTAACGGTGCTGGTGCTCCCGTGAAAAGTCTGCCTACCATGACTGCTGCGCCCGACAGAGTCAGATCTGTCGTTTTCCGGTCCGGAATCAAGTGTGCCGTTGAGTTTATAATGAGGCCCTCAGAGGTTTCGTATAGCCTGGAATTTTCGTATAGCCCACAAATTTGACATTTGCTTTCTTTTTTCAGCTCGGGAAAGCTGTAAACTAACAGTGCTTCACCTCCCTCTAGTGGCCCCATTTAAAATTACATTTGCATACCAGTACCATTGTTTTTTTGTTTGTTACTTCAAATTAATGAAAAGAATAATGTAATATGAATAAGCATGACCTATTTTTGTCATGTTATTTTTCATGTTTTTTGAAAACCGCCCTTGGTCCGTACCTTCGTTATGGGTCCTCATACGGCCCCGACGGCCTCACAAACTATACTCTCAAACAGAATCCTGAAGACTGGGCCGAAATATGCTCGATCCTATTTAAAAGTATCTACGCCAAATGTGAGTCACCGATGTCATGGAAAAGTGCAGTGGTTGTGCCCATATTCAAAAAAGGAAACAGGGCAGACCCCAATAATTATAGACCAATAGCACTTTTGGATGTCTTAGGGAAGGTGCATACAACTATGCAGCAAAAAAAACTACTCACCTGGATCTCTGATTCAAAACACATTGACCTAAGACAAACTGGATTTGTGAAGGGAGTAGGATGTGGGCTAAATCTACTAATCCTAAACATCCTGAAAATGGAGACCATAAGAACAAAAGGTAAAGTCTACGTGGCATTGATTGATTTCTCTCATGCGTTTGATAGCATTGATAGAGACATTTTACGGACGAAAATGAAGGGATGGAATTGTCAACCTGACTTGTTGGCGGCCATCAAAGACCTACATACTGGAATAAACGTGAGGATTCAACAAGACCAAACTGGCACACTATCAAGGGCAATTGCCACATTTTGTGGTGTCAAACAGGGGTGCCGTTGGCATCAATTATCTTCAATATGTTTATATCAGATTTTGGCCTCACTATCAATGACGTGTGCTCATTCCCTCCCAAAATACATGGCAGCCATGTGAGTTGGCTGTTATATGCAGACGACCTGCTACTCCTTGACGCCACACCCATTGGTCTCCAACGGAAACTTGATGCCGTAGAGAAATATGCTGAGAACAATAATCTTTGTTTCAACAAGAGCAAGTGCGAAATTTTGGTCCTGCAGAATTTGAAAACCAAAATGAAAGGGAGAAAATTCAAATGGCACCTAGGACTAGAAGCCTTGAACATCATAACCAACACCAGATGTCTGGGGATGCAGATCAGTGCGCATATTGATGATAGGCCCTGGGTGGCTAATGCAAAAACAAAATGCAAACAGCTTGCATGTCAAGCCATTATCATTAACAACAAATATGGTACATTTTCACTATAACCAGTGATAAACTTTTATAACCAAAAAGCAACTCCGGCATTAATATTTGGTGCCGAATGGGCCTTGGGGTGTCCGTATGAACTTTGGGCCACCCTGGAAAACATATTTTGGTCAAAGGTTTTGAAAATCTCGAAACAGACATCTACAGTATGCATACAATATGAGATGGGACTTCTTTCGTTAAATGCACAAATTTGTTGGAATACTTTTGCACTGTATCGTAAGATTACAATGCAAGATGCTGCTCCTCAGTTCTCAATTTTACATCAACCAGGAAACGGCCATCAGAATCCCTCTTATCTCAATGGTCCAAACGATCCGATGGCATACTGAATGACTTGTACACGGACCTTTCAACCTTACAATGTAACCCAGATTCAGTCAAAAAAAAACTATGGAGGCTTGACTGGATTACAACACAAGACCAATGATCGACTCAAAGGCTGATGAAAGATGCTCAGTTCGAAGCCCGAAGGTTCAATGAATGCTCAAATTATGTGGAACACTTTCCGACCTCTTGTCATAGATTGACATTTCTGTGTTTCCGCCTTAATGCATTCAAAACCAAAGTAAGACTAATCACCTGGGCTAAAAACCACAATCAAGAATTAAGTTGCAGATTTTGTTCTCAACATGATGAAACCTTAAAACACCTAGTTCTGTTTTCTGATGCTATTCAAGCGACTAGAACAAAACACCGGTCAACATTCATTGGGAGTCAACAAACACTCTGCAGTGAGGACTGGTGGCAGATGATGTTCCACGGACAAAATCTAAAACTAATCTATGCCCTATTGTTCTTTTTAGAAGATGTGAAAGAGTTATTGTCCAATAGACCTAGTGGAATTCAATAATTGACACTACATAGACGATAGAGTATAACTAAGACTAGGTGGAATGTTTGGGTATAGAATAGAAGTGTGTTTGTTTGTTTTTCTATTCCTTCATGGGCCCAATGTAAAGAGGAAATGTTTTTGTTTGTTTTTTTGTTTTTTTAAAGGTTTGATAAAACCAATTAAAAAAAATAAAGAAATGTGTTCAAAGCACAGTGCGCAATACGTACGTAGGGCCTCGTTATGAGTTTAGCAGTAGTGTTATTTATTTATTTATTTCAAATTCTTCTATAGCACCTTATGCCCACAGGCATCCAAGCAAAAATACGAACAATACATAAATGACAAGTCATAGGAACAGACCATTTAAACAAGGCACCTAAACAAGATCAGGATAGAAGCTCATCGTATTACTATCAAAGATAATAGAGCGAAGTCAAACTATAAGACCAACTTCATATTTTGGAATGCCATATTTTTGACAGCTCTGCCAAATTCAGTGCTTCATTCCAGAAACTCTTCAAATCAACTTGCTTTTCAGTAGAGTCAGTTACCTTAACACAAAAGAATTATTGCAAGCAGTATTAGCCGCACGCTACTATATAATCTGAAATGTCTGAAGGGTTGGCATGACTCTAAATCATGTGCACACTTCCTGTTTCTGCATAACAAACAAACTCCTAAAGAGACCAGTACTGACTCAAGCACACAACCTTTTCCTCAAAGACATGTTTGTCTAATATAAAAATCTGTGGTTATTCTTATGTTCTCAACACGCTCTTGTCTCGGGAGGATAGCCCAGGGGCAACGTGTTCGCCTTGGAAGCAAGTCGACACAGAGCAACACAGGTTTGATCCCCGGGTCTGCGCTTAGAAACCTCTGGGTATTAAGCGTGTTATAAATAACCTATCATATCATATCTTTTGTTGTATGCAAAGTAGCCAGAGACACTTGTAGAAGTTATCTGTCTACTTTGTCAGCATCGGGCATAAATGAACACTTCCTGGCCTTTCATGGTAGTGTTATAGCTGATCACTTCCAGATGCCTCTCTTCCAGAAGCCAAAGCGGATAGCTATCAAACAGACAGAGCGCTGGAGGAATCGCCAACTGCCAAGGAAAAACCCTTCAGGCACAAGGACTGGAAGCATGCAGCAGAGTTGTGAACTGGCTAAAGAATGTGAGAAATCAGGAGGCTTCTTCTGACCATAGTAGAGTCCAAGCTTCTTCCAACAATGTGGTGGATGCACACATCTTCAATGAATTGAAATGCACAAGGCTCCTAGAGGATAGTGGAGGTCTCCAAGGCAGGTAGGCTAGAGGAGAGGGCATACAAGGAGACATTGGAAGTCTGGTAGGCTGGAGGGTAGTAGAGAAACACCGGACCAAGGCTTGGAAAGTAGTGAGAGCAGACATGGCAACAGAGAACGAAGTGTCAGTGTAGTCACCAACATCATCAAACAAACAACTGCACTTCAAGGGAATACATTATCAAGAAAGGTGTGACTTGGGAATAAGTGGCACCTCAAGGCTTCCCTCCAGAGAGGCACTGATTCCTTCTTTCATGACCCAGAGAGAATCTGAATCCATCTTGGATTGTGTCTGTCTCATGGGATCTCAAGGAGCAGATCGATATCTTAGTTTGGTAAAAACGCTGAGTGGCTCCTGGGCTCCCTGCGCAAGCTGGTGTCCAAAACCTTCGTGTTGAGGATCTTTGAAGCAGGCTGCTTGTGGCTGAGCCCCCTCCAGAGTAGCAGTATTCCACGCATCCTGGTTCGCTCTCACCACAGATGTCGCCAGTGCTGTGACATGGACCAGAGTTGAAGGTAATACGTGATAGCATCCCCCCTCCCAAGGCCAAGAGCGCTGGGATTATAGACCAAAAGAATGAGCAAACCTAGTGACGGGCATTCACAAAGGAAGCAGGCTCTCTGGGATGGCAACGGGCTCCATAGGCCTTTTAGATCACCAGGTCATACAATTTGATGCGTCAGAAATATGTGTCAAAGATACTCATAACCAAATGTCCAAGAACCCCGTCTCTCCTAATTGGTGGGGATCCTGAGATTCCGTGGAAATTGCGTGGGCCTGTTGGTCTTAAACAAGGACACATGAAAAAGAAGTTGGATTCTACTTCTTGAAGTTGAAAGTTATTTTATGTGGCCTAGGAAAAGCATTTGAGACATTGTTTGAGCAGTTGGTTAAGACATTCAGTGTGTCTGTTCACCTGAGGCTGATAAGATAAAATAGCTCTTTCAGTACCCAGAGTTTTACAGAAAACAGGGCAAAACGTGGATAAATATTATGTACCATTATTAAAAAAAGATGACAATAGATAATCTGTGAACAGAAGAAGGTAGTTAGGAAGACTTGAGCCATTTCAGGGGCTGAAGGAAACTTAGGTTATTTTATTTATTTATTTTATTGGATATTTGTAAGGCACCTATACAACAAATGGTATTTCAAGGCACCGCACGACAAAACAAGTGGGGTGGGGGGACAAGGGAGAAAGATACAATAACGAACCTTCTAGGTCGTGTGAGCTTCGGAATGTGCAAGTATTGAACAAGAAGTGCCAGGGTAGGCAGTCTGCGTAAAAGCAAGTGCTAAGGTGGGAAGGGAAAAGGGTAAAGAGGCGAGGTACAAGTGCTAAGGGGAGGCTTATGGGCAAGTGCCAGGGAATGCAGGTAAGTGCAGGGAAGGGGTAGGGGAGTGGAGCCCTGTAGTACTCAGAGGGAACAGGCAACCAGTCAATGAGACAGAAGAAGGTGTTAGCAGGGGAGAGGGAGAGTGAAGGAGGAGGAGAAAAGGAGTGTCTTGCAGAATTTAAGGAGATATGGCTCAAGCCTTTTAGGGGCAGGGAGACCATTCCAGATGGAGGGTCCTGTGGAGGAGATACATCTCCCCCCCTCTCTTTGCTTAGAGAAGCGTATGATTCGCAGAGAGTTGGAGCTAACAGGCCAATGAGCTCTAGGCGGGAGGTAATTCGGGAGAGAGAGTCGGATGTAGCAGGGTCCCAGACCCCAGAAAGCCTTGTGGATGAAACAGAGGGTCTTGAATTTGATCCTAGCAGCAACCGGGAGCCAGTGAGGAGAAATTAGGGCTGGAGAGATGAGTACCCAGTCAATTTATCTAAAACATTACAGAGCAGTACATTTCACTGTAGACTATAACACTGAAAAACACAGAAAATATTAAATAAATATATAAATGGCACTGTGGTAAGGAGTTGAAATGAGTCGGGATGAGGTTGGGGTGGTGTTATAAGGGTGGAAAATTAGGGCTCAAAATGTTTTGACTGCGCTGAAATGTACCAATCTGGAATGTCTGTCGGTAAAATCGCATATAACCAAGAGATGCGGTCCCTGGGCTTGAGGCCAAGAATAAGTCTCACAGTCCCATTTTGGATTAGTTGAAAGGGAGGAAGAAGGAAGATTGAGGAAGAGGATGTTACAGTAATCAAGCCTAGAGAGGACCAGAGCTCTGAAGACAACAAGTTTTTGGGGGAAGGTGAGGAAAGTGAAAATACCTCTGAGGAGGTGCAGCTGATAGTGGGCCTTCTTGACAAGGTCCGCGATGTGAGGAGAGAAAGACAGAGAGGAATAAAAGATGACACCATGGTTTTTTGCCTCACAAGAGGGTGAGGGGAGGGGATCCATGGAGGGCAGCCAGAGGAAGGGAGGAAGGTCAGGAGCTGGGGTCCCAATGAAAAGGATCTCAGTTTTACTAGCATTAAGGCAGAGATTATTGGCAGCACACCACTAAATAGCAGTCAGATAGTCAGGGATGAGAGAGGAGGAAGAGGAGGGAACCTTGAAGGAGAGCTGTGGGTCATCTGCATAACACTGGAAGTGAGGAGAGAAGGAAGAGATCAAGTGGGCCAAAGGGGCAAGGTAGATGTTGAAAAGTCACAACGAGAGGATAGAGCCTTGAGGAATGTTGCAGGTGGAGAGAGATAGGGGAGAGAAAAGGGCCAAGTTGAACCTGGGAAGGTTGGTTGGAGAGGAAGGAGGCCAACCAGTCCAGTGCCAGGCCTGTGATGTCCAGGGTGTTATGGAGCCAATTTGTCAAGATGGCATGATTGACCATGTCGTAGGCAGAGGAAAGATCCAGGAGGATAAGAACGGATGGAGTGTTAGAGTCAAGATTAGAGAGCCAGTCATCACAAGTGTTCAGTAGAGCAGTTTCCATGTCTCTGGCAGCTCTGAAGCCAGGCTGGTGATTATGGAGACAGCCGACAGATTCTGTGTGTTGGGTCAGTTGGGAGATGGCCAGCTTCTCCAGGAGTTTGCCCAGGAAGCAAGGCCGGAGGGTTCAGAAGAGAGCTTTTTAAGGAGGGGGGTGCACAGGGGAGTGCTTGAGGAGAAGTGGGAAAGAGCCAGTGGCAAAGGAGTGGTTATAGAAATCTGCTTGAGAAGGCACATGAGTGGCAATGTTGTCCGTGATAGATCTGGCGGAGCAGGGGAGCACCTATTTGGAGGAGACTTTCATAGAGAGGACTAGTCTAGAGATATCATCCTCAGCTCTGGGAGAGAAGGAAAAGAGAGATGGGGAGGAGGAGAGAGGAGTCAAGAGAGGAATGACAGCTGAGAAGGAAGGCAGGAAGAGGAGAGTGAGGACAGAATGTCCTGAGTTTTGAAAAGGAAGTGGGAGGCCAAAGAGGTACAGAGGGTCAGGAATGGCAGGGGAGATACGAAGACTGTAGAAGGATTGGCGAGTTCCTTGCAGATTTGTAACAGTTTGCCAGAGTTATTAGTGGCCCCAGAGATGCAGGATTGGATGTGAGCCCTCTTCTTCTAGCGAATGGAGAGTCTGAATTGGCTTTGGAGTAGGCAACAGGCCAGTTTGTCAGAGGAATTGTCTGATGCCTGCCACTACGGTTCTATGTTCTTTCATCGTCAGGCATTTCAAAGCCTGCAATTTAAACGTGTATGAAAGTTCATTTATTTTTTTCTTTGGGACCCCACCCCAAGAACTGCCCCTCCTGCACCTGTTAACTATACCCGACCCCCCCAACCACTTATCTCCCCTTTCCCTCCCCCCCAAAAAAAATTCAATTCACTTTTGTGCGTATTTAAATTGCAGGCTTTCAAATGCCAAAAGATGAAAGGACGTCGTCCCGCCACTACTGCTTAGTGTAAGAAACCTGAAGGTGTCTCATCTGCTAGTCCCCGGGGATCTGTCGTTCAGGTGGCCAGGACATCGCTTTTGGATCCATTTCCTGGGTGTGGACTAGTGCGGGAGGATCACATGGATTAGGGGTCCTCGGGGAGTGGAAGTGGGACACCGGAGGGTGAGAAGTGGTATCCCCTTCCCAATAATACCTTTTCCCCATCCTACCAGGTAGGATACCTAGGAATTCAACTCCCTCCCCCGCCCCCTTTTCCGACACAAATATTTTCTCTAAGACAGTTCACTTTGAGCGACAACAGACTTACACCAGAGCCGTATACCTGACATGTCCCAACACGTGGGTCAGGCAGATTCAGGCAATTACTGAAGTTACACATACCTGACTTCCATCACACTTCCCCACATGGATAAAAGGTGGAGCACGACAACACACTCTGAGCAAGGCAAAACACACGAGGAAGCAGCAGTTCCGAGATGGCAGTTTAATACGAGGAGAAAGACGGCAAGACCGGAAAGGGTTGCAAGTAGGGAATTGCCCATGGCCTTTTCAGAGAAGTAAACTGCTACTTTCACGAGCCCTCGAGAATAAGAAACATAAGACCGGGAATTAAAACTGAAAAAAGGTGAATAGTGTGTCGAAGATACCCGGGGTTATCCTGCATCAATAGCCGAGACAGGGAGGAGCAATTGCGGCCATAGAACTGTCCTTGGCTCCTACAACACAGCCACTCCAGTAAAGTCAGCACAGCCGGTAAGTCGGGGAGGCTGATAGCAGACCTGTCTGTTTTAGAACCAAGGTTGCGGGGGCGCTGTTGAGCAGCCAGCAAGATGGCTGCTTAGCTCTAACGCTCCGTGGCCCGTCAGCTGAAAATCCGTCTGAATCAGTGGTTCTACTAATATTCTGGAGCTGAGACCCTGAGCATTGTGCTGCCCAACGCCTTTACATCATCCGGGCCTGTTTTGGGGGGAAATTGGAGCTTTTTGGCCGCTCCACCTCCGGCTGAGGCCTCCTGGGCCACGCGATCCCTCTGCAGCCCGTCCCCCCACTGCGCCCTGCGGGGGACCGCTCTACGGCGGCGGCCGGCTGCCCGGCTTCTTCATCTGTCTGCGGGTTGCACTGCCGCTTGGGGCGCCGAGCTTCCCCCTTCTCCGCCTTCCCGCCTTGGACTTCACCGGTGCGCGCAGCTGGGTGGCGCTGCCCTTTGCGCCCCCGCTCTACCCGTGGGGGGTGCGCCTGGCTCGCGGCCTGTCGGCGCAGCTTCCCTCGTCGGCCTGCTCCTGCTCGTGGGCGGCGGTGGCGACGCCAGCCCTCTGGCGGGCGGATTCAATCTGTAATATTGCGGGGGCTGCTGGAGCGCCCTCCCCGCAACAACAACACCCCGACATTACTGCCTGGCGGTTCCGCCGCCGATGTCCCTGGTCCCGTGGGACGGCCGGATCTGGGCGGCGGTGCCGGAGCCTCCCTGTGGTCGGACTCCCGCTACTAATTGGAGCCCCGCTCCCGCCTGGATTACCATCTACTAATTGAAGGCCCGCTCCCACCCGGATCGCCATCCACATTTCAGCCTGCAATACTCGGAGGAGGTTGGGGGTTCATATTGCTGCGCACTACGCCCAGTTTAGACTGCCTTATCCACGGGCTGCGCTTGTCCCATTCCTCGAGGAATGGTGGCCCCCACACATACCAGGCTCCCCCGAGACCATTTGTCTTGTGCTGGTGCGACTCTGGGCGCTCCATCATTCTCCTCTCCCCAGACTGTGCAACTATTCTCTGCGCCCTGAGTTCACCAGGCGCCCCTGACTGTGCTGCCCTCCATTACTGGCACCTTCTGCCTGAGGCCCTCTGGGCTTGGGGGCGGGCGCCACATGACACTATTCCTCCCAGGTTATACTGCCGCTTAGACATCTCGCCTGCCCCTCAGAGTGGGCCCAGCGCCCTGGAACACACCTGCTGGGAGTACTCCTCGCTCCTGCCCCCTAGGCTGTTGCCGGCCCACTGCGGATTGAGTGCCGGAGTCCCTCCATAAACCTCTGTGGCCCCATTGCTGACTTACTGCAATATATAGCCTGCTGTTCTCAGTGTGCCCCCAAATATGTCCGGCAAGGCGCGTGGGGCCAACAAGGCTGGAGCAATGGACAAGTTTGCCAAATCACTTGCTAAACAGGACCAGGGTGGGGCTGCCCTCCCTCAGGATGACCCGGATGCATCCTCATGTTCTCTTCAGCCGGACCTTATGACACTTATGCAGTCTATGGCCAAAAACTTTGCGTCATTTCATGAAAAATTAGATGACATAAACGCCAATGTAGCCTCACTACGCATCAAATTGGATCAGCATGGCACTAGGCTGGTTGAGGCCGAGACCAGGATTGGGGCCACTGAAGATGAGGTACACGGGCTCCAGAACACAGTCTCTGACTTGGTGCGAGATATGAAGCAGGTCAAGGCGAAGTGTGACGACTTAGAGTCCAGATCCCGCAGGAATAATATCCGCATTGTGGGGGTTCCGGAGGCAGCCCTCAAAGGCAAAATGGAACTTGCAGTCGAGACCCTTCTGAGAGACCTCCTGGGCGATCCTCAACTCTCCCCGTTTTTCACTATTGAGCGCGCCCATCGTTCACTGGCCCCACGCCCCAAGCCGGGCGACTTCCCCAGACCAATTATTGCCAAGGTTCTCAGCTTCAGGGATAGGGACCACATTCTACATCTGGCCCGCGAAAAAGGGGAACTGAAACTTGAGTCCCAGACTATCTGTATCTTTCCCGACTTCTCGGTCAACGTTCAAATGGAGCACAGACAATTCAATGGTGTGAAAGAATTGCTTAGAGAGAGGAAAGTGGAATACGCCATGTTGTTCCCTGCAAGGCTGAAGCTCACCCACCGTAATAAACTGTACTTTTTAACAGTCCCTGAGGAGGCTGTGAAATTTATTGAGTCCCATATTCCTGTCCCAGGGCCGGAGGGCAACCCCCGGTACCATTACCACGCCTGTCATCTGCATTTTCCTTGCAATCTCATGTATCCTTTCCTTTGTGTATTCATTTATTGTCGTAACTCGTTGCGAAGTTTCATGAAACGCAATATGGTTCACAGATGTATGTTCTACGGTATATTGCACCTAAACTGGGATCCTCTATTCCTATACCCTCTACTTACCGTACTCTACTATGGTGTCTCCTCTAAAACTTAACTTAGTTACCGCTGCACGTTATTTGGTGTACTCCACCGTTCAATCATCTTCATCGGGCTCACGGCAGCAGCTACCCCTGCTGCAGTTGCAACGCCGAGTTTGGCTTGTTTTGTTGACTGGTTGCTCCCCTGTTGGGTGTGGGGGCCGGTCCTGCCCCGTTGGATTTAGCACGAAAGCCATGAGACTTTGGGTGGGTTTTTGGGCACTGCTGTGTTGGGGAAGGCAGCGAGGGAGGGGGGAGGTGCAGTTGGGGGATGTTTTAACAAAAATGGTGAGGCAGTGGTAGCTTTTGGTACGATATATCTGGCCACTGTATTGGTGGCCGGCACTGGTTCGACAAACTATGACACACATTACTCGGATCCCCCCTAAAATGCTACTGAATGGCCATTAGGCTAATGTCTTGGAATATCAGAGGGCTCAGCAACTTCACAAAGGCACGCAGGGTCACGGCTTATATCCAGAGGCACGGGGTCAAAATACTTCTCTTACAAGAAACCCACGCCCTCGCACATCTCTCGTCCTCTCTTGCCCCGGCATGGGGCCCCAACAAATACTACGCAGTGTTCTCCTCACAGTCCAGAGGTGTCCTCACCTTGATTCACAAGTCCTTGGAGTTCTCCCTTCGCACCAGCCATATAGTTGTCCGGGGTAGATATGTGATCCTCCACTGTTTCCTTGCTAATACAGAATGCCTCCTGGTCAACACATATGCCCCATGCTTCGATGCACCCGATTTTTTTTTACCACATCCTTGACATCCTCCTAGGTTATGTTGGGGTTCCCATTATTTGGGGGGGGGGACATGAATCTCATCCTAGACTCCGACCGGGACAGATCCGGTGATGCACCCAGAACACTGTCCAGAGCCGCTCGTCGCCTCCATGCACATATGCTCACTGCCGGTCTGGTAGATGCCTGGAGAGTACTCCACCCAATGTCGAAAGAGTTTACATTTTACTCCTCTGTCCATGACAGCCATTCCAGCATTGATCTTTTCCTTCTCTCCGCGGGGCTCATGGGCAAAACACTTACCACACAGATTCTGCCGCGCACATTATCCGATCACTCCCCGATCACATTGGACATTGCCATGCACCCGGCCCTCCCCCAGCACTCTAACTGGCGGTTTAAGTCAGATGCACTGAGGGCATGTGTATCTCTAGAGAGGCCGGGGACCTGAAAGACATTAGAAACTCTCTGCGCCGTTCTGAGTTCAGACTTAAGGAGCTAGAGCGCGAGTATGCAACCACCCTCTCTCCACCCAAGCTTGCACAGATAAGAACGGAACTGGACGCGTTCGAGTCCTTTGCCCTCAGTGAGATAAGATACCTTGCCCGACCCATTGCGGCCCGAAAGTATGGTGGAGGGGAGAGGCCGGGCCGTACCCTTGCCCGCCTCGCCCGGGCCAATGACGGATTGCGACATTGGTCTGACCAGCCCATTCTTGAGACCTTCGCAGATTTTTATGCAACCCTTTATGCCCAGCAACCAGAGCACAACCCGCAGGATCTGGACGACCTCCTAGACCGCATGCCAATGTCCCTTATATCTCTAGCCACCAAAGAACAATTAGATGCACCATTCACCCTTGATGAGATCACCGCTGTTATTTCGGCCCTCCCTAAAGGTAAAGCCCCCGGTCCAGACGGCCTAACCGCCGAGTTCTATCAGGAACATGTTGCCCTCCTTGCTCCACGCCTTCACAAGGTTTGGGAGGAGTTGCTGCGTCTTACTACCCTCCACCGGTACCTGCGCAAGGCTGTCATCACCGTGCTCCCCAAGCCGGGTAAGCCTCTTGATGAATGTGGCTCCTATAGACCTCTGTCCCTCCTCAACACCGATACCAAAATCTTCGCCAAAATCATAGCAAATAGGTTCCTCCCCATCATGAAATATCTGATTCACCCAGACCAGAGTGGTTTTGTCCCTGCCCGTTCCACTGCCTTAAACATTCGGCGACTGTTTAACGTCATCTCTAGAATTGACCCCCAAGCCAATGCTGTGGCCGTGATGCTGGATGCCCAAAAAGCGTTTGACATGGTCTCGTGGCAGTATCTGTGGACGGTGCTGGAGAAGATGGGGATCGGCCCATAAATGATGTCCTGCATTAAACTACTATATACTAACCCCGTGGCCAGGGTCCTGGTTAACTCTCACCTGTCGGCTCCCTTCTCCCTCCACAGAGGGACGCGGCAGGGGTGCCTGTTTTCTCCCCTGTTATTCGCGATGGCCATCGAGCCCATGGCGGATAGTGTACGAAACAACCACGTGCGCAAAGGGATCCATCTGCGGGATACCCCCGAAATTATATCACTTTACGCCGATCACGTGCTTCTATACATTAGAGACCCCTCATTCCACCTTGACCCGATCATGCGTGAAATTATCAAAATTGGCACATTCTCGGGCTTCACCATAAATTACACTAAATCAGAAATCTTTCCCCTTACGCCCGCAACTTCCCAACCTGCATGCGAATTTCCTCTCAAATGGGCACCTGAGGGCATCAAATACCTAGGGGTCCAGGTATCCCTCTCAAAATCCTCCTTATTGTCTGATAACTATGGGGCTGCCGCGCAATATGCTGATGCCAGGATGGAAAAATGGCGAAACCTCCCCCTCTCACTATCAGGGAGACTGTCCCTAATAAAAATGATCATAGTTCCGAAGCTCCTACACATATTCGCTAACGTCGCACTTTGGCCCGGGAAACAGTACTTTGCGGACCTGCACGCGGGGTGCGCCCGCTTTCTGTGGCATGCTGGTGCCGTGCGTAGAAAGTGGCAACTTATGACCCTACCTTATGAGAGGGGTGGCTTCAGTGCACCTGATCTCACCCAGTATTGGATAGCCTCTCAGGCTCAGCATGCTACATACTGGTACCATCACCAGGACCACCCCCCGCATGTTAAGCTTGAAATCCTGGCGACCGGGGAGGTGAATGTCATGTCCTTGATCCTTTTTCACTCGTATCGCTCGGAGGCCCCTGCTCACCCAGTGGCCTCCACTATAAGGGCGCGGCGGCAGATCTTGATGCCTGGTTCTGGCTCCCCCCGTATTACAAATGGCTTCCCCTCTGGTCGTTCCCTGGCCTCACCCCCACACAAGATAAGCTCCTTATGCGCCACTGGTCGGACCTGGGATACAGATCATTCTCCGACCTGTTCCCCGACGGGAAATTCATCACCCCAGATACGTGGAAGCCAGAGCACTCCAAGTCCCCACTGGAGCTGCTGCAATACTTCCGACTTAGGGCGGCAGTCCAAGACATGTGGCCCTCGTATCCGGACGAACCCCCTGAGTCCCCTGAGATCTGCTACATTGCCAATTCCGCTGGTGGTAAGGGCATTGTGTCCTCCCTGTATAAAATGTTGATGTCGCGAGCTGTAGAACCTCCCCACACTTTTCGGGATTCCTGGAGCCGGGATCTGGGATTAGACATCACGGATGATATGTGGACCAAAATGTGCATGCATACACGCAGGGTTTCTCTTAATTCCAGAGTTAGATGTGTTCAATACAAGCTACTCAATCGCCTGTACTACACTCCCTACGCGATTGGGAAATTTGCACGGGATAAATCCCACCCCTGTCAAAGATGTAGGTCTAACGATGCGGACCACGGTCACATGTTCTGGTTTTGTGGGGCATTGGCCCCGTTCTGGGATGCGGTGCTTGAGACCCTCTCCGAAATAGTGGGGTTCTGTGTTGACCCTGACCCCCTGTCTCTTCTGTTTGGGCTCTGGGAGGGGGCTGAGGCGAAACGGGAGGCTAAGTTTCTGAATGTGGCACCGATTGTGGCCAAGAAATCCATCCTGCAATGTTGGAAGCGCAGATCCCCCCCTTCCCTAGAAATGTGTCTGAGAGCCCTTACCTGGACACAATCTTGTGAAGAAGACTACATTAACATGTTGCCTAGTAATGCTCGACCTAAAAACATATGGACAGAGTTTTGTAGCTACTTGAACCTCAAGGTGGACCTGGAGCTTCTGTCATCTCCCCCATCTCCAGATCAGGGGACGGATCATACTACACGATAAATGCCTTTATTGTAATCAACCTCTGTTAGGATCATATGCGACCCTCTGTAGAATCTGTGCTTTATCATGCACGCTTCAAATATGGAATGTGTGTTGTTGTTGTAACCTGTAATGTGCCAGCTACTATTTCTTGCCAATAAAGAAAAGTTTTAAAAAAAAGAACCAAGGTTGCAAGCGCCAACATTGTATGAAGAAATCTGCAAAGAAGGGGTAAGTGATGAATGTTGCAAATATAATTGAATATCCAAGGAGTGACTGAACTTTTGGAGGCCAAGAAAGATGTTAATGTTAAAGGATATTTGAACCGTGCACTATCACCACCGGATTCCGTAGACAGAGTGGTTTGGCGCCACGTGGGTGCTCATTGAAAGGTCCCTGTTATGTATCCTATTGAGATAGTAAAATTGTGAACTGTGAAATCGAAGTGGTCCTGCAATGGGTCAAGCCAAACCCTCTGCACATTCGAAAGTCTTCGATAACTAAATATGAACTGTAATTAGTGCGAGCCCGGCTGATGGAAACTAATTGTGAAAAGGATCTGAGCTCGGCAGAGACAGATCTGGGGTGAACCGTGAGTCAACTTTGAAAAGATATACAAACTGAAATTGGTCCCAGCCCGGCTGAGGGAGACTAATTGTGTAAAAGGGATCTGATCCTGGCTGAGGGGGATCCAGGGTGAACCGTGAGTCACCCGAGAAAAGATTGTGGTAGAAAAGGGGATTGGGGCCTGGCTGAGGGGGGATCCAGGGTGGAGAGTGAATCGCCCTACCTTAATATTTGGAAAGGAACTTTTGTTTGTTTGATACATTAGGCCTTCTGAATCAAGAGACTTTTGATAACTTAAGAGACTTGGGCATAGAAGGCCCTGATGCTTGTAATAGAAATGTATCCTAATGCCGAAGAAGCCCAAGAGTGTGCTATGCTCGAGTGAACCGCCTGGTCCCCTGCTGAAAACATGGGGAAGGGAGGCTAATGGCCTGAACATCCTGACTTATCATTTTGTGAACACTTCTTTGTTTTTCATGAACATTTTCCCTCACTATTTGTAAATTAGCGGTAAGGTTTGAGAATAGGGTTTTTAGTATAGGCCCTTTTATTTTGACGTGACTCCATTACATTATTATTATTTGATGGTCGCAGCTTGCTCCCATCTTAGATTTAGGTTTAGATAGGCGTTTATCACACCCTTGATAAAGGTCAACAAACACCCTTGAACTGTGGTTATACTTGTGCCTGTCTTACTTTGATACCATGCCTTCCTTTACAAAAGCCACTCTGCACTTGCATTGCAGAGAGGCTAGGTTGGAGTCATTCCAGGTGTTGAGCTTGGAGGCAGGCTTCATTTGGATCCTCATGACAGGGGCAAGGATATCCAGGGTGTTGGTGATAGAAAGGTGAAAATTACCAAGGGCAGTCATTGTGGGAGTCTGTGGCAGAAGTGGGAGGCGGAATGAAAGTGGCAGCAAAGGCAGCAGCTGACAGTAGGCGAAATGCACCATTTTAGCAAATGAGTCAACTTTCACCATAATTGGTGCATTGTTGGGCGGAAGGATGGCCGATGATGAAATCTGTTGATTCCAACCAAGTACATTTGGAAGGTTTCTGGTTGGAGTTCACCCATTGGAAGCTGTCGTGGGGTCTTGCTCTGAGCGCAAATATAACAGAGGTTTACATAATCATGAACATCTTTGGATAATGAGGGCCGCCCGAAATGTGTGATGATTGATTTAGTTGCTGGCTCTCCTCTGTGGCCAGCCACTGGGCTTGTGTGGCATATGTGCAGTATTTCCTGGAGTAATGTAGATATTAGAACGAATAATCCGTTGTGGTAAAACAGCAAACCTTGTTTTTCTAAAAACTGTCTGGAATTCTTAGTAAATACTTGAAAAAAGAGTGAGAAATAGCAGTTGCTTCTTCTCAAAGAGTTTGTAAAAATGCAGTTACAGAGAAGACAATGTTTTGGTGAGCAAAGGTCAATTCGCAGGGCCGCTTTGCTTGTCCCGGCTCAGGGTGACGCTGAGGCAAAGCAAGTGCTTCTATGTTCTCTGTTCCTCATATGTAAAAAAAAGTCATGTTGGGGAAAATATCTCATCAGACTTGTCTGCTATTGTGACAAACTATCTGCTGTAAAACTTATACATTTTGATGCACTGATGAGATTTACACTGGATATCGCACTTCAAATAACAGATGGCCACATTCCAAGCAGGCTTCTTTGATGGTCAATGGCTCATTCTCCAGAATGGAGTAACTTATCTCGCGTTCAGGTAAGTTCTGTGAGAGAAACGCCAAAGGGTGTTGTTGAGAAATATGTTGTATTTGCTTGAGACCTGCCCCCCCAATTTCCCCGTCAGAGATATTGGTTTCCACAATGAAGGGGCACAAGGTATCAAATCGACAGCTAACCCCAGAATATGTTAATGTTAATGCTAATGATAAAGGATATGTATAACGTCAGAGTGGTCCCCTGATGCTCTGGTGGATCTGAAAGGAAAGAGGGTAGGATGGGTTAGTAAGGCTGAGCGGGGAAAAGACCAAGAGTTTTGTGATGTGCTCTTAACGGCCTCAGTTCGGTTAACACTGTTCGCTGAGTTTAGGTGTGCTTTTCGGTTGGTAGCCGTCATGTGCTGTTGTGCGAGACTATGGGCCTCATTACGAGTATGGAGGCAGCCATGCCCTTAATAAGGGCATGGCTGCCTCCATACCGGGTCCCAGTACTGGGTTCCTTCAATGAGGAATAACCGGGTCATTCCGACTTTGGAGGGCCCAGTAATTCCTCCTTGAAGGAACCCATAGGGCTCAATGGGAATGGGGAGGGAGCTAATAACAGGCCCGTTAATAAAGGGCCCGTTATTAGCTCCCTGGTCCCCTCGCGGGACCCGCAAAGGACGTCTGGTCTGACAAGGCCTCCTTACCGGGTCCCACAAGGGAACCTCGTAATAGGGCATCCCGTAATGAAGGGTGCCGGTCCCGTACCGGCACCCTTCATTACGGGAGCACCCATGTTGTAATGAGGCCCAATGTGTGGTTTGTTTTGTTGTTGTGATGTAGTGACGTGCATGCGGTGTGTAGTGCTTTAGAGGTATGGTTATGTTTAGTTAGAGTTTGAGAGGTGTATGCAGAGGGGTGAGATTTTTTTGTATGTTTGGTTAGTGGCATCACTATTTAAATGTGACGCATGCTAATCTTCACAATTCTGTCTAGATGTGACCCAAGATAATATTCACAATTCTGTTTAGATATGACGCAGGCTAGTATTCGCAATTCTGTCTGGGTGTGACGCAGGGTAATATTCATAATTCTGCCTAGATGTGACGCCAGTTAATCTTCACAATTCGCTCTAGATGTGACGCAAGCTAATCAAGAGGCCACCACTTAGCCCCAAAAAAATGAAGGATCCAAGCTTCGTTCAACAATTTGGAGGATCCATGCTTCTTCAAGGGAATGGAATATACTTGGTGGTCTCCAAGACAGAAGGACCAGAGGACAGTGCATGCAAGGAGGCACTGGCGGGCAGTTAGGATGGAGGGTATTTGTATTTTGTATTTATTGTTTGCTCGTAGGCGGTTATACAATAAGAAAATACTGTTTCAAAGCACCCACAGGGCAAGAGAGGAAGCAGGAGTGGGAAATGCATTAAAATACATAACCATAATATTTAAGAGCAGTGGGGGGAAAGGAAGAGAGAACACACCTATTATGCCTTGTGAGTATTCAGAACATGCAAGTGCAGCAAGGAAGAGGGCAGGGGGGCTAAGTGCTGGGGAGTCTGAGCTCATGGGTGAGCCACAGATGAAGTGCTAGGAATGTTGAGTGCTGGGCATCCAGGGCAGAGTGTCTAAGTGCAAGTGCAGAGGATAGACAGGAACTGGGCTGATTGGGAGCGGGATGTCAGGGCCCCGAGGATGCATAAGGGGCCAGGACACCAATCGCAGCAACTGTGGAAATAGCAGGAGAGAGAAGAAGGGAAGGAGGAGGTAAAGAGGAGAGTCTTAAGGAGCTTCCAGAATTTAAGAAGATCCTACAAGAGGTACAGAGGGAGGGGGAAGCTATTCCATAGGAGGGAACCAGCTGAGGAAAGCGACCGACCACCTGCACTCTGTTTAGCAAAACGATTTACACACAGAGAGTTGGAGCCAGAGGAGCGTAGTGGTCTAGAGGGAAAGTATTTAGTAGGATAAAGTTGACGACACTGTGGGGCCCTGCCCCAGACCGCCTTGTGGATGATGCAGAGGGATTTAAATGTAATCCGTGCAGCAACCTGGAGCCAGTGAAGAGGTTGTATTGCAGCAGAGATGCAGTCCCTCGGTTTAAGGCCAAGGTTAAGACTTGCTGCCCTATTCTGGATTAGCTGTGAGGGTCGCAGAGTGGAAGATGGTAGATTCAGGAGGAGGCTATTGCAATAGTGAAGCCTAGAGAGAACCGGGGCTTGGGTCACATTGAGCCTCTGAGGGAAAGTGAAAAAAGGGAGAATTTCTTTGAGAAGGAGGAGCTGAAAGTGGGACTTCTTGGCAATGTCCTGGGTGTGAGGGAGGAAGGAGAGAGAGGAGCCGAAGATGACTCCAAGGTTTCTGGCTTCAGAAGAGGGTGCAGGCGGGAGCCCATGGGGGGAGGCCAGAGTGAAGGGAAGAAGGTGGGAGGAGGGGTCCCGATGGGAAGGATCTCAGTGTTGCAGGCATTGAGGCAGAGATTGTTGGCGGTGCACCAGGACTGGATGGCAGATAGGCAGTCAAGGATAATGGAGGGTGCAAGAGGATCATCAAGGAGTTTGAAAAAGAGCTCTGTGTCATCTGCGTAATACTGGTAGTTGGAAGAGACGGAGGAGATGGGGCGTGCAAGCAGAGCAAGGCAGATGTTAAAGAGCCTTGGGGAGAGGATAGAACGTTGGGGACACCACAGGTGGAGAGGGAAGTAGGAGAGCAGAAGGTGCCCAGGATGACTTGGGAAGAGCGGTCAGTAAGGAAGGATGTCAGCCAGTCCAGTGCCTGTTCAGAGATACCAAGGGTATCATGGAGCCTTTGTATGAGGATGGAATGGTTGACTGTGTCAAAGGCAGAGCAGAGATTGAGAAGAAGGACAGCTGGGGAGTTAGTCTAGAGATGTGAGCAGTTCTTCACGGGTGTCCAGAAGAGCACTTTCTGTGCCTCTGGATGCTCGGAATCCAGATTGACGGTTGTGGAGGCCACCTACAAGTTCAGTGTGTGAGTTGAGTTGGGGCAAAACCAACTTCTCCAGCAGTTTTCCCAGGAAGGGGGTGATGGAAATAGGGTGGTAGTTAGCTGGGCAGGTAGGTTCTGATGAAGGTTTTTTCAGGAGTGGGCGCACAACAGAGTGCTTATGGGAGGAGGGGAAAGATCCTGTGACAAAAAAGGGATTGCAGAAATCAGCAAGTGCAGGGGCAAGAGAGACAATGTTCTCCTTGATGGTCCTGGATGAGCAGGGGGAAACCTGCTTAGAAGAGGCCTTCATGGAGCGGACAACTTTGGTAACTTCTTCACGTGTGACAGGAGTGAAGGAGGAGAATGAGGACAGAGGCAGGAGGTGAGGGGATGGAGGTGAGGGGGTGTGGGATTGGAGGAAAAGTGTGAAGGCAGTACATTGCCGAGGGCCTGGGAAGGAGAGGAAGAGACTGAGGAAGGGTTGGCTAATTCCCTGCAGATCTTGAGAAGTTCAGCCGTGTTATTGGATGCACAGGAAACCAGTGCCTGAATGTGGGCTCTTTTCTTGGCACGGATGGAGTGCCTGTATTGCCTTTGGAGCAGGCAGCAGGCCAGTTTGTCAGAGGATGAGCCTGAGGTTTACCACTTCCGTTCTGCTGCCCTGTACTTACGTTTCAGGGCCGCAAGTTTGGTTTCTTACCAGGTGTTACGCTTAGAGGTAGGTTACAAGCAGATCCTCATGACTGGGGCAAGAATTTCAAGTGTATTGGTGATGGAAAGGTGGAGGTTGCTGAGGGCAGAGTCAGAGGTAAAGTCAGAGGTGGCCGGGTGTGTGGGGTGATGAAGGTGGAAGCAAAGGCAGCCGCAGACACTTGTTTCATCGGGCGGATGTTAGCGAACGAGGTTGGTGGGACTTTCGGGCGGGCCGGTCAGGGGGCCAAGGGGACTCAAATGGGAGGAGAAAGAGAGAATGGTCATACCAGGAGAGATTGGTGACTAGTGGGGGGAGAGAGAGAGGTCAGAGTGTATGAGGGCATCCAGAGTGTGTCCAGCCGAGTGGGTTGACCCAGAAGGGAGAATGAAGAGGGAAAGCAAGGTGCAGAGGTCAGTGAAGAGAATGGATGCAGATCCTGGGGAATCCAGTTGGATGTTGAAGTCACCCTGTAGGAGGAGGTTGGATGTGGATGAAAGTAAGGAAGAGCAGAAGTCAGCCCATTCAGGAACAGGGTGGTGGCACCTGGAGGCCGGTAAATGGTGGCAAAGGTCAGGGTGGAGACGAGAGAGATGACCAACTTGCAAACCAGGCTTTCAAAGGAAGAATAGAGTTGGGTAGGTAAGATGGAAGCAGGAGCCCACACAGGGAAGATTAAGGGAACCCCTCCAACCAGTGCGGTCAGATCGAGGGTAGGAGGAAAACAAGAGAAAGGGCTTAGAAGGTAGTAAGATCAGACACAGCAGCAGAAACCAATGAAGCAGAGTAGTTGGAAACTGCATCAAATTGACCTTCAAGAGAACAAAGTATCAGTAGCACGGATCCCTTCTTTCATGATTCAGTGCAAATCAATAGCCATTTTATAAGGTACAAACGCTGGGTGGACGGCTCACTCCCGCCGTGAGCCGCTATTGAAAACTTCCTTGCAGAGGGTATTTGAAGACAACTTGTTTAAAGCCAGGCCCACCTCGGGAGCAGCTGGAATCTGAGTCTCCGGAATCATCGTCTCCACAGATGGCACCGACACAAGCGTCGAAGTAAATGCCACATCCTTCCCATTCTCATATGGGTATTTTGAAAGGGTACAGTATGGAACAACATATATTTATTTATTTGCATTTTTAAAGCACTCACAGAGCCCGGGGGCATCGAGGCGCAGTTACAGCTATACGTCTCTTAGTTGCGTATTTATAACACGCTTAATACCCCGAGGTTTCCGGACCCTGGGATCTAATCTGTGTGGCTTCATGTCATTTTGTTTCCAAGGCGAGCGCGTTGCCACTGAGCTATCCTATCAGGTCTATATGGTTATTCTATGTTTTGATAAGGTGCTTTGCTCAGTAAGACACGTGTAACATTCTTGTAATGATTACAACATATACTCCAAGTGATCATTAGACATTGTAAAAGAGAGCCCGTTCGGAATGTCACTACATTCATGCATTTTTTTTAAAAAAAGCTTCTTTTGTCAACATTGCACATACTTTTGTCTCTCAAAAGGTCATTACTTCTTGGAAAGGGTTGCACCCACTCAAATTAAAACCAACGATTTATTTATTTTTATTTATTTATTCATTGTAGTTATTGGTAGCGCTCAGGCCTGGAGGCATCACAGAGATTTGCGTCTGCTGTGAGCATGGAGACAATGCTTAACATTTCATGATAGTCCCAGATTGGTTGGTAATGCTGCTACTTCATCACAACCCTATTCATGTCCCCCTCTAGCACTGTATAACCAATGCACCCTCAGTGTGATGACCACATTCCTGGAGGACTCGAGTCCAGTGGTAATACGGTGGTAATTCCGACCAGCGTAATTACCATTACCGCCGTGGTGTGCAGCAGAATTACCGCTGCATTACAACCTGTCAGGAGTGCACACACACCTTCGACGGTAACTCATAATTCGGTTGAACCGTAAATCCATTACTGCCACTTTTAAGGTTTACCGCCAGAATCGTAATGACCCCCAATGTGTAACTCCAAATAACAAGCTGGACCCTACTTCGGCTGATGCCCGTTCCACTGCTGCACTCATGCGCACAAAGAAATAAGACAACTGGAAATCACGTACCGAGACTAGGGTCTCGCATCAGGACAAAAGGGTGCATCAGGTGTTGGTCATATGTAGATGATAGCGGCTATGCAACCAAAGGAAAAGAATGCGGCCTTGCAACGCCCTAGACAAAGGCCTCGCGATGGATGTGGTGGAGCTAATTGCTATGGTGCTGACCTAGTGGGGGGCGGGACATCAGGCTAGCCATTCTCAGAGGCCTGTGTTATTGGTGGAACAGCCATTGGCATGTCTTAATCACCTGGCCCCACATTCAAATCCACACAGTGCCGTGTGCCCTTTTCCTGTCTCCAGGGCAAATACGTGGGCAAAATAGTCCGTTCCTGGCAATTGCACTCCACATGTGCAGAGGCGTGTCCAGACTCTTGTGACTGGGGTGGCCCAAGTGGGGCACTGACTTCTGCAGGGGTGGCATGAGGTGCGAGCGCACACACACATAATGATCGTAGTATAGGATAAAGGGGTGGCCCCTGGGGTGGTCAGTCAGATTCCAAGGGTAGCACATGCCATCCCTGGTCACTCCCTGGCCACGCCCCGGCACAGGTGTGTGAACCATCTGACAATCGAGAGCACCGTTAATGGCCCTGGTCTATGAATACAAGCCTCAGCTTCGCCTGTCCTTACGCCATATGAGAATATTGTTGCTATGCATAGATGGATCCAGTCACGTGACAGGAACACACCTGTGACTGGTCCTCGACTGTTTTATTGTCGCGAGATCCTATCACGGCTGAGATGGGGACCTTGGAGGCCAAGGACACTACCCTGCCCGCGCCACCGTGCTTTGCCTGGGCTGCCTTGGAGGCGTGAGACATCAGCCCCTGATTTCCTTGCATTGTTTGGCATCAAGGGGGAGAGATGCCGGGGTTCCTGCCGCTCCTTACCCTTTTTCAGAGCGATTCGGTTGCAATGATGGATCTTCCAGCCATCATGTAGGTCGGTACAAGCTCCTTTTATTAAGATGTTATCGAGGTAAGGTAGGTAGATAAGGGGGCAGAGCCCCAGAGGGGACCCACTGGCACCTGGCACCCACCACCCAGGCTTAGGTTTACATTCTACAGAGGCAGCTTCACATCACTCACTCAGCACTCATTCACGCAGGGAAAGAGGATACCACACTTTCCTCTTTGGCATGCTCATATAGTTGTAACGCAGGTTGAAGGCGTATAGCCATCTTGGGCCACACTCTCCATCTGACCTTTTCCGCCATAGTTCCTCGTGCTACGTGTGAACGGAACATTTTTTGGTTCATTTGCGTGCACTTTATTCACCACGTGCAAGGCAAGTGTGAAAACTGCATTTTCTCACGAATGACGTTTCTGCTGCTTGCTCTGCATTGTAATTGGTTATTTGTAATGTGCTTAATACCCAGACGTTTCTAAGTGCCGACCGGGGGTTTAACCTCTGTTGCTCCGCTGCGTCTTGCTTCCAAGACGAGCACATTGCCCCTGAGCTATTCTCCCGCCATTAAGTTATGTGTCTTTTCTCTT
This sequence comes from Ambystoma mexicanum, assembly GCF_040938575.1. NCBI lineage: Eukaryota > Metazoa > Chordata > Amphibia > Caudata > Ambystomatidae > Ambystoma > Ambystoma mexicanum. Next base: position 810,291,209 of record NC_090925.1, on the reverse strand, counting down.
GCATCCTGTGTGCTATAGCATCATGAGAACAACTTTTAAGTGCACATTTTAAAAATACCATTTGTACCGTGCCGTTGCCGGTATTTTCTTTGTGAGTTTAATTGTTAGCTCAGATTCCCAAATCTTTCCACATCAATATTTAAAGTGTTTCACTTCATTTTTGATCCCCCATAACCGCTGTCGAAAATTTCAAATAAAGGATCCAGATAGAGACTATAAAAACGTTATATGATGGCGGGGGCAATTCCCGCCGCGAGGTTTTCATCAGTTGCACCGCGCATGCGTCCCGCCCCCGTTTGCCTTTCACATATTCCATCCATAGTGCAAAGTGAGTAAACGCTGCCTGCCATGCGGCGTGCTAGGGAAAGTCGGTTAACGGTGCTCGCAATTGAAATGAACCCCCCTCCCCCCAACATGCTCGCATGTCAGAGATGGTGTTAATTTCAATTGGGAACACTGCTTAGCGTGCGTGCATGGAAAGCAGTGTTCCCACGTGGTAAGCAGTGTTCCCGGTTGAAATGAAACTGAGAGGGTTTCATTTCAATTAGCCACACTCTGGCAGGGAGCGTGTACAATTGATCCCTAAGGGGCCTGTCTGTTTTCTGCTGCTGCATAAAGCAGGCGCACGACATGGGGGATCTACAGCATTTGCGCCGGTATGAAAATCCACGCCGGCGCAACTGCTGTAGCATCTCTATGGCCAAGAGGAAGGGAGCGACGGATACGCAATATGCATTCCGTCCCTCCTCTCCGATATACAAATGAATGAAAATGAGCCTTGGCGTGAATGCAAGGTGTTAACATCTCCAGGCGTTTACGCCTTGCATTCACGTTATGGATATATGGAGCATGAGGCCCAAAGTGGCAACTGAGTCTGTTTTATTTCATACTATGTGCAGAAACGTATAAGAAACCCACAGCGCATCCCTGACCCAAAACATGAAGCTCTGGATTACACAATTCTCTGTGGTTTTTTAGGTTTTTACACAATGAGCTCTATTCAGAAAATAGCCTGATATAATTCGTTGCTCATATAAACAAGCATTGGCAGTGCCAATAGTTTTTGCGTTTACTGCTGTTCTTTGCATATTGCATTTATAGGCACCAGAGCGCAAGAAGGAGAGTGCACAGTTTCAAAGGTGGATGGGATAAGGAATGTAGGGGTGCAATGCAGAATGGTAAGGGAAATAGAGCAAGGGAGGAAGCCATTGATAGAGGGTGCCGATGATGAGCAAGAGGAAATAGGAGCGAGAAAGGGTGAGACGGAGAGGGTAAGAAATAAAGCGAGAATGTGAGAGGAAGGATGAGAGGGGGTAGAGAGAGGTGAGGGAACAGAGGTGGTAGGGTGTGCGGGGCTAGACAGAAAGGGGGTAGGTTACGCGGGTGTGGGGAAACCAGAGGAGCTAGGGATGAGAGAGAGGGTTTAGGGTGAGTGGGGGTAGTGGGATGGGAGTAGGGTAGGGAGAGGGGGTCGGACAGGTGGATGGGGCAGAGAGATAGGGGTAGGGTGGATATGATATGATAAGTCATTTATAACACACTTGTACACAAGTGTTTCTAGGTGCAACAAGACAAGGGAGGGTAGACAGAGGGAGGACAAAACAAACACGATCTTACTAGGCCTTGTGTCATTCAGACCGTGCGAGTGTGACAACGCAAAGTGCAAGGGGTGGGAGAAGGGGGAAGTGCAATCAGGGCAGAATTGCTCTGAGTACGTGCAGCCAGGGCAGCACAGCTCTGGGTAAGCGCAAGGAGGCAGGGCACTGAAGGGTTACAGTTACAGCCCCTATGTGAGCAGTAGGCCCGGAGGCTGTGCAGGGGAGACTGGTCATGGAGGAGCATGGTACCCAGTGAGACTCTGAGGGTAGCCAAGAAACCAGTCAGCGCAGCAGAGAGGTAGGTCAACAGGGGGGACAGAGAGAAAAAGCAGAGGAGAAAAGGAAGGTCTTGAGCTGCTTCCTGAATTTCTGGTGGTCCGGCTCATGTTGGAGCAGGGCAGGGAGGCTATTCCAGAGGGAGGCACCTGCAGAGGAGAGAGATCTAGCCCCCACTCTCTGCCTGGAGATGCGTCTGACCCTCAGAGTTGGAGGTAGCTGAGCAAAGGGGTCGAGAAGGATGGTATTTTGGAAGAGGGAGTTGGACGTAGTGCAGGCTCCGGCCCCAGAAAGCCTTGGGGGCGATGCAGTGGGTCTTGAACTTGATACTTGCAGCCACCAGGAGCCAGTGGACTGTAGGAGCTAGTTGAGAGATTTCAGATTTGGTCCCTGGGCCTGAAGCCAAGGACACGTCTCACAGTCCTGTTCTGGATTAGTTGCAGAGCGCAGAGAGTAGAGGAAGGCAGATTGAGAAGAGACTGTAGAAGTAGTCCAGCCTAGAAAGAACCAGGGCTCAGGAGACAGTGAGCTTCTGGGGGAAAGTGAGAAAAGGGGGTGTACAAGGGAGTGCTTGTGGAATAGTGCCTCTGAGGAGGTGCAGCTGGTAGTGGCCCTTCTTGGCAAGGTCTGTGATTTGAGGAGAGAAGGAGAGAGTGGAGTCGAAGATGACACCAAGTTTATTTGCCTCACAGGAAGGCGAAGGAAGAGGGCCAAAGGAGGGCTGCCAGAGTGTGAGAGGGAAAGCAGGAGCAGGGGTCCCAATGAGGAGAATCTCAGTCTTACTGGCATTAAGGTAGAGATTGTTGGAGGCGCACCAGTCATGAATCGTGGGTAGACAGTCAGGAATGAGCGAGGGAACAGAGAAGGCTGAAGGGAGCCTGAAAGAGAGCTGCGTGTTATCCACATAACACTGAAAGTTAGGGGAGAAGGTAGAGATCAGATGGGCCAAAGGGGCCAAGTAGACATTGAAGAGCCAGGGAGAGAGGTTAGGGCCCTGGGGAACATCACATGTGGAGAGAGAGGTGGTGAAGAGAAAGGACTCAAGTTGGCCCTGGGAGGGTCGGTCCAGGAGAAAGGAGGTCAACCACTCCAGAGCCTGATACATGACACCCAGAGTCGATTGATCAGGATGGCGTTATTGACCGTGTCAAAAGCAGAGGAAAGGTCAAGGAGGATGAGCAGAGAAGGAAGGCTTGAATCAAGATTAGTGAGCAGATCTTCACGTACAGGAGAGACTGATGGTCATGGAGACAACCAACAGTTTCAGTGTAAGCTGGGAGATGGGCAGCTCTTCCAGGAGTTTGCCCAGGAAAGGAAAGGAAAGGAGGAAAGGAGGTCAGGCGATAGTTTGCCAGACAGGTATGATCGTCAGAAGGCTTTTTAAGGAGGGGATGCACAAGGGAGTACTTAAGGAGAGAGGGGAAAGATCCAGTGGCAAAAGAGTGATTGCAGAAATCGGTCAATGCTAGAGAGAGGGTTTCAATGTTGTCCTTGATGGTTCTGGAGGAGCAGGGGAGCACCTGTTTGGATGACTCTTTCATAGATTGGATGTATGCAATTTGTTCATTTCACAATTATTCACGAGTGAACAGCTTGTGGCTAATCTGACCTTTTGATCATCTGTTCGTATCTACGCGTTATTTAGTATAAAACTCAATTTGCATTGTGGAAATGGTACAATGACTGTGTTCTCCTGTTCTTCTGCATTATTTATTTATTTATTTGCATTTATAAAGCACGCACACAGCCCGACGCAAGTGCAAACTAGGAATGTGTTTTGTTTGGAGCTGTCCGTCATGCAAATCTTTGTGCTTTTCATTACCACTAGGGATCTCGTAACTGTACAGTTACAAGATTTAAAGCCCCTGTTTCAACGGGTTACAATGGCATGTTAAATCCCATAAGCCTACATTTTGGGCAATCTATAGCCTAGAAAAATCCCACTGGTGCAGAATACAATGCTTAAATATGGTTCCTGCATTAACAATGTTTGTGGACCGGATGAGATTGATATGTAATGGCCAACACATAGCACCACACTCCAAATCATTGAGGACAGCGTGCTTGTCATGTCTTTCACTCTTGGAATTATGCCATTGCAGCAGACTTGTGCACGAAAGGCAATCTGAAACATGTGACATTAATAGTTAATTGAATTGATTTAATACGTATAGTTGAATTGTTTGTTAATTCGATTGTAGCGACACCAATAAAATGTTCTTTTGAAAAACAAGCCCTAGAATTTCAATGAATTCATGGATGTTTTTTCTTCCAAACATTAACAGAAGAAAAGAGAATGTCACTTACCTATTGCAACTATTTTGCAACTTCGTTTTTAAAAGGGCTGCGGTCGATTTCTTAACAATGTCCCAGGGCACTGCAGCCAGTAATGGCCACGTTGTGAGGCAACAGTTGCACCTTGTGGCCAGTCCATGCATGTCCAAAAATACTCTGCTTACTGCATGTTTTGTATTCTATTTCAGCTCAGTCTCCAACACCAGGAGACAAATTAAAACAATATAGTTGTATTTGTCTAGTTAATTTTTGAATGCAGAGTGCCCTCCAGACCGTGAAGTCTTTAAGTGGCTTGCAATAATAAAACATAATAAATTAGGAGGTATTCTGTCGTTATGGGTACAACACTAAACAGGCCACTACTAAAACGTTAGCTGCCTAAGGCATAAAAGTGTACTTCAGCACATAAAAATGAGGGAAAACAAAAATGTTTTCACCTTAGCACAAAGGTATATTTTAAAGTAGGTCAAATGTAAAGAAGGTAAAAAAAGGGCATCAATTTGTAGGTCAAAAAGGGAAAACAATCAATTCGGGTACTTCCCATAGATCAGACTTTTCTAGAAACATCATCAGGTGTTGTCCGAGAGAAAGGAGGAGGAGAGGGAGAGGCGGCCAGAGGGGGGCAGAGAGAGGTAGAGAGAGAGAGGGAGGGAGGATAGGAAGACCTGAGTTTTAGTGGTGAAGTGAGAAGCCAGAGCCGTACAGAGGGCCTGGCAGGGAACAGGAGAGGTGGAGAATGCAGATGGATTGCCCAGCTCCTTGCAGATTTGAAATAGTTCAGCCGTGTTGTTAGAGGCCGCAGCGACACGGGCTTGGATGTGGACTCACTTCTTGGACAGGACAGAGAGTCTGTATGGCCTTTGGAGCAGACTGCACGTCAGTTTGTCAGAGGCTGCGCCCAATGCCCTCCACTTCCTCTCAGCCACCCTGCACTTGCGTTTCAGGGCGCCGTGGTGGGAGTCATACCAAGAGTTGCACTTGAAGGTAGGCTTCAGATGCATTCTCATGACATAGGCAAGGACGTCCAGAGTGTTGCAGATAGAAAGATGAAGGTTAGAGAGGGCTGTGTCAGAGTGTGAGTCAGCTGTAGGCGTAGGAGGTAGCATCAAAGGCATCCACTGACACACGCTTCATAGGCCGAATGATCGAGAAAGTAGGTGGCAGTGCTGGGGGGGCTTAGCCTGGGGGACAGAGTTTCAGGGGAAACAAGAGCAGAAAGTGGTCCGTCCAAGGTGAGAGGGTTGGAGAGGGGGATGTCTGAGGTGATGAGAACATCCAAGGTGTGTCTGGCAGAGTTTGTCGGACCACAGGGTAGAATGGAAAGAGATCGAGTGTCGCAGAGGTTGCGGAAGAGCCCAGAGGAGGGATTAGAAGCATCCAGGTGGATGTTGAGGTCTCTGAGGAAGAGAAGTTGAGAGGTAGAGGCAAGGAGAGAAGAGGAGAGGTCAGCCCACTCTGAGAGGAAGAGGACAACCTGTCCAGTTGGCCTGTAGATGGTGGCCACAGACGGAGAGAGGCCAGGAGAAATATAGAGCCTGCAGACCAGGCATTGAAAGGAGGCCTGCGTAGGAATGACAGAAGCAGAGACCCACTCCAGAAAATCAGAGCTACTCCATCTCCAGGATGGTTGGTTCTGGATTCAGAGAGGATTTTGTAGACATCACGGAGGAGAGTGTCAAAACACGTGACAGAGCTGGCTGTGAAACCATGTCTCTGTGAGAGCGAGGACATCCAGGTCAAGTTCTTCAAGGAGGTGGCAGATGTCAGAGGAGTGTTTGACAACAAAGCAAGAGTTGAGAGTAGCGACTTGGAGCAGGTTGCCACATTTGAAAGATTTCCGGGGTGGGGTAGAGGCTTGAGGTATGCCCTGCGGAAGTGGTAGAGGGGCCCAAGAATGGGCAGAGGTGGTAGAGGAAGGTGGCATAGTGGCCAGAGAGGAGGGTGCCAAAGAGGTGATGGAAGAAGAAGGTGGCAGAGGAGCCTGAGAGGTGCTAGTAGGAGTAGCAGGAGAAGGAAGGAAGTTGATAAGACACAAGAGCTGTCTATCAAAAAGGAGGAGATTGGGCTGATGGCCCTGGACCAAGACGGTGCCATTCAGATAGACATTAATGATGGTCTTGGAGGAGTGGACGGAGTACAAGAGGACCTTCCATCGGGTACCACTATTAATGCAAGAGGAAGAGATAGGGGAGACAGCCGAGACCATATGAGGGGTCTATAGATCTGGTGAGGGAATGACAAAGAGGATGTCGGTGAGAGTCTGTCTGTAGGAAGCACTGATGTAGGTATCAGCGATAGGGAGACTTGGGTTGGCTTGGAGACCAGGATATCCCTCTTGAACGTCTTCCTTCCAGACTTAGTGAGAGGGATAGGATAGGAGATACAGTAGCAGTTATAGAAGATGGGAGAGACGGAAAGCACCATAGAGGGTGCAAGGAGGAAAGTAGGAGGAAGAGGGAGCGAGAGGGAGAGGAGAGATGCACAGCCCAGCGCCGCACAATGCAGGAGTTGCAGAGGGGGTCACACAGTAGGGAACACACAGAAGGAGCAGACAGGTAGACACAACAGTACAACGGTACCCCCAGTGGGGTGGGGACCTAGGGAGTGGGGGTGAGCATAATGGGAAACAGTTCACAGTACAACAATGATCACAGATGAAAGGTGACCTAAAGAGTGGGAGGGAGCCTAAAGGGACAGAAATACAGTATACAGTAACCGCAATTGAGGGGACCTAGAGAAAGGACACAAATAAGTACGGCAACCACTAAAGGGGAGAGCCTAGGATTTCGCATAGACAGAGTGCATTGTGTCAGACAGTTAGGTGGAAGTACGCGCAAAGGCCGGGAAGTTCAGTAGAGGGCAGTAGTGGCTGCTCCCACTTCCCACACCTTTTTTACCTTTCGGTCGCTGATTGCCGATGGCTGCGCATCATACGTGGCATGCTCTGTGCTTTGTTAAGGAGCTTTGGGGCACCCCCACTGCGTGGCTCACAGGGGAGCTTCCAAATTTTCCTATACGCCATTGGGCACCACTGGGTCTGACAAAGGGGTAGTATGCAGGGCCCGCATTGAAGTCTGCCAGTGAGTCCCTAGGTGAGAAGCAACTCGTGGGTGTTTTCATTTTTAAATAACCGTGTGGTGCTATGGATTTATGTGTACAGCAATGATATTACATTAAATGGTGTTTTTTTGTAAGCCCTCTGGCACCCATAGATAATAAAAACTATGGGGGTCTTGGGTACATTGAAAGAACCTTTTCCGGGTATTATCCTCCAGCAAAGATAACATTATCAGGTGCACTCCCATCTGTGCAGGCAGACCAGTCTAATAGGATTCTTCTATCGTAGTGGTAGCTGACTAATAGATTTATAACCAGGGAATTTTGTTGAAACTAAATCCTGGTCAGTGATTTAATTTTCAGGCCTTGCTCATGCAGCATTTTACTCGTTAAATAGCAGTGCACGCCTCCCCAGATCAGTGCTTTCCTGGCTTGTTTAACACAGCAACGCCACAGATAACACGTACTTCTTTGTCCATTGATCTCTAGGTGTTTCATACACTAGCTGTAGCCTGCCTTACAGATTTTGGTTACCCTGTTACAAATACTGCACTATGCATGTTTTACATATAGACCCCACATCGAATCTGGAAAATGGCATTCCCCAAATGTGTAATTGTGGACAAATCATGCCTCCCTCTGTGCCTCGGTACTTATATCTGGCTGAAATTAGAGTACCTCGAAACACAGGTGCTAGATGCATCTAAAAAATGTGAAGGTCGTTTGCCATAATTTCCTGTGATGTCACTTGGGGGTGGGGTCAAATTACATCACTCCCTGTGATGTCATCAGGGGGGTCAAGCGTCGTGTGATGTCACTTCCGATACCCCTGGAATTTTGGTGAAATGAGGTCCCTAAGTGCAGGATGGGGTGGGGTCTTCGTCATATGACCAATTTTCATTATTGCTGTCTCAGAACTAATATTTCTATTTCCCTTTTCTTCAATTCTTTTTCAGTCAAGCAATCAGGCTCTTGCTAGTATGGTTGCCTTCGCAATTGTGCCAGTTTGCCCTGAAGCGGTAAGTCAAATGTCTACCATTGAAGTAAATTACAATTAGTAAAATATCAAAGTATGTTTTTAAAAAACAAACATTTTTTGGAACCTATTTCCCTTCCCGAGGTGCAGTTTAAATTCTATGGTTTCAGTCCCAGCTTACCTTTGTTGTTACTTTCTCAAAAGAGGCCAATAACACTGGGCGTTGCCCTCACTGGGTTAGGCATAACAGAGAAGGTTTACTTCTTGGAGAGTGAGGAATTTTTCTAGATCTTGGAGGAGAATGGTCAGACTCTTGTGCCTGTGGGGTTAAATGTAACTAGCAGTAATTCAGTGCCACAACATGTCTTGCTTGAGCTGGGAGATTCATTAGAATTAGAATCATTAGAATCAGATGGCTCAGGAATAAGGGGAGGGTCTTACGACTTCCACTATCCCCCATTATCAGACACTAAATATATGTTCTGCCCTTGACACAACCCACTTCCAATGGACATTTCAAATGGGACCACTCTTGGGGCATCCTTACTTCACTATGTGCACCTCCTCCATGGGTAAATTCATCTCATTCTTTGGTTTCTATTACCACCTCTTTACTGTTGTCACCAAGATACCCTTCTTTCCCCTAACACATCAGAGTGCATCACCAGATGCCTCTCTGACACTAGTTGACACTACTATCCCTGATGCAAAACTCCTTAGAATGGTATCAGGTAATATTATCCCCATATATATGGTCGCCGTAAATAATATCGCCGGGAAAAGGTTGTGGTGATATTATATGGGTGACCATATATATGGGGACAGAGGCAAAAAAAATAAAAATTTAGAAAAAAATTGGGAGTTGCGGGGATGTCCCCCGCATGTTCCATGCAATAATGTTGCCACAAAAAACGGCCATTTTTCGGCGATATTTTTACATGGCGAGATTTTTGTGGCGACATTATTACATGGAACCCTTACAATGGAATTCATCTTTCTCTCGCACTCTGATGCCAACCTCACTTGCCCCTTCTTTAGCTCCTCCTGAGCTCCTTGCGCCATCACATCCCAACCTTGTGATCCTTTCATACAGCTAAATTAAACTAAAGGCCCAAGACCCCTGTCTGGAGGGATCACCAATCTACGATCTGTGATGCAGACAGAGCACTGGCAGAGTGCTGGATCAACTGCACGGGCCGCAAGTACAACATGGAAACCAAGCCCAAGGTCAGCTTTGCTAGCATAACCATGATCAATCAGGAGCATCCATTCCACTTAAACATGGCACCTGCAACCGCAGGGTACCAACATGGGCTCACTGTAGCCTCCAACCTGCCTCTGCCCATTGTGGATTGTGTAAATTCATGAACCATACAGTGAGAGATAGCAGGTGATGCCAGCCACCCCACAATGCCCACTTTTAAGGCTCAAACCCCCTGTCTGGGGTTGTCAGGGCACGGAAGTGACCATTCTCTCTGCCCTCTTCAAGCGAACAGTCTCTCTGAAGCACCCTGCATGCCCAACGTCACACAGGCACTCTGGATCAATGATGTCCACCAACTGAGCCATCAAAAGGTTTGGTCTCGATCCGCTCGGGTCGCTGCAGCCTCGTAGCTCAACACCCCTGCTTCTGCTTATAACATCAAGCACTTGTGCCTACCACAAACAATGTCTACTTCCCAGCGCAGCTTGCCCTGGAACCCTATTACCCAATGACAACAGAGTCCTCCCATGAGCACCCAACAGAGCCCCACAACCCTGTGAAGGACCGTGCATGCCCTTCCAACATCCTCCCAGCCATCGCCTTCAACCCTGTATCTAGAACCTACTGGAGCTTTGTTACGAACCTTTGACACTCACCACATTCCAAAATGGTAAGCGTATGATTGTTGGTGCTAATGTGCCCCCTATTTCCAATCATATGCTCCACCTTAGTTGTGCTGAGGTACCCCCAATCCTTAAGCAAGCAATCCACCTCATTTGTATTGACGTGTCCCCAAGCTCCTCACAAATGCCCCACCTTAACTGTGGTGTTGTACCCCTGAGCTCCGTACAAGTGACCCACCGTAATGGTGCCAACGTGCCGCTGAGTTCCAAGCTATTGAACCACCTCAATCCTGCTGATGGCCGCCCATGCTCCAAACCTGTGATCCTCCTTAGATGCATCTCCCACATACCACTCGCCCTCCCTCACACGTCCTACCTCCCCGCCTTCCCCTCCACAGTCACAGGTCCTATTGCTCAGAAGCTTGGACCATCACCGACCAACAAAACCCAACTGCCCACTGCCACCTCAGCCCCTTTCAAGCCATCTACCCACCCCGAGCAAGACACGAATACCTTGTCCTGCTCTCAGCTCACACATCCCTCTTGCACCCATCACCACCCGCCTGCCCTCTCCCACCCAGTCTTGCAACAAACACCTGTGCGTCCGGACCACTACACCAGGCAGCCCAACCATGTCAATGCCCCAAATGCCCTCACTGTTGGTTTACCCCTGGCTTACATTCTCTATGTTCTGAGAAACGCGTCACTGAAGCGACCTGGAAGGTATAGGACGAAATTACTGAGTTAAAATTACTGATCCCAACAAAAGACATAAAAAGCATACCACCAAAAGTTCTAACTACTAAAAGTTCGAACCTTTAGTGGTATGTATGTTTTGGTGGGGGTTGGAAAAAAAAGAAAAAGGCATTAGGGTCTGCGGGGGTGTCCCCCGCAACACCCCGCTCACCATACTTTACAGTATTGTGAGTGGGGGTTGCGGGGTACACCCCTGCAGCTGACCCGAAAAAAAGAAAAAAAACCAACCTTTTAAATGCGGTCATTTCCGTCCCGGGAAATTTAGCCGCGGATAAATCACACAGATCCATCTGGAGTAAACACCCCACTGTTGAAAATAAAGCCCGCTTCATAGTGATATCCAAAATCTACAAAAAAGTGATCCAAGCTGCCAAGGCTTCTGCCTACATCACACGTATCTTGAATGCAGATTTAAATTCCCACAAAGTCTTTGCCATACTTTGCAAGCTGAACCACCAGCAACCCCCCTCCACTGTCATTAATAATGACAGCTGGTGTACTGACGTCCAGAAGGCACTTCTAGACAAAATTGCTTCACTGCAGCAAAAAATCCAGCTCATACTATTAACAGTTAAAGTGCCACCCAAGCCCCCACTCCATCTCCCCACCTCCAACACTCCCCACTCTTCTGTTAGACTGTGCTAACCTTCTGTTGCTGCAAACAACCGCTATCATCAATGCCTCCTTCACCTCATGCTCGGTCCCTATGTCGCTCAAAGAATCCTGGATCTCACCCCTCCTCAAGAAAACTGTCCTTGAACCAGCAATCCCGACCAATTACCGACTGATCACTACTGTCCCTTTTATGCGACAAATCATTGACCAAGCTGCCTACCTCCAAATCCAGCAACATCTCGAACACAATCATATTCTCAGCATCCGGCAATCTGGCTTTCGCCCCAGACATAGGACCAAAACCACCTAACTGAACCTCAAGAACCATCTCAACGATTCCAGAGACAAGGGAAACCTCTCTCTACTTATGCTCCTAGATTGAGCCACTGCATTCGACCTTGTAGACTACTCTACACTCTGTCACCACATTGTGACCTCTGCTGCCTTCTCCTCAGATGCCAGTAAATGGGTGGCATCCTTCCTTACCGACGGTACTTCCAGAGTCTTCTCCACAAACCACTCCTCTACCCCACACCCTCTACATGCGGAGTCCCTCAGGGTGTCATGATCCGCCGTCCCTGGAAACTATGGTGGAAATGGAAGAAGGGCTACTGAGCGGAAACTGATGCAGCGCTCTAGTTGTTTACGGCGCATCACGTACATATATGCGTCACGCCTAAGCGACGATGCGTTGCAACCCTCCTTCTTTGGGTAAGCACGCTTGTTCTCCGTCCACTGTTCTGGTGGTTCCCGCTGCCTTCCCGCCTTCCTTGCTTTGTCTTCTCTGTGCCTCCTTCCTCCCTTTTTCCTAGCGGTTCATTCTGATCTATCGGCTGCCATTCTGCGCTCCGCTTTCCTTCGCAGCGTTCTTCCGCTCCGAGCCTTCTCAGAGTTTTCCCCTTACTCTTCCTTACCTTGTGTTCCTACAACGCATCTGTTAACATGCATTTGCGTATCCTCTTCAACACCTTCTGGAAAGACTGTATAAGCCTTTTTCGTCCCACGAAGTCGACTGCATTCAAGAACCGCAGTTGGACATCGTCCCAGGGTTTTTCAGCCTTGCTTTTCCCTGGTTGTGGGGCGGTCCCCACTGCCGGGCCGGCTGCTATTAGGCAGGGTGGCCTCCGGCGGGGCTCTTCCTAAGACTCGTCCAAAAAAGCCAGAGCACGCCTGGAGAAGCCGGAGGGAAATATCTTCAGAAGACTCATCCGAGGAATCACAGACAGGTGAGAAGGAAGAGGAATCTGGGTCAGAAGAATTGTTCTTGGATAGTCTACCCCACATTCCTGAGAGTTTGCAACGCCAAGAGATGGCCAGTTTAGAACAATACCAAGAGCTTGTTAAAACCATACAAGGTATTACAGTCGAACTACAGACTTTAAAAACAGAGAACAATGCATTGAAGGCAGACAATGCTGCATTAAGACAACAGTTCTTACGTAGAGAAGAAGATCGGGGAGATCTCCCACCAGTATCCTTGCCATGCGGCAAATACGACGGGAATCCCAAAAGACTTAAAGAATTTCTGGATGCCTGTCAAATCGGGAATCCCAAAAGACTTAAAGAATTTCTGGACGCCTGTCAAATTTACTTCACTTTCCGCCCCAAGATGTTTGAATTAGACCGGGCCAAAGTCGGATTTGTTGTCTCAAACTTAACGGGTAATGCCCTGGCCTGGGCAACCCCGCTGGTCACCGATGCCGATCCAGCCCTCACTGTTTATGGAACTTTTATCCAACAGTTCCGGACCAGGTTCGAAAGACCAGAGGTGTTATTTACGTCTTATGAAAACCTCTTAGACACCAAACAAGGCACATCTGACGTTCAGACATATGTGACCAACTTCCAGAGGATAGCCCAGGAGACTGGATGGCTAGACTCGGCAAGACAGACTTTATTCAGAAGGGGTTTACAAGAGGAGATAAAGGACGAACTGTCAAGAATTGCTAGACCTGCATCATTTCAGGAACTGATTTCCCTAGCTCTACAAATTGAATTCCGACTGTCGGAGCGCCGGGCAGAAAGAAGACGATCCAGGTTGCTTGCTCCTCACCTTCCTTCTCTCAGTGTGCAGACCGTCCCAGAAAGGAATAAACCTTCAACGGAAGAACCCATGCAAATCAGGACTACCAGAGGACCCCTAACGGCTGCAGAGAGAAAACGGCGAAAGGACTTGAGCCTGTGCCTGTATTGCGGATCTGACAAGCATCTCCTGAGGGATTGTCCTGAGGTCCCTCCTAGGAGGTCGGGAAACAAACAACCCCGTCCATGAACAGTGAAACGGAAGGGGTCTACAGGGCCAATCCCTGTGTTTCAAAAAACCCCATAGTGGAGGAAGTCTCACACCAGCTCATGATCCTCAAGGTGGTATTAGAATGGAAGAAGAACTGTAAGGTGGAATGCCTGGCCATGCTAGACTGCGGAGCAGCTGGCAATTTCATGGACGATGAATGGGCAACAAAGCACACCATACCTAGAAGAAGTAAGCATCTACCAATACCTGTGGAAGGGGTAGATGGCTCTCCCCTATCCTCGGGTCCCATCAAACTAGAGACTCATGAATTAACAGTCAGTATGAACACCTATCGAGAAAGAATTGCATTTGACTTGATAAGGGCGGCCCACTTCCCAGTGATCCAGGGAATCCCTTGGCTAAGGAGACACAATCCCGGTATTGACTGGAGCGCAAATACGCTGGAATTCCGCTCTGACCTCTGTTTACACACCTGTTTGTCTCAAGAGACTGAGCCGATTCAAGCTAATAACACGATGCCCATTAAGAGCGTGATTTGTATCCCGGGAGAATACCAGGAGTATTCAGATGTCTTTTCCGACATCCAACCCAAGCCTCTCCCACCTCACAGAACAGAAGACTGTAGAATTGAATTAAAACCAGAGGCAGAGGTTCTGTTTGGGAGAATCTTCCCGTTGTCCCTACCAGAGAAAGACACCCTGAGGGAATATTTAGCCACCAATCTACAGAATTGTCTCATCCGAGAATCGACCTCTTCTGCAGGGGCTTCTCTGTTCTTTATCCCCAAGAAGGGTACCACAGAGCTCAGGCCCTGTATCGACTATCGAGGTCTGAACAGTCAGACAATCAGAGACTGCTACTCGATGCCTCTTATCAAGGACATTCTGGAGGCTGTGCAAGGAGCAAAATGGTTTACAAAATTGGATATCAGGGGTGCATATCATTTACTAAGAATACATAAAGGAGACGAATGGAAGACAGCTTTTCGTACACCCCTGGGTCACTTTGAGTACAGGGTAATGCCCTTTGGCTTAGTTAATGCTCCCGCTCAATTCCAAAGGTTTATGGACAAGATTTTCTCTGATTTGTTGTTCTCAAGATGGTAGTGTATCTGGACAATATATTGGTCTACTCAAAGACCCTTGAGCAGCATCGTCTGGATGTAAAGGAAGTCTTGGAACGGCTCAGACATAATCATCTCTTCGCAAAACCCGAAAAGAGCCAGTTTGAAGCCTCTTCTGTTCCTTATCTGGGATTTATACTTTCGGAAGACCAACTGATGATGGATCCGAACAAGGTCAAGGCAATATCCCAGTGGACCACTCCCGCTTCGGTCAAGGATGTACAGCGATTTTAGGCTTAGCCAATTTTTACTGGAAATTCATCACCGGGTTTTCCAACACTGTCCTACCAATAACCGCCCTGTTAAAAAAGGGTGTAAAGTTCACGTGGTCAATCGAAGCCGATCAAGCCTTCGATCAATTAAAAGAAGCTTTTACCACCGCTCCAATACTTAGCCAACCTGACCAGACACAGCCTTTTACCATTGTCACTGACGCTTCTTATGGGCCCTCGGAGCCGCTCTTTTACAGAAAAAGGAAGACCAGTTGGAACACCCAATTGCTTACTATTCAAAAACCCTCAATTCTAGTGAGAAGAATTACTCGGTGATCGAAAAGGAACTCCTTGCCATTCGACAAGCTTGCAAGGAGTGGAGACATCTTCTGCAGGGAGCAAGGTTTCCTTTTCAAGTCCGCACGGATCATAGAAACCTTAGCATCCTACAACAAATGGAATGCAGGAATTCCCGCCATGCCAGATGGGCATATTACTTTTCCCAATTTGACTTCGAACTGACCTATCTACCAGGGAAGGAAAATCATTTAGCCGATGCTCTTTCTAGAAGTCATGGGGAAGAATCAGGAAAGTACTCAGGTCAGGAATACTTACTGCAGGGTAAAACCTTTATCAACTCCATAAACACTTTCTTACAAGATGTTCTTGAAGCCCAGAAAGACCCATCCCTTATTCCTCTCTTGACTCAAAAAGGGAACCTTTGGTTTCGGGAGGAAGGATTGTATCTTTGTTACGCTCACCTCGCTCCCACAGGGGCGTTTGTCGGACCCGGACTGCTGCGGCCTCCACCCACGTGATGCGTAGTGCAGCAATGACTGACTGGATCTGCCCTCCTAATCTTGTCTGCTTGGCCCGTAGAAATATTCTCCTACAAGTGGAGAGATGGATTTAGCCACTTGTGGATTCAAGTGATAGCACCCCCACTGTCCTCCCCACTAATCACCTCTGAAGCGCCCTCTCAGCAATCTCACCTTATATTCGTGAAGGATGAGCCCTCCATCCTGCGAAGCACGCAGGGGCGCGTTGATGACCAGTTACTTCACTGGCCTGAAGATATTGGAAGAGTTGTAGACGAATCCTGACTCCAAAAGATCCTGGCGAAGAGCCATAAGTATATAGTTTTTAAGAGTTCAAAATGTCTGGAATTCACTCCTGTCCAATTCCTCTTTTATCTTGCAGCTTTGACCCAATAAGAAGATTGACAGCTGAAAGCGCTCCGGTTAAAGTCTGTGTTACCCAACACTGTCCGGTAAATAATGCCAAGGTTTAAACTTGATGCTTTCTCCTTATCTTACAGGTGCGGCATAAGAAGATGAGGCGTGCTGATGAGTTATACCTTCGGCGATAAAATCAGGTAAGCATATGGCGGCTAAAGAGATTGTCTCTGTCTGTTCTCTCTGCTCACCTTGTTGTTTCTTGTCCCCCTTAGGTGCCGGGATTCGTCGATGTAAATATGGAGACAGCGCCGGATCGAAGTGATGCTGCGTGGAACGGTGAGTTTGGCGCGGCGCTGCTGCTGGCGATGAGATGCTTTTAAAAGAAAGTCTTTCCTCTGGTTTGAAGATGCGATGAATCTGGAATCAGGTAAGAAATCAGGTAATACTCTTGTTCTAACCTTTGCTTCTTTCATCTTCCTAGGTGCTCCAGGTTCGAGGCGGGCGTGGCAGAAGGCTGGATGCTGCTGCTGGCACGGTGAGCGTTACGCTGCTGGATGCAGAATAACACGAAGCGTGTGCTGCTCTTCGGGCGTGGTTTAAATAGCCTCCAAAGTAGTCCCAGGTAGGTATTCCTCCCTGACCACACCCGAGTAACAAAATAGTCCCTAAGGTAAAGTAGTCCCTTCCAGGCCTCACATGGGCTTGGATCTCCTTGCAGCATGGTCTGCATCAGGTAAGTGTGCACCTATGAGCCTGACGTCTATGGCGCCAGGACTGATGTCCCATATGAGCCTGGCGCCATAGGCGCCAGGACTGAACCCAGACAGCCCTTAGCAGGGGTTGCTGGGTTTTCTCAAGGCGACATGATGCCTGCTCCCGGGGCTGATGGACGTGGTCTGGATGCCCGGGGGTATGCATCATGACAGCACTCCCCCTCAAGGCCCCTCCTAAAGTCGTTCCTCCCCTTGGTCCTGGTTTGTCTGGGAAGTCCCGATGGAATCTCTTCACTAATCGTGGTGCATGAACGTGGTCACTAGGCTCCCATGACCTTTCCTGTGGCCCGTAACCTTTCCAATCATTTAAGTAAAAAAGTTTTGATTTAACCACCTTGGAGTCCAGGATGTTTTTAACCTCGAATTCAGGTTCTCCATCTATCAAGATAGGATCTGGGGGTTTGGTTATTCTTGTTCCTGGTTGAACTGGTTTTAAAAGTGAAACATGAAAGACAGGATGAATTCGCATATTGGAGGGTAATTCCAGTTTGACGGCCACCGGGTTGATAATGGCTTTAATGGTGTAAGGTCCCAAATATCTAGGATTAAAAGTCCAAGTTCCTTTCAGAGGTATGTGTTTTGTAGCTAGCCAAACCTGATCTCCAATTTGGTACTGTGGAGTTTCACTTCTATGTAGATCAGCATTTTTCTTGTATTTCTCTTTTGCTTGCTTCAAATGTTCTGTCGCTTCCTTGAAGGCTTGTGTAATAGTAGAATGTAAATGACTAACTGCAGGCATTTCTAAGTGCTGAGGGGAATCGAGTTCTGAGGTTCGAGGGTGGTGTCCATATATGGTATAAAAGGGGCTTTGTCTGGTTCCTGAATGTATAGAGTTATTGTATGCATATTCGGAAATCCATAAAATATCTTTCCAATTACTTTTGGTCTGGTGAAGCATGCAACGAAGGTACTGTTCAAGGGTCTGGTTGGTCCTCTCCGTCTGACCATCGGTCTGGGGATGGTGACTGGTTGATAACCTTACGTCGATTAGCACCAATTGGCAACATTTCTTACAAAAATGTGAAATGAATTGACTACCTCGGTCAGAGACCAATACAGAAGGAAACCCGTGTATTCGAACGATGTTTTCGAGGAACTCCTTGGCCAGGACTGAAGCAGAAGGTAATCCCTTCAAAGGAATAAAGTGGGCCATCTTGGAAAAAAGATCCACGATAACTAGAATGGTGTTAAATCCATTACATGGTGGTAGATCAGTAATAAAGTCTAAAGATAAGGTGTGCCATGGTGTAGGTGGAATATCCAAAGGTTGTAAAAGGCCAGCTGTTTTTTTCTTCTGACTCTTGTTTTGGGCGCAAATGCCACAAGACATCACAAATGACTTTATATCTTTTCGCCAGGTGGGCCACCAGAATTGTCTCTTAATTTTGGCTTCGGTTTTTGCGATACCTGGGTGACCTCCCATTAGGTTATCATGATAATTGGAGATGACAAGTTCCTGTAATTCCTTGTGTGGTAGAAATAGTCGTCCTTGATAGTAGGGTAGGTCATTGATGACTGAGTAATCCGGGCCTTTCTTTACCCATTCCTGCAGGGCTGCTGGATTGAAGAGTTGTTGGATTTTTAAATTAATTTCTTCTAGTGTCTGTAAAGTAGTTATGCCAAGAATTCTTTGTTCAGAAATTATAGGCACCCGCTCTGGGTTCGCATATGCTTCTTCCATTCCTATTCGGGATAAGGCATCTGCCTTGCCATTTTTACAGCCTGGTCGATAAGTGATCACAAAATCGAATTCGGCAAAGAACAATGCCCGTCGAAGTTGGCGCGATGATTGGGCTTTGGCTGTTTTTAGATACTGCAAGTTCCGGTGATCGGAGATTACAGTAATGGTATGCCTGGCACCGAGAAGATAGTGTCGCCAAGCCTTAAAGGTGGATTTGATGGCTAATAACTCTTTATCGGTAACCGCATAGTTTAACTCGGGTACCGAGAACTTTCTGGACCAAAATGCCACTGGGTGAAGTTGACCAGTTTCAGGATCCTTCTGGGACAGGACAGCTCCCATGGCTAAACTGGATGCATCAGTTTCCACTATGTATGGAAGCTCTGGCCGTGGATGCATTAAAGGCATGGTCTAGTAAAAAATGTTATTGTCCCTACGGGTCGGCCATGTTTTTTTAAGCCTAAGTGGCTCGATTTTAGAAAACTTTCCTATGGACCTTACCAGAGTTTTCGTCCATTAAACGCACGTGAAAACAAGCACCAGGGAGCCGCCATTTTCTGATAATCCTATCTTTTCCCCCATTGCCCTGGCTGACCTGCTTTTGCGGCACTAAATCAATTCCCCCGCCCCTGAGCCTGACATTATCAAAACATTCATATTCCCCGCCTCTTTCTGTGACGTTACTGTGCTGCGTAGGCAAACGCGCCCAGTCGTCTTCTGCGCAACTCCACACAGAACCCGGAAACCAACACAGATCAACTCACAACACAGCGCGCCACAATTCGGAATATGAAACTGTACTTTAAAATGAAACAGCAACACGGTACATTTGGTAAAGTACATTTATTTGACATCCAATGTTTAGAGAATATTCAGCAATTGCCATATGAACTCCGAAAGCCATTTATTTTCTTTTATCTGTATCCGCAATAACTGTTCCGTTTCATCTTGAGTCACGCGCTGTTCCTTTATGGTACACAGGGTGTTCATTTTCGTAAAAAGAATCACTTTGGAAGCATGGTGAACCGCAAGGCTGTTCCATCAACTAGGCACTAGTCCATCGTAAAGGTTGA
This sequence comes from Ambystoma mexicanum, assembly GCF_040938575.1. Classification (NCBI taxonomy): domain Eukaryota; kingdom Metazoa; phylum Chordata; class Amphibia; order Caudata; family Ambystomatidae; genus Ambystoma; species Ambystoma mexicanum. The sequence goes on along the minus strand of NC_090925.1, from coordinate 810,271,515 downwards.
TATGTTGCTTCTAGCCACTAGTACAGCGTAAAGGCATGTGGGCTCTTGGCGATCGTCCCATAATATGGTGATCGTGCTCCAGTTGTTGACACGAAGGTGCAGGTGTCTGCTGAAGAATCCATCCGCCGGTGTCTCAAACAGATGGCAGTGGCAGAATGGGATCAAATACCTGTTATGCAAACAAAAAAATTATAATTAGTCTCGCTAGCCGAACTTCATTAATATTACTCATTTTATTTATTACGGCCGATCAGAAACTATTTGCTTGCAAGGATAGTTCAATGGAGTATGTTCGTCTCTAAAATCAATGCGAAATGTAACGAGATAAATCGAGGCAAACACACAATGATAAACGACAGTTAGTCTACATGCGTGAGGAATGATATGATATATGATATGGCATTTGTAACGCGCCTATACTCAAGTGTTTCTAGGCGTGACGAGGAAGGTGGGGAACAAGGGCAGACAGACAACGATCCTACTAGGCCAGGTGTCTTTCTGATCGCGCATGAGGAAGGGCTGTACATGGTTAGTTGAATACAAATTAGATAATAGGGCCAGCTGGTGGCAAGTGCAAGGTAAATGCCGGGAGATGGGGCTGAAGGATACAGAGACAGTCCCGTAGTGCAGGTAGGCAGTGCAGGGAAAAGTGGCTGGGCCAAGGACCGAGATCGGTGAGACCAGTGGACCTGCATGCCCATGTGCCCACTACGAACACGTTTTAGTTACTTTTCCTAGCTCTTCATTCATTCATTTATTCATGCATCCATTCATTAAATCTTCATTCCGGTATAAAAGCGTGTAAAGATTTACTTACATTATATTTGAAATTTCCATTGTGTCTCTTCGTAATGCAGTCTGTAAAACGGACCGTGCTCAGACAACAATTTTACGTATACTGAACTAAAATGAAACTCGGTCTAGTTTCAGAATTTTCTGCCTTATCGTCTCTTACGTTATTGCGTACTCCCTTCAAATGTAGTTCTTTCGGCATTGTCCCTGTCTCAAGGTCAAAAAACAATAGACCCTTATACTTCCAGTGGGACTTGTGGGCCTCATCTGGGCGCTGTCCTTTGCATTCTTTATTTGCAACATCACATAGTATAGGCATCTGTGAGAACTTGAAATTTAGAATCCGTCTATGTAGTGCGCCTCAATGTGCAAATGCAAACTGGCTTCTCTCCCAAATGCCACGGCCCGCTTGGCTGGCACGTTCTAAGTGCCCCAATTTTGTCCCCGTTGTCTGCGCGCTTTGCAGCCCAAATTGAGACATTTAATTTTTTTGCGGAAAGTCAGGGAAAGTATAAAGTACCACAGGAGTTCAGTTAAAAGTGAGATTTATTGTTTGTTTGTTTGTTTTATTATTTGCAATACGCAAGCCTCCCCTCCGTTAACAGTGCGCAGCATTTACATTTACATGAGATGAGTCATGAGAAAAATATATACATACACATATTTGAGGTGAATAGAGAGAATTCAAAGATGACACCCAGCTTGTTCGCCACCCATGATGGTGAAGGTAGGGGTTAGGTTTACAGGTACACTGTACAATAACATTTATTTACAAAAAGACAATCGTATTGCAATTATTTAAACCGGGATTTGTACTTCACAATCAGCTGTGCTTCGGGTGTGCATGGCACAGTCGCAATGTTCGGTGGCAATGGATCACTGCTCTGCACAGAAACGTCCAAAATTCCATATCTGTGCTTCTCTAACACAGCAACAATAAGGCCTTTCACAAAGTCGAACTGCATTTCATCATAGACTGGTTTGATCACCCATTGCTTACTTCGTTTTGAAAACTCCTTAGTGTAGCGAGGCATCCTTACTTTACCCCTAGTCCTAGATTGTTCACGTCCGACATTGCTGTTATGGGCCAAGACCGCTAGTAGAGTGCGATGTTTCATGCCCCGAAAGCTAAAATGCAAGCGCTTTGGCCTGTACTTTAGGCACATATTGTGGAACACCTCCAAATCTCCTGTGTGACAGAATTCTGTCAGTCCTCTCAAATCTCTTGATAGAGTTTTGTCGAAAACAATCTTCTCAATGGCTTTGTGTGTCGGTGAAGATGGAATCAACCACTTCTTCTTCCGTGCCTCCTCTGGGGACAAAGGGCCATGTTCACATTGGTGGAAATGTTCATTTGCTGTCCAGCAGTGAACGTTGCTACAGTGGTCCATCAGTGACCGCCACAAGTAGTATTTCCACTGACCCCTCACAAGTTTTTGAGCTCCACCAAAGATGGTTGGTGATAGAATGTGACCACTGCAAAATACTTTCAAAACCTTTTTTTTTCCCTGCAGCCGAGATTTTCTTATTGATTGATTTAGCAAGATGCCATACGTCAAATTGATGTTTAATATGTGGGAACTGCTCTCTCATTGTCTTGGCAATTGAAACGTGTCTATCCGTGGCTATGAGGTCGATGTGCATTCCCCTTGATTGTAGATATTCCACTGATTTTATAAATCCTAGTTTCTCCATGGCCACTGACGATGTACATTGTGTTACCTGCACGACCACCAAACTCACAATTTTCTTACTATCCATGTCCTGAAAGTGGTAGGTGCAGTACTTGCCAGAAAATCCAGGGCTGTCGCACTGTCCATCGCCAGCTAGCCTGAATCGTTTGCCTTCGAATGTACTTGCTAGAGACAATTGTTCAATTTTCCAAGCATCACTAATGGCCGGAAACAGATAATCACGTTGGTATATGTAGTACAGCGCTTTAGAAATGAAATGGAGTCCCACAAACTGAAAGAAAGCCTCTAACTTTCTAAAACTGGAGCCACTTAAAAGTGATGCAGCTGCACACAGTAGATTGCCTGCTGGCAGTTTCCCCAGCATCGGTTGTGCAGACCATGAGAACCTATGATTTAATCTACAGGCGGCATTAATTTTGACGTTACTGCCTTTTATTTGACGAGTCACATTAATCGTTAAATAAATATGTTCTGCCCGCTCTGAGCCGGATGTATTCAAGCTGTGAGCAAATAAAGGTCCTTCCCTCTTGCATTTGTGTCCTCTGCACACCCACCTTTCATCTGATTGACCAAAGTGCTTCCTGAAAAAGAAAAGTCTCGGAGTCGAGCGTAGAGTCAGTCTACGGCAGTCGACTATCTTTTTTTTTCCTGAGAGGAGCTGCAGCGACGTGGTTGTGCTGCCGTTTGGAGTCCCCCTTCACTGTGCCTTTAAGGAATTTGCTGGTGCTGGTGCCGGTGGGCGTACTCTACTTAAACTCGCCCCAAGCGCGGAGCGCGCGCGGAGTCGAGCGTAGAGTCAGTCTACGGCAGTCCACGGCTGGTCGAGGCTGTGTGGCCCCCAATGAACAGCGCGACCGCAATGACGGTGCAATCAGGCACGAGTGGCCAGGTGGTTCCAGGCACTGGCCCCCTCACCCGACGAAAGACTATCCAACAACGTCGGATGCAGAACCCCTGGACCGCTCTGAAAGCCGACTCGTCGCTCGAGTCCTCGAAGGTAAGCACAGTGCCACGGAAACGCGTGCCTGAGAACTGCTTGGAGTCACGCTCAGCACAAACGGTATCCTGCCACCGCGACAGTCCCTCACCTGTTCTAAAGAATAAGCTTTCTGAATGTTTATCAACTGACTTATTTCCTGCAAGTACAGACACCTCTATTGTTGAGAACGGGGCAGAAATTGCAGGCCCATTGAGCGTGACCACCCCTTTCGGCAACCCCGATAGTACAACTTGCCCACTATCATCTGGTCACGTTGACCTAAACGAAGCTGTAACTGTTGTCGATGAGTGTCTCATTGAAAGGAGACCATCGAGCCTGTCAACAGACTCTGTGGCCATAGGTGTGACCGAGCCTGACCCAGTAAGCAAGGTCGAAAACTCAATTGCAATCATGGATGTAAACAAAGAAGATGCTTATCTTCTACAAAGACCTTTAATATCCTTACTTGACCTGCCTTTCCTTCAACGAAATGTTGCATCACCAGCCGCGGTCACTCAAATTCACTCCGACAAAGGAGATGAGTTTTTTACGGCATTCGACTTGACCGACGCCGAGCTTATGGAAGCCTCGCAAGACGAGGATGACACCATATCACTAAACGATTTGGACGAACCATCTTTAAAACTTTTGAAAGAACCAGCTACTTGCGTCAACGATCATGACAACACCATTCTGGCCAGTGGCACCACAGCAACCAATTCAAACAACAAGAATCACATAGATTCCAAAAACACAGGACAAAGAGCCTTCCCCTGTCGAGAAGCTGAAGTAAAATCTCTTAAAAAAACATTCCCTTGTGCCTCCTTCATTTACCCACGGACTCAATTGTTTGAGACTGACGACGCTACGTCGCGAACGTGTAGTTTCCCGTCCGCTGGCCAGACCCAACGAGCCCAGGAGATTTTTCCCGACCGGGCCCACAAGTCAAGTAACGCGCTGCCAAAACCTCCTTGTGATGCGCAAATTGACCTTTCGTCGGGGCTCGCCCCACATTGTGGAAACCTAGTACACAGCCGCAGCAGCTCCGATGATAGAGAAATCCACGCTCTAAGTCGTCGGTCACACAATTCTTGGATCCAGCGTAACAGGATGTTGCCAGTGCATTCTTCGAGACACAGGGGAACGCTCTTAAACCCACCATACGCCCCAAAGGGTGCCGTTACGATCGTAAATGGAGATTCATCTCTAACATCTGATCCCCAGTCTGACTCAGTAAATAGCACCCATTCAAATATGGCCGACAAGACTAGTGCCGAGTCTAAACCCAGCCTCTCGTCGGCAGCTGCCATGCAGATCTACAACAACGTCTTGGCCACCTCGTCAGCTGCACTTCTGCCCTTCCTGAAGATGTATGAATCGCTCCATGAGGCCCACAAAGACCAGTCCTCACTCATCATTTCTCTAAAAGAAAAGATGGACAGCTTCAACTCAGTTACAAACTTTCTACAAAGCCAGCTTACCCAGGAAGCTGAGCGAACCTTGCGCTGGCAAGAGCGCTTAAGCGACCTCGCCGCACGCCATCATTGCCAAAAAGACTCTCTTGCAGGCGGTCTACTTGAGGCAGTGAAGTGGATGCGGCACTCTACTGCTGAGTCAATATCCAGAGTGGACACCCAAACAATTGGATTATCACCTGTAAGCACATCTGAAGCAAGCTCAATTCCTCCATCAGAGTCCTCGAGCCAAGGCTCTAACAAACTAAAAGAGCGGCCATCTCTCAGCTCTACAGCCAACCCAACACCCAAGGTCATCCCCTCAATAGTGTCTCAACTGAATCAAGCTTCGGTTCCAAGCAAGCACAAGTCTGATTCAACTGGCAATGCCTCAGTGCCCGCTCAACTTATGTGCCAATCACAGCTCGATCCACCAGTGATACACATTGACACGATGCCAACAGTGTCATTTGGTAACTTCCAAGGACCGCCAAAACAACAAGAAGGTCAACCAATAACCACTGAAAGCTTTTTAAAGGGTCCATCGACACAAATACGACCAAGAAAAGCGAGGCACGTAACCAGGAAAGGTGTACCGTCTCTAAACACACGAAACCTGATTCGCAATCTATCCATAGATGCGAACCCAGGCCTTTTTAAGCGTGCTGATACAACTAAACAGGCTGTGGCTAACACCGCAAAAGATCAAGTCAGATCAACACATGCTGTAGGGCCATCGGAAGTCCACTCCAGTAAGCGTCAAAGAATGGACTCCGATCCTGAAAGCTTTGTAGGGAATGTCTCTAAATCCATGATCGACATCTGCGATCTATCCACATACTCTGATGACACGTGGGACATTCAACTCACCGCCAATCTTGGTGTGGCTTTGGAAGTTCCACAAGTGGGGCGTTTTTCGAATAGAGTGTCAGCATCAAGCAGCAATGCGAACTTTGATAACAAGTCAAAGACGTCGGAGCAAAACAAGGAACGAAAGTCGTCTCGCCTGAATCCAAAACACACCAGCTCTCAAGGAAATAAGTCTGTACGTTACATCTCAAAGGCTTCCACATCACTGAGTTCTCGAACCAGTCCTTCAATTTGCAAATTACGATTGCAATATCTTCATCAAGACGAGGATGACTTGAACTTGAATCGTCGTAATGTGATGAAATTATTCACCTGTATTCCATCACTACGAACAATTACATCTGACGACAAAAAAATCGTGGAGTATGCAACTGAACGCAGCTGCGATCAAGTTCTCTTGCATATCTCGTCTGCCTTAGTCCGCAATACCATCCTGAACGCTGCGGTCGAATTACTGAGCTATGGATTCGATATTTCTCTCGAACCAACAAGCTCTAGTCATGCCAATCTAAAGTTAAGTCCAGAACAGGCCAATCTCAATCAAAAGGACCAAAGACGTTCAGACCCACGGCAGATTGACCACACTACCGACCGCCAAAGATCGCACACTGATCAGACTACTAAAAGAAATACGAGAAATGGCAAAACAGACTGGCATTAGCCATTAATTCCCGGAAACGAATGTCCACGTGATTTCATCTCTTGGGACACCAGAGGGTTCTCCCATTTATTTAATCATTTTGACGTGGATGTGGGAAAAGTTTTTGTCATGTGTTTGCAAGAGACATGGCTAAGTGTGCCTCCAACAAGAGACGGATTTATGATCTTACTTAATCCTGCAATCAAAAACAAAATAGGGCGTCCATCATCAGGCCTACTAATGATGATTAGGATTAATACATGGTGGCAGCTCAAGGATCTATATATCCCCAATCCGTTCGTACAAAGCGCCTTACTACATTCAAACCATCCAAACATAGGCGCGAGGAAGCATTTGCTCATTTTAAATGGGTACTGGAACCCGGGGAAAATCACTACAAAATCCTTCATCGAGTCCATAATTCACATACTTGATGACGTCATATTGAAGTATAAGAATCTCTCAATAATTTGTGCAGGAGACTTGAACTACAATTGGTTCAAGTACGATGAAGGAACTCAGAGTTACAAGCCAGCTCCTGCCAAAGAAATTGCGTCTCGGGGTCGTCAATGGAGTCAAGCACTCCACATGAGGAATTTCCAAATGGTCAACGGGCATGTGACAGGTGACCGCCCTCCAAAGCAAACGTGATCAAACAATAAGGTTCATTCAATCATTGATTACTTCTGGGTATCGCAAAACCTGTTTGAAAAAGAATTGTCATTAACAATCGTACCCATGATTAACAGTGACCACAATCTTATGCGGCTCACCTGTCCGGTGGAATGGCCAACAAAAAAATCGATGCCACGACATTCCTATCTCAGTGAACGCAGGTGGCAACCGTCTAAGGATCGACAAAGCAAAAATCCAAAAGATCAGCCAAAACTTCAGCAACGAAGAAGCAACAGCGGTTGATTATCTCCCCTTGCTCTCCGATTTTGTAACTATTCGAGTGGCAAATTCCACCATGGGGCATAAACATAAACACATACCATCGACAATTCTGGCGCAAGCCAAAAAAGCGATGCGACACGACGTGAGGAAGCGGAAGAAGTTGCTCAAGACCACCAACGACACGAGCTCCATAATCTTTGCAATACATAGACGTCATAAAGTATATCGTAACTGGTTAAAATCTCAGAAAATAATAATAGAGCAGGACAAAGCTGAGCTATTAATGAAACAACTAGTCCAGAAAAACTCACGGGAAACATGGGCAATCCTCAATTCTGGGAATTCCAAACATCAGCCCACGGTGTCAAATGAGATTGACTCAGCGCAATGGACGCGTCACTACGCAAACATTTTCAGTAATCCACAACATGAAGTCGCAAGCGGCTCTAAGCAAAATCTGTCTTCATGGGACTTGCGTATTCCAGCCGAAGACATAAAACTCGCAATTCGGTCTTTGAAGAACTCTAACGCCGCAGGTCCGGACCTCATAACGAATGTAATGTTAAAAAACAATGAGGCGGAATGGGCTTTCTTCATAGAATCCCTATTTGCAAGAATATCTTCAACGAAGAAAATACCAGTTTCTTGGCGGGATGCTATAATAGTTCCCATCCATAAGAAGGGCAATCGGGCAGATCCTTACAACTATCGCCCGATTTCCCTGTTGGATACCATTGGAAAAATGTTTGCCTCTTTTTTACGTCAACAGCTTTCTCAATGGTCAGTCGTGGAACAAATCCCAGACATACGACAAACAGGATTCACAAAAGGAGTCGGCGTCGAAGTGAACTTGCTGCTAATGACCATCTTAAAACTTGAAAGTATAAGGGCTAAAACACATCTGTACGTCGCCTTTATCGATCAACGTGGCGCCTTTGATAGTATCAATCGCTCTAAGCTATGGCAAAAATTGGAAAACTGGAACTGTCCAAGTAATTTGATCGACCCAATAAAAGCGCTTCATTCTGACACAGCCATTAGCATACGCTTAAACAATCAAGGTGCCCTATCTGATCAAATACCTACGAACATGGGCGTGAAACAAGGCTGCCCACTAGCTGCCGAGCTGTTCAAACTCTTCATTGCCGACATCCCAGCCAATCGCACAAATGTGAGATGTTTCCCACCAATTTTAAATAACACCGAAATTGGATGTCTCATTTACGCAGATGACGTGGTCCTTTTAGATAAGACCCAGATAGGCCTACAACGGCAAATGACAAACTTACATGAATATCTCATCAAAAACGATCTGGAGATAAACACCGACAAGACCAAGATCGTTGTCATTGGTCGAACAAACCTCAAAAGACAAAGGGCCTTCACTTGGTACATCGATAAGAACCCGCTTGATGTAGTAGACTCAATAAGATACCTAGGAATCTCATTTAATAATTCCCTCTGCGAACATCACTGGAAAACCAACCTAATAGCTCGAATGACTCAATTCAGCATACAAGCACAGCTCTTGAACAAATCATATGGGAAATTCACTCTTACTCCCATATTGACATTCTACTCTCAAAAAGTAGTACCGGCTATTACTTTTGGATGGGAAGCAGGCTGGTGCATAGACGTGGCTTTTTGGCAGAAACTCGAGGGAATTTTTTGGCGGCGGGTCTTGAAGCTACCAACATACATTTCAATGACTCAGTTAAGACATGAGCTTTCCTTAAACTCGTTACACACTACTGTCTTGTGGAAATCTTTAATGGCATTCCGGAAAATGATTGCAACGCCCATGTCTCCTGCTTATCAGATCTTCTCCAATAGCGCTGGACCTGGTCACTCCAAATTCCTTGAAGAATGGAAACAACGCTTGGTACAGATATTAACTGGCGCCGATTTAAATACCGACGAACTAATAATGAGACCACAATCTGCGAAAAAAAAGCTCGAGACTGTGAAGTGAATTCAGAATAACAAACAAAGGAGAAAGATGGCCTCAACATTAGATGCTGGAAAAGGTGAATTCAAGCTGGGAGTTCCATGTAATTATCTGACGAACTGCCCGTCGAGACACCATCGTGAGCAGTTCCTGCGAATACGGCTGAATGCCATCGACACAAGAGCCATGTTGTGGCTTCGTCATTCCAAAGAAGTAACTGATGATACATGCCGATTTTGCTTGAAGGAGCCCGAATCCCTAGAACATTTAATAACTAAATGCACGATAATTACGGCAAAACGTATCCTACATCTTGGGAACTTTAGTCCTGCGAGCCCCGACTCTCGAGATTGGTGGTCTCATGCAATGGCAGGCAATTCGGTGAAACTATGCTGTGCGATAGTTGATTTCATCGCCTCTCTCAAATTGAAGGCTGTGAGTCAATTAACACAGATCGTGCCGCCCTAACCATGAAGCTAGATGGTACTTGAACGGTGGCTTGGTCGCTCCTGTGTTCTTTATGTATTTATCTTTCTTGCATTTTCTCTCGGTTTGATCTAAAGGCGTTTTTGGAGGAACACGTGACAAAAACGTTTGTAATAAAAGTCTGATGTCACAGTGTTACGCTGAGACATATTAGACTGATGTTGCAATAAAAATAAAAAAAAAATAAAAAGAGTCACATTAATCAATGGCTTCCCACATACTTTCCCTTTAATGGAATGCACACATTTCAGCATACTTATAATTTCCATCAAACAACTGTCGAATACAATGTATTTGCTCTCTTTCATTAGACTGTCATCCTGCGTCAACGTTGTTTCGGCCTGTGACGTTGTGGAGATTTCAACACATTGGAAAGTAATATCGCTGATATCAAGTTCTGATGCGTCTATGGATGCTGCGGCTGGTTCATTCTCTCTCATTTCAACATCTATTACTTCAACATTGATGGGAGAACCCAACAATGTCGACAGGTTTTTTGGTGGCAAATTTTTGGCGGGTGTAGGTTGTGTAAATTGATCTGCAACTACTTCAGAGCTATCTTCAATACATTCAATAACATCTTCTTGTGGTGGTGCAGTCGCACTGTAGCTATGGTCCAATGCAACTTTGCTGTAGTCTCCAAACACAGTTAATTCATGTTCTGGCCATTGGACAGGAGCATCTCGAGCCTGAACACGCCTTGCCTCAATTAATAGTTCCTCCATAGTGTACACGGTCTGGCAAGCCACATCTCTCATTCGCTTCACTGTCTGTGTGTGTATAGTTCTAACACCCACGGGTAACTGGAGGAGAGATTGGAAAAGGGATGCTCAGTTTAAACACAAGATGGAGTGTAGTAGAATTGACTGGAAAAAACATAAAATAGTCCCCAGCACAAATTTCTTTTTAAAGTTATGAACTGTTTGCAACTAACCTTTTTTTGTTTTTTTTCTTTGCAGCTTTTTTGACTCGACCTTCAACATCTGCACGCTGTAGCTCCGATTCGTTTCTGCATGTCCTCCCTTCCTCTTGCGCTGCAACAACTATATTTTCTGTATCCGCATAGACAGCACGGAATGAGGCTCCATCGTCTCCCTGAAACATAGTACTTTCATTACTATGCATCAAAATATTGTTAGCATAAAACACACGTAAGGACGAACACACAGGTACATCTCAATAGCCAAACACGATTTAAACATTGTGTGCAACAATCAAAGGACAAGTATTCGACCAGTGATGATCTATTTCGATGGAACTGTCAGTATCCATACCTCTGGCTCTGCATGGACTGCCATGAATGGTTGTATTGGAGAGGAGGCATCCGCATCTCCCTGAAACACAGTACTTGCATTAGTATGCTTTTCAATATTGGAAACACAACACACACTTGGGGTCGACGGCACAGGTACACATAAAGAGATAACCACAAATGATGCATTGTCCAAAAGAATCAAGGAAAATCCAAATATGATCACATTTCATTGACTTAGTTCAACGATTCCTTTACATCTGCATCATCTAAATGAGATGTTGTGATTGTGGTGGAAGCTCCGTCGTCTCCCTGAAACACAGTACTTGGATTAGTATGGTTTTCAATATTGGAAACATAACACACACTTGGGGTCGAACGCACAGGTACATATAAAGAGATAACCGCAAATGATGCATTGTCCAAAAGAATCAAGGAAAATCTAAATATGATCACATTTCATCAACTTATTTCTCCGATTTATTTACATCTGCATCATCTAAATTGGATGTTGTGATTGTAGTGAAAGCTTCGTCGTCTCCCTGAAACACAGCACTTGCGTTAATAGGGAAGAAAGTATAGCAAATGGAATCACGTTATATGATCACGCATGATGGAGCTGTCATTATCCATACCTCGTGCTGCTGAAGAATATCTATGGATGTTGCAAATGTAGTGCGCACTTCCGAAAGCTGTTGCGCCAATTCGTATACGCATGGTCCCGCTTCCGCTTCCCCTGGAATTACCTGAATGTCAGGCTCTGCATCAAGTGCAGGGGTTGACGCTCCATCAACTGCCTGAAACATAGTACTTGCATAAGTGAGGATTACAATAGTGAAAACATAACACACACCTGGGGTCGACAGCACAGGTACATATCAACGGCTAACCACGAATGAAACATTGTGTAGAACAATCAAACGACAAGAATTCCAGCTCTGATGATGACGCTCGATGGAACTGTCAGTATCCATACCTCCTGCTTGTGAAGAACATCTAGAAATGTTGTAGATTTGGCGGACGCTTCAGCATTTGCCTGAAAGACAGTACTTGCATTAGTATGGATAACACTAATTATAACCGAAAACAAACACCAGTGGACGATAACTAAGGTGTATATCAATTGGAAAGCACTAACCAAACATTCAGTAAAATGATTACACGATAAAATAAAAATATTACTTGACATGCATAAAACAGAACTGTAGCGGATTAGCCTAGTAAGATTACCTGATACGCGCTAGAAGTGGTTGATAACTGCAACCACGTCAAGGATGTAGAATGTTCTTGCTTCAGATTCAAGGGATGGTCAAGAAGTTGTAAAGGTAAATTAATGATTGATAATGAAATGCCAATATTAAAAATAGCCATGTAAGGCGACAGAATACTTGTAAAATGCTCAATACAGCACAGTTCCCTGTTCCCATATATATACATTGCGTTTGTGGGTTATGAAATCGAAAAAGAATATATTGGTAAATATCATTATTCAAAAAACTATACAATCATATCAATATCGAAATTATTACAAGGGATAGAACACCTACAATATCAATTAATCCGTTCGGATACCTACACACTACCGCAAGGCCTAAAGCTAAATCCGGACACTTGACTCACCGGTGGCGGAATGTGGACGAATAGAGTGTGAATAGCGTTTTCGAGCAATTTCCGTGTCGTTCGCCGTTTATTCTTCTTTGTTACCCAAGATGTTGTGTACATGTCCAAGGAAAAGTGCCGGCTGCAGATGCGGTATCGATCACCCCTCTTGTCCTGTAAGACTTGTTGGACTCTACTTTCCAGCTCATCCAGTGGATATCCGCAATGCCTGACCCGTTTTCTTATTCGATCAACAGTTTTCGGGAATACATGCATTGTAGTGCCTTCAGATTTCGCATGGGTCTTCGAAGGGCAACCGCTAATCGAACAGGCAGGCATTGTTGATAAATCTGAAAAGTAAATATCGACATTATTATACAATCTTCAAGAATAAAGATTTGATACAAAAGTAAATGAATCACACAATGCAAGGTTTGTTTTGGTCGCAGGAACTATACCAGTTCATTATGTGCGGCTTAGTATTTGCATAAGTTGCAGAAATGTATAAATGATGTGACTAAAAACTGAACATGTGACTCATCCCTTGGATGTTCTCTATTGCACGAGAAGGAAACATGCTTACATCATAGACTGGACCCCCAAAGGATGCAATTCGATGACAATTGACACAGATGAAAATAAATAGATCTATTGATAGCATAGCAATGGAAATTCAAGTCAATAGCAATGAGACCAATGAACATAGCACTATTGGGTACTCTACTCGCAAATAAATAGAAATTTAAAAATCTGCGAAATATGACCAGGATACATGGCCTTACCTTGACCAACAAATAGTTGGATTCAGCAAGCAGAGCAGTATGTTGCGGGAGAATAGGTGGATGGCCACAGGTAGCGCACTGATGGGTATGCTCGAAGCAGTCACAGAAGTTCACGGATAGCACGACGACGAGCAGATTAGCATAGATCTCAGTGGTTCCCAGGTAGCACGTTCAGGAGTTGACTTGCAAAGCACAAAGATGTTCTCATGAGACATATCGAGTGGTTTTTAAAGTATTAGAAACTGGGGTGTGTTTGTGAATGAATGACGTATGTATGTTGTGGTATTAGGGGGCGGCCTACTTGAAGGGGAGGCCTGCATGGAGACATGGGGTTTGAGGAGACCATGTGAACAATGGCCCCTTGGCGTGGGACACCTTTTGAAGTGTACATGTAGTTTGGCACCTTGGCCGTTTGCGCCCGTCAGAGCCCCCCATGCCAGCGCGCATCCACCGGCGCGAACCGCCTTTGAAACAGGGGGGTGGGATGGATGGCCCTGGGGCGTACAGATAAGGCACAGGAAGACTGCTGAATGGAGACACACTTATGTGGATTGCAGGGGGGCGGCCTGCCTCAGGGGAGGCCTGCCTGGAGACACGGGGTCTGAGGACACCATGTGAACAATGGCCCCTTGGCGTGGGACACCTTTTGAAGTGTACATGTAGTTTGGCACCTTGGCCGTTTGCGCCAGTCACAGCCCCCCATGCTAGCGTGCATCCACCGGCGCGAACCGCCTTTGATACAGGGGGGTGGGATGGATGGCCCTGGGGCGTGCAGATAAGGCACAGGAAGACTGCTGAATGGAGACACACTTATGTGGATTGCAGGGGGGCGGCCTGCTTCAAGGGGAGGCCTGGCTGGAGACACGGGGACCGAGGAGGCCATGTGACCGATGGCCCCTTGGCGTGGGACACCTTTTGAAGTGTACATGTAGTTTGGCACCTTGGCCTTTCGCGCCCCTGACAGCACTCCATGCCAGCGCTCATCCACTGGCGCGAACCGCCTTTATATCAATATATAGTATATCGCCTTTATATCAATGATAGTATATCATTGCTTATCAATAACAAATGCCACATACCGGAGATTCTTGTGAGCACAGACCCACACTTCAACCGGTGTATTATAGTGGTCAAGACCCTAAGGCCTGTATAATCCAATTGTAATTGTTAGTATAGATATATGTGTGACTTTTATAGAGACATAACCTACTGAAAGACTTTGAACACGTGTTATTTAGTGCATGCATTATCGAGAATATGTTATGTTAGCTTAGATAGCTAGTGACCACCCTGCTTCACAGCGACCAGACCTTCACCCATTCGGAGCACAGATGTCTGACGTCCATCCTTGAATGGAGACACACTTGATTTATTTAAAAAATCGAAACAAACGTTGTTAAAATATATGTGGTGTTTTATTTTGTATCTTATTTTCATGACACAAAAATACAAGACTTTAAAGATTATACAGGTCAGGTTGCAGCACAGCGAGAGAAAATCCCCTGTATTGACCGCTGTCACTCGGGAACGTTTCTCTAATGGCACGAACGGCACAGGCGGCTATCACTCTTCGAACGCGGTGTCCAAGCCTCCCGTGGAGCCACCATGTAAAGGAACGTTAGGCCACCAGCCTGTACCACCTGTGAAAAGGAATGAAACAAACTGTTTTTAAATGACCAAGATAAGTTTAATAACCGTTTGTTGTCAATGACAATTCTTGTAACTAATGGCATTCTGCACGGACAAATGCTATCTAGACAATGCACACTATTGAACGACTTACATGCGTTACAATGATATGTAGATGTAATTTTGGATATAGTAGAAGAACATGAAATAGGAGTGGCATGACAAGCAGAGTATACTTACTCGTTAGTCGGATTACGAGGACGAACAGTTGCGCGAAGTTCGTGCATAAACACCATCATTATTCTCAACACAGCCCGTGTGAGGCAGGCTGCCCTGAAGTCTGGCAGCTCGGTGATGCATTGCGGTCGTGGCTCGCCTTCCGAAATGTAGGCCAGGCATCCCGAGTTTTCTCGGCAGCAGCAGTTCTCATCCTCAGTTGGCATTAGCTTGCACCGATTGCATGTGCACCAGGTGGAGATGCCGTCCATTCGACTAGGCCCAGGCTCTTCATCTGTTGATTCGTCCTGCCAACTGCCGTCCGAATCCCCATCGTTTTCGCGTGCTTCCCTTTCCAGTAGTTCCTCCTCGGTATACTCGGGCTCGTACATGTAGGGCATTATTGTAGCCATTGTGTGGTAAACAGAGTAAAATAATTTACCGAGATGGTACAGGTGTTCACACGGGCTACAAGCGGCGAAGGTAGCTGACCAGACCACTGAAACGAGTCACAGAATACTCAAAGTAACACAGAGAGAGGAATGGAATCGAAAATCTGCTGCTGTGTGTTGTGAAACGGTCTGTTTATACTTATTGAGGAAAGAGGCGTCCTGCCATTTCCATGGCGACACGTCATTAGCTGAAGCGCAGCGAATGTTGACACGAGACGTGCTTTGTCGTTGGGAAATGGGCGGTACGAGTCTGCTGATGACAGGCTCAGGGGCGGGGGAATTGATTTAGTGCTGCAAAAGCAGGTCAGCCAGGGCGATGGGGGAAAAGATAGGATTATCAGAAAATGGCGGCTCCCTGGTGCTTGTTTTCGTGTGCGTTTAATGGACGAAAACTCGGGTAAGGTCCATAGGAAAGTTTTCTAAAATCGAGCCACTTAGGCTTAAAAAAACATGGCCGACCCGTAGGGACAATAAACATTTTTACTAGACCATGCCTTTAAGATAGGTGCAGACGTGAATTTCGTTTTCAGCTCTTGGAAGGCCTTTTCAGCCTCTTCGGTCCACAAGAAACGTTTTTTCTTTCGCAAAAGTGCTGTGATGGGATGTACAACATGTGAGAAGTCCGGAATGAATCTGTGGTAGAAATTGGCAAATCCGAGCATGCTTTGCACCCCTTTAACTGAACGAGGTGATGGCCACTTGAGAATTGCGTCCACCTTTCGTGAGTACATTCGGACTCCTTTTGGAGTCAAGATAAGGTCCATAGGAAAGTTTTCTAAAATCGAGCCACTTAGGCTTAAAAAAACATGGCCGACCCGTAGGGACAATAAACATTTTTACTAGACCATGTCTTTAAGATAGGTGCAGACGTGAATTTCGTTTTCAGCTCTTGGAAGGCCTTTTCAGCCTCTTCGGTCCACAAGAAACGTTTTTTCTTTCGCAAAAGTGCTGTGATGGGATGTACAACATGTGAGAAGTCCGGAATGAATCTGTGGTAGAAATTGGCAAATCCGAGCATGCTTTGCACCCCTTTAACTGAACGAGGTGATGGCCACTTGAGAATTGCGTCCACCTTTCGTGAGTACATTCGGACTCCTTTTGGAGTCAAGATAAATCCAAGAAATTCTACTTCCGTAACATGAAAAACACATTTTTCCAATTTTGCATACAACTTGTGCTGGCGAAGTTTCTCAAGAACTGCACGTACGTGCTTAACATGGTCTGATTCTGAGAAGGAGTACACAAGGATATTGTCTATGTATACGACAACACAGACATCAATGAGTTCACGAAAGACATCGTTCATAAAATACTGGAAGGCTGCTGGTGCATTGCACAACCCGAAGGGCATCACCTGATACTCGAATAAACCGTACTTGGTGTGAAAGGCTGTCTTCCATTCGTCGCCTTTCTTTACACGTACCAGATGATATGCCCCTGGGAGATCTAACTTAGTGTAGAGACAAGCATCCTTTACTTGGTCTAGTAATTCGGGGATCAGAGGCAATGGGTACCGGTTATTTACCGTAATCTGATTTAGTGCGCGGTAGTCTATGCACGTTCTAAGGTCACCTTCCTTTTTTGGCACGAAGAACAAAGCTGAGGATACAGGAGACTTGGAAGGGCGAATAAAGCCATTGGCAAGGTACTGGTCTAAGTATTGTCGTAGGTGAAGGTTCTCAGGTTCCGTAAGGGCATAGATCCTGCTACAAGGGGGTTGTGCACCGGGTATGAGATTGATTTGACAATCGTACAATCTGTGAGGAGGTATGGTGTTTGCCTGTTCCTTTTGGAAGACATCCTGGAATTCTTGGTATTCTGGAGGTAGTTGCATGACTGCTGTGGTTACTGTGGCCAGGCCTGCGTTCTGATTTTTCTTTGGGTAACAGGTTTGTGCACAATCCGGGAAGGTTATTCTCTTCTCTCACCAATCAATACAAGGATTATGTGTTTCCAACCAAGGAATCCCCAGTATTATTTGGAACTGTGGGGCTTTGATTAGATCAAACACAATAGTCTCTCGATGCCCATCCTGACCCAATAGTGTCATCTCTGCGGTGGAATGAGTTACAGGCCCAGAGGCTATTTCAGTTCCATCGACTGTGGTGATGACATCTGAGATGGTTTTTCGGCAGAGAGGTAGATTCATCCTGGAAGCCAATTCGTGGTCCATATAGTTCCCTACGGCCCCGCTATCAATGTATGCCCTTACTACATGCATACGTGCGGGTTGTCTAGGATCAATTAGGACCATTGGTATGATCAGATGCAAGGTCTGAGTGTCCTTCTTTAAGCTCGGCAAGCGGACCTCTACGCTTGTCGGGCATGGTCGTTTTCCGAATCAGGCTCTTTTGGACTTTTAACAGCAACTCCTACCACCTTCTTGGGTGGTTTTATAGGGCAATCCCGTAGAAAATGTCCTGAGGTTCCGCAGTACAGACACAACTGCATCTGTCATCTTCTTTCCCTTTCCTTTTGAGTTAAGGGTCCTTTGATCCCCCCGATTTGCATAGGTTCTGATGCATCTGTTCCTTTGGGGGCAACGTTGGATTTAACTAATACCCGATTTTCGAACTTAGCTCGATCAGCCTTTCTATTTTGGAGTCGATGATCCAGCTGGACCACTAAGTCTATAAACTCTGCGCAATCCTGAGGTGGGTTTACAATTTGAGCCAAGATGTCTTTAAGTTCTCCCCGAAGTCCACGATGAAACAATGTAATTCGTTTTTCCTCAGGCCATCCGGTTTCCACTATCAATCTATTGAAGGTTGCGATATAGGTTAGCAGATCCTGGTTACCCTGTCGTAGGGACAAAAGTTCGTTATCCAGGGCCTGTCCTTGGGAGTGCCGGGCAAATAGTCTTTCCATGCTCGTTTGAAAGCCCTGAAAATCCCGAAGAATTGGGTCATCCTGAGTAACTAGTGGAATTGACCAATCAGCTGCACTGCCGCTGAGATATGATAATACAAAGGCTACCTTGGCTTGATCGTTTGGGAAGGCTCCTGGTCTGCATAAAAAGTGCAAGCGGCATTGGTTCATAAACACGGCGAACCTTTTGGGATCTCCGGCAAAACGTTCGGGTGGAGCTAATGGAATATTTCCTGGTAGGTTTATTTGCACAGGGTTACTCGATAACACAGGAGCTGGGTTTCCCCCGGAACCAGGTAGGGGTGCTTGTCCAGCTTGAGTTTGCAGCAGTTGTCTAGCGAGATCATCTGTGCGCTCCTTCGATACAATTAGTTCTCTTCTGAGGGCATTAGTCTCTTGGCGAGCGGAGTGCACTTCCGCCCTAAATTCCCCCAATAGTTGGGCCAGTTGGTCGGTTCCAGAGGTTTCCATAACGTCCGGGTGGAAATTTGTAGATGGGCTTCATGTTCTGTTACGCTCACCTGGCTCCCACAGGGGCGTCGGTCGGACCCGGACTGCTGCGGCCTCCACCCACGTGATGCGTAGTGCAGCGATGACTGACTGGATCTGCCCTCCTAATCTTGTCTGCTTGGCCCGTAGAAATATTCTCCTACAAGTGGAGAGATGGATTTAGCCACTTGTGGATTCAAGTGATAGCACCCCCACTGTCCTCCCCACTAATCACCTCTGAAGCACCCTCTCAGCAATCTCACCTTATATTCTTGAAGGCTGAGCCCTCCATCCTGCAAAGCACGCAGGGGCGCGTTGATGACCAGTTACTTCACTGGCCTGAAGATATTGGAAGAGTTGTAGACGAATCCTGAATCCAAAAGATCCTGGCGAAGAGCCGTAAGTATATAGTTCGTAAGAGTTCAAAATGTCTGGAAATCACTCCTGTCCAATTCCTCTTTTATCTTGCAGCTTTGACTCAATAAGAAGATTGACAGCTGAAAGCGCTCCGGTAAAAGTCTGTGTTACCCAACACTGTCCGGTAAATAATGCCAAGGGTTAAACTTGCTGCTTTCTCCTTATCTTACAGGTGCGGCATAAGAAGATGTGGCGTGCTGATGAATTATACCTCCGGCGGTAAAATCAGGTAAGCATATGG
This sequence comes from Ambystoma mexicanum, assembly GCF_040938575.1. NCBI lineage: Eukaryota > Metazoa > Chordata > Amphibia > Caudata > Ambystomatidae > Ambystoma > Ambystoma mexicanum. The sequence goes on along the minus strand of NC_090925.1, from coordinate 810,251,810 downwards.
CGGCTAAAGAGATTGTCTCTGTCTGTTCTCTCTGCTCACCTTGTTGTTTCTTGTCCCCCTTAGGTGCCGGGATTCGGCGATGTAAAGATGGAGACAGCGCCGGATCGAAGTGATGCTGCGTGGAATGGTGAGTTTGGAGCGGCGCTGCTGCTGGCGATGCGACGCGTTTAAAACAAAGTCTTTCCTCTGGTTTGAAGATGCGATGAATCCGGAATCAGGTAAGAAATCAGGTAATACTCTTGTTCTAACCTTTGCTTCTTTCCTTCTTTCTAGGTGCTCCAGGTTCGAGGCGGGCATGGCAGAAGGCTGAATGCTGCTGCTGGCACGGTGAGCGTTACGCTGCTGGATGCAGAAAAACACGAAGCGTGAGCTGCTCTTCGGGCGTGGTTTAAATAGCCTCCAAAGTAGTCCCAGGTAGGTATTCCTCCCCGACCACAGCCGAGTAACAAAATAGTCCCTAAGGTAAAGTAGTCCCTTCCAGGTCTCACATGGGCTTGGATCTCCTTGCAGCATGGTCTGCATCAGGTAGGTGTGCACCTATGAGCCTGGCGCCTATGGCGCCAGGACTGATGTCTCATGTGAGCCTGGTGCCATAGGTGCCAGGACCGAACCCAGACAGCCCCTAGCAGGGGTTGCTGGGTTTTCTCAAGGCGACATGATGCCTGCTCCCGAGGCTGATGGACGTGGTCTGGATGCCCGGGGGTATGCATCATGACAATCTTCCAACTCAGGACCAAGGCACTTACATGGTGCCATGATATACCTACCGCAGGCCACAAGGGTCAGTCTGCCACTCTGGAACTATTACGTCGACATTTCTGGTGGCCTAGGATGGCTAACGCTACCAAGGAGTACGTCTCCTCATGTCGCACCTGTGCAAGAAACAAATATAATACAGCAAAGCCCTTGGGACTCTTTCAACAAGACGGTCCTCCTTCAGGACCCTGGCAACACCTCTCGATAGATTTCATTGTAGAATTACCAGACTCGGCAGGATACACGGCAAACATGGTGGTAGTCGATTCCTTTAGCAAATTGGCTCATTTCACTCCTATGAGGGGCACTCCGTCAGCTTCGGAGACTGCCCTTGCCTTTCTCAAAGACATTGTGCGTCTACATGGAATACCGTTTACCATAGTTTCTGACAGAGGCACCCAATTCACCTCGAAATTCTGGACTGCTCTCTGCAAACAACTTCAGATCCAAAGAGCTTTATCTTCAGGTTTCCATCACGAGTCCAATCGACAAACGGAGCATCTTAACGACACCTTCGAGCAATAGATAAGATGTTTTTGTCACCAAATACAGGATGATTGGCATCAGCTATTACCGGTGGCTGAGTTTTCTTATAACAACACAGTACACTCAGCAATCGGAATTAGTCCATTCAAGTGCACCCATGGATACCATCCTCGTCACATCCCTTTTTCTACCATGCAACCCACCTCGTTACCTACCATTGATCAGCTGCTGCGCACACTCAGAGACAAGGAGGTTCAAGAGAATCTGTGGGACAGCCTCCAGAAAAACAAAAGATGGGCCGACAAGGGTAGAAGACCCAATCCTAAATGGAAAGTCGGTGATAAAGTGTGGTTGTCAAGCAAGCATCTTCCGAGATGGGTCCATCCTGGGAAGTTTGCCCCAAGATACATTGGTCCTTACTCAATTGAAAAATGTGTCAATCCAGTAGCCTTCCGACTCTCTTTGTTACACATTATGGGAGATGGTCACTATGGGCTCGCAATCGGCTGCGTGGTACTCTTCTTTACGCGACTCCCGAGAATCTTTCTCAAGATGACTTCCGTTCTGAAAGTAGCGGTCTAGACTCCTCACGTTTCTCCGAGACGTTCCGGCCTGCTCACGTGATCCTTTATCAAACACGGAAGCCGGCAACTCCTCGCGTCGCTTCTGTTTCAACAGACGCTCCGTGAGTTCGCCTCTAGGGATTTTTGATCTCTGCTTCTACCATTTGACTTTCGACTTACTCTGTTACCTTTTTTCTCTCAAGCTCTCACCCCCGGACTCTCGCTCCCACTCCGGCCTCGCCATCTCTCGGGATTTCTCATCTCGCCCAGATATCCATCGGCGTCACGACTACGCCAACTCTGCTTTCATCCGTACTGGGATACCCAATAGCTGTAAGTGACATAACCCTGGAATTTCATTCTGTCTCTTTTGATTCAGATTCTGACCCAATGATTTTTTCTTTTAGAGATCTCATCTCCCGATCTCTTCTCCTTCGAAGCCCTAAATCATTCATCCTCTCCTTCACTTTGCTGGTGAGAACCCTTTACTGTGCCATTTTAATTTCCATTTCCCATTTCCTACTTCACGCTACTACTCTGATCATTTTCCTTTCGTTCACCCAGACGAAGCCTTCCTGCCCACAGACACTCATAGAAGACATCCGTCAACCATCTGGATCCACAGCACTTCCAGAGTCTACCAGGGTTTTCTTCCCCATCGAGGGTTTCCCTGGCTACCCTGTTCTCTCCCCTGGTTATTCCTACTCCGGGTCAGAGAGGACAGGGCTGTCCTAGGGTAGCTTTCACGGCTGCATTTGGTTGTTTCCTGGTGGTCTACTCGATCTGTCAAGGTGAGATTGTTCACATTTTTGCTAAATCATTGTGGAAAACAGTATCGACATTTTTGTCGTAATTCCAATAATAACAGTAAATAACAGTAACAGTAAGCGACGCCAAAAAATATTGACAGACGAAGACCATTATGGAACAACAAATGCAGCAACTCATGGCCGCTATGCAAGCCATGTCTTTAGAGGTACAATCACTTAAGCAAGACAATGTACAATTACGACAACAGGTTGCTAGAGCATTTTCCGATACTCCCCCGTCCACATTACATCCGATAATGTATGATGGCGACCCTTACAAGCTCAAAGAATTCCTTGATAGCTGTACGGTCCAGTTTACACTCAAACCTCGTTTCTTCCCAACGGACAAAGATAAGGTGGGGTTTGCGATTTCTCACTTATCCGGGCCCGCATTGGCGTGGGCCACACCCTTGGTTACCCCAAACAATGTAATCCTGGATTCTTATACTGCTTTCTCTAACAGTCTAAAATCCATGTTTGGGAGAAAAGAAATCACTGTATCCTCTCAGGAAAGACTCCTTGACCTAAAACAGAGCGGAAAGGACCTAGTAGGGTATATAACCCAATTTAAGCAGTTATCGTCTGAATTAGGATGGCCGGATGAGGGTCTTCTAACTCTTTTTCGTAGAGGATTAACAGATGAGCTGAAAGACGAGAAGACGAGATTTCTAAAGTTCCTCGCCCAGCCAATCTAGCAGACATGATCACGCTAACCATGCAAATTGAGTACCGGTTGCAGGAACGATCCTATGAACGGAAAAAGAGCAAAAGTACCCGATCCTTTAGTGAATATTATCCGACAGGAAATAAACCACAAGCCCAAAGTGAAGAGCCCATGCAGATTGGAGCTGTGAGGGGACCACTATCCGCCTCTGAAAGAGAAAGAAGAAAGACCGGAGGACTGTGTATGTATTGTGGTTCTTCACTACATGTTTTGAAGGATTGTCACTTGGTTCCTCCACGGCGTACCCCAAATCCTAAATCGGGAAACTTCAAAGCCCTACCTCGAGGGGAAGAACGGTAGTGGCTCCAAATCCTATTTCCCCATATTGGATGGGAATGCCACTTGACACAGCGACTAGCCAAACCATGGTGGTGGTATCTCTATCTATGATTCTTTCAGAACGAGTGTTGGCGGGCATACCAGCCTTGATTGACTGTGGAGCCGCTGGCAATTTCCTGGACAATGATTGGGCCACGAAACACAAGATACAACTTGTTTCCAAATCCATTATTACTCCCATCCAAGGAGTGGATGGAAGTCCATTGAGCTCCGGCCCGATCAAGGAACAGACCGAACCGATCACTTGTCTGGTCGCTAATCATAAAGAAACTTTGGTTTTTGACCTCATTAAAGCAGCTCACTTCCCTGTTATCTTGGGTCTCCCATGGTTATGACTCCATAACCCTTATATTAACTGGTCAGCGGGCACTTTATTCCTAGGGTCTGAGTTTTGCGTAAACCATTGTTTGTCCCAGGAGTCAGTGGGTGTTCACATTCCAAATGAAGTGTCTAACCTCCCATCCGGGCCTACCATAAACCAACTAGAGATCATCCCACCGTGTCATCGAAAGTTTCAGTCAGTTTTCGAGAATCCCAGATTTCCCACTCTACCTCCCCATAGGAGGGACGATTGTCATATCAACCTTCTTCCAGATCAACCCATTCCCTTTGGCAGAATGTATGTTTTGTCTCAAAAGGAAAAGGCAGTCCTAAAAGACTATCTCCAGGCCAATTTACGCAATGGTCTAATCTCTGAGTCAATCTCTCCAGCGGGCGCTTCTCTTTTTTATATTCCCAAAAAAGACTCTGAAGAACTCCGCCCCTGCATTGACTACAGAGGTCTCAACAAGATTACTATTCCTGATAAGTACCCCATGCCTTTAATATCTGACATTATGGAGGCAGTCCAGGGGGCTTCTGTTTACACGAAACTCGACCTCAGAGGAGCCTACCACCTCATCAGAATAGCTCCTGGGGACGAATGGAAAACTGCTTTCCGCACCCCATTCGGACACTTTGAATATCATGTGATGCCGTTTGGTCTAGTGAATGCACCAGCAGTGTTTCAGCGATTTATGGATCACTTGTTCCCTGACATCTTGTTTCATTTTGTAATCGTATACCTGGACGATATTCTTGTTTATTCCTTCAACCCGAAAGTCCATGTAAATCATGTAAACATAGTTCTCAGTCGACTCCAATCAAACCATCTCTATTGCAAAGCCTCAAAATGTGTATTCCATCAAGAGCAAGTTACTTACCTAGGTTTCGTAATATCTAGCCTGGGCATATCTATGGATCCAAAGAAAGTGTCCGCAGTCTTAGAGTGGCCCGTTCCCTCCTGTGTCAAAGACATCCAGCGATTTCTTGGATTTGCAAATTTCTACAGGAAATTTATCCCCTGTTTTTCGGAAATTATTCTGCCCATCACACAATTACTAAAGAAGAACGTCACTTTCTTCTGGAATGAAGCAGCCCAAAGTGCCTTTCAAACTCTGAAAGAAATTTTCACTTCTACCTCTGTTTTGATCACCCCTGATCAGGCCAAGCCGTTTATAGTGGAGACGGATGCCTCTCAATACGCTATGGGAGCTGCGCTGTTACAACTCTCTGATCAGGGGGAAGAAAGACCCGTCGCGTATCTGTCTAGGACATTCAACGCAGCAGAACAGAATTATTCAGTTCTGGAGAAGGAACTTTTGGCTATTAAACGGGCTTTCGAAGAGTGGAGACATCTGCTGTTGGGTTCTTTGTTTCCTGTCAAAGTTCGAACCGATCACCAAAATCTCAGAGTGCTCCAGAATGCCCAGACCACCAACAGTAGACAAGCCCGCTGGGCCTATTTCTTTCTTCCTTTTCGGATCGAATTCACTTTTCTTCCTGGAAAACATAACTTAAGGGCTGACGCTCTTTCTCGGAAAGATACTCCAACTTCTAATTTTTGTTCTGAAAAAATGTTCCCCACAGCACGATTCATAGCAGTCCTAACTGACTTTCTTCAAGAAGTACTGCTTGCTACAAATCAAAGCAAACTCCTATGTGATGATATCGCCGCTGAGCATCAGCTCACTGAAGAGAGGGGCTATTATTTTCGAGGAGCTCAGGTTCTGCTTCCCACTCCGTCGCTACAACAAGAAGTTCTACAAATGTGTCACGACTCCCGAGCAACTGGTCATCGAGGATACGCCTCAACCTTGGAGCTTGTTCAACGACATTTCTGGTGGCCGGAAGTAAAGGCAGACATCCGTGATTATGTTTCAGCCTGCACAATCTGCTCTCAGTCTAAGTCTCCTCGGATGTCTCCTCTGGGTTTACTTTCTAGAATGCCTATTCCAGACTGGCCTTGGCAGTTTATCTCCACCGATTTTGTTTCGGACCTCCCTCCTTCTGAGAATAAAACCACTATCATGGTCACCGTCGATTATTTTACCAAACTGGCACATTTTACCCTGTTAATGAAACTTCCTGGAGCAGCGGATATGGCAAAAATATTCCTTTCCGAAATCTTTTCTCGACACGGACTCCCAGATACTATTGTATCAGATCGAGGTCCCCAATATACCTCTCTTTTCTGGCAGAAGGTGTGTCACATTCTGGGAATCAAAAGACCCTTAAGTTCCGGATACCACCCCCAGACAAACGGGCAGACGGAAAGATTAAACCAGACTTTGGAAGGATATTTGAGATGTTTCATCTCAGCAGCCCAGGATAATTGGGTAGAATTGCTTCCATTTGCGGAATTCGCATACAAAAACGCCAAGCATTCTGCTCTTCAAACCAGTCCTTTTCATTGTTCTTATGGGTACCACCCTTCCTTTGTACCTACCGTTTCTGTTCCTGCTTCCTGTTGTCCTGGTGTTGACAGCCTTCTCTCGGATATTCGAGAAGCACAGAAATTAGCCAGACTGTCTCTTCAAGAGGCTCAAGATCGAGCTAAGAGGTACGCAGATAAGCATCGTCGGGCAGCTCCTGCTATCATCCCGGGGGATTCTGTGTGGCTGGCATCCCGATTCCTTCCTCGGCATCTTGTACCTTCTAAATTGTCTCCTAGATATTTCGGACCTTTTAAAGTCCTATCCTGGGTGGGGCCTGCTGCAATCAAACTCACCCTACCGACTTCCTGGTCTCGGATTCATCCAGTCTTCCATTTATCTCAAATCAAATTGGTCGTTCCAGACCGCTTTCGGAGATCGGGGAACCCTCCTTCGCCTCCGGTCCTTACCGCTACAGGATCTGAATATGAAGTGGCCAATATTTGTGACTCTCGTTACAGGAGGGGTAAATTGCAGTTTTTGGTGGATTGGAAGGGCTACTCACCTGCTGAACGATCCTGGGAACCTGCTTCTGGTGTTCATGCTCCTCAGGTAATTCGACGGTTCTTTCTTTTTCACCCGGGTAAGCCAGGTTCTCCCCCAGGAGGAGGGGATATACTGTTACACATTATGGGAGATGGTCACTATGGGCTCGCAATCGGCTGTGTGGTACTCTTCTTTACGCGACTCCCGAGAATCTTTCTCAAGATGACTTCCGTTCTGAAAGTAGCGGTCTAGACTCCTCACGTTTCTCCGAGATGTTCCGGCCTGCTCACGTGATCCTTTATCAAACACGGAAGCCGGCAACTCCTTGCGTCGCTTCTGTTTCAACAGACGCTCCGTGAGTTCGCCTCTAGGGATTTTTGATCTCTGCTTCTACCATTTGACTTTCGACTTACTCTGTTACCTTTTTTCTCTCAAGCTCTCACCCCCGGACTCTCGCTCCCACTCCGGCCTCGCCATCTCTCGGGATTTCTCATCTCGCCCAGATATCCATCGGCGTCACGACTACACCAACTCTGCTTTCATCCGTACTGGGATACCCAATAGCTGTAACTGACATAACCCTGGAATTTCATTCCGTCTCTTTTGATTCAGATTCTGACCCAAGGATTTTTTCTTTTAGAGATCTCATCTCCCGATCTCTTCTCCTTCGAAGCCCTAAATCATTCATCCTCTCCTTCACTTTGCTGGTGAGAACCCTTTACTGTGCCATTTTGATTTCCATTTCCCATTTCCTACTTCACGCTACTACTCTGATCATTTTCCTTTCGTTCACCCAGACGAAGCCTTCCTGCCCACAGACACTCATAGAAGACATCCGTCAACCATCTGGATCCACAGCACTTCCAGAGTCTACCAGGGTTTTCTTCCCCATCGAGGGTTTCCCTGGCTACCCTGTTCTCTCCCCTGGTTATTCCTACTCCGGGCCGGAGAGGACAGGGCTGTCCTAGGGTAGCTTTCACGGCTGCATTTGGTTGTTTCCTGGTGGTCTACTCGATCTGTCAAGGTGAGATTGTTCACATTTTTGCTAAATCAATGTGGAAAACAGTATCGACATTTTTGTCGTAATTCCAATAATAACAGTAAATAACAGTAACAGTAAGCGACGCCAAAAAATATTGACAGACGAAGACCATTATGGAACAACAAATGCAGCAACTCATGGCCGCTATGCAAGCCATGTCTTTAGAGGTACAATCACTTAAGCAAGACAATGTACAATTACGACAACAGGTTGCTAGAGCATTTTCCGATACTCCCCCGTCCACATTACATCCGATAATGTATGATGGCGACCCTTACAAGCTCAAAGAATTCCTTGATAGCTGTACGGTCCAGTTTGCACTCAAACCTCGTTTCTTCCCAAAGGACAAAGATAAGGTGGGGTTTGTGATTTCTCACTTATCCGGGCCCGCATTGGCGTGGGCCACGCCCTTGGTTACCTCAAACAATGTAATCCTTGATTCTTATACTGCTTTCTCTAACAGTCTAAAATCCATGTTTGGGAGAAAAGAAATCACTGTATCCTCTCAGGAAAGACTCCTTGACCTAAAACAGAGCGGAAAGGACCTATTAGGGTATATAACCCAATTTAAGCAGTTATCGTCTGAATTAGGATGGCCGGATGAGGGTCTTCTAACTCTTTTTCGTAGAGGATTAACAGATGAGCTGAAAGACGACATTTCTAAAGTTCCTCGCCCAGCCAATTTAGCAGACATGATCACGCTAACCATGCAAATTGAGTACCGGTTGCAGGAACGATCCTATGAACGGAAAAAGAGCAAAAGTACCCAATCCTTTAGTGAATATTATCCGACAGGAAATAAACCACAAGCCCAAAGTGAAGAGCCCATGCAGATTGGAGCTGTGAGGGGACCACTATCCGCCTCTGAAAGAGAAAGAAGAAAGACCGGAGGACTGTGTATGTATTGTGGTTCTTCACTACATGTTTTGAAGGATTGTCACTTGGTTCCTCCACGGCGTACCCCAAATCCTAAATCGGGAAACTTCAAAGCCCTACCTCGAGGGGAAGAACGGTAGTGGCTCCAAATCCTATTTCCCCATATCGGATGGGAATGTCGCTTGACACAGCGACTAGCCAAACCATGGTGGTGGTATCTCTATCTATGATTCTTTCAGAACGAGTGTTGGCGGGCATACCAGCCTTGATTGACTGTGGAGCCGCTGGCAATTTCCTGGACAATGATTGGGCCACGAAACACAAGATACAACTTGTTTCCAAATCCATTATTACTCCCATTCAAGGAGTGGATGGAAGTCCATTGAGCTCCGGCCCGATCAAGGAACAGACCGAACCGATCACTTGTCTGGTCGCTAATCATAAAGAAACTTTGGTTTTTGACCTCATTAAAGCAGCTCACTTCCCTGTTATCTTGGGTCTCCCATGGTTATGACTCCATAACCCTTATATTAACTGGTCAGTTGGGAACTTTATTCCTAGGGTCTGAGTTTTGCATAAACCATTGTTTGTCCCAGGAGTCAGTGGGTGTTCACATTCCAACTGAAGTGTCTAACCTCCCATCCGGGCCTACCATAAACCAACTAGAGATCATCCCACCGTGTCATCGAAAGTTTCAGTCAGTTTTCGAGAATCCCAGATTTCCCACTCTACCTCCCCATAGGAGGGACGATTGTCATATCAACCTTCTTCCAGATCAACCCATTCCCTTTGGCAGAATGTATGTTTTGTCTCAAAAGGAAAAGGCAGTCCTAAAAGACTATCTCCAGGCCAATTTACGCAATGGTCTAATCTCTGAGTCAATCTCCCCAGCGGGCGCTTCTCTTTTTTCTATTCCCAAAAAAGACTCTGAAGAACTCCGCCCCTGCATTGACTACAGAGGTCTCAACAAGATTACTATTCCTGATAAGTACCCCATGCCTTTAATATCTGACATTATGGAGGCAGTCCAGGGGGCTTCTGTTTACACGAAACTCGACCTCAGAGGAGCCTACCACCTCATCAGAATAGCTCCTGGGGACGAATGGAAAACTGCTTTTCGCACCCCATTCGGACACTTTGAATATCATGTGATGCCGTTTGGTCTAGTGAATGCACCAGCAGTGTTTCAGCGATTTATGGATCACTTGTTCGCTGACATCTTGTTTCATTTTGTAATCGTATACCTGGACGATATTCTTGTTTATTCCTCCAACCCGAAAGACCATGTCAATCATGTAAACATAGTTCTCAGTCGACTCCAATCAAACCATCTCTATTGCAAAGCCTCAAAATGTGTATTCCATCAAGAGCAAGTTACTTACCTAGGTTTCGTAATATCTAGCCTGGGCATATCTATGGATCCAAAGAAAGTGTCCGCAGTCTTAGAGTGGCCCGTTCCCTCCTGTGTCAAAGACATCCAGCGATTTCTTGGATTTGCAAATTTCTACAGGAAATGTATCCCCTGTTTTTCAGAAATTATTCTGCCCATCACACAATTACTAAAGAAGAACGTCACTTTCTTCTGGAATGAAGCAGCCCAAAGTGCCTTTCAAACTCTGAAAGAAATTTTCACTTCTACCTCTGTTTTGATCACCCCTGATCAGGCCAAGCCGTTTATAGTGGAGACGGATGCCTCTCAATACGCTATGGGAGCTGTGCTGTTACAACTCTCTGATCAGGGGGAAGAAAGACCCGTCGCGTATCTGTCTAGGACATTCAACGCAGCCGAACAGAATTATTCAGTTCTGGAGAAGGAACTTTTGGCTATTAAACAGGCTTTCGAAGAGTGGAGACATCTGCTGTTGGGTTCTTTGTTTCCTGTCAAAGTTCGAACCGATCACCAAAATCTCAGAGTGCTCCAGAATGCCCAGACCGCCAACAGTAGACAAGCCCGCTGGGCCTATTTCTTTCTTCCTTTTCGGATCGAATTCACTTTTCTTCCTAGAAAACATAACTTAAGGGCTGACGCTCTTTCTCGGAAAGATACTCCAACTTCTAATTTTTGTTCTGAAAAAATGTTCCCCACAGCACGATTCATAGCAGTCCTAACTGACTTTCTTCAAGAAGTACTGATTGCTACAAATCAAAACAAACTCCTATGTGATGATATCGCCGCTGAGCATCAGCTCACTGAAGAGAGGGGCTATTATTTTCGAGGAGCTCAGGTTCTGCTTCCCACTCCGTCGCTACAACAAGAAGTTCTACAAATGTGTCACGACTCCCGAGCAGCTAGTCATCGAGGATACGCCTCAACCTTGGAGCTTGTTCAACGACATTTCTGGTGGCCGGAAGTAAAGGCAGACATCCGTGATTATGTTTCAGCCTGCACAATCTGCTCTCAGTCTAAGTCTCCTCGGATGTCTCCTCTGGGTTTACTTTCTAGAATGCCTATTCCAGACTGGCCTTGGCAGTTTATCTCCACCGATTTTGTTTCGGACCTACCTCCTTCTGAGAATAAAACCACTATCATGGTCACCGTCGATTATTTTACCAAACTGGCACATTTTACCCCGTTAATGAAACTTCCTGGAGCAGCGGATATGGCAAAAATATTCCTTTCCAAAATCTTTTCTCGACACGGACTCCCAGATACTATTGTATCAGATCGAGGTCCCCAATATACCTCTCTTTTCTGGCAGAAGGTGTGTCACATTCTGGGAATCAAAAGAGCCTTAAGTTCCGGATACCACCCCCAGACAAACGGGCAGACGGAAAGATTAAACCAGATTTTGGAAGGATATTTGAGATGTTTCATCTCAGCAGCCCAGGATAATTGAGTAGAATTGCTTCCATTTGCGGAATTCGCATACAACGCCAAGCATTCTGCTCTTCAAACCAGTCCTTTTCATTGTTCTTATGGGTACCACCCTTCCTTTGTACCTACCGTTTCTGTTCCTGCTTCCTGTTGTCCTGGTGTTGACAGCCTTCTCTCGGATATTCGAGAAGCACAGAAATTAGCCAGACTGTCTCTTCAAGAGGCTCAAGATCGAGCTAAGAGGTACGCAGATAAGCATCGTCGGGCAGCTCCTGCTATCATCCCGGGGGATTCTGTGTGGCTGGCATCCCGATTCCTTCCTCGGCATCTTGTACCTTCTAAATTGTCTCCTAGATATTTCGGACCTTTTAAAGTCCTATCCTGGGTGGGGCCTGCTGCAATCAAACTCGCCCTACCGACTTCCTGGTCTTGGATTCATCCAGTCTTCCATTTATCTCAAATCAAATTGGTCGTTCCTGACCGCTTTCCGAGATCGGGGAACCCTCCTCCGCCTCCGGTCCTTACCGCTACAGGATCTGAATATGAAGTGGCCAATATTTGTGACTCTCGTTACAGGAGGGGTAAATTGCAGTTTTTGGTGGATTGGAAGGGCTACTCACCTGCTGAACGATCCTGGGAACCTGCTTCTGGTGTTCATGCTCCTCAGTTAATTTGACGGTTCTTTCTTTTTCACCCGGGTAAGCCGGGTTCTCCCCCAAGGAGGAGGGGGTATACTGTTACACATTATGGGAGATGGTCACTATGGGCTCGCAATCGGCTGTGTGGTACTCTTCTTTACGCGACTCCCGAGAATCTTTCTCAAGATGACTTCTGTTCTGAAAGTAGCGGTCTAGACTCACGTTTCTCCGAGATGTTCCGGCCTGCTCACGTGATCCTTTATCAAACACGGAAGCCGGCAACTCCTCGCGTCGCTTCTGTTTCAACAGACGCTCCGTGAGTTCGCCTCTAGGGATTTTTGATCTCTGCTTCTACCATTTGACTTTCGACTTACTCTGTTACCTTTTTTCTCTCAAGCTCTCACCTCCGGACTCTCGCTCCCACTCCGGCCTCGCCATCTCTCGGGATTTCTCATCTCGCCCAGATATCCATCGGCGTCACGACTACGCCAACTCTGCTTTCATCCGTACTGGAATACCCAATAGCTGTAAGTGACATAACCCCGGAATTTCATTCCGTCTCTTTTGATTCAGATTCTGACCCAAGGATTGTTTCTTTTAGAGATCTCATCTCGCTGTCAGGATCCGTCCTTGGAGACTATGGCAGAAGTGGAAGTTTTCGCCGCGGAGAACCTTCATTTAGCAGTCCAGTCCTCATCCAACATGGCGGCCTTTGTTATTTAAGCAAGCCCCGCCCACCTCCCGGCGCGTTGTATCTGTGTTGTTACTCCTAGTTGATACCAGCGCTCAGCGTTATACTCTGTTCAGCTCCTTCCGTGCCCCTCCAGTGCCCCTCCAGTAGTGCTTATTTCTTCCCGCTTGTCATACCTCTGTCTTTTCTTCTGCCTCTCCGTGCTCCCTTGTCCGTCCTCGGCACTTTGCCCAACTCTTCTTTTCAGACTTTTGCTTTAGGCATCTTGCCACTCGCGCTAGCGGTCCGCCGCCAACCTCACGTATCTTCGTGTTCCTCTCTGTGCCTTTCGTGGATCCAACCGTATCTGGTAAGTAGGGACTTTACTGCTTCTCCCTCTTTCCCTTCCTTTTCCACTCTGCTCGGTCCGTTTTCCCCATTTCCTTCTTTTCTTTCCTCCTTCATTGCTTCTCGTAGCTGCTACCTTGTATTCGGCCAAGCCTCTTCGGATTGGACTCCGCCTTCTTTTTCCCGAGTCATCATCACATTGGTGGACCGAACGAACTCGCTGGATCCTCTTGTTTCCTGATCTCGCTCCGGATCTCTTGCTACCACATCCACCATTGGAGTCTCCCATTTCATACCACCTCCGGAAGACTACACAGGGTTTTTTTACCGCCCATCGGTTTTTTTCCCTGTCGCGGGCTTTGGCTCCTCGGGGCCCCCCAAGACAGGTTCCACCTCCTGTCGAGGTGGCCTCCGAGGGAGCCAGACCCTACTTGCATGACAGGAGGTCCAGAGACAAGTCTACCAAGGAAGATACTAGAACCCCCCGAAGATCCTCCAAGCACTCCAAGGACAAGCAAGAGGAAGCATCAGGTGAGGAGAAGGGTGGTGAGGGTGAACATTCTGACAGAATACAACGCCCAGACAGAATCATGGCTTCTCTTGAACAATATCAGGAGCTGGTGGCAGCATTGCAGGGACTAACCCTAGAAGTCCAATCTCTGAAAACCGAAAATGCCGCCCTACGCCAACAAGTAGTCCTACATAGGGATGACCAAGGAGACCTACCACCCATGCCTTTATCCTTCGGAAAGTATGATGGCTATCCAGGTGGTCTAAAGGAGTATTTAGACGCCTGCCACGTATATTTTGCCTTTCGTCCCCACGCCTTTGAAACAGCCAGAGCGAAAGTGGGGTTCCTCATAGCTAATCTCACCGGAAATGCCTTAGCCTGGGCCACCCCTTTGGTAACAATAAATGATCCCGCACTGGCTAATTATGATTCTTTTGTGGACCTTTTCAAAGCCAGATTCGATCGTCCAGAGGTTTTGTACACCTCTTTCGAAGCAATACTAGATGTAGAACAAGGAAACACGGATGTACAGACCTACATATCTCGCTTCCTGGGGCTGGTGGCGAAAACAGATTGGCCAGAATCTGCCAAACAGACGATCTTTCGGAGGGGACTTAAGGATGAGTTGAAGGATGAATTAGCCCGAGTAGCTCGACCTCCGTCCTTTCAAGATCTCATGTCACTCACTCTCCAATTAGAGTATCGTCTCAACGAACGCCGCCTGGAAAGGAGAAGACCTCGTCTTAGCCAGCCTTCACCCATCCCAGCTCCTCACCCTTCGAGGGAACCATCCACCCGAGAGGAACCTATGCAGATAGGAGCAGCCCGAGGCCCTCTCACACCTGCAGAACGCAAGAGACGCAGGGATTCAGGCCTCTGTATGTATTGCGGCTCTTCAAAGCACTTTCTCAGGGATTGCCCAGAAGTACCTCCAAGAAGTAAGGAAAACTTCCACCCTCGGTCCTTTGCAAGGGAGGTCTCGGGGGGACAAGATACAGTCCTTGCAACCTTACCAGACCAACAGAATTAAGTGAGGATAACAGCCTGATGGTATTTCGAGTCAAACTTTGGACAACCAAAACTTCATGTGTGGAAGTCTTAGCCATGCTGGACTGCGGTGCCGCAGGGAACTTTATAGACGAAGGATGGGCCCGAGAACAACAGATCCCTTTTAAACAGAAGGATAGGCCCATTCCAGTAGAAGGAGTGGATGGTACCCCCCTGTCCTCAGGCCCGATCCAATCCGAGACAATACCCTTACGTCTGGATTTGGGAGAGCATCAGGAACTGCTGGTATTCGATCTCATTAGAGCAGCCCACTTTCCCTTGGTGATAGGAATACCCTGGCTAAGAAGACATAATACCCAAATAAACTGGACTACCAACTGTGTGCGTTTTGATTCTTCCTACTGTGAACAGCATTGTCAATCTGCCATTTGGGTCAAAGGAAAGGACAGGAACAAGGGATCCCCTCTACTCAAGGTGGTCTCATCGGTTCCCCGTCAGTACCAAGAATATACTGAGATCTTCGAAGACACTATGCCCAAACTCCTACCACCTCATCGGCCAGAGGATTGTGCTATAGAACTTACCCCAGAGTCTGTTGTCCCATTTGGCAGGATGTTTCCCTTATCTCTAGCAGAAAAACAGGCTTTAAGAAAATATCTGGATGACAACCTGCAGAACGGTCTAGTACAGGAATCAAGGTCTTCAGGGGGGGCTTCATTGTTTTTCATTCCTAAAAAGGACACCACCGAACTACGTCCCTGCATTGACTATAGAGGGTTGAATCGGATCACAATCCGTGACCGCTACCCTATGCCACTCATAAGGGACATCCTTGAAGCTGTGAGAGGGGCCTCTTACTTCACCAAATTGGACCTCAGAGGAGCCTACCATCTCCTCAGAATAAGGAGAGGTGACGAGTGGAAGACCGCATTTAGGACCCCATTCGGATTGTATGAATACAGGGTTATGCCCTTCGGTCTGGTAAATGCCCCTGCGGTCTTTCAGAGGTTTATCGACAAGATTTTCTCCGACATGTTGTTTGTCTCGGTGGTCGTTTATTTAGACGACATATTGATCTATTCTCAAGAACTACCGGACCATCGTGAACAAGTCAAAAGAGTGTTACATCGACTCCGAGCAAATCACCTCCTGGTCAAACCAGAAAAGTGCCAGTTTGAAGTAACCTCGGTCTCTTATCTAGGTTATGTCCTCTCGAAGGAAGGGATCAGGATGGAACCCGGGAAGATAAAGGCGATCCTGGACTGGAAGGAGCCTAGAAGTGTCAAAGAGATCCAGTCTTTCTTAGGTTTGGCAAATTTCTACCGCCAATTTATCCCCAACTTTTCTAACTTAATGTTACCCATTACAGGTCTCCTTAAAAAAGGGGTTCAGTACGCCTTTGGAACAGAACAGAAAAGAGCCTTCTTACAGCTCAAGGAGCTGTTTACCTCCGCTCCCATACTGGTGCAACCAGATCAAACAAGACCATTTATATTGGAAACTGATGCCTCAGGGGGAGCAGTGGGAGCCATTCTGTTGCAAGAGGTAGAAGACGGTCTCACGCATCCAGTAGCGTATTATTCCAAGACCCTGACCAAAAGCGAACGGAATTACTCTGTTTTAGAGAGAGAATTACTGGCCATCAAACTGGCATGCCAAGAGTGGAGACACTTATTACAAGGAGCAGCACACCCGTTTCTAGTACGAACTGATCATCGTAACCTCAGAGTGTTACAGCAGATGGAGTGTACCAATGCCCGACATGCTAGGTGGGCATATTTCTTCTCCCAATATGATTTTCACATCACCTATTTACCAGGATCAGAGAACAAGATGGCAGATGCCCTCTCCAGACGTCCAGGAGAAGAAACTGACCTCAATCAAGATCACAATCTCTTATTTCCCAACCTTAAGATCACGGCAGGTGTCTCTCTCTTTTTGCAAGAACTTACCTCCCAATACGGTTCGCTATCCACCATACCAACCACTGTCAATCAGGCCGATGATGGCTTGTACTACCATGGTACTGGGTTGTTTCTCCCGTCCAAAGAACTTCAGGAGCAGATCCTCTCCTGGTGTCATGATACCCCCCTCGCTGGACACCCCGGTATCAAGAAGACCCAAGATCTCATAAGCCGAAGGTTTTGGTGGCCAGAACTCCACAAGGATGTAGAGAGATATGTTTCGACCTGCCCGATTTGTTCTACCAACAAATACCAAACAGGCAAACCTTTGGGCGAACTACAACAACCTACCCTACCCACCCAGCCTTGGGAACACGTGTCTACGGATTTTATTGTCGATCTCCCAAAATCAGAAGGAATGACCGCAATCATGGTAACTATTGATTCATACAGTAAACTGGCCCACTTCTCAGCATTGGAAGGTCTTCCGTCAGCCCCAAAGACTGCTTCAGTCTTCCTCCGAGATATAGTACGCTTGCATGGCCTGCCTCGTACCATAGTTTCGGATAGAGGTACCCAATTTACCTCTAGATTCTGGACATCGTTGTGTCAACAGTTGGGTATTCACAGAGCACTATCGTCAGGATTTCACCCACAGAGCAACGGTCAGACAGAGAGACTTAATGCCGGACTTGAGCAGTACTTAAGATGTTTCTGCAGCAACAGACAGGAGAACTGGTCTTCCTACCTCGCGCAGGCCGAGTTCGCCTATAACAACAACTACCACACCTCGACTAAGATGAGTCCTTTCTATTGCACTTATGGTTACCATCCTCAGCAGATGCCTTGGTCCGGAATGCAACCCACTAAATCTCCTGCCATAGATGACCGGTTATCAGAACTAAGAGAGGTACATAAGTTGGCAAAAGAAGCATTAGAGGACAGCAGACTAGCACAAAAGAAGTGGGCCGATAGAAGCAGAAGACCCAACCCAGATTGGAAGTCCGGACAAAGGGTCTGGTTATCCACAAGATATCTACCCAAGTGGATACACACCGGCAAATTTGCTCCACGGTATCTGGGTCCTTATCCTATAGTGAAACGAATAAACCCAGTTGCATACGAAATCCGCCTGCCTAAGAACCTCCAGAGAGTACATCCTGTCTTCCACACATCGCTGCTTAAAGAATATAAGATGGATCCATTTTCACGAAAGTTTCGGAAAACCAAGACTCCGTCCACAGTAGAACCACAAGAATATGAAGTGGAATACCTAGTGGATTCTCGGTATTATCGAGGCAGTCTCCAATATCTTGTCCATTGGAAGGGTTTCTCCACTGAAGAAAGGACCTGGGAACCCAGACAACATCTGCATACTCCAAGATTGCTGAGAGAGTTTTACCAGAGATATCCGGGAAAACCAGGGGGCTTTCGGAGGGAGAAGGGTTATACTGTCAGGATCCGTCCTTGGAGACTATGGCAGAAGTGGAAGTTTTCGCCGCGGAGAGCCTTCATTTAGCAGTCCAGTCCTCATCCAACATGGCGGCCTTTGTTATTTAAGCAAGCCCCGCCCACCTCCCGGCGCGTTGTATCTGTGTTGTTACTCCTAGTTGATACCAGCGCTCAGCGTTATACTCTGTTCAGCTCCTTCCGTGCCCCTCCAGTGCCCCTCCAGTAGTGCTTATTTCTTCCCACTTGTCATACCTCTGTCTTTTCTTCTGCCTCTCCGTGCTCCCTTGTCCGTCCTCGGCACTTTGCCCAACTCTTCTTTTCAGACTTTTGCTTTAGGCATCTTGCCACTCGCGCTAGCGGTCCGCCGCCATCCTCACATATCTTCGTGTTCCTCTCTGTGCCTTTCGTGGATCCAACCGTATCTGGTAAATAGGGACTTTACTGCTTCTCCCTCTTTCCCTTCCTTTTCCACTCTGCTCGGTCCGTTTTCCCCATTTCCTTCTTTTCTTTCCTCCTTCATTGCTTCTCGTAGCTGCTACCTTGTATTCGGCCAAGCCTCTTCGGATTGGACTCCGCCTTCTTTTTCCTGAGTCATCATCACATTGGTGGACCGAACGAACTCGCTGGATCCTCTTGTTTCCTGATCTCGCTCCGGATCTCTTGCTACCACATCCACCATTGGAGTCTCCCATTTCATACCACCTCCGGAAGACTACACAGGGTTTTTTTACCGCCCATCGTTTTTTTTCCCTGTCGCGGGCTTTGGCTCCTCGGGGCCCCCCAAGACAGGTTCCACCTCCTGTCGAGGTGGCCTCCGAGGGAGCCAGACCCTACTTGCATGACAGGAGGTCCAGAGACAAGTCTACCAAGGAAGATACTAGAACCCCCCGAAGATCCTCCAAGCACTCCAAGGACAAGCAAGAGGAAGCATCAGGTGAGGAGAAGGGTGGTGAGGGTGAACATTCTGACACTCGCGATCTCTTCTCCTTCGAAGCCCTAAATCATTCATCCTCTCCTTCACTTTGCTGGTGAGAACCCTTTACTGTGCCATTTTAATTTCCATTTCCCATTTCCTACTTCACGCTACTACTCTGATCATTTTCCTTTCGTTCATCCAGACAAAGCCTTCCTGCCCACAGACACTCATAGAAGACATCCTTCAACCATCTGGATCCACAGCACTTCCAGAGTCTACCAGGGTTTTCTTCCCCATCGAGGGTTTCCCTGGCTACACTGTTCTCTCCCCTGGTTATTCCTACTCCGGGTCGGAGAGGACAGGGCTGTCCTAGGGTAGCTTTCACGGCTGCATTTGGTTGTTTCCTGGTGGTCTACTCGATTTGTCAAGGTGAGATTGTTCACATTTTTGCTAAATCATTGTGGAAAACAGTATCGACATTTTTGTCGTAATTCCAATAATAACAGTAAATAACAGTAACACTCTTTGCCATCTTCCTTACGCAGAGTCCACTCTGTATTTCACACATCCCTGCTGAAGGAATACAAATTCGACCCATATAAAAGGTGAGAAAGAAGACACCGACTCCAGAAGACACCCAGGAATATGAGGTCTCCCAAATATTGGACTCCAGGTACAAACAAGGCAGAGTCCAACACCTCATACTCTGGAAGGGTATCCCTGGTCTGAAAGATCATGGGAACCCGAAAGGAATGTGAAGGCTCCCAGGCTCCTACGTCAGTTTCATAGAAATCATCCAGGCAAACCAGGAGGGGTGCCCATAAGATGGGGTCATACTGTCACGATCCGCCGTCCCTGGAAACTATGGTGTAAATGGAAGAAGGGCTACTGAGCGGAAACTAATGTAGCGCTCTAGTTGTTTACATCGCATCACGTACATATACGCGTCACGCCTAAGCGACGATGCGTTGCAACCCTCCTTCTTTGGGTATACACGCTTGTTCTCCGTCCACTGTTCTGGTGGTTCCTGCTGCCTTCCCGCCTTCCTTGCTTTGTCTTCTCTGTGGGTCCTTCCTCACTTTTTCCTAGCGGTTCATTCTGATCTATCGGCTGCCATTCTGCCCCTCCTCTGCGCTCTGCTTTCCTTCGGAGCATTCTTGCGCTCTGAGCCTTCTCAGAGTTTTCTGCGTACTCTTACCTTGTGTTCCTACAACGCATCTGTTAACACGCATTTGCGTATCCTCTTCAACACCTTCTGGAAAGACTGGATACGCCTTTATCATCTCACGAAGTCGACTGCATTCAAGAACCGCAGTTTAACATCGTCCCAGGGTTTTTCAGCCTTGCTTTTCACTGGTTGTGGGGCGGTCCCCCTCGAGGTCCCCACTGACGGGACGGCTGCTATTAGGCAGGGTGGCCTCCGGCGGGGCTCTTCCAAAGACTCGTCCAAAAAAGCCAGAGCACGCCTGGAGAAGCCAGAGGGAGATATCTTCAGAAGACTCATCCGATGAATCACAGACAGGTGAGGAAGAAGGGGAATCTGGGTCAGAAGAATTGTTCTTGGATAGTTTACCCCACATTCTTGAGACAGGGTTCCTGCATCCCTCCCACCTTTTATAATGTCTACACTAAACCCCTCTTCGACCGCCTCGACTAACTGCACATCAAGTATACGAACTGTGCAGATGACACACAGATTCTCATTCCTCTCACCGGCAACCACCTCCTCGAATCACAGAGTGTCAACTCCATCTACAACCCTGCCCATCTTGCCAAACTGAGCACATATTATCTCTCATTCCCACTGACAACAACACCGTTCTCATCTCTCCTGCTGTCAAAACACTTGGCGTGCATCTTGATGCCACCCTGAATATGACACATGACATCAAAGCCATTACCTCCTCAGCAGCATATGCCTCAAAACTCATTAACACCAGCAGACACACCCTCTCCATCAACAACTGCCTCTCCGTCGCTCGTTCTATTATTGCCACCAAGCTGGAATACGGCAATGCACTGCTCAGGGGCACCTCTAAGAAAATCCAAAACAAGCTGCAAATCAAACAATGCCCTCCGGCTGCCGTTGGCCTCAATACATTTGACCATGTCTCAGCAGCAAGAAGAAAAGCACACTGGCTAACCATAAAAGAAAGACTTATGTTAAAAATACTCGCTATCAGACACCAATGCCCCTAGCTACCTTTCCCATCCATCCACCACCAGACCAGCATGTGTGGCCTACTCCAACTGCCTGACTATTCCCAGATTCCAGCGGGCCAAAGCTAGAGGCTCCAGCTTCCCTGTCACCACAGCAACACTTTGGAGCTTGCTTCCCCCAGCATTGAGAGCTGAACCCTCTTACAGACTGTTCCGGAAATAGCTAAAGACTTACCTGTTTATTGACACTCATTGCCTGGCATTGACTCTTCCACCGCCTTGCATGTATGTCCTGCTTATCCTGTAACTCGAACCCTGCATATATGTCTTTTCTCCTGTAACTAGCATCTAGACACCTATAAATGAATAAATAAAATAAATAATAATACATAAATAAATCACTTCACGACTGCCACTGCAGTTACGGCCTGAATAAACCTTCTAAATATTAGAAATATCTGCTTGCACCTCACCCACCACTCTGCAAAAGCTCGGATCTCCACCCTGTTCCTCAACAGACTCGACACCTGCTCCAGCCCACGCTTGGGCCTTCCCGTCTACTCTTTTATCATCAAAGGACTCAATTTCGTCTGCACACTCTTCTCACAACTAATTGTACAGTCACAATGACTGGTGGCTCTGGATGCAAAATCACTCTCTCCTCACGTTACTCCTTCTCGACTTTAAATCTGTTCGTGTCTTAGCCCCCAGTACCTATCTGACTGCATCTCCATTTACAAGGCTGCTCATGTGCTCTGGCTGCTCCACAAATTACGTGCTCCCATGCTCTACTGTCCCCACACCACTGGAATGCTCTCCCGCTGGTCAATCTCAGCTTCTAGCCAGCAGGAGGACATCCTCTAATCACCCTCTTACACCACCCTGCTCACTCTGCCCATCCCACCCCAGTGCTCAACAAATGTGTATATGTATGTATTCATCCATGAATAAGCTGCAGTGTAGTGACGCACAGGATCAGGTTGGGAATCCAATGGCTCAATATGTTTTTACAATGCGCAACGCAGCATGTTATGTGCTGGATGTTTTGCGAGTTCCACCATCTACATTTAATGGGCCGGGTGAAACATTTGGAGGAACCCTGACATCACAGAGCATTTGTAAAACATGGAAGCTGGGCCAGATCTGTGGTACGTTCTACCTTTTTGCGTGTTTTGGTGTGTGAATATGTGGTTAAGTGCCCATTACTTAAATGTACACTATAATTTATCAATGTCACTCTGTCAACATGTGTCCGCTTTCTATGCCCAACATATTGTCCATGCACTACCCAGCTCACCTTCACCACCGTAACCATTGGCACTGATGTAACGCCACCACAAACACAGACTGCCTCCACTGTCAGATTTTCTGCTCTATGTACAGCACTTCCGGTAGGGGTTTCTGGCAAATCAAACAAAGGTCAAACAAAATTTGCATTAAACCTTCCAGCCAATTGACCCCATATCCAGGCAGTGATGGCTAGTGAATTTGTTGATGGGTGGAGGAGAAATATTTGCTTCTATGGTGCAGAAGTGACTGAGCATAGCGTATGTACCCCAACCAAACAAAGAGGTTCAGAGGAGTTGTCACCCAAGAAAGTCTTAAATAGAATAGTTTTATATTGTGCATTTAACAGGACACGTTCTTCTGAAAAGTTGGATCAGAAATGCGACAAGGTCCTCTGCATGGTTCCGGGAACTGCCAGGGGAGTGACTCACGGTGCTGCTTATCACCCTGAGCCATTGGATGTTGGCCGGCGAGGGAGTGGGGGGGGGGCATAGGGAGGTGTCCCCTGGGAGCATATGAAGACCAAGGTAGCGAGCTGGAGTGGGAGCTCAAGGGTCCCCAGGTTAGAAGACATACATCTCTCGGAGAGCAGAACCAACCACAACTGCGGTCCCCTGTCATCCGTCCCACCATGCTGCATGACCCCACATTGGAACTAAGCCAAAAGGAACTGGGGTTCAATACAATTACAGGAACCTTAGGATCTGACATGCACTTTATGAACAGAAATGAGTGTAATAGAAGACGTTCATAAGCAGGTAAAGTGCTGCCATGATTGTTGGCACATGAGTGTGAGGAAAAGAAATGGTGCCATTGTGGAGTATCAAAAGGCATTATACTTTGTGTTTATAAGAGGCGTGCCGATAAGACACTGCAAGATGGAGTGTGTAGGTATATAGCGCGCAACAAGACGGGGGTGGGTAGTGTTCAGCTTCAGGATGATGTCACCGAAGGCATATATAGCACACGCAGCGCCCGTTGGCTACAGTTCAGTTTTTCCGAGTAAGCTTACGTTTTGAAACCTACAGCACACGTCAGTATTTCCATTGTGAAATATACGAAAATGTCTTTGTCTTTGACAGCGACTACCCCGAAGACAGGGTTTAAAAAGTGTCAAGACTGCGATGCCAAGATGTCGCTGACTGATCCGCATCGAGAATGCTTGTGTTGTTTCGGTGTGGAGCACAAAACCTCAGCCTGTTCAAAATGTCAATCGATGCCCTGGAAAATCTCTGAAGGAGCGTAAGGGGAAATTAGAGGTAAGTAGATCCCCTAAGAAATCCCCATAGACTACCCCGTCGAAGAAACCTTCTTGATGCGAGAGGTGACTCTCCTCGAAGAAAGAAGGCAAACAGTTCCGGGTCAAGGAGTGGCTCCCACCACTTCCCATCGTCGTTGAGGAAGTCGAAGAAGAGGCACCATAGATCGCCTACTTCAGCGTCCTTGTCCAACTCCTCTCAATATCCTGTCCCGCTAAGGCATCCACTCCTGCCTAATGGGAAGCATTCAGGCTAGAAATGCTCAAAATATTTGAAAAGCAGAAACCCTCGACAAGCCATGCTCCTACCGTGCCTTCTAAAGCTGGTAAGGAAAGGGCCTGAGCCAAATATCACGCGTGCCCTGGAACCCGGGATGAAGGCCAGATCCACATCATGAGCAGTGGAGACCTGGACACGATGAGAGATCATCAAAGGATCCTTCGAGTCATAAGTCGAAAGACAAGTCAAGGGCGTCGACACCACCTGCGCCATCGACGACAGCTGTGCCATCGAAACCAGCGGCCCCCATCGACTCCAGTGGCGCCATCAAACCTTCGGTACGATTGAAGTTGAAAACGTCTTTGCCGAAGACATTGATGACACCTCGAGCGCCGAGTTCAAACATTTTGAAGCCTTCTATGCCTTTACTGGAGAAAAGGTTCACTCCTTCACCAAGAAAGGATTATTTTAAATCTCTAACCTCTATTTATGAGGACAATGAGCCATCTGATAATAATGCGCCATTTGGTTTACAGTATGGCACACCAAATGTCCCTGAAAGCTTTATATCAGAGGAAACCAGAATGAAAGACGTATATGAAAATTTGCAAATAGCCAGTGGACACTTCACCAGAATTAGAACTTGGAAAGCTTGAGTCTGATGAACATGCACATGCCTCATACAGGTAGTTGATGACCAGGGTAGTAGATTACCTGGGATGGAGTAGACCTGCCCTCCCCTTCGAGCAGGATGATTTTACAGACATCCTAAATAAAGGTCCTCAAAAGGATCCCATTTTACCTTTCCACACTGTTCTTTAGAAAAGGGCAAGTGCGAATTGGGAAACGCTGAAGTCAAGTCCGGCAGTAAATAAGAATTTGACAAGAAAATACCACCCATCAAGTAGTGACCCCAGCTACTTATCGAAACACCCTACCACAGAAAGTCTGGTGGTGCAGGCAGCAACCGCTACCTCAAAACAAGCAGGTTATCCAACCATCCCATCGGATAGGGATGACAAAAGGCTAGATGCCTGGGGAAGACAAGTATTTTCTGCAGGGAGCATGACTATTAAGGCAGCCAACTCCTCATGTGCCTTGGCAGAGTTTTCATACAGACTTTATATGGGTGCTGAGCATATTCCCGAAGGGAAGAAAGAGATGATTTCTTAGCCATCATAAAGGATTTCAAGGAAGCCATGTCTCTTCAGTCAGGTCTAGATTCTGTTGACAGCATCAGCAGAGGCGCCAAGCACCGTAATTTGCCGATTTACGTGGTTAAGGAAGTCTGGATTTGCACCGGATGTGCAATCTAGGCTCCTTAACATGCCTTTTGATGGGTCTCACCTTTTTGGCAGCAATGCTGACGAAAGCCTTGAGAAGCTGCAGACCTCGAAGGTGGCAGCAAAGTTTTTGGGTGACGCTATTAGGCAGCCTCATCCTTTTCGCCCCAGTGGACCTTTTTGGAGGGGTAGATCGTTTCGCAACTGCTCCTCAGTTGGAAGAGCGATAGGAATGGCTGGTCAAAGAGGCCCAGGACGATTCCCTCGTGGTGGACGAGGGAGAGGTGCAGAGCCCGCTGAAGCAGGGCATCTTTACCAACAGCCACTGCTTCGGCCGCCTCAAAACCTCTCTGAGGTCTTGAATCACGACACCCCAGTGGTAGGCAGACTGTCTCAGCATCTGAAAGAATGACAAGACATTCATTTGAATCCTTGGGCATTAGAAAAAATAGCCCAAGATTACTGCCTTCCCTTCCTTCAGAGACCTCAGAACCATCTACCGGCGAGCCATTCTTTGAGGGGTCCAGATCCGCTCCTTGTGCAGGAAATTTTGACCCTGCTAGAGAAAGGAGCTATAGAACCAGTGCCTGTAGCGGAGAGGAAAAAAGGATGGTACTCTCCATATTTCCTAATCCCCAAGAAGGATGGAGGACTGAGACCCATCTTGGACCTGAGATACTTGAACAAGTTCCTCTGGAAGGACAAGTTCAAGATGATCACACTTTCTCAGATCCTTCAGGCCCTCCGACTCCAGGATTGGATGGTGTCATTGGACCTTCAGGATGCTTATTTTCATGTGCCAATCAGCACAGAAAAACTTGAGGTTCGCCGTTGGCGGTTCTCCTTATCTGTTTCGAGTTCTGCCATTCGACTGACCACCGCCCCGAGGGTGTGCACCAAACTGATTGCAGTGGTGGCAGCAAGTCTCAGGAGAGGGGGGATTCATGTCTACCCCTACCTGGACGATTGGCTGATCAGGGCGCGTTCTCCTGAACAAGTCCTGGGTATTCTCACGTCATCTGCCACTCTCTTAACAGGCTGGCATTCTCCCTCAATTAAAAGAAGTCCCATATGACACCATCTCAAAAGCTCCAGTTCATTAGGGCTGTACTGGATACATCCTTGGGAAAGAGCTTGCCACCCGAGGTGAGGGCTCAAGACATTATGCACATGATCTCCAAGTTTCAGAGTGCCCAGCGGCTCTCAGCCTTCGAATTTTTGAGGTTGCTCGGCCTCATGGAATCCTGCATTTTCCTGGTGCCAGAGGCTCGCCTGAGAATGAGATCCCTTCAATGGGCTCTCAGGACACAATGGTCTCAATTCTCGGGCAACATGTCAGACCTACTTTGGGTTCCAAACAGTCACACAGGATCTCCTGTGGTGGGCATGCGAGGACAACATTCAGAAGGGAGAACCCTTTTGGCAACCATGGCCGGCGATAACAGAAGCAACGGACACCTCACTTATGGGGTGGGGAGCCCACGCCAACGATCTGACAATCAGAAGCTGTTGGTCTTCATCGGAGCCCAAACTACACATCAATCTTTTGGACCTGAGAGCAATCAGAGTTTCTGTTCGGGGAAAGAATGTCCTGATAATGACAGACAACAGGGTGGCCATGTACTACCTCAACAAGAGAGGAGATGTAGGGTCACTACCTCTGTGCAGGGAGGCAATGCAGCTTTGGTACTGGGCAATTCAAGAAGAAATCTCCCTGTCAGCCGTTCACCCAGCCGGTGAGGAGAATACGGCGGCAGACACTCTGAGCATGCAGAGCACAGTCTCCCACGAGTGGGAACAGCTCATGAAGTGTTTCAAGACATTGTCACCCTTTGGGGAACCCCTCAAGTGGAGCTGTTTGAAACCAGTGCAAACAGGAAGTGCAAACTGTACTGCTTAAGGGAAGTTCCGACAAGAGGAGCTCTAGGAGACGTGTTCGTAGTGCACTGGGAGTTTCCACTCCTATACGCGTTTCCTCCAGTCCCCGTCATTCCAACCGTGATCAGGAGGTTGAGAAAGTTTGGGAAAAACATGATCCTAATTGCCCCGGATTGGGCTAGAGAACATGGTACCCGGCCCTTCTGGACAAGTCCATCTGCCCTCCAATGCGTCTTCCACAAAGAGAGGACCTTCTCTTGCAAGAGGAGTGTCGGGTTCTCCATCCAGAGTTCAAGACACTCAGCCTTCATGCATGGTTTCTAAGAGACTGAGATACAAGGATTGGGACCTACCGGATGACGTAATGGAGATTTTGCTTTTGACCAGAACGCCAGCAGCAAAGTCCTTGTACCGCTGCCATTGGGACACATTCTGCAGCTGGTGCAGGGACTATATTGTAGACCCTTTCCTTTGCAAAACACTGGAGGTGTTATCATTTCTAATGTACCTAGCCAATCTGGGGCTCCAAGTTAGGATTAAAGGTTATTTAGGCGCGCTATCCATCTTCGAGCACTCAAATGAGGAAACTTCATATTTTAAGATTCCTTTGGTGATACAATTTCAGAAGGGACTCACTAATGTGTTCCCTCCATCTCCTTTTCAGGTTCCCGTTTGGGACCTCAATCTGGTGTTAACATTTCTTATGTGTGCACCATTTGAACTGGAGTTGTCCCTTAAGGTTACTAACGTTCAAAACCATCTTGTTGGTAGCACTAACTTCAGCCCGTAGAGTGAGTGCATTGCAGGCACTATCATCTAAACCCTCCTTTACAGTATTCCACAAGGACAAGGTCGTCCTGAGGGTTAAGCCTTCATTTTTGCCGAACATCATTTCAGATTTTCATGTAGGACAAAAGATTGTGTTACCCACTTTCTATCCTCCACCTCATCCTGGCAAGTATGAAGAGAGGTTGCACAGATTAGATCCATGTAGAGCTCTAAGCTTCTACATTTCTAGATTGTCCAAACTTCATCTGGATGATCAACTATGTATAGGTTATACAGGTGACAGGCTGGGTCAGGCTGTAACAAAGCAGACCTTATTGAGATGGATTATTCTAGGAATTTCAGAATGCTACAGGCTGGCGGGCAAAGATCCTCCAGAAGGCTAGATGGCCCATTCCACCAGGGGTATGGGTACTTCTTCTGCTCTGCAAAGAGGTGCTCCTATTAAACATATTTGTGAGGCAGATACGTGGTCTACAATACACACTTTCACAAAGCATTATTGCCTTGATTCTTCCCCAAGTCCGGATGGAAGCTCTGGAAAAGCTGTCCTCCATTATGTTCATGGAAACCATTGATACCTAAATTCATACTCCCTCCACCAAAACAAACACTGCTTTGGGAGTCTATCAAAGATGAGGAATACATGGGAGGACACAATCCATTCGAAGAACAAGTTACTTACCCGTAGTAACAGTCTTTCGACTGGATGTTCCTCCCACAAATTCCTCATCGCCCTCCCAGCCTACCCGCAGTAGAATTTCCCATGCTATTACAGCTTTAGCTCCTTCAGAGACTAGTACGGTCAAACCTGTGTTGATGCAAGTAGATCTACTGGAGAATGGCACGAAAAAACAGAACTGAAGTCGATGGGCGCTGCGCGTGCTATATATGCCTTCGATGACATTATCCTTGAGACGGGGACATCGAGTTGACTGTATCGACGCGCAACGCCATGTGCCGACATTTCTTTTCCGAAGCAGCTGAAGCTGGATATTGAATATCAAAGATGAAAGATGAGCAATACGTGGGAGGAACTTCCAGTCGAAAGAACGTTACTAGGGGTAAGTAACTTGTTCGTCTCAGCCAGACCGAGAAGGGCAAGCAGTAGACAGTTTTACTTTGATAAGGGGCCTGGGAAGCAAGGTTACAAGCATGAGGTAATGAAATTCTTATTTGTAAGTTCACATGAAATGTTTACAAAGGCATAGTATTTCTGGCTCGGCGGTTCGGTGGGCCAAACTGGGATACTCTGTTGGTTTATTTTCTTGCATTTGAATGAAGAATAAACTGATTCTGTAACCTATTGCTGTCAAAATTGGAGTCTGGAGTTTGTTTGCTTCCACGTAACTCAGAGAGCCAGCACCAGTGCCAACGTTCTAAACCTGCAGACAGTGACCCATGACAACAGTCCTAAGCCTAGTTGTAAGCAAAGCTAGTGGAGAATATGGAACCCCAAACTTCGCCAACATCCTTGATAAGTTTGTAACCAGTTAGTCCCTCAATGGCATTTGCAAAGCTGACCTCCGTTCCACTAGTTTCCCTCCTGCAAAAATATGTCGAAGGAGAGGCCTCAAAGAATGCTTACAAAGTGTTTGAGAGTATAACATAGGTTACACAATGGGCAAGACCAGATGCCCCCCATTATATATATATATATATATATGCTCCTCACCTTACAGAAGAACTCTAGCTAGCGTACCAGGTTCTTAATGTCAATGGACAGACCAACTATGACATCCTCACAAATTGAATTTTTAGGAGGTTTTCACACTCGAAGTAACATCATCAACATCTAAGAGATGTTCATCTGTGCCACAAGAGAATCCCGATCAGATGTCATACGGGATTACATTCTTGGTTCCAAAATGGGTGAGACGAAGACGGTGGAAGAAATAAAGATAAACTGTTCCTTGAAAAGTTTATAGCCTTCCTTCCGGCCTCGCTGCAAAGACTTATGAGATCACTAGATAGACCAACTCTGGAGCTGGCTATAAAAAATCCTACTGGAAATCCACTGGATCAGACACTCCAACCTGCAAACCAGGTCTAGCACCCATCCAAATTGACATCATGGCTGGACGGTGCCCACACACACATCTAGAGAGCAGACCTAGGAGCATGACTCTTACAGTCATTCCACTGCAACAGCACCCAAACCCATGTCCTGATGAGTGTGCCCAGGAAGTCTCAAACTAGCAGCAAATCTCTAAAGGTAACTGATTATATCGCATCATTCACCAATCCGATGTTATACCTTTGTGTAATTAGGGCACTGCTTTGTACTACCAGGACCAGAACTGATTTACAAAAGCTATTATGACCTCAAAGAACGGATGATCCCAATAATACTGGTGGTTAGAGCCAGTATACAAAATGGCTGAAACTGGCAAAGAAGCAGAAATCTTGGCCAAAGGTTGAGGATTTGGCATTGGCATTTGTGCACCCAGTTTGAAATATGGATCACCCAGATTGTAGAGAACTATGGCAACAACACTAATAGTTGGAATTAATCCTGTCTAGTATAGTGAATAACTGAATATACCTAGCTATTGAGCTTCTACCATGTGCTAAAGAATCTTACATCTTATTCCCCATCTCCTGCTCTCACCCTTCATGATTGTCCGTGCCCAACATTGGGTATGTACACCTGCTTTGTTAACGCTTATCTTGTATATATTTTTGAACGGCTATGGCTGTACTTAGAATAAATCACCTTGCACATCTCCAATGGCTTCATCTTTATATATTCTCATATGTTGCTATGGATTCACAAATGGAACTTTGAATACTGTTCTCTGCAATTTAGGTCTACTTGCGCATTACAAGTGCACTCCACCATCTCTACTGTCTATTACCTTGCAGGCATTGAGGGGAACCTCTTGTGTACTTTTTGCTGCATCTTGACGAGATTTTAGGAAGTTGAGCGCACCTCGCATAGTTATCCCCCCACTTCTCTATTTCCATAATAAATGCATCTTGGCTGCATCCAATAATGCCAGTATTACCATTGTAACAACACTCATGTTGGCTAAGCCTAATAATGCCAGTATTGTTACTGTGTGAAGAAAAAGTCATGCTGGCGATGCCAATATATGGCAGAGTCACGAATTAAAAAACTCGCTAATGTTGTCTGTACCAATGTTTCCATGTATTGTCACTTTAAAAACACAATCATGGTGCCTGAGACTAATAATGCCAGTATTCCCACTATGGAATTACAGAGGTGGTTGTGCCTTACAATGCCAGTAATCCCAGTATATAAACACACTCATGATAGCTATGACTAATAATGCCAGCGTTGCCCATTTAAGGGCACACTTCTCATGGCTGTGACCCATAATGTAATATTGCCTCTGTAAGTCGACCTCGGCCAGTTATTCCAAAGGGCCATGCAAGGCTAGGGAAGCAAAATGCCTCACAGCATTCATGTGCCATTAGTCACACTCAGGCTGGGGTACTAGATCCCACCTCAAAACAGGCTGAGCAGTGTGCCGCCAGCAACTCTCTGCAGCTAAGTGAGTGAAGAGCTGTCAGTAGGTTTGCCCCCCTCTAGCCTCTACTCCTCGCTCAACCTTGGCCACATCAGTCTTTATACTCAGATTTTCTGCCCCTCTCTGTGTTGCCACACGTGAATTTAGTGTGCAGGAACGATTTTCTGTCCAAGATAAGAGCGGATAACTTCCACACCAGTAATAGATCACTGATCCTGACTGCTAGGCTCATTCATTATGCAATACAGAGGTCCATGGACTGACCCTTAGTGGACATTGACAGGGAGAGTGATGGTGTCAGAGGTTTGCGAGTTGCAAGAGATTTTAAAGGATCGTCCTTTCAGGCAGGAGGTGATGCAGGCAATAGTAGGTTCATGAAACGCAAGGTCATGGAGCGTGAGGAGGAGAAAGGAGTGGTCGACAGTGTCAAAGGCAGCATAAAGTTCCAAAAGGATGAATATAGGCGAGAGCCCTGCTATAGAACAGCACACAGTACTCATTTGTCTGTGACTGGCAGTATGTTTCGAGATACTGGTTCATGCCATTAATGGCTCAGAGGATTTACCTGACACTACTCATAAACTAAGAACCTCTGCCTCTTATAATATAACCAGTGTTTATATTCCAATCAATACCTCTGGCACTACATTGGTGTAGAGGGACATCAGCGCTAGCAAGACTGAGCTCCTCAATGCATAGTCAACAAAAAGGATGGACCAGTTTTCTGCTACTACCAGGAGGATTTTAAGAGACTGACAATACTAATCCCCCACTAGCATAAATAAGGTCTCCAGATCATATGTGATCATGTGCCAGACAAATGTTTTCCCAATCCCTGCTTGGGTTTTTCCAAGCCCAGGTCTCGGGTTAAGTGGATTTGTGTCCCATTCTAAGAACCTCTACTGGGTAACATAGAAGAACCACGAACCACTGTGGATTCCCTTACACTACAGCCCACACTGGGTGACACCTTCTACTTGGGTGGCCATTCTGCGTACTGTGTGCTCTCAGGTGCATAATGTCCTACACAGCCCACATCTTGCCCAATGTAGCACCCCACTCAAAGGCCTCCCTGAAAGCCTACTGGTTATGGAACATCAAGATCATTGGGGGCCGTGGGGTCCAGAGAGAAAGGTGAGCTGCTCTTAAGATTCCTCCTACACTCTCATGACTGATCTTCAACCTCCTGTCCCATTTCACCCTTCTTGTGTGAGAAGATGCACAAGACACTGCTCCTAAACTGAGAATCTCTTTCCAAGATCACCTCTTGTGGGAATTTAAGCAAGGTTAATGTGCCCATCAAGGCCTCATGAACGTTGTATGGATGGACCTCAGTGCCAGCCCTTTTGAGTACCCCGTGGCATAGCCAACAACAACATGGCTGAGCCCTTCGTCCGCTGCTATAGGGAACATCTATGGGGCCCAAAAAGTCAATTGCCACTTGTGAAAATGGCACCCCAATGGCAGATATGACCAATAAGGGAGGCCTAGACTTCCAATCTGCCTTTCCCCGAACCTGGCATCGTTTTTATTTTAGTTATTTATTTATTGGGTATTTATAAAGAGCCTTTACAGCAAATGGTTTTTCAAGGTGCCAGAAGACAAAAAAGGGAGCGGGTGGGGGAACAGGGAAGACAAATAACAATAACGGTCCTACTAGGCCTTGTGTCCTTCGGATTGTGCAAGTGCAGTAACAAGAAGTGCAAGGGAGAGGGGAGTGGGGAGGGGGAGAGTGCTGGTCGTGGCAGAATGTGATAGTGCTAGGGTGGGAAGGGAAGTGCAGGGCAGAGAGGGGAGAGTGCAAGTGAAGGGGAAAAGGAGGGAGGGAAGAGGGACCAAGGGGCTAGGCGAGTGCTAAGGGGAGGCCAGGTGGGCAAGTGCCAGGGAGTGCAGGGAGTGAAGATCCACATGCTAAGTGCAAGGGCAGGGGCAGACTGGGTGGGGAGGGCCTGGTGCCCTGTAGGACTCACAAGGAACCAGGCAGTCAGTCAATGCAGCAAAATGGGACGTTAGCAGGGAAGGGGGAGAGGGAAGGAAGAAGAGAAAAGGATGGTCTTGAGGAGCTTCCAGAACTTAAGGAGATCCAGCCCAAGCCTGAGAGGGGCTGGGAGACCATTACAGAGGGAGCCTCCTGCAGAAGAAGGAGGTCTACCCACACTCTCTGCTTGGAAAAGCATCTGATCTGCAGAGAGTTGGAGCTAGAAGACTGAAGGGATCTAGCAGGGAGGTATTTGGGGAGAGAGGGTTGGATATAGCAGGGGTCCCAGGCCCCAGAAAGCTGCCTGGATGATGCAGAGGATCTTGAACTTGATCCTCACAGCAACCGGGAGCCAGTGGAGAGATTTTAGGGCTGCAGAGATGCACTCCCTGGAGTTGAGGCCCAGGATAAGTCTCACAGTCCTAGTCTGAATTAGTTGGACAGCCGGAGGATAGGGGAAGATTGAGGAAGAGGCTGTTGCAGTAGTCCAGCCTAGAGAGGACCAGAGCTCTGGAGACATTGAGTTTCTGTGGAAGGTGAGGAAAGGGAGAATGCCTCTGAGGAGGTGAAGCTGATAGTGGGCCTTCTTGGCAAGGTCTACGATGTGAGTAGATGAGGAGAGAGAGGAGTTCGAAGCTTGGAGCTGGAGGTAAATGCTGCCAGACTCATGATTGGGCGGACCCTTAAATGCAGCGGTAATAGTCTTACCGCCGCATTTAAGAGTTACCGCCCAACTCGTGAAAGACAGACACCTGGCCCTTCTCTATCTAAGTTTGTTTTGGCACACATCCTGCCACCACCTTTCACACCGTTCAATAAACTCAGCCTGAATAGGTCACTCAGGCTATATTTCCTCACTATACATGGCTTTGTACAGGCTACTCCCAGGTAAGGCACCACTCTGTCTCACCACAATTTCAATGAAGTCAAGGCATGGAACAAACTCTTTAAATAACCTTTTAACATTAAGGTGCAAGACTTGTTTCAATTTCACCAAACTAGTTTGGCCATTCCACTCCATTCTCTTTCCTTCTGTTACCAACAACATTCACCTTTATACACAGGCTATTCTTGACTGTGCCATCTTGGCTCATGGTTGGCAGTCACAGTATTAAAATTATGGAGTTTGTCCGGGTGTACAATATATACGAGCACCCTCGGTGGGTGCAAGAGACAATCAGGTTGCTCCAAACACAGGCTGAATCTATGGTTGCATGCCTGCATTCGGAGCAACCAAGTGCTCTGCGCACCTGCCCTCCACCTGGCGCTGCTGCCCCCCTCCTCTGCCTCCCGTCCCCAAATCCAGCTCCTGAACACACCCCACCACGCCTCTCCTTACCTCAAAAGGTCTCCTGCGCCAGTTGGGCCGCACAGTCAGCTTTGTTTCCTGTTCGAGCCTCACCTTCCATTTCCATGGCAACCTTGATTCCCCCCCCCCCCCCAGTGGGCTGCTGTGAACAAAACAATGTGGACAGGGTTTTTATTTTTCTTTAATTGCTATTAGCACCTCAAGGGTTTGCCTCGAGGTGCTAATAGCAATAATCCCCTGTTCTGCGGGCTTCACCGGCCCGGTAACAGCGTAGGGCCATTGTTAGTTAACGCAGGGCACCAGTGCCGTTAACGGGCAGGTGAAGCACAGGATTATTGCTAAAGAGATGCTCTGGAAAATAAGCCACCCACCTTCCAGGATTCCCTGAGCACACTCTCAAACCCCTCATATATCCACATTACATCGCGCACTAAATTACAACTCTCTGACTCAGCTTTGGAAGGACAATCCAATGACCACAGCACTTTAGGATATATCTGCCTCCTCCCTTTAGCAGACCTATGGTCTACCTATCACAAAGCATTCTTTCCCCACAACATCCATCCTTCCCTTGCACCCTCACTCCCTCTGTTTGTAGCATCTCTTTCTCTCTTTCCCATTCTCCTATCGTTATCTCCCACTCATTAATTCCACTCTCAGACGAGGCAGCTTGAAGAGGTAGCTTGGGTGGTGGGAGCCAGTGGGTTCCTATTAAGCAGCTTGATGTAACTTCAACAAAGGAACTTATGAAGAACTTACCTGAAGTGTCCCGAAGTATTCTATATAAGAATATCCCTCATTAATGTTCATGAGGAAAATTGTGCATACATTTAGAATCATTGTATGCAGATTTATCTCATCAATATTAATGAGGGGTATCCTGAAAACCCGAGGCCTGGAGTTGGACAACCCTGCTTTATTACAATAATGTATGTACATTCTCTAAATGAAAAAAGAGAAAGAACAGTTCTCTTCAACCTCCTCCCCCCTGTAACTCTTGCCAATGTGAGAATTGTCAGCAAGGCTATTATGCGTTTCTTATAAATACTCGCTAGTATTCACTCGTTGCTCCTATCCAACTACACGAGGAGCCGCTGGTGGGAAGAAGGATGGTAGATGGGGACATAGGAATTGAAGGGAAAAAAGTGGAGCTTTGCACACAGATATTTCAACAAAGCTATATCACCCCTCCCCCCCCCCCCCCCCGACTCCCTCCTCTCTCGCCCTGTTCTCAGAACTGTGCTCTGGAACATTGCCATCACACAATGCCTTTATTGTTTGGGCATTATGACACTGGGCTCTGTACAGGAGAGGAGACATATTAACCATTAGTACCCGACGAGGGTCCATCAGAATGTAACAAACAATCTGATTGGCCCTCGCCGGTGCTTTAGCCGACCGAGAATCCCTCGAATCCCTCGAATCCCACTACATTCCTTCATATCCCCTGCGAGGGCGTCTGGCAGCCACTCAGCCGGTGAGAAGGCTCGAACGGGGTTATCCCTGCTCCGGGCCACCATACGGCTGGAGGCTGTCATCTTCCCCCGCCGGGGATCGAGGTGTTTTCCATGCCCCCACACCCTGCAATCTAAACAATTCCCTCCCTGCCCTCCCAACCCCACTTACCTTCTTTTTGGTCCATTTCGGGAGCGGACGCGCTGGGAACACTTCTGTCCCACTCGCGTCCACTCCCGATACCCGCAATGGAAGGGAAGAAGGGACTACATTGTTTTTGTTTACTTTTTTTCTATTTTTTTCAATGGCCGCCTTGGAAATGGAAAACGGACTTTGTTTTCCCTTCCGTTTTCAGCCATTTATTTTACTTTTTTTTTTTTTTCTGTTCCGAAACGCATTTCAGAACAGAAAAAAATACTTTTAGTACCTCGGTCTTATGTGCTGGGATACTAATAGCAATAAGCCCCTCGCTGCAGGGTCATTGCAGAGTCAGGTAAAACCCCGGGGCCTGTAACTATGGGCCCCAGGGCTTTACCTGACTCTGTAAGGCCCTCGCGGCTCGGGGCTTATTGCTTACATCACTTCAGCTTGACCTCTCATGAACCTCTCGATAGAGCTGGGGGACTGAGCACGAGCCCCACCCACTGCTCACCATCACTTATCGAGGAATGTTTAAAAGCCTGGCTGCCTGACTTCCTGACCCTCCAGGACAGGAGGAGCACTACACTTCCTGGTATGGCGTTGTGGCGAAGGGGGCAGCAGAGATTGGACTGGAAGATCATTTGAAGGATGCTTTCTGCTTCATAAGGGAAATGCCAGAGTTCTACTCTGGCCAAAGCCCTGCTCTCTTCCCCTCCCTGAGAGCACCATTCCCCCGTAGCGCCTCCTACGCCTGGACTGCCATCCCCTTTTCTCTTCCCCTGCCGCCCCCTAGCACCATTCAAAAATACACCAGAGCCGTTCCTCCCACACACCTTCAGTGCCACTATCTCTCTTTCACTTCCGCAGCATCCTCGATTGCCCCATCCAAAAATACAGTGGTGCTGTCCTTACTCCCTCACTTCGCCCCCATCTCGTTCTGCACTGGCCCCCGTTTTCTGTAGTCGTTTCACTGGTTCGACCCTCATCTGGGACTTGGAGCCAGGCCAGACCCTCTGGCTCGGCCCTCCCCTCACGTTACATAGATCTCCCTATTTTAATTGGTTTTTTATAACGCGCTAAATACCGAAGAGGTTTCTATGCGCGGACCCAGGATCCAAGCCTGTGTTGATCGGCGTCCCCTTGCTCCCAAGACAAGGGCATTGCCACTGAGGTACAGGGCCGGTCTTAGACCAGATTGCACCCCAGGCGGGACGCACCGTTGGCGCACCCCACCCCAAAAAATGACAACAAAAATGGTATGTTACAAATGTTGTTAATAGGGCACTCAATAAAGAACTAGATGGAAATGGAACACAAAATGCATACATTCGATACTAAGTGACAGTCTTAGAATGTCACCTGTATTATGTGTCCAAAAGGTAACTTTTCTTGACTTTGACATTGCAAATTCCAAGCATCACACATTTCTAACAACCAGACATGTGAACATGTGCTTAAGTGCCTAATTTACAGACTGGTCTCTAATGCCAAAATCACTGCAACGTGTATGATCCTGGACGCATTATTTTATATTACTGTGAGTTATCTGTCAAAATTTGAAGAGCCTAGAAATGACTCAGTTCTTATTGTACCATGCATGCCAACATTATCCATTCTATTAGGGAGATGCTAGCCCAGTCCTGGATTTTACTTGCCATTCTTGGACCAGTAGTCCTGGATTTATAATGTGGAATCCAGGGATACAAGTCCCAGAATGCAAAGTTAAATGCAGGACTGGCCTATTATCCCTGGACTGGAATAGACATGTTGGCCTACATGGTGTACACTATTAAAAGAAGGCTCCTTCATGGTATTTTGTTTTATGTATACGTCAGCTGTTTAGAGTACCAACTTTGATTTGGTGATACTGTATGTGTTCTTTGTAAAGTGTTTTGGTGAAAGCTCTATATGAACAACATATCATTATCATGACTGTATTTGTGAAACTTCCCTACCAAACACTGTGCTCCCGTACAAGGTGTAGACAACCCATTATAAAATAGAGACACCCACACTGTAGATTGATGCCCACTCTACTCAAGCAGGCCTGGCTGAAGGTTTGTGGAGGCCCATTTCAACATGATGGTTGCCCCCTGCTTAGAGCGAAAACAGTCTGCAGCACTTGTGGGGTGCATACATTACAATGGTGACAAAGATAGGGTTAATAGCCGCCGATTATCATGAGATGGTCAGCCGCCAGGGAGCTTAAATATGAAATGCCCACTGAAGAGGTCTAAACCCTCCTTTGTCAGCAAATGGCTGATGTGGAAAAACCAGTGTTAGAAGGCACTGAGGTGATAACACTTCGGTACATCCTGTGGGAAAAGAAAACGTTTGGAATGGAAGCACAGTGGCAGCATGGATTATACATTGTGTTATATTTTATGTTTGTATGGACGGTAAGGATCGTGGGGTGCAACCAAAATCTTACCCAATCAATAAACACTGTATGTATTGTGTATTGCCAATCCCATCAGCTCCAGCTAGTGTCACTCTTGTCAGACGGCTTCACTGGGACTTGACCTCTTCTTGAGTCCTGCCCTGACTGCAACTGCTGCTCCTGTGCCTGGGTCTTGATTTTGCGAGCCTGTTTGCGATTAATCTCTTTAGAGTGTCCGGTCACTGCTGTCCGGCCAAAGTATGAGCTGCCTGAAAAGCCCAGCCAGCCAAACAATCACCCCCTGACTGCAGCGCATGCACTGAGGAGGAGGCACGTGCGATCAGGCCTGTACGTGCCTGAAGAACTGATAAGCAACAAATGTTGCTTTTCAGTAGGATCATAAAAATGCCAAGGAGACCCGAGGTGTACTGCTAGCCAGATTTTTGCCTCTGAGTCTGCTTTCGAGCAGCACGTTGTTTTTATTGTACATAGGTAGTAAACGTAGTGTACGTAACAAATTTAGCACAATAAAGTTAAATGATGCAGCACCAAGCATCAAGCATTTTGCATGGTGGTGGTGTTGGAGACGTTTTGGAGGAGTTGAACAAGCGCCCCCTAGAGCCTGGCACATCAGGCATACCCCTGCACCGCCTGATGCAAACACCGGCCCTGCTGAGGTATACTACCCGTACAACGCCTAGGCAACCAATGTATGCACACCGCGAAAGCCTCTCAGTTCCCAGTAGAGCAGGGCAGAGGCGTTGCTAGGGGGGGGAAATGAGAGGGCTATAGCCCTGGGGCTTTTGGCTGTAGCCCCATATAGAAGCTCAGGGACTACAACCAAAAGGCTATAGCTAGCCCTGAATCCCACCAGTCCCGACATTAGTTTAGCCCCTGATCTTTTCTAGACCTAGCAACACCTCTGGAGCAGGGTCATACAGAAGTTCAGTGCACAAATGATGTTGTCCCACTTCTCAAAAATGTTCTAATTCATGGTTTTATTGCAAGTGCAGTGCTGGGATGCGGTGTCTAGTCAAATGGTCGACAGACAAATGGTCGACACAATTTGGTCGACAGGTCAAATGGTCGAATTATTATTTTATTTATATCTATATATTTTTTAGGTTTTCGTTTAGGGAAAAAGGGTGTTTTAGCAAAAAAAAGGGGGTTGAGGGGGACCCCCCACACCCAAAAAAAAATGTGAAAAAACAAAAAAAAAATTCAACCATTTGACCTGTCGACCTTTTGGTGTCGACCATTTGTCCTGTCGACCATTTATATTCGACCAAATGACCTAGAACCCTGGGATGCGCATATCTAGGTGGATGGCAGCCTTGGTCATCGGTTTGCTAGCCACCCTTGGTGAGCTATGCTAGGCAGCGGGACCTGTCATCTATGTGTGTTATCTATTTGATGTCTAGGTTTAACTAATCTTATAAATACTCTCTTTTGCTCTTCTTTCCAGTTACTCCTCCTCGGCATTGGGGTAAGAAAGTTGTATAGTTTGTTTGTTGCTATTTTACATGTTTTGGGATTTCTTTGGGTTATTTTGCCGGGGGATATTAACATATTAAGGCTGGAGGATAAATAGAATATGCAGTAACCTTTCAAATTTCACTGAGGGTTCTGAAGGAGATCTGGTTCACCCTTGTTACTTGGAAATTAAAATGTGGTCTATGCAATACAGCAGAATTTCACTGTGGCCTGTTTGACTGACTCTCGGATTGGGTTCTTTTTTCTGTGCCACTGGCCATGGCAAGTGGCCATGGCCTCTTAAAAACACTGAAAGGCCACTCACTAGTCATCACCTTCAGCCCATTCCCGTTGATCTCCACCATAATGCCATTTTGTATGGCACTGTAAATCCTTCTCTTATAATATATAATGTGCTCTGGGCCTTTGCAAGGGGAACACGCCAAGTTGAGCCGGTGCAGAGTTTCCCTATGTGCTGAATTTCAAGTGTTTGGTTGCGTCATGTTTACCTGCACTTTAACAAAAGTGTTTCCTTGATTTTTTAAGGTTTTGTTATTCCAATTTTTTTTCTGTGGAACTAGCGTGGGCCTTTGAGCATTTTATTTTATTTTGTATCGTTCATTTACAACACACTTAATACATGC
Organism: Ambystoma mexicanum; assembly: GCF_040938575.1. NCBI lineage: Eukaryota > Metazoa > Chordata > Amphibia > Caudata > Ambystomatidae > Ambystoma > Ambystoma mexicanum. Next base: position 810,210,968 of record NC_090925.1, on the reverse strand, counting down.
TAGTGGTTTCTAAGTACAGCATCGGGATTCGAACCTGTGTTGGCTGCATTGTCTTGCTTAGGTAATTTTTATTTTTTCGTTTGTATGGCGACAAAAACAGCCTGTGGGCACTGTTGCGCTGTTACAGAGCTAAGTAATACCGCTTGGCTTGTAACTTTTGACTTGTACAATGTATTTGGTTAACATTTTGCAGGTTGCTTAGTTACAGTGGTACAGACATTGGGTATGGTCACAGTGGGACAAGCAATGGGCATAGTGGCAATTACAGAATAAGGTTGCTTTATTTATTTATTTTAATTGTCATACAGCGCCACATGCCCATGGGCCTCAGAGCGCACATTAAACGGGACAGGACAAACACAGAAGAAATAATGAAAGAGTCGTTGTTCAGAAGAAAGGCAGGCAGTAGAAGGAAGATCATAGATTATTCAGGGTTGAGATTAAAAAGATGAGTTTTTATCGCCTTCTTAAAAGTGGACAGATTAATAGCCAGACGGATGGGAGCAGGAAGAAGATTCCACAGTAAAGGTGCCTGAACATCGAAGCAAGTGGGCCAGTTTGAATCTAGGCTGAATGAAAGTAGGGGCCCTAGAGGAACGAAGATTCCTTGAATTAAGATGAGGCTTGACACGATCAGAGAGGTAAGCCGGACAAATTTTAGCGTGGCATTTGAAGGCCAGGGTCAAGTTTTAGTTGCAGTGGTGGGGCATTGTAAGAACCAGTGTACACAGTTCGATAGGTTTGCCTGGAGTGAGCAGATTTTAGCGGAACAGGCAGGTTTTGAGGGCTTTGTGGAAGGCAGCGTTGGAGGGTTCACTTATGAGGGTGATTGGAAGGGTATTCCATTTTCTGGCAGCAATGAAGGGGAAGCTAGCCCCCCATGCTTTGGCCTGACTTTGGGGATGATGAGTTGGTGGGAATATGGTGTTCTAATGGGTCTGGAGGAGCCAGCTCTGACTAGTTTCGAGGAGAGGTGGGGGGGGGGGCTGTGTGAGTAAGACACTTGTGAGTGATGGCAAGGGTTTTTAATAGAATGCGTTCTCTGATGGGGAGCCAATGGAATTCACTTCTGGCTGCAGCAATGTGTTATCTTTTGGGTATGTTGAGAGCAGCTCGGAGTGCATTGTTTTGGACTACTTGGAGTTTCTTTAGGTTTTTCATGGAAGAGCCAGCGAAGAGGATGTTACAATAATCGAATCTTGAGCCTATTGTTGCTCTAGCGATCGAAAGGCAATTCTCAGTGGATAAGAATAGTTTGCCATCGTTAATCCAGTGGTCGAAGTGTATAAAAAGAAGTAGTGGAACTATATTCCCTACTGGCCTGCCCCTGCACCTCATCACCACCTCACTCCCACTAGGGGTGTCACGGTATTCGTTTTATGATGGTACGATAACCTTCTTGCCAAATGACGGTATATCATGGTTATCGCGGTATAGCAGGTGGAGTTAACTGATCTTAACAAATATTTTCTAAAAGGTCATAAATTGACAGATTTATCATCACAAACAAAACCAGGCACCCGGGCCAGAATTGGGCTTTTCAACATACTTTCCACTGAAACGCCTTGCTTCCACCAAACACAAACACACGTGTGGAGAGGAGTGGGTGGGGTGGAGGCCTGCTGCAACTGGCAAAGCAAACGGAAAAGCTTTTCTTAAGTGGTCATTTAGGCTTTTTGCTTCCCCACTGGCTACTGGTGAAGATGAACATGTTGCCATCTTGATAACCTGCATGCCACAGATCAATGGAGGCTGATGGTAGTATACGCTTGTGCACATACACACACACACACACACACGCACTTTCTTTTTACGTTACAGCCTTTAGTTTACTTGTGGGCCAAAAGGTGTTCAGTAATCACTGACATGTTACCCTTTGGTATGGCAGCAGGGAATACCCACAGAGATGAGTGAATTTCGCAGTGTGACTTATTATATGTAAATTCAATGATAGAACCAGGGAAATCCCACATTGCCATATGTTTAGAGAACATTATCCATTATAAATATATAAACCCCAAAGCCGCCACCCCAAAGTAAACCCTTTTCCTTCTCGGCACTGTATCTATTCTTCCTATTGCTAACATATTGATTTTGTGTAAGGCACGTGTGGTTTATGGAATGGCATTAAAAACTGCTCCAACTGAAACTACTTGGCAGACGGCACATCCAACAGTGCAAAACCAAGACTGTGCAGCAATTGCTTACTGCAGCCTTTCCAAATCAGATTGAAAAGCACACTTAACGGTATGAACGGTATAACGGTATAAATAATCTGACGGTTATTATTGTTCAATTAAGTGGTTCACGGTATCTTTAACGGTATACCGTTATACCGTTACATCCCTAACTCCCACACACAATACCATACATGGCAACATTCCTACGCACCTAGGAGGGAGACTTTGTGTAAGAAATCGAGAGACGTTATTTTTCCCATAGGAATACATTGGCGCTGGAATTATTTTAGGTGGGACAATGTAAAAAATAGCAATATTTTTCACTGAAAAGCCAGGGAGTGGTTGGCACGTATGCAATACAAACCCCCAAGCACATGCACCTGCTGTTTAAAGGAACGTTCAGTGCAGTGCACTGAAAGTGCAAGTTTCAACTTCTCCCTACACTTTTATTTTAAAATGAAACCATTCTGGAGCGGTTTCTTTTTCAAATAAAGTATAGGAACAGTAAAATGTAATAAAAAAAGTAGAGGAGCACGACTCCCAACCGCTCCCACCCACTTCGACCACTGCGTTAATCAGCTTGGTGTAGTAGGCTACTGAGGAGGCAATGGCGCTGACTTGACGTGACATGGATAAAATGGCATTGAGGTAGACTCCTAGGGTCTTAACCGAGGCAGAGACAGGGATCTGGATATTGTGGATAGTGAAGGCAGTGTATTGGCTATTGAACTACGTTAGGTAAAAATTGTACAATTCTGGCATTATTCGCCCCATCTTCACTGGGAGACTACAAATACCAGAATGAAAATCAGCAAAAGGCAAAAGGATCTATCAGAGCTCTCAGAGAGCACTGGGAACATAGAAGATCTTTAAACCAATTGTGGCATTCACCTTTTTAGATGTCTATGGGTAAATGAATGGATATTAGGCCGAAACTGTGTAGGAAAGTCCTTTTGAGCCACGTCAGACATTCCACAAGGCTCAAATGGACTTTCCTACGTTAACATTTCAGGTGAAAGTTTTTTTTCAAACCTTTTTAAACCCACCATAACCATATATATAGCGGCCATGTAGTTATGGTTAAGTTGATAATCCCATAGGAAGAGCACTTTTTGGGCGGCTTATAACTTTGCTCCCTCTGGACGAATTCTCACCAAACTTTGCAAAAAAACTATATGGCCCACTCTGAATTTGGGTTTTGAGTCTTAACAGTGCACGGTGGTGGCGCGAGTTATTGTTGCTTAGCTTACCATAACTGGCGAATTTCAGGGGTTTTTTGGTTTTACTTGTAACCATAACGTCCCTTTAACAAATATTTTTCATTGAATTTCATAGGTTTTTATTAGTGCAACTTAACCATAACGTCCCTTTCACAGACTTTTTTCATTGAATATATATATATATATATATATATATATATATATATATATTATGAGGAGAAGCCTGTGTGCATAGACTTTTCCCAAAAATCAGTTGCTAATAACTTTTAATTTACTGGACGAATTTGGATGCAGTTTTCCACGGGCCACCTCAAACTGGACATTTTGAGAAAAAAATATTAAAGATGAACAAGTTAGAAAGAAAACAAAAGCACACTAAGAAGGATTACAACATTTTTCTTGTGTCTAAAGAATAGGTGCTTATTAAAAAGCAATTTGTTTTAGTTTTAAAAATGGTTCAAGAGAAAGATAATACTGTTTTTTTTTTAATGAGTAGCTACAGATGCAAAGGATAATACTCAAGTATTTGTCAATCCAATCTCTGTAGACAAACTGATTGCACAATATTCGGGCATTTTATTTGATGCTGAATACAACGTTTTTTGGTCTGATGATTTTAGCAAAATGGTTCTCACGACAAACCCATAAATATGGCAACAAAGCAAATATTCACAATGGCGAAAGGTTGTTTGGCCAGATTATCTTAAATCTAAAGTGTTGGTTCCCTACCCAGAATGGCAGGCAGAGATTATGACCCAGGTGATCAGTGAAATCATCCCGGTGCAATGTATGCTGGCTTCCTGGTGCTATTTTGCTGATATTTAAAAAAGAAGATACGTCTGACCGACTTCCCTTCTCGATATTTAGGTAAAGTTCTTATTAGCTGGTTAGCAGCAAGCATAAAGGCGAGGGCTGATGAACATAAGGTTATTCCCAATAATCAGTTCGGTTTCAGGGGACTATTGTCAACCTTAGATCGTTGCCCTACTTTGGATGATATGATTGAAAAATAAGTCAGGGTAACATGGGTCAATGTATACGTTGTTGAGCTTAGGGCCCTTCAGGAACATGCATGTAATGGGTGGGATCATACAGAGTAATTCTGAGTCCAAATAACCAAACAAACTCAGGAAGATGGCAAAGTACTGTTTTATTAACAATTATTTAAAACAGGGAATTTACAACGAACATCAACTGACGTACGCTCAGTCTCTCTCAGCGATCTTCACACAAATCATAGCTTTTATATCAGAAATATGTCAGCGGTGGTGTCATTCTAAGTGGCAATAATGAAAAACTTATCCAGGGTCAGGATTGGCTATGAGGAACATCTAAGTAAAGTTTTCTATAGGGACTAGGCTGGCCACTATCAGGTGGAAAACATATACCTACCTCTAAAACATGTCATCTTCAGAAACATTAGATGCACAGTTTCTCATTGGTCTTCAAACTATAAGGTCCATCGTTATATGGACTAATACAATTGGGTGGCACGCTTGTGCCAGGTCTGGAACATTCAGTTAACTTAGCAGCACGTAAGCCCAGACCCAGGTGCAAGGAGATGGGGCATGACGGTACCCCTCCACCCAATTAGCCCAGCATCTCTCATCGCCCATGCTTTCTGCCATGAAGATTGTCTTTGAACTTTGCCTTGAAAACTATACTTGTCTTTTAGAATACATGGGAGTAGGAGCACTCACTATCGTGTTCTGGGACTACAAGTTCAAACTCTATTTTTATCCTTGGCTCACGTGACAGCAGACAATGATTTGGTCCATTTTGCAGGTTTTAAATGCTATAAATGAATTAAACGTGGCACTCTAGGTGTTCTTTCATTGCACCTTGACAAGGGATAATTCATCCTTCACACGTTCGCTCATTTCCAAAATAGATAACTGACCTTGGCTGCTTCAGTCTTGACTCCAGGCCAGACAGCCTTGTTTTACAGCTCCAAGATTCTGCTTATTCTTGCTGTGACACAGCTTTCTCTTCCCGCTTCAGGGGTCCTGGCTTACTAAATTCATGATACCGATGTCCAGATTCTATATAATGATGGCTTTACCTGCATTCTATTCACTATGTATAGCCAGCTTATATGATGACTTGATCTACCTTGTGTTTCAGCGTCTGTACATTTATTGAACGGTTGATTTTCTGCAACACTTTGTGCATGTGTAATCTTCTTTTTCGTATTGATAAGTTCACTTGATTCTTTTCTTCGTCATTCGTTTCTTGAGGATCTATACATCCTCTTCAGTCAGTATCGCAGGACGTCGTGTATACTTTTGTGACGTCACTAGCTTCTTTTCTCCCTTAGGTTGTCATCACTCCGGGGATACATTTGGTAGGTTTGTCTCAGTGAGTATCTTCTCTCGAACACACATTGCGGTATTGGCACAACGGCTGGTGTCAAACATGGCACGGTCTCATGTCTCCAACATATGGGGGGAAGGAGAGCAGGATATCCTGCAGAGGTATGCAGCTGCTCCTCTACATTCCCTCTTCTGGGTGAGTCCTCGACCACCTCTTCAAGTGTTTCTACATCCTGATATTTTCTCTTGAAGAAGTGTTTCTTAGGTGTCCATATCTTCATCACCCCCCCTTAAGGTACCTGCTGATTTGACATGTTCATCTACACTGCAGGTCATGTAGTTACATTGTCCATTTGAGGTACAATAGCCCCTCATCCCACGTACTTCTTATGATTCTTCGGATACAGAGACTTCATCCCCTCAGGTGCTACGATGCTAGCCTTTATGTATTCTCTGACAGCGTCGTCAGTCAGCTCCTTGGTGTTTGGTCCATATTTGACATCAATCATGATCTTCATTCCTACTACCATTTTTGCTGTTTTCTTGCATTGAGCAATCACCATCCTGACTATACAGAATCCAAACATTACTAGCACCAGTATTACTCCAAGAACCTTGAATAGATTTGCCAACCACTGAGGAATCCATGTCATCTTCAATGTCATCTGTATCATCTTCCATCTTGGTATGCAGGTCTTTCAACATCGACATGGCCTCTGCCGAGGTCCCATTCTGGCCATCATGAGAAGGTCTAAATGTGCAACATGATGGCCCGATTTTGGCACAAACTCCTCCTTCCATCGCTGTGATCATATCAAGGACATACCTATTCTGGAGGGTCAACAATCGTATGACCCTCAGCTCTTCTTTAATAGCATTGAATCCCTTTATGTAAGCATGGATTGTCTGCATAAACTCCCATCTGGTGATTTGCAACCATTTGGCATTTGCCACTGTTTGAATTCTAGCCATAAATATAGCTGTCATTATCATAGCAGTCTTGCTGTACAACTTGTGCTCATCAGTTTCATCCGCTGTTATTGATTTGGCAGAGAAATAATTTCCTCTTTTTGTCCACCAGAGTTCAAGCAATCGTCTTTTTCACAAATGTCATCTACATTTGGAAAGGCATTAATGTTTAGGTTGCACAGAGGAATCACTAATGCTGGAACATGGATGAGCACCAGGGAACACACTCAGCCACAATCCTGAGGCAACTTCATATAGGCTCTAGATCCACATGCCCAATATCGATCCATAAGGACAGCTGTTCCTTCTCTCATTCCAGGAATGTCAACTGTGGTTTTACATCCTTTATTTTATCCCATGTGGTTCCTTGCATGTTTTCGGAAACATATTGTCACATTAACCAATGGGATTACAACTATTGGGCCTGATTTGTCTTCTATCCATGTCAGCAATTTGGAGTGCTTGGCCCACGACTTTAAGCATCCATCATTCACTCTCTGCACTTATTGTACGTATTCCGTATTCGGCAGATGAGCTGCACAGGACATCATTCCTTCTTCCCATCCCATCCTGGTATGTACTCATCCATAAATCAATAGTTGTGTTTTTTCCCAACACCGAGGCGATCCTGCTATTTCCGTCACATCAGGACAACTCATTCTCTTCATTCCTAGAGTGATCACCTCATCCTGTCCTGCAGCAGGACACATAAGCATTTTGTCTTTCCATCCAGGCTCCTTCCCCATTCATATCCTCTTGATATTGTCATCCTGGTATGGAAACGACCATCTTGATCTCCATCGCAAGGTTGTCCAGCTTCCTTGGAACTGTCCTCGAGTAGTTCCATGCTGCGGGATGGCTGAGGCATTTTGCATCGTCTGCTGATACTTCTTTTGAAATGAAAGTCCTTACTGTATTCATGGCATAATGGATGAGAGAGCAGTCATAGCAACTCTCATCAGATGCTCTTTCCCCCACCTTTTTCATGTGCTGATACCACATGTTATTTCCCAGGTGCCCTGAATTTTCTATATAGGTATTTATCCCTTCATTATCTTCCTCTGTGTCTCTTTTATGTCTCCTAACATACCCATAGAGATCAAGGAAATTGTCATCAATAGCACTCATAGTGGGAAGAATCATGGGAGCTCTTTCTTCAGTAGAAACATTAAGATAATAGATACTGTGAAAGATAAGGAATACAAAGATACAGAGCACAATCATGCAAATATATATTATGCATAGAAATCTGGACAACCATTTTTTATGCCATCCTACTGTTTGCTGAACTCGTGCTCCCTCTATAATTGTGTCATCTTCCTCATTAAACATTTTTAATACAATCGTTGAGTTTATTTTACATTTATAACTGTACAATTTGTTCAATTATAGCAATGAGGAGTCTTCTTAATACTGTACCATTTTTAGGATCCTGTAAAAAAGTGTGAATATTAACATCTCTTCTAACAAGAACAGGGTAAGATTGAAGTATAAACACAAAGACAGCAACTACAAGCTGGGGAACGTCACTATTTGCAGGTATCATGCATTTTTATCACCCAAAACAGATATTCTCCACAAAATGAATCTGGATATTGGTCTCTCTTCCAATCTCTGATCAAGAAATGACGTTTAGGCATAATTCTGATGCATTATTTATTGCTTCAATATATTTCTAAAAGTTAATTTCAACCCCTGGAATTCCTCTGCGAGTCTTTACACTTCCTGCTAAAACATATTAGAAGTGTCTATTGAATTCCAGTCCAAATAAAGTATGTGTTAGTCACTCGTTGCTTTATCGTCCTTCTTCTTAGTCATCGATTGAGTCAACCCTCGTGGAAATTCTTCTTCTTGTCTTGCTTCTAGATCAGCAACTGTGGGAGGGAGGGTCTCGCCTTTATAAATCTTCACGTCCTCAACAAGGAAGGGGCCATTAAATCGAGGCTCACGCCACTTCAGGGTTGAGTTTTTAATCAGAATCAGGTCCCCAACATATAACTTAGGTGGTGGTAATATATCACTTGCATTGGTTGCCGAATTATCTTCTTCCATGTTCCTACACCTTCCCCCCAATGCTTGACTTGATCTGAAATGAAAGAAATACTGGTGGTCATACATGTCAAATAATCATGCATTTCATCACCTAGAGTTTCAGCTACACTCTGGGCATCACTCCTAATCCTAGACGGAGGTGTAAGGGGCATTCTCATTCAACGCCCTGTCACTAGCTCATGCGGGGTGAGGTGGTGGTCCGACCATGGCTGATTCCAAAGTGCATAAAAGGCCAGGGGAAGGCTATACAGCCATCCCTTTTACAAAATCAATTTAATCTTGGCGATCCTCTCTTTGAGGAGGCTGTTGAGTCTCTCACATATTCTGTTTGCTTGTGGGTGATACTCTCACATATTCTGTTTGCTTGTGGGCAGAAGAGAACCTTTGCTTTATATTTAATAAAAGCCTTATTTGTTCGAATAGCTCATTAGCAAAATGCAGCCCATAATCGGATCTAAGCACTTCACACACACCCCACCGGCGAAAACTTTGTGTACTAAAAACGTCACTGCGCAAGTGGCATTAGGGTATGCACACGGACATGATTCGATCCACCTGGAGAAGGGGCACACCACCACTAATAGATACCTATATCCATTACATGTCTCCAGCATATCGACATAGTCGACATGTAAATGCTGAAACTGACCGTTTGGTCGAGTATTACTCCTCTATTCATTCTCAATGTATGCCCAGAAGTAAACATTTGACACACAATGCAATTCACCATAAATATTGCAATGTGTTCCAACAAATTAGGAATGCACAAGTCTTCCAAAATATTGGCAGCAAGGCTTTCTCTAGTTACATCCGCAGGGTAATGCAGCTGTTGAAGCACGACTTTCAGCAAAGTTACTGGCATCACTGGCTTTCCAGTGCTTTCCTGTCACCATAAAGCTTCCGTGGGGGATAAAGAACACCCCCTTTGCTTCCACAGGTCTTGCTCTTCCTGTGGTGCGCTTCCCTGAATCTCTATTAATTGGGTTATTGACAGCATATTAAACCCCTCCTGTACTAACATGGTTGTAGCTGAATTTCCTTTAATATCCTCATGATCAAAACTTGGAATTTATGGAGAATATGCAAACCTTTTGGATTGTATGTCTGTGGCTTCGTTCCCGTGAGAGATAAAGTCTGTTTGTTTAGTATGCGTTGTGCATTTCACGACCGCTCTGGCTACTGGGTATCATGGCCACAGGCCCCAGAACACAAAAACCACACCATCTAGTTATGGGGGCAATGGGTCACTTGACTAACTTATGTCGCTTTGGAACCTATAAACACAGCGGCCCTGGCTGGACTCAGTCCTGGGCCTTTGGCGCCAGGCTCATATAGAGATGTGAGCAGGAACAATTTATTTAATTGCAGGAGTGCTTTTATTTTACAAGAACTTTCCAGGAGCTGAACGCCTTTATTCAAGAGAACATCCTCATGTGCTGACTCATCGGGTGTGGCTCCCTAGGCCTGGTCTTCATGTGCTGACTCATCAGGTGTGGCAGGGTGTGGCAGGCAGGCTGAACCTGGTGGGTGTGGCTTCAGAAGCTCAGCTATATAAGCTGCTCCATCCTTAAGGCCATTGTTTTGCGTTACTGTGCACTTGCATCCTTCGTGACGCTCACCGCTGCTTGGATCAGTTTACTTACCTTTGAAACCAGGCGTTCTCCTGCATACTCACCTCCAGGAAACGGGTGCTTCATCGCTTCATCTGCAGACTCATCTCCTGACATCCAGTGATCTTGATCCCGATGCCGCAGCACCGCACTCCGCATCCACGAACTCAGACCCTGTGAAGAAGAAGAAAGACAAGGTTAGAATATCCGTCCTATGATGTTTTGAACACAGCGTGCCCCCTAGTTAACATTTTACCAGCTACTCTACCGCTGCAGCTTCGTTCCTCATTCCCTCCGGCTATCGCCTCGACCTCCGCAGCTTCTGCCGGCCCGGCAACATCACCTGCAAGGGAAGAAAGCAAAAGAGAAAACATCAAAAGTGGAACGGACAGCAATACAAGACAACAAACTTTACAATACAACAAAAACAGACGAGGAAAGACAAAGGCAAACAGGAACACTTACCTAAAGTATAGTGGCTTAATCGCAGAAGGACTGGACTACCACATGCAAGGGACCAGTGAAGGAACTCGGTCCAGATTATACAAGTGCCCCTGCCAGAAGCAGCGGGACGGAGTGCTCGCCAAAACTAATCAACAGGTGAGCTTTCCAGGGACAGCTCATCCCACGGGTATCACGGTTTGGGAGAAGGGTTCTGGAAGGGGATCAGGCGCACAATCTGGCATACTCATGCCCCCTATTCTCCACACAGGAGCACTCCCGAGCAGCATCACCTATTACCACCAGTCACCACATAAGGGCCGAGGGCGAAGTCGGACCTGAGCTACCTCACCCCCGGGAGGGCTGCAACCATGCCCCAACGCCTCCGCAAAGACCAGGTGAGCGTAACACTGGGAGATGTAGTGCCATAATGAGCCTATCCAATAAGGACGCATGCTGCACTGGAGAGCTGTCTGCATGGAGATAGTCCCACCTTTTCCAATGTGCCAACCCCTGCGTGTACGGTTGACATCACATAGGAGGAGTCACTGTACACCATCATTTCCTGTCCTTCATCTTTCTCAAGCGCGACAATGAGCACTACTAATTCTGCTGCTTGCGCTAAAAAGTGAGACGGTAGTCTTCCACTTGCCACTACCTCAAATTCACCATTCTATGTTTTACTACTGCAGCACCTGAATGCCTTTCCCCACTAGTCAGGTCAATTTTCAAAGAACCATCAATAAAAAGAATCTCCCCTCACACCAAAGCATTCACTTTCACATGAGGTATATCATCATAAAATTCAACATAATTAGCACAGTCATGCACATGATAACCTTCTTCTATGGGTTCAGCTATGAATGTGGCTGAGTTCACTATTTCACACATTACAATTTTAATCGTTGGGTTAGAATTCATTACATTATAAACTGAAGCTCTTTGGGGTGGTAGTGTGCACTTGGGTTTCTCTAAAATGGCAAACAGAGCATGCTCCTCGTAAAGGGTCATAGAGCAGCTCATGACAATACTTGTAGACTTCTCAATTGCAAACGCGTCAGCTGCCAAAGATTGTTCACAAGGGAAGTGTCCTCTCAAAACTGGATCTAAAATCCCACTGTAATATGCCAAATGTTTGTACCCCAATGTTGTCCTTTAGGTAAGCACTGCTGTCATTACAGACCCGTTTGTATGTGAGAATAAATACAATTCTGCACTATAGGTGGGAATCCCTAAAACTGGAGCCATACAAATTGCTCTTTTTAACTCCTCAAATTCTTCCTCCATTTTTTCAGTCCATTCTAGTTTTGTTTTACCAACTTGTGCTTTCTTTAATGCTTGCAGAAGTGGCCTTGTATACATGCTGTAATCAAACGCTCAGGCTCTAACATAATTGAACAAACCAGAAACTGTTGCATTTGTCTCACTGTATTCGGTTTTGGTGTTTTCATGATTGCCTCAGCCCTCTCAGGAGTCACTTTCTTTCCTTCATGCAAAATTAAATGACCTATGTACAACACCTCTTCTTGGCAATACTGTAATTTCTCCTTGTCGACCTTATATCCTTTGGCAGCTAAAATAGTAATTAGTTGAATAGAGTCCTGCGTACACTCATCCTCTGTGGTACTGCAAATGAATAGGTCATCTACGTACTGTATCACTGCAGTCTTAAGATCGATATTGCCTAGATCCATCTGTAGGACTCCATTAAAGATCAATGGAGACTCACAGTACCCTTGAGGCAAATGACTATGTTTTAGTCTCTTTTGTCTAAACGTAAAGGAAGTCAAGTCTTGTGAGTCCTTGTGCAAGAAGAAAAACGCATTTTTCAAATCGATCACCGTGAAGTACTGAGCTTCTACTGGGATACTGCACAATATTGTCACATAATTAGGAACTAAAGGAAACTCAACATCTACAATCTGGTTAAGAGGTCGCAAATCTTGGATAAATCTCCACGAGCCTACTTTGGATTTTTTGATCATATAAACCGCAGTATTGCACGATGACTCTGATGGCACCAGAATCCCCTGATTCATCAGTGCTGAAATAATCTGAATATACCTTCATCAGCTTCTCGAGACATGAGGTACCGTTTTGCTCGTGGTAAAATTGCTCCTGGCTTAAGCTTTATTTCACCCTCCCCAACCCCCTTCAATAAGCCTACGTCATAAGGGCATGTGGTCCATAGGGCACTCAGCACTTTTTCAAGATCCATCTGAAAAAATGCTGGTCATTGCTGCATTATCGCCATTCTTTGTGGGACTTCCCTCTTTTCTATCCTTATCCAGTATGTAATTTTCATGAAAAACACCACTTTGTCATTGCTTCGCTCTTCCCTGAACATATCGTCATCGGTTATGTCAGTCAGTCTGTACCCCTCCTCAAGAACCATCACTGTTCTCCATGCTCTACCCTCATCGTCTATTGCTTCCAGTATGGCCATCTCTCTTCGTACTATAGCTGCTTTCAACTCTATATGAACAGCCGGTCCACCTTCCTCATCGCTAGGTGTCTGTTGTCTAAATAAAAACTCATCAGGTATCCTCACAATCTTCCCTACCAGGCCAGGTAGCCATGTCAACAAAATGCCTACTCCATATAGAAAAATCTCTGGATCTACTGGAACAACTCTCAGAGCCACTTGCCCTGTGAACACCAGTATAACTCTCCCACGTTTAAATAGTCTATTCCTCGAGTAGAGCACACTATTCCTTGATCAGTAAATTAAATCTTTGTTTTAAGTTTCGTCATTAAATCTCTTCCTAAGATGTTAACTGGTGTCTGTCATGTATATAACAAAGGAACAGACAGTCACATTCTCCTTAAGAGACCGGTAATTTATCTGTAAAATGAACTAAATTCGTATCTCCAGAGAACCCTTGAGCATTCATGGCAATACCTGACATTGGCTATTTTTCCACTCGTATACACGAACAAGTTGCTCCAGTGTCTACAAGTAAAGAGAAAGATTTGCCTCCTATCGTCAAATTGACCCTTGGTTCCTCTTGGGGGTCTGGTGTCACAGATAGTACTGAACACATCCAGTCACCCTGTGAGCTGTCCTATTGCAGGGACAAGCTTATCACCGTCCCTGTGAAATGATTTCCTACTACCACAGTGACACCTGCCATTCTAGGCATCAATACTTGTCCTGTATTTGCATACTGCTGTGTCTGCATAGGGGCTTGTTGCGACTGCCCTTGGGGTGGATTCATTTGTGCTTGTCCCTGCTGTGGCACCTGCTGTACTTGCGGTGCTTTTGCCTGATAAGATGTGTGATCTTGGGTAAAGCCCTCACTGGTCTGTGTGGTATATGGCGGAGGATAAACTGTCCCCCCTCCGGAAAACTGCTCATTTTGTACACTCCCCCGGCTCTCGCGTATGCGTGAAATTTGTCCTGTCATTCCATAATTCCAACATACTGGGGGAGCCCTTCTAATAATCCCTCCTTGGTTATATCCTCCTTGAGCACTCTGGTCCTCGTTCTGTGTTGTTAAACCCAACTTGGTTATTCTGAAATCCACCTCCTCTTCCCCTATAACCTATACCTCTGCCTTGTGGCGTAAACCCATACCCACCTTGGTACATCAGGCGCGGATTATTTGCCTGTGATGTACCCATTGCTTCCTGCATTCCCATTCCTTCTCCGCTTGTCAATACCGCCCCTTCTATGGCACATTTTGACAACTTTTTCTGAACCAACTTGGCTTCCTCAATTTTTCTATTTTCATCTTTCATTTTGTTCTTCTCTTGTAATAGCCGGCAATGGTGCACTATTGTCAACCGTATCTCAGCCCAGGGCTTCGATTCCATCCCAACTTGTTTTTTCATCTGTCTCTGTACTTGATCTGGCAACCCCTGACGTAAAATATGGTAAAATAACACCACTGTCTTTTCCCACAGCTTGTGAGTTTCAAGCTGCCATTTCTCCTGAATATCTTGAATATAAGCAATAGGGTCTTCATCATCTTTCATTTTACGTGTCATAATTGCAGGCATATCCAATGTGTCAGGATATTGTACTCTGAGAACCCTCCAAACATCTGCCCTACAATTATTGAATGGTGCTCCATCATGCGCTGTATTTTGTGCAGTTACACTTGAATATCCTGCTCTTCTCCATATGTCATCAGCCCTCTCTACAAGAATGTCTGCCAGGAGAACTTTTGTGTCCCCTATGGCCAGCATATTTACTCCTGTCCTTTTCTCTAATTCGTATATCCATTTCCCAGCCCCCAAAGTCAAACTAGGGATCCTTGTCCATCTGTGACCATGGAATATATTGCAATATATTGAATATATTGTGGCCTTGCTTTCCCCTTCTCTAACAAGGGGAACTGTGTGAACCCCATCCCATAGTCGGATCCCACTATTAGTCTATCCATGGCAGGGATAATTGTCCCTGTCTGTGGTCTTGCCGGCAATGACCTTAACCTGCTTACATATAGTGGAGACTCTCTCTTCTTATTATGTGATTGTCCGCGGGCACGCTCCTGATATGCTATGGGATCTGGAGTTCACTCTTTTGATCTTTAGATCTGACCATCTTATTTCCTTCTCCATTTGTTGGCTTCCTTCGGGGGTGCACGCTCTCTCTGCTTCTGCCCCAAGACTGAACTCTCTGTCCTTGCCTGACATTTCCATACCCCAACTAGTATGACTTTCATCCTCATCTGCTTTGTCTAGTTCAATCTGCTCAAAGACAATGCTCCACGTTCATCACTAAACAGGTTTCCTTCCTCACTTCATGACTGAGATACTAGGGATCGCTCATTGTGCCCTCGAGCTTCATACTCGCTATCTCGTCTTAATTGCTGATAGACTTTATTGATCCTTTCTCCAATGCTTTCTGCATCAGATCTTTCTTCTTCTAGTGCTACTCTAGATGCTGCTGACATACTTCCTTTATAAGGAGAATCTCTTCCACTCTATCCCATCGTATTTTTGGGCTCGGCCTCATTTGTTCTTTATGAATAAGACTGGTATCCGAACCTCGCTGTCTCCTTTTCTGCTCTATTTCTTCATCTACTTCCCTTCACTTTCTTGCATCTCTTCTAACACTTTATTCCTCCTACTCCTTCCCTTCTTTCCTTTTCTTCCCTTTGTTTCTGTAATCTTTTATCCCTCACCCTTTGTGCTTCTTCCTCTTCTCTTTCTTTCCTTTCTGTCCCTCTCTTCTATTGTTCTTTGTCTATTGTCGTATTTTCTTTGTTCCTCTGCTTGTTTTTCTCTTGTTCCTCCTGATATATCTGTTCTCGTCAGTCCCTGCTTTTCCTTTTTTGCACATCTTCCTTTAATTTTCTCTGTCGTTCCTCATCCTTCCACTCTTGTTCATCCTTATCTCCTATTTGCCTAACTTCTTCGATACTTTTCCCATATATTTTAAGTAATATCTGTCCTCCCATCCGTTCGTTTTGTACAAGTGCTACCTCGTTAGCCTTATCTTTTTCTCCTTTCCATTCCTTGATTTCTTTGTCTATGTCTGTCGAGCGACCGTTTGCTTCTTTCTTCCTTGTCTTGGATGAATTTACAAATATCTTCCCTTCTTTTATTCTCTTCTGGACTATCGTCACTACTGTAAGCAGGGGGTTCATATATTGGATTACTATCCCCCGTCGCTGCTCTTAATTCCTTTAAAGGATACACTCCTATTTCTTCCGTAGCCACACTCTTTGCTTCAGGCAAGGTAAGGGGAACGGAGGGCTCAACGCCTTCCCCTTTATGCTGATTTAGCATCCACTCCTCAGTTGGCAGGTCTTCTCTTTCCACTTGGTACATCTTCCAAAGTTATAAAATTGCTAACCTTTTCTCTAATTTCTTCACTCTATATGCGTGGTGCAAGTATGCGGTCATGTGTTGCAATACCACTCGTGGCAATGATCCCCCTTGTGGCCATAGCATGAACATTTTATCTGCTGTGCTCTTTATCCATTCTGCACTGTACTGTTTGAGCTTGGGCTCGTGTATTGCAGTGTCTAGCATAAGTGCATGAGAGGAGTGTTCTCCATAATGATGAGTCTCAATTGACTGTCAATACTTACCAGATCATTAAATTAACCTTTTACCTTGACTTAAATCACCACTTTCAACATTTCAGAACAACAATTATGAGCAAGCACCAATCATCGCTGCTCAATCCTCTTATTTCAATGACCTATCTATTCTTTTGATTGGCACCAATCATTTCACTACTCTTTATCTTTAATAACTGTTACTTTTTCCAACTCTTCACAATTTTATCACTCCTCGTTACTTTATTCAACAAACAACATTTAGACTAGTCAGACATTAAACATTATCAAACACTGTGATCACCTTCCCATTTATTTATCTCATTTATAAATACGGGATACAGTTCTATTGCCTTTACTTTACCCTATAAAGGGTTTGACACATCACCTTACATGGTCCTGACCTGTGCATTTTTGTCTATTTCTACTCCCGTTGGAGTTTGAAATGTCTCCTTCTAATTCTCTTGACTTAGGACTCCTAGGCGGTCTCTCTTATCTTCACAATATTTTCCGTTACTCAAAATGATCACAATCCCATCCCCTTATATTGCCATTCCCCTTAGTCTACTTACCATTCGTTAATTGACTCGAGGCCTTCGGTATCAACTCCTCCTTCAATCCGACCACTTCAACGTGTGTCCGCAGATCGCCCGTGGAAACCAAGCAGCAATTTCTTCGAAGGGGGACCTGTTAGTCCAGTATCTCTCATCGCCCATGCCTTCTGCCATGAAGATTGTCATTGTCTTTGAACTTGGCCCTGCAAAGTATCCTTGTCTTTTAGAATACATGGGAGTGAGAGCACTCACTATCGTGTTCTGGGACTCCAAGCTCAAACTCTGTTTTCATCCTTGGCTCACGTGACAGGAGACCACGATTTGGTCCATTTTGCAGGTTTTGAATGCTTTAAATGAATTAAACTTGGCACTCTTTGTGTTCTTTCTTTGCACCTTAACACGGGATGATTCATCCTTCACACGTTCGCTCATTTCCAGAATAAATAACTGACCTTGGCTGCTTCAGTCTTGACTCCAGGCCAAACAGCCTTGTTTTACAGCTCCAAGATTCTGCTTATTGTTGCTGCGGCACAGCTTTCTCTTCCCTCTTCATGGGTCCTGGCTTACTAAATTCATGATACCGATGTCCTGCTTCTATATAATGGCGTCTTCGCTTGCATTCTGTTCACTACGTGTAGCCAGCTTCTATGATGACTTGGTCTGCCTTGCGTTTCAGCGTCTGTACATTTATTGAATGGTTGATTTTCTGCAATACTTTGTGCACATGTAATCTTCTTTTTCATATTTATAAGTTCTCTTGATTTTTTACTTCATCATTAGTTTCTTTAGGATATATACATTCTCTTCAGTCAGCATGTCAGGACGTCATGTATACTTTTTGTGATGTCACTATCTTCTTTTCTTTGCTCCTTCTCATATTCCTTTAGGGAGTTCCTCCCTTATGTTGTCATCGCTTCGGGGATACATTCGGTAGGGTTGTCTCAACGGGTATCTTCTCTCGAACACATATTGTGGTATTGGCACAACGGCTGGTGTCATATACGGCACGGCCTCGTGTCTCCAACATAAGGGAGGAAGGGGTGCAGGGTTTCCTGCAGAGGTATGCAGCTGCTCCTATTCATTGTTTTTTTGGATACGCCCCAAGCTGTTGATTCTGTTGACGTAAATACTCTATGGCAAAAGCTAAAGAGATGGTGGGTTCCAGAGGGATTATTGAATCTAATCCAATTGCAAGGCATAAAATAAGCAGTGTTGCATAGCAATTTGCTATGCAATTCTGTAGGTTTGCTAACTTCTCTGCTGGCCTGAAGCAGCATCAAGGAAGGCTCTGTGCCTTCTTAATAATGGCTGCCGCCATTACAACCATCTCGCAGTGTTGCTGTGCTGCTTTGACCTGTCTTTCCTTCACAGAAATGGATTGGCCACATTACACCTTATTTGACCAATCCCGGGGAGCCGGCAGGCTAAGCAGGCCCCCCACTAAGGCCCACACCAAGGACTTCGCCTGTCCGGAGTGCGGTGCTCCCTCCCCGATCCTCCTTCCATCTCCCCCTCCCCCTCTGTTAGCTAATCCGTTTGCTGGATCCAGCCCTTCATCATTCTTTGGATCGCTGCATCTCTAATTCATTGCTCACCAGTTCGGTTATGTGGGTAAGGATTATCACTCTCCATGCCTTCTGAAGCTTCTTGTCCTGTCTACTATCTTGGTTCTTCTGACTTTGCCACCACCTTCCTGACACTTTGGACCCGGTCGCTATCTCCTGTTGCTTTGGTCTGCCGACAGTTTCCTGGAACTTTGGACCTTGCCGTTAACACCTGGTGCATTGACTTTATTATTGCAATATCTGTGCCACTTTCCTCTCACTACTGCTTGTTATCAGCCTGCAGCCTCACGCCACCAACAGTTCCTTCATTCACTTCTCTTGTACCCCCTCTAACCTGTGTTGGCACTTGTTTTCTCACCTTGTTTGCCATGCCTTACCTTCAGGGCTCTCCCAACTATCCTTGTGCCCGAGCGCTTAGCTCCTACGTAATCCCCTTGCAACATGATTCAATTGCTTATTTGGCCTGTGCATACAGTGATTCATTGCGCTTCATTATTATCATCTGCATCTTGCATCATGAGCTACCTTCTATCTGTTCACTCACACTTTATCTCCCTTGCCTACCCTCTTGACCTGCTTTATTCCCCTAATGCTACACCTCTGCTTTTGTACCCCTTACTGTTGTTGCCCTTGCACCTGAAACTGAGCTGAAGCAGTCCAATGTTTTACCTACTTACTTTCTATTTACTTATTGTAAACCTTGACTTGTGCTTTGAAGTGCTATGCCCCACGATGGCCTGTTTTCAATCTGTTTTGCACCTAAATGTACCTTTCCCTTCTCCCCCTCCTGCTCCTCCCTTCCTCCTCCTCTCCCCTTCCATGTCAAAGCACTTACACGACCAGAATCACCTCATAGCCTAGTAATGACATTTTTGTCTGTCCTTCATCCCCTTCCCCTCCTGCACTTCTCTTACTCCCCCTCCACTCCCTTTTCATGTTTAGCACTTGCATAATCCGAATTTTCTCACAGCCTATTAGGAATACTTTTTTGTTGTTTTCTTTCCCTCCTCCACCTCTCCCCTGCTCTCATGTTATAGCACTTGCATGTTCCGAATGTTTCAAGACCTTTTAAGAATGTTTTGTTATTGTTCTTTACCTCTTCCTCATCCCTATTCTCCCTTCCTTGTCTTGATGCGCCTTGAGACACAATTTTGCTGTATAGTGCGCATTACAAATAACCAATAAATAAATAAATAAATACATAAATAAAATAAGTCATACAAATTATATTTTTCAGATCGACCTGATAGTGCCAGGTGAACCCCTAAAAGTGTGATTAGGTAAAAGTACATATATCCCAAATTGGCTTAAATGGCATCTGTGAAGTCTATATTTGAAAGATTGCTTACCAGAGAGCTGAATATTAATTTGATAAATTTACTTGCAGAATTTATGAATCCTAATCATGAGTCTAAATCCAAGTAGTGGATCGGTAAAAAGAAGCAAGCCACCAATTATTTCAGTTTTCCTTTCTGGTCAAAAGAGAAAATCTTGGGAGGATGGGAAACAAAAAATGAAAATTTCATCTGAATCTGAGTGGCCGGTAAATGACTGGATTATAGAGTGATTTAAAGGCCTCTCCATTCGGAGGCTTACTTAGTTCATATGAAATAGCCAGATTGCAGGAGGCAAATTATTTGAACGAGATTACCTTTTTTTATAATTTGTGACAGAACATGGTGCTGAAACAGTGGTGGGGCAATCAGAGACTGTGATTGCATCATTGGGGAGACCGATGATCTGTCGTGCTTCAATCATATTGTCCTGAAAAAGGTGCATATAGTCCCACACCTCGGGTGACATGAGGTTAGATGGAGGGTAAAGGCAATGGATTTTATTATGAACTCACGAGATGAGAAAATGCAGTTACAAAATATATTACTGAGACTCTGCACTGAAGGGCTTTCAAGTTATTGTAAAAAGGTGTTTTGGGGAATGTATGCAGATTCATTTCTAGTTTGCGACACCTTTAAAGCCCAAACTATTGCTTTCAAATACAGATTAATGTATACATAGGGAGGAATGGCATATGACGAGGGGCACAGGCGAATGACATTTGAGGAAGGACACACAGTGTATTAGGTGTTGTTTGGTTATGAGCCTGCTCATTGGCTGCCCATAGCCATGCTAATCCCTGTGGCGTTGCCCCTTTAAGGGACGTGCACGCGGCGGCTTGACGTTGCACGCCGCCGCGTGCATCATAAATAAAGGGGGCGTTCCCGGCCACGGTAGTGCTACCGGGAAGCCCGAGGCGAATAGACGTGTCTGTGTGAGTCTGTTCGTGCTTGGGGGCTTACGGCATCGCGAGTGGTTGCTGATACACTCCCAACAGTGGCGACGAGGTCAGTGTTATGCCTGGGCTTGGCGGTGAAAGTCGCTTCAATTTTTCTTCCTGAAACAGAGATTTTGGAAGATTTTCGCTTCACGCCATAGGCCGTGCAGTAAACACGCGGCAGGCGGCCATCTTGGATTTCAGGCCTTGGACACTCACTGAGCTTGGTTCGGCCGGTGAGAGGCATCCAGGTCCAATTTTTGGAAAAATTGATTGCAGGCAGTTGTACCTGCATACCCATGCCCGGATTTTGGATTTTTATTTATTTCTGGGCCTCCTACGTCGAGTGAAGGTGAGGTAAAGGGCTGAATGGGCTAGGCCTGCTTAGCCCAATGCCTCCCTGGCTCAATTTTTGGGACCTCTGTGCCAGACCACTGCATTACTGCAGCTGTGGACTTCCATATTCATTATCCTCTTCATCATCATACCTGTGGTTGTGGAGTGTTGCCACTCATCGTCTTCAGCATCATCACCATCATCATAACCACCAGGTTTGGACTTCTGTTGCCTGGGTGTGTCTGGACTGGTGGCAAGTGGTTCCCAGGAGGGGACTGAACTGTGGTGGTGGGAGTGAATTGCTCCCCCAAAAGCCATGCTGAGGGTGCCTGTGCGCTCTAACCCATGAATGTGCCTGGTGACCAGGGCGGTGGGCAGCCTGCAGACCTGCAGCAACCTCAAGTGCAGCCACAACCTCAAGTGCAGCCTCAACCTCAAGCGCAGCCTCAGCAGCTACAACCTCAAGTGCAGCCACAACCTCAAGCGCAGCCTCACGCCCAGCAGTTGCCTCAAGCTCCACCAGGGGCGCAGCCAGTTGTACAACAGCCCCCTCCAGCCATGGCTCAGATGCGTGCCCCGGCGGCGCTGCAGCCCATCCCAGAGTTTGATGTCTCAGGCCCACCATCAGCCTGGGGCCCAGATGGAAAAGGTGGGTGGATCGTCTAGATATGTACTACAGGGCAACTATGGAAACAAGTTGCATTATTGGGGAGACGATGACAGCAAACTTGCCACCATGCTGTACGCGGCTGGACCTGCAGCGCAGGACATCTTTGAATCACTCCACACAGCTGACGGCACCTATGCAGCTGCAAAGGCTGCTCTTCAGGCTCATTTCCTGCCCCTCGCCAATGCTGACTATGAGAGGTTTGTGATGTTGTCGGCTCGGCAGAAGGAGGAGGAAACGTTAGACACTTTTTATGGCCGACTCAAACGCCTATCCATTGCATGTGCATGGGGTGATGCGGAAGACATGATCTAGACTATGCTCATTCAGGCATGCTCATCTGGTAAACTGAGACGGCAAGTGTTGAGGGAGCCAGGCATCACGCTTGCTCGCATCCTCGAGCGAGGACGCTGCATGAGGTGCCCCGAGGTCCGGGCGACCAGGATGGAGGCTGAGGAGGTGTGTGCCATGTGGCAGGCGGCAGAGGTGTCAGAAAACCTGGATCTGGCCTCTGTGACAGGGGCGGAAAGGCCGGTGAGTCATGCCAGAAATGTGGTTATGGCTTACTGTGATGCTGGAAATGCATCGGAGGGACAGGACCTCCGTATCCTTGTCCTTTACTGCTTTTTATTGTGTGTTCTGTCGTGTTTTCCGCGCAGGAGTTCATGTGGGACTCCTGGTGGTACAGCTCTCTTTCTTTTGGTTTAGTGAACGGACCCGTGGGATACCCTTATGGCACCCATGGGTGAGGGTACAACCCTGTGCCCCTAGTGTATGTTTTTGGGCACCTGTGGGTGGCCCGCAGAGCAGGGTATGGGCTGGTGGCAGCTCCATGCTGAATTTGACAGGTGCGCGGAGTATCCTCTATTTTGGGATACCCCGGCCCTGCCATTGGAATCAGTTGAGTCCTGATGGAAAACAAGATGGCCCGGTGGCCTCTTGCTTTCTATTACCCATTACCTTGTTTTCCCAAAGTCCTGGGAAGCCCTGACTCTGTCCCTTTCCCCTGACTGGCTGTTGGGTGGAAGTGCCATATATGGTGTTGTTGTGAAGGCCAGGCCAGACTGTGGGTACCTCCTGTGGGTGGGACCTGGGTAAATAGAGTGTGTGAAGAATATGCATTCTGTGTTGTGGGTGTCTAGTATCTGGTGGTTGACACAATGACTGAGACAACCCTGCCCGAAACCGGTATGAATGCAGTTTGGAGTGTTGAACGGCTCGGTACTTGTCCCAATACACATAACTTGTTGTGAGTGTCTGGAGAGAAGTGAATGGCCTGAATACCTCGTGTGCCTGATTGGCTGCCTGCCTGCATGAATGCCCGTAGTCGTGATTGGATGCTTGAGTGTGACCCAGCGGAATGAATGGGAGTTCAACAGTATATCTGGGGACCTCTGACTGCTAGGAATCCTGTTCAGAAGCTGAAGTCCACTACGACTTGTAACTGGAGTAACTGACGCTTGACCTTGAAGCCCTGCTGGACGAGAAGAAGTGCTGTGGCTCTTCTTCACAATCTGAAAGCTGCTGTGTTTCCAAGGACTGACCCAGAGAGGACCTGGTAAGGCGACCTCTTCCCGAGCTACGAGGGACCATCGTGCACAGCTGATCTTTGCCAACGCTCCCTGGTAGACAGACCTTCGACAGGCTGCCGACCCGATACAGGGACTGCTGCGAAACTCCAAGGAGAAGCGCCCGGACTGTTGTCCGCCAATGTCGACGACCGACATCGCCGACCGGAGCCGCCGTGCTCCCGTTTGCCTAAGAACTTCCATTGATCATCGGACGCTCTCGTCTGCATCGTCACCCGCTTGTCTCCCGCTGGAGAAGGCCCGACCACCGACGCGCTGAGGAGCATCCACCGGTGGGTTTCCCGCCACCTAGGGACCACAGAGACGATGACGACTCGAAGCCCTTGCTGGGCCACAGTTCTTCATCATCTCTTTGCGGTCCAGAACTATCGTCACCGAGGTGCCCCGCACGCCTCTTCCTTGCAGGACGCCCACGCTCTGTCGTCGACGAGCACCGTGAAGGCGAGCGTCCACCAGATAGCACGATCCTTCCCACAATGAGAGACAATAATGGACTCTCCCAAGATGGGAATAAGGCTAGGACAAAGTGCGGGTGAGCTTGAATGGGAGTTTATCGATCAGAATAGGGCATGCAAAGGACTCTGCAAACTCCGAGAGCGCTCTGTCTGACAATAGCAAAGACAGACGTATATATTTACAAAAAGCGTCATAAGAACCTACATACTATAGGGGGCACAAGTTTGTGGGGATTGAGTGGCGACGACTAACTATAGGTGCCGCTGTGATGTGCTTTGCCGTGGTTGGTGGACGTCACTGGTTAGCCACGTGGGCCGGGCCGGGCAGGTCAGCTGGGTTCCTCCGGACGGTGTTGTTGTGCCAGCCGTGACTAGTGTCAGTGATGAACGTCTTTCCTGGCTTTCTGCCCTAAGGCCATGCACACCGCATTCATTCAACATTGCAATATTATCTTCCCCGGTAAATCTTCCGATAGGTTATTCTACAGCTTAATGCAACACAGGAGGAATGCACCTAGAGTGGGGTCTTTTGGCGATACATCAATACATGGTTACCATCGTCCTGTTGACCGGGTATCATAGGTCGCAAGGTTGGGTCTCAGGGCAAGGGACGAGCTGTCCGAGTTATCATGTCTCGTTAGAAGTCATTATGAATGTGTTCCTGTAGTGTTGCTATAATATTGGGTGTCCTAATTTTACAGGGGCCATTAACCTAAGGTGAGCCGGTGGGTCGTGGAGCCTAAGAAAGGGCGCCTTCGGACTTGTGTTTATGGCCGGGGTTTACTGATGGGTTGTAAATAATTCAGGTGGCAGGCCGTGGCCTTGGGTGCTGCGGGGGGAATGTGAATGTTTGAAGCGGCTCCAGCCGAATTGGGGGAGGTGGAGCAGAGCAGCACAGGCCTCTGCTCTCCGTCTGGTAGGCTTCAATGGGGAGGAAGGGGGAATGGCCTTGGATATGCCCAGCAAGGTATTTTCCTCGTGTGTTGCAGATTTAAGTGGAAGAGGCATAAACATTTATGTAATATACAATACTCATTTAGTCTTTTCAAAGCTTCTGTTTTTAACATTGTTAGCGCCTTTTACATGGCCATTTCAACTACGTTACCTATATGTTAAGTATTTAACAACCACAACATTTTGTTACATTTCTATACATGCGCGGTAAGTGAGGTAGTAGTAAGGTTGGTGGAGCACGCAGGAACGATCGGCTAATAAGACTGATAGCAGTGACACATGGTGAGCTTGGGCATACATACTTGTGCATTTTCGTGCACCATTTACATGAGCTCCCAATAGGGTTGTATTTGTCTTCCTTTGCACTCTAGCAGCATTAGTTCAGTTCTGGCATGGGACCTTGGGGTGCAGTCTTCTCGGCGAAACATATAACATGAAAACCTCAGGATACTTTTGCCATTTGCGCATAGCTACGGGGATGTGAGTACTTCAACCCGAATGCCATATAAGCACACATTCTGCCATCTTCATGGAGGTTACATGTTTTTAGTCAGAAAGGTCATGGAGAGAAGAGTTTCATCACAGGTAGTTTGCTCATTAGTATTTGGGGCTCTGTTTTTGGCAGGGGACCATTTTACAGTTCTTTTCCACCCCGGCCCTGCTGGCCGGGTCATACTGGGAACAGTGATACGCTGCGGAAGGGGAACTGTTACATTGTTTGCATCTAACACTAGCTCATGTCCGTCTGTTCGTGGGAACGGGCTCTCAGCGGATCTGCCAGGGAGCTGCGGCCGCAGGGACAAGTGAGACTCTCCAGGGGTGGGGGCCGCGCTGTGGTGCACAGGGCTCAAACCACTTTGATTTCACAAAATGGTTTCCAGGGCCTAGCTGAATATGGCATGTTTGGTCAATGTCTTCAGCCAGTGGTCCACCCGCCACCTGGGCCCTGGTGGCAGGGGGAACCCCTGACGAGCCATGGACTTCACAGGGGGGAGAGGCTGCAGGGGAGGGGGGTCTCTCGGACCAATCCTCCCATACAACCGCTAGGAACGAAGCTGCCACTTCCCTGCCGTAGTTCACCCTGTTCACCGTCGGACGTTCGATGACCCGTGACTCCTGCCTTAAAGGGAGGGCACTCAAGAAGGGCCGGTCGACGCATCGTCGGAGAACTCTACTCCACCAGGTACATTGGGGGGGGGGGGAGGTAAAACCTTAATAGGAAGAAGTGAGACTATTGAACATATGGACTGGGCTTGTGCAATATATCCTTATTTTACAGGTTGCCCAGGTGGGGGGATCTCCACACAGAACTGTGTCTAGATAACGGGGCCAGCATTCTGCCTATTGTTTCAACCATCTTACGTTCCTGCCTATCTCTATTGCTGGTTTCCTCGTTATTAATCTGTTTAACATTTTAACCGTACAGTTGATGCACTTTAATGAGATTCGATAACGTTAGTGGTACCACTTTAGAATTGTATATATTTATTTATTTAATATAGTTATTGTGATTGTGTACATACCTTTGAATATTAATTATATAAAGACTGTGTTTTCAGTAATACAGTGTGTGGACATTCCTTTGTGGGGGCTTGGGGACTACACTGTACTTAAGAACCAGCCCGCATCACCTCCTGAGAAGCTAGGCCTTGATTGCTCCTCCATTGCTACCTTATAGAGAATCTTGGCTGGGGTTCTCTGTGCCTCTCCTCTACCATATAGAGAGCGTAAGTACAGACACCCCCTACCAGTCTTTACACTTACCCCACCCTGCTGAATGTCTGGCGGCTGGAAGAACTTGCGGAAGGTGTGTTCTCGCGGATCACTATTCCCGGGGTGTGAAAGGCAGCCCTGCCTGTGATGGTGCCCAGAGGCCCGGTTCGGTCTGGGTTCTTTCACCAAAATCGCCCCTCGAATGTGGCCCAGGTCGACCAGGGCAAGGAAGGTGCCCCAGCGGAAGAAGAGGAAGAGGAGGAAGAAGAGAACATCTTCTTCGTTTCGAGTGTGGGGTCCTCAAGTCAAAGAACAGACGCCAGCCGAGGTGTGTGGTGGAGGTTAATAAAGTCACCGGTCCCAGTACTCGTAGACACGGGGGCCTCAGTCAATGTGATGGCCCGTGGACACTATGGACACGTCTCCCAGGTTGGTCA
Organism: Ambystoma mexicanum; assembly: GCF_040938575.1. NCBI lineage: Eukaryota > Metazoa > Chordata > Amphibia > Caudata > Ambystomatidae > Ambystoma > Ambystoma mexicanum. The sequence continues at coordinate 810,183,628 of NC_090925.1, read as the reverse complement.
GTCCGAAGGCTTGTATCTTTGCTTTTGGGGGCTCGGAACCCATCCCACTGGACGGCGCTTTTGTAGCGAAAGTAAAACACAATGGCTCACAAATCACCACCCGTTTCTACGTCAAGCAAGTGAGCACGAACACTCTCCTGAGTTGCGCTGCAGCAGATGCCCTCGGCATTGTCAGCTTTGCCTACTCTGTGTATCTCGAAGACATCAATGACCTCCTGGACAAATATTCCGCTCTGTTTCATGGAACTGGAAAATTGACTGGTGACCCAGTGAGGCTGCACATCGACGAATCGGTGCAGCCCATAGCCCTGAAACATTGGAGGGTGCCTTTTTACCTTCGGGAGCAGGCGGACAAAGAGTTGGACAATCTCGTGAATTTAGACATCATCGAGAAGGTGGAGGGCCTGACTCTGTGGGTGTCCCCAATTGTGGTGGCAAGAAAACCTAAGCAGCCTGACTCCATCCGCATTTGTGTCAACATGAGGCTACCCAACAAGGCCATCAAGCGGGAGAGACATCTGACCCCAACTATTGACAACATTGTTGCAGAGGTGCAAGGTGCTCGGTTTTTCTCCAAACTGGACCTCCGGGCTGGCTGCCATTAGGTCGTTCTACACCCAGAGTCGAGATATATAACCACATTCTCCACCCACCGCGGACTCTACCGCTATAAGAGACTCAGTTTCGGCGTGTCATTGGCGGCTGAGGTGTTTCAGAACATCATCCGAGGAGCCCTCGCTGACCTGGAGGGCGTCTTAAACATCAGTGACGATATCCTGGTGTTTGCCAGAACTGAGGTGGATCATCTGCGCAAGCTGGCAAGGACTTTTGAGAGGCTACAATCTCTCAGCCTCACACTCCATAGGGAGAAGTGTGAATTCCTGCACACTTCCATTGAATTCTTTGGGTTCGTCTTCAAGGAGGGAGGAGTGTCACCAGATCCAAGAAAGGTTCAGGACATTAAGAAGGCCCAACCGCCTGAATCGGTGTCTGATGTGAGGAGTTTTCTGGGTATGGTAACCTACTGTGGACGCTTCATTCAGAACCTGGCCTCGAGATCTGAGCCCGTGAGGGCTCTCACAAAGTTGGAAACCACCTGGCAGTGGGCCCCCCTTGAACAGGCGGCCTTTGACGATATCAAGAGCGCACTCACAGCAGAGGACACTATGGCGTTCTTCAACCCCACCCTGCCCTCAGAAATCATTGTGGATGCCAGCCCGTTTGGCCTGGGGGCCGTGCTAACGCAGGTCGATCGGGATGGCGGTGCCCGCCCAGTGGCTTATGCCAGTAAAGCGATCTCCGACACCGAACAGCGGTACTCACAAATCGAACATGAAGCTCTGGCAGTGCTATGGGGCTGCAGGCATTTCAGGCCCTATGTCCTGGGGTGCCCAGTGACTGTCGTAACGGACCACAAGCCCCTGCTTCCTATCCTGGCGGGGTCCTCATTCAAACCACCTGCAAGGATAGGCGATGGATGCTTGCCCTCCTGGAATACGGCGTTACTCTCGTATATCGGCCAGGAGCGAACAATGCAGCGGACTATCTGTCCAGGCATCCAGGCATCACCGGGAAGGAGGAACAGGACACATGTGCCGAGGAGGCGGACGATCATGTTCGCATGGTGGTTGAGGCGGATACTCCCAATGCCATGCTACTCGAAGATCTGGAAGCAGCACCAGCGGGTGATGAGTGCTTCCAGATCTTGAAACACGCCATGCAACAGGGTTCCTGGAAGATGGTGCTGGAGTCCCTGGCCGGGCGCACACAAGATGCCAAGATAGGGCCAGAGCAACTGTGGATGGTGCTGGAGGAGTTGTCATTCTCGGCTTCTGGTCTTCTGCTGAGAGGCGACCGAATAGTCGTGCCCCAGTCAAAGATCAAGGAAGTTATCACTCTGGCCCACCAGGGACACCAAGGCACCGCAAAGACCAAGGCCTGGTTGTGCCTAAAGGTTTGGTTCCCGGAGTTGGAGCAGAAGGTCGACGACTTTGTGGCTGCCTGTGTCTGGTGTCAGGTGGCGTCCCCTCTGTGGAGAGAGCCGGTGATCGAGGCCATGCCCCGAGGCACAAGGCCCTGGGAAGTGGTATATGCAAACTTTGGATCCACCACGCTGACCACCCACTTCTTGGTCATTGTAGATGAGTTCTGTCGAAATCCAGAAGTCGAGTTTGTGGACTCGGTGGCCTTTGAGCATGTGGTGGTGGCCATTGAGAAAGTGTTCGCTGCCCACGGATTCCCTCACACCCTGTGCTCTGACAACAGAGTGACATTCAAAAGCGAGCGGTTCTCGGAGCTGATGGAGGGTTATGGGGTACAGCACAGGAAGATCACCCCACTCTGGCCGTGGGCGAATGGCGAGAGACTGATGAGGACACTAAACAAGACATTCAGCATAGCCCAGGGCCAGGGACAGTGCTTGCAGTGGGCCCTTTACCAATTCTTGCGTGTGTATCGCACTATCCCCCATCCCTCCAAAGGAGTGGCGCTGGATGAAGCCCTGTTCAAACGGTGCCCCCAGGGGCCCCTGCCGGAGGAGGGGGAAAAGGAGCTCAGGGTCATTGATGATCAGCTGGTGGAGATGGATCGCCGGCTGCGGATCGAACAGAAGAACGCCAGGAGAGGACTTCGCCCGCAGAGACTGGAGCCGGGAGATGAGGTGCTTATCAGGAACAGACACCCCCATGGAAAGCTCTCTCTCCCCTACAAACCTGAGCCGCCTGATGTGGTGGCCGTCAAGGGGTCCATGGTGATGGCCTCGGACGGGCGGGCGGCCGTCACCCGGAATGTGAGCTTCTTCAAGAAGCTAGGAGACCCTAGAACCGAGCCTCCCCTTGAACCGGACCGTATGGAAGTGCCTGGCGACGTGGGAGGCCAACCCTGAATGCTCGGGTCCCCTGCCCGGGGAGGCCAACAGATGGACTACCCATGCTGGAGGTAAGCGGGAGGTACCCCCAGAGGTCTGGGCGAAGGAAACCCGCTTACCTCAGTGATTACATGTTGGGACATGTTTAATGAGAGGCCCGTGGGCCCATAATGTTACTTAAGGGGATCCAGGGTGGTTGTGAATAAAGGGGCATGTGGGGGTTTGACGTGCATGTTGAAAAGTTCTGTTGAAATGTTCTTTGGTAATTGTGTAGGCTAGTAAAGTATTGTTGTTTGTCCTTATGGAAAAGGAGGAGTGTGGCGTTGCCCCTTTAAGGTATGCACACGCGGTGGTGTGACGTTGCACGCCGCCGCGTGCGTTATAAATAAAAGGGGCGTTCCCGGCCGCGGTAGTGCGACCGCGAAGCACGAGGCGAACAGACGTGTCTGTGTGAGTCTGTTCGTGCTTGGCGGCTTACGGGCATCGCGAGTGGGGGCTGATACACTCCCAACAATCCCTACGGCTAATCCCACCCATTCCTGCATCTGCCTGCCCAAAAGTTCTCCACATGGGAACTCTTTCAGCTCGCTCTTCTGTGCGGGTCACGTGTGGCCATGTTAGTTGAAGTTCACACACGGGTAGTGCCAAAGTGCATTTTTGTCCCTTCCTGTGGCTGCCCCAGTGCCCGGATTACTGTGTCCTGCCCGCTCATCTGTACCCTCTTGGCCAGGCCGGACTCGGCTGCTTGGAGAGCCGCTCCATCTTCTCCATGATGCCCTGCATGTGGCCCCCGGAGATCCTGTGAAAGAGCGTGGCGGCGGGCCGGAAGCGCACGGGCTCTCCTCTGCTCAGCACCCCATTATTTTCATGCACCGCTTCTCCCCCGGCAGTCCTCTAGGGTCCCAAGCAGCTGGGCATCCCCTGTGGTGGTGGTGGGAATGGGTTGGATTTAGCCCCTGATTTAGCCTCATAAAACAATTTGGACAGTGTAAGGGATGCAGCGCTCCAGAGTGCAGCCAACGGAGCAGGTGACTGTTGGGCAAGTCGTGCTGGATTTGGCTCAGGCTGTTTCCGTTCTTCCTCCTGAAACATGTGTATGTGTGTGTGAGGACAGAGGAGGATGCAGCTTAGCCCACACACCGGCACAGTGTGTGATCCTTTATCTCTTGTATGTTTTGTGCAGCCCAGGAAGTTGTGCTGCGCCCAGAGCCCCACCTCCTTTTAGCCTGAGTCTGGCCACAGCCCTGACTAGCATGCAAGGGTGCTGCACAGCACTTCCAGGGGACCAGACGTAAATCCCCAGCACCTCATGTTCCCTGAAACTGCTCTGCTTGTGCTTTATATGAACATTTTGCAGTCAGGCAACTTTGAAGACACAATTCACCCAGCAAACATATGCGTTTCCCGCTATTGATATTTTAAATAGTGTGGGCATATTTGCTTTTATTTCGACACAAATATATCACCAACCCCCTATTATATTTACTGCTGGATTTGCACCTGTCAAAAAAGATATTTAATTTTGCTCTGTATGTGTAAAGTGCAGAAAAACGCCAAGTGTCAGGTGTAAGAGATGGTACAAGGCGGGGCGGAAACAGTTTGCACCGGTCTGCATTCCCCGCACTTATAAAATAGAACTTAATTAGCTGGCTCAATTTATGTTGCCCGGTGCCAATGTGCATGTGTGATCCCCACAGACTGCGCCCCTACCCAGGCGTTGTTTTGCTGGGACCTTCTACAGAGCAGACTATCAGCAGAGGTGATATGATGGTGCTATTTGAGCATCACTAGAGCTGTCACCTACTTCGCTGCGGCATTCATTGTAATTACACCATGATTAGCTCCCATCCTTCTGTGGGGTCTAATGACAGCCCCCAGGATATAACTGAAAGGCCTGTTAGGCCTCTAATCAGAGCCGGCCTTAGGGGGAGGCGAGCCGGGCGACCGCCCGGGGCGCCACGCCCCCCAGGGCGCCATTAGCCCCCGCCACGCCAGCTCGGGAGAGTCTTCCAAGGGCTCCCCCGAGCTGGCGTAGTGGCAGAAGGCGTGGCAGGCGCCTCATTGTCATTGAATGAACCCGCAGTGGCGGGCTCATTCAATGACAATGGGGTGCTAACGTGCCCTATTTAACCTCCTTGCCGGAGCGAGGAGGTCAAAAAAATAAAATAAATAACATTTTAAAAAGTGGCCCATCCTGGCCGGCCCCCTTCCGCCCCTCCCCCAACTGCTGCCCTTAAGGCCGGCACTGCATGTAATATGAAGATGATTGGTCTGATGGCAAAGGCACACTGGAAAAATGGCAGGCCTAATTCCTTAACACGGTAAAGGGGCCTAGTGAATGCAAAATGTGTGGCTTGATGAACGTGACACAAGGAATGTTGTCAAAAGGAAAAATGCACATTGTGGATGACAAAAGGCAAGGGCTGACTGTCAGTTCCACTTGCCATAGGAAAAATACAAGAGGTGTGAAATACAGGGATTCAGAAGTGCATTGAACAATGATAGCAAAATGAAAGTGATTAAAATAAATGAAAGGCTGCACAGGGGAAAAGAATGTAGCAATTGAAAAGGCTTTGTTTTCAGATGCCACATATAAATCCCCAATCTCTGCAGTATGCATTACCTCGGCGCTTTAATCAAGGCTTACCATCAGGCTTTGCATGCAAAGCAGTCTTCTGAGAGTTCATGACTAAATTGGAGCTGTAAAGACACTACTGGTGTAATGAAAATGTCTTACCAGGCCTGTCTTCAGCCACTTGATTTATAGGCACTCTGCGTGTCATTCACTGAAGTCCTGTTAAAAACAAGCACTGGCAAAGCCAACATTTTTGGCTTGAGCATAAGTTTTTAGCTTTTGCCAGGCACTGATATTTGATGCCCATGTAGTTGCACCATCTGGCACCTGCTACCATCATTGGCTAGTTAATACCACTAGAGCAGTGCCTGGCAAGTGCCTTTCACGTGCCTACACAATAGCCCAAACTGTTGGCATTGCCAATGCTTGTTAAATTAACTCATTGCTTCAGTTGCTTCTTTTATCTGTTTAAATTGATTGTGTTGTTAGCTTATTCTGACATGGTTTTATGTATTTTCCCTCTTCGAAATGAAATCAAATCGAATTGTGTGAGAGCACAGAGATAGGATAGGAAAACTTACACACCTGCCTGCTCCTGATAGCACTATGAAAACAATGTAGCAGATGTGATTTGTTTGTGTGTTTTTAATGTGATTGTGTTGTCACCTATTTGCTAGACTACCTATTGATTAAGCAAGCGTATCAGTGTGCTAAATGTCTTATGTTTCCCCACACTCCTATGAAGGTATTGTGATGTGAAAAAGAGCTAACCTAGAAAGAAATATAGATGCGTAATTTGGGATGTATATGTATACATTGAATAATAATGTGTGAATAAACTGTCTTGCACCTCTCTTTTTATTTAGAGATTAATCGGCGAAAAGCTGGTGAGACATCGTAGATCGTTTGGATTATTCATTATATTTGATATTGAGTGATTATTTCAACATTGTTTAAATGCAAAGTATGCTATGCATTCAATAAACAGTCGGCCACATTGGATGTTTAAAGAGAAACCTATATGTGAAGTGTCGTTCCATGGGGCAAAATCCCTTAAGAAATAGAACACGTTCTGTGTCTTGCAACAAACTCTTACAAGAGCACATTTGCCAACATGATCCATTCCAATCAGTAGGTGCTTATCTATTGCTGTTTTTGAAAAATATTTGCATTCTGGGACTTGTAGTTCTGTTCTGCTTTTCCCATTATAAAAGTCCCAGAATGCTGTAGTATGGGGCTTGACCAGCTACCTGGGATGGAATGTGGAATGCGATGTAACCTGGAGAGCCCTGAGGTCCCATGAGTGACTGCTGGTTATCTATGTTATTGAAGCCTAGCTGGAAGGATGCCTCCCACCTGTTCTCCCTCTTTCCTACTAGCCTGATACCTGAAACTGAATAAAGAACGTATTCCTTTTGTACTCACATGTCCTGGTGTTCTATGAGTCCTTCCTGCCTCCATCAGATGAACACAGCTATTACAATGCAAAGAAAAAAAACAGGACAGGCTAAGCACCTACAACAGGGACGTCATTTCACCAAAAGGCCAGGGGCAGCGGAAGTGACATCACACGACCCTTGACCCCTGATGAAATCACAGGAAGTGATGTCACGTGAACCCACCCTGAAGTGACATCAGGGAAAGCGATGGAACACGACCTTTTCACCCCTTGACAAAACAGGAAGTGGCATCAGTGCATTGTTTCTAAGTACACTACGAAAAATATGGTTACGATATCACTATAATGTGATATATATTTCATACAAGAATGGATCACCATATGTATTGTTAATATCAGTGTGTATAGGCCCATATTACCATATTACTGTGAATGCAAGCAGATGTCCAAGGCCAAATGATAATGATGTGTTATTATATAGCACTTACGCTTAAGCGCTTTATACTGAACAAATATACATACAATGTCACCCAACCTGTACTGGTACTCATTTAACGAGCTCAAAAGAATGAAGAACAGACTTAGTCAGTGACTCACCCCCTGAAGTGTGCCTGAAACAAACCTTTAATGAGTCTAGCAATTATTGTATAGAATTCCCAAAAGACACATGATTTGTTATTCCCATTCTTTTTTATTTAAGGTCGCTGCTCAGAGTGTTACACTTTTGGAACCCCATGCTTTTTTAAGAGGCATGAACAAGAAAGCCAGCCACTCCAGAAGCAAAGAGCCACATGGCAATGGCCACAGCCCAGAAGCTTGCATTTACAAAAAAAAAAGAAATAATAATATTTCTTTCTTTTTTTAGGAGTAGCAAGGGAGACCTCAGGGGTCGCTGTTGTGACCCTTGGTGGCCCCTAAATGACGTCCCTAACCTACAGATTGCAACAGATCATGTTGGCAACTAAGCAAGATGATAGTGAGGCGTTTGACCAGCTACTTCAGCAGGGTCCCTTCAGATGCAGGACATGCTTGGGGTTGGCCTCATGCTACAGAACCTCTGTGCTATGCCCACCGCATATAATTTCATGCAGGGAAAAGGAGGTCACAGTTATGCCAGCCCGATTCCTATCAACCTATGCCCAAGATCAGCGTTCTGCAGGGTCGCTGTGCTGTCGCTTCTCCACTCTGCCCCAGTGCTTTTCTTTATTACTTCCCATATGCCAGAGCAGAGACCCAGACTCACTCCCTTTGCGGGTTTCAATCACTATGACCCACATCTTCCTCAATCCCCCATCACCTATTGAGTGGAGGTCTCTGCCCTCTACCTTCCTTACTCGCCAACACCACCTTGTTTAGAAGTCCATGGCACCTGCTGTGGTAGATGTTGATTTCTAAATGCTAAAGTCTGATTTAATCCGCACAGCAGTCTGTCTCATTAATGCATGTATGTATGTGTGTGCAGTGTTTATTGGTACAATTTTGGATCATGCATTCAAATAATCTGTTATTGCTTTCCAATCCTGTTTTGGATTCCCTTCTCAAGCCTGTGGTGAGTAAAATATATTGTTTGGAATTGGCCTTCTGCCTTTTTTGGACTTTGAGTCACTCTACCTAAAACGTTTTCACTTTAAGTCTATTGAGAATTTAAAACATAAGTGTTATAAGTGGAGGCTGTACAAAACAGACCTTGGCAAATCCAACAGTTTTGACTTTTACGTAGGCCCGGAAAGGCATTGTCCAGACACTGCCATAATGGTATATCTGGCCATAAGATGACAGCAGATTGAAAATGGTGTCAGCAACCCACTATATAATGACAATGCCTGGCAAATGCATAAAACACATGCCTGTACAAGAGCCAAACATATTGGATTTTCCAATGCTAATTATCAACAGGAATTCAGTCCAAGGAACAGATGCAAGATCACAGATATTGATTGTAAATCAAGGGCCCAAATACACATTTGACTGAGTCATTTTTATTACACAAGGAGCTGGTTTATAGTTGCAAATAAGCCATTACCTTACAGAAGGCTACTTAAAAATAACATAGACTTCCCCGCAAAAGAACAAGGCTAGATAAAAGAGTTCCCGGGGGAAGGGTGCTTTAGATGTCGAGGGTCAGGTAATGGGTGCTAATACTCTCGCAAAGTTCTTCCTCACCTGAGGATTCAAAGCTTGACTCTGAGGACTCCTTGGACAGAGAGATTCCGGGCTTCTTCTTACATCCATATCGTCGACCCTCATAGAGCTAAGGTCTGCCCCTGGAGGAAGCTACTCTGTCCGCTGGGCATAACAGCAGGACTTTGTGCTCCTCTGGGTGCAATCCTCAATGAAAAGGGGAAAAAGCCAGCCGGCATAAAAAAAACTTCTGGTCTTTAAGCGAGGATGCGATTTAAACAGCATGGTGAGGTAGCAAGTGCCTCCGGATGATAACCAGGATCCTAGCAGAAGCACGCTGAACAGGAAGCTTAAGTAAGGCAGTACGGAAGGAAAGGAAGCAGGGAAAAGATAAGCAAAGAAGGAGGAGCAGGGGGGCAAAGGGAAGCGCACAAAGGAGGTAAGGAAACCAGTGGCAATGAAGAAAACTAGTGTCTTAGCCAAAAGGCTTGAACAGGGTTGCAACTCGTCCGCTTGTTGAACCGTTCTGCAACTATGCCAAACGAGAGGACGCCATCTTGGAAAACCCCTAGACTGCTAAACAGCAAATGTAAGGAAACGTGGCGGTGCATTTCAATAGTGGTTTCTTCAAGCATGCCATATCTTTCATCCCTGACGAGTCGTGACAGTATGCCCCCCTTCTTATCTTTGCCGTTCCGGGTTTACCAGGTTGTTGCCGATGGAAACGTCAGAGCAAAATTGGGGCCTTCACATGTGAACCTAGTTCCCAGGAATCCTGGGAAGTAGGAAATCCCTTCCAATGCACAAGGTATTGCAGAGTGCCTTTGCGGTGCCTGGAGTCCACTATTCTGGAGACCTCGTATTCTTCAGGATCTTCTGGGTGTATGGTAATCTGTTAGGATTCCAATCATCAGACACTCCACGGCTTGAATGAAGTAAGGTTTGTGCTCAATAAACACCCAAAAAAAAACAATATATCGATTAACTAGTTTAAGGGAACCCATCAGATATGTCTCGTCAGACCTTGCCTGCACTGAATCAGTGTCTCACTATTCCCTTTCTGATATCATAGCTCTCAACTCACCCGCTTTTGGCGGGTGCCCCCCGCCAAAAGCATCCAGACACCCGCCCACCCGCCAGCTCATCTGTTTCACCCGCCTTGGAGCCATGGACTAATTTTTGCAGGGACCCGAGTGCGAATGGGGGTGTGAAAAGCAAGTGAAATGCTTTTCACGCCCCCATTTCCTCCCCCTTCCCCTCCCCGGCCCTCTCCTCCAATGACTCGATTGTGCCTGGGACCAACCCCCCCCCTGCAAAAGGTTAGCGACATAGAAGTAGGACTACCGTTTTATTTGTTTTTACGGCAGTCCTACTTTTATGTTTATGGCCTGTCTGGGTTTTCTTTTTTTTAAATCCGGTCAGCCTAGTTTTCACCCGCCTTGGTGTCAAAAAAGGTTGAGAGCTATGTGATATAGTGCCAGCCGGGCACATGGTCAGGGTTGTTAGGGCTGCCCTTTTGCACCCACGCCCAAGCCAATGATCCGGGGGTCAGGTGAACTCACCTTGTTCACTCTGTTCTTTCTTTGCAGCACTGTCCCCACAGTAGAAAGAGAAAAGCTACCATTAAACCTGCAGTGAGGCGCCACTCTCTTAAAACGTGCTGCATGGACCTGACATAGGTGTCCTCATAAGGAAATATCTGGGGGCAAGATATCGAGATAACCCCGATGCGTCCTAAATGAAGTCCAGTGAAGTTCATTCACTCTCTTCTCCCTTTATTTTACATCGCTTTTCTTTATCACCATCATTTCATTTCTTCAGAACCTGGAAATTGGGCCCACGCTGCGCAAGCCATTTCCGTTGCGCACCACGTGACAGAAGCACGTCGCTGCCTCACTCCTTCGCAGGTTCGGCTCTGACCCGCCTCCTTTCCGCTGCCCCGAGGTTGACGCCCTCTTTCTCCGTAGACTTGAACACCCCTCTTTATCTGTAAATCACAGGCACATATTGTGAGGTTGGTGACCTTTATTGATATTGATATAGATATTTTATTTGTATTGCGCTTGTACACAAGTGTTTCAGAGTGCGACGAGGCAAGGGAGGGGAACAAGGGAGAACAAAAACAAAGAGCTTGCTAGGCCCAGTGACATTGACACTTCCCTCCTGGCATTCCACAAACATCTAAAAACCACTATATTCAACTAACTTCCTCCCTGCCGGTTTCATCACTGTATTGTATGTTATTTGTTACTATAAAAAATGTATGCATATGTATGTTCTGTAACTAAGTTTCTTTCTGTAACAAGTGCCACGATGCCCCTGGGCTGTTGCTCGCTATACAAAATCTAATAAATAAATAAATTGAGAATGCGCAAGTGCATGGGAGAGGGAACAGGGAAAGTTCAAGGGAGGGGGAGAAAGTGGAAAGTGCTGAGCTAAGGAATAAAAATAAAATAAATAATACATAAATAATAACGAGCAACAAACTGTGGTAGTGCAGCGAGCGAGTGGCAAGTGCTAGGTTTAAGGGAACAGACAGGGTGTGTCTGATAAGTGCAGAAAAGGGGGGGGGGGCTGTAAGGATACAGAGACAGATTTCTGGGATCCTGACATTTCCCCATAGTTGCCAATATTGAATTTAGTGGTAGGATGTACCGTGCACATCCAGATGTGTGGCAGCACTCGGATCCCTCGTTACTAAAAGGTTAAATAACATAGGAGAGCCACCGGCGTTGTGAAACCTTTCAACTATTGAACTCGTTTCCTCCTATGAGCGAGTTCTTTCATTTTATATGTATGCCAACAAATTATGTGCATTGAAATAGTGATTAATGATGTACACATAATCATTTTTATTCTTCCAAATCTCTTTAGGAGGATGTTCAGAAAATTAATGTAAGTAACATTTATTGCTTCTATATTGAGCTCAGATTTTTTGTGCAAAATGCATCTGGCAGGGCCATGCAAGCCCTGGGCACAGTTCTATTTTTCAGCCACCTCGTCTCGTAATGAGGCCCCTCTTGCTGCTTTTTAAGCCAATCTGTTGCCATCGGGCTCATGGCATCCTAGACAGCCACATACGAATGCCATGCCACTAACAAATACATTGGTGTTTGGGATTCTACAAAATAACTGCAATATATATGATTGTTGGTACAGTGAAACGTGCATATGTAGACCCCAAATAATGGGCACAGAATTATTTACAGACAAAACAACATTTCGGTAGTAGTTGGTAATGCATGTTGGTTATGGTAAAATGGAGGACACTAGATACTCCAAGTGTGGCACATGTTAGGACATTTTAGGAACCATTACGTTGTGTCATAGAAGCAGCCAAGTGTCATTCCTTTTAACTTGAACCCTCATGTTACCCAGTCCCATCTTATTTTCTGCCTGGAGTTCTGGTCCCATGTTCTTTTCTGCCTGGAGTTCTGGTCCCATGTTTCTTTCTGCCTGGAGTTCTGCTCCCATGTTTCTTGCTACCTGGAGTTCTGGTCCCATGTTTCTTTCTGTCTGGAGTTCCGGTGCCATGTTTCTTTGAGCCTGGAGTTCTGGTGCCATGTGTTTTTCTGCCTGGAGTTCTGGTCCCATGTTTCTTTCTGCCTGGAGTTCTGCTCCGATATTTCTTTCTACCTGGAGTTCTGGTCCCATGTTTCTTTCTGCCTGGAGTTCCGATGTCATGTTTCTTTGAGCCTGGAGCTCTGGTGCCATGTGTCTTTCTGACTGGAGTTCTGGTCCCATGTTTCTTTCTGCCTGGAGTTCTGGTCCCATGTGTCTTTCTGCCTGGAGTTCTGGTGCCATGTTTCTTTCTGTCTGGAGTTCTGGTGCCATGTTTTTTTCTGCCTGGAATTCTGGTCCCATGTGCCTTTCTGCCTGGAGTTCTGGTCCCATGTGTCATTCTGCCTGGAGTTCTGCTCCCATGTGTCTTTCTGCCCAGAGATCTGCTCCATGTTTCTTTTCTGCCTGGAGTTCTAGTCCCATGTTTCTTTCTGCCTGGAGTTCTGGTCCCATGTGTCTTTCTGCCTGGAGTTCTGCTCCCATTTGTCTTTCTGCCTGGAGTTCTGCTCCCATGTTTCTTTTCTGCCTGGAGTTCTAGTCCCATGTTTCTTTCTGCCTGGGGTTCTAGTCCCATGTGTCTTTCTGCCTGGAGTTCTGCCCCCATGTGTCTTTCTGCCTGGAGTTCTGGTCCCATGTTTTTTTCTGCCTGGAGTTCTGTTCCCATGAGTTCTGGTCTCATGTTTTTTTTTCTGCCTGGAGTTCTGTGCCCTCTTTCTCCCTGGACTGCCTGCTTATTTGGATGCCCACAATGTATGCGAGTTGTTGTGGGCTCCTGATAGCTTTTTCAGTTTTTAGCTTTGGATGTATGGTTTTAGCACTAAGGCAATGCTGCAATGTCCCATTTACATCTGTTGCGGCACCCAAGTGTGAAAGGCAATATTAATATGGCATTAGTAACCCGTTCCACAGGCTATACCGGGGAGTAACGACCCGGCAGCCCGAGTTAAAGGCCCGAGCAAATCAAGGGCGTTTAACAAGGGCACCGGGACATTATCCCTAGGTACAGAGCTCAAGTCGAGGGTATACATGGGGGGACGGAGTCCACCCACTTTTTTTTAGAGGGTGGACCAGTCCCCCCCTACTAAAATGAGAAACATTGTATATCTACTTTGAATGTATGCATTAAAGCCAACTACAGTGATTGAACCACAGTCGTCAGGTTTGTAGGCCAGACACTTCACCACTGGACTACAAAACCTGATGAAAAATAACTAACAACTAAAGGAGAAAATGTCCCATTTCGGCATTCCCAGGGAAAACATTTGTATTGGTTCTTGCGTTTAAAGCATGCACACCTTTTAACGTTTTCAAAAACACTATTAGAAGAAAATATCCTCTCGTGGTTTTGGGTGTGTTGATTTTTTGAAAGGCAAATGCCAGTCGTCCTATGCAATTTGGGTGGTTATGTAAAGCCAATTTAATAAAATGTGCATATTTCACCTTGATATGCTAATTTCTGGCGACGTCACATCCCAATGCATTTGTTGATGAGTCCCCCACTTTGATTTTTAGGACTTGACCCCTGCCTAGGGGACTAAATGGAGCCTCAGTGATAAGGTCTTTCATTCTGAAATACTGAGCCATCATGTCATGTGTCCATTTTATTGGGGCTCTACTTTTTTGTGCTTCTTTTAATGCTTGCAATAATGGACGTGTGTATGCTGCTTAATCAAGGATCCATGCTCGACAATAGTTACATATGCCAAGAAATTTTTGCATGTCCTTCACTGTCTTTGGTATTGTTATGTTACGTATAGCAACTGCCCTATCAGGGAGTATTAGTTTTCCATCTTTCGATATCAACTGTCCGAGGTATACAACTTCGGCAAGGCATATTGTAGCTTCCCTTTATCAACCTTGTATCCTTTGTTGGCTAACACGTTTAGCAGTGTTATAGAATCTTCTCTACACTTTTCTTCTGTCTTGCTACAGACGAGTAAATCGTCTACGTATTGTATGATGGTGTTCTCTACATCTATATTTCCAATGTCTTCACGTAGTACCCTGTTAAAAATACTTGGGCTTTCGCAATATTCCTGTGGGAGTCTGCAATGTTCGTATCTGTTATTTCCCAGTGTGAATGCTGTGAGGTACTGCGATCCTGGGTCAAGTGGTATGGAGAAGAAGGCATTCTTCAAGTCAACCACAGTAAAACATATAAATTCTTTGGGTATGCTGCACAGTATTGATGCCGGGTTAGGCACTAGCGGGAACTCTTTTTGAATGACGACATTAAGTGGGCGGAGATCTTGGATCATCCTCCACGCCCCTCCTTTTGCTTTTTTGATCGAGAAGTTGGCTGTGTTACATGGGGAGTTTGATGGTATTATGATACCTTGGTTCAGGAGTGCATTTATTGTCTCCCTAATCCCTTCCTCTGCTTCTCTGCATATTGGGTACTGTTTCACTCTTGGCGGTATGGCACCTGCTTTAAGTTTTATCTTTATTGGTGTTACTTCATGTAATAAACCTACATCATGGGGGCCTGTAGTCCAAATTTCTGATGCTACTTTTGCCATGTCTTCCTCAAATATTGTTGGTGGGGCATTAACACTAGCCATAAGTGGGTTGTGCACCTCTATGTACTGGATCATGATGTCACATGGTATGCTTATTTCCATTATTATCTCTCCATCATCTTTGTTGTCAGTGAATAATTCTTCATCAGTTAGGTCTCTTAACATTACGCTTGGATCTATGCATAACACAGTTCTCCACTCGCACCCATGCGTGTCCAAGCCTATGACCACAATACGTTTGCTCGATACCTGAACTGCTTCGATGTCTATGGACATTATCGTGCCTGGCACGACATCCGTATTTACAATTGGGCAGAATATAAAGTCTGATGGTGTCCTCCATTCTTTTCTCGTTAATTCAGGTACTACTCGGGGTAACACTTTGATGCCATAGATAAACATGTCTATATCAATGGGT
The DNA here is from genome assembly GCF_040938575.1 of Ambystoma mexicanum. Classification (NCBI taxonomy): domain Eukaryota; kingdom Metazoa; phylum Chordata; class Amphibia; order Caudata; family Ambystomatidae; genus Ambystoma; species Ambystoma mexicanum. The sequence goes on along the minus strand of NC_090925.1, from coordinate 810,168,169 downwards.
ATCCCTCGCACCACAACTTCATTCATCATCGTGCTGATCATTAACATTGCTCTTACTGGGCATACTTCTGGGGTGGAACACACTATTCCCCGCTCGGTAAACAAAATGGTCATGTTCAATTTACCTAGCAAATCTCTACCCAGCAAGTTGATTTGCGCGTCTTTGTGGTACAGTAAGGGTGCGCGCACTGTTTTCCCCCCCACCGTTATATCAAGATCTTTGGTGTAAGGAACTTTTAAAATAGCCCCAGAGAACCCCTGTGTTTCCAAATTCCTGCCTGAGAGCGAAAACCGCCCTTCCATAAGACATGATTTTTCCTCTCCTGAGTCTACCATAAAGATAAACTGCTTGTTTCCTATCTCTGCCCCCACTAGTGGTTCCTCTTCTGCACGTAGGGTGGTGGATAGGACTGGACACGCAAGTGCTCCCTGTGGGCTGTCCTAATCTGTGTACCTTTCTTGTCCTGGCATTGAGAAAACATTATCTTCAACTACTGTTGCGTCACGGAATGGTGCAGGTGCACCATGTGCGGCTGTTGCGAAACTGTTGCTGCTGGCGTTTCCTACAGTGTTTTGTCTTGCCATGGGCTGTGATGCACTGTGATGTGGTTGTGAGGGTGGTTGTCTTTATTGCATTTGGGGTTCGTTATAACACTGGTCCTGTGGTCTTCCCCCTCCCATTGGTAATCCATAGGGGCTATCTGGGTGTGGGCACCCCCATACCTGTTCATTGTCCATGGGTGGTTGCCCTTGGAAATACCATGAGGGCCGCATTCTGCAATCCCTTGAATAGTGTCCCCATCTCCCACAGTTCCAACATGACCCTTGCTGTCCTCCTCTCATCCCTTGGCCACCAAATCCCCTATTCCCCATGCCTCCGAACACCCCTCTCTGGCCACGGTACCCACCTCGTCCTCTTGCCGGCCTTTCTTGCCACTGTGGTCCTCTGTGTTGCTCCTCTCCGTTCCACGGTCCTTGTTCTCCTGCTGCCCACAGTGCTGCTATTCCGACTGGCCTGTTTCCCGCACTTCCATCCCCCTAATTCTCCCTATCTGCTGTTACACTGGCGTTTATGGCAGCGACCTTCACTAATTTATTCTGTACCAGTTTCGCTTCGTCTGCCAGCCTTTTTTGTGCTATCTCCTTTTCTCTCTCTTTGATCCTCCTACAGTGGTGCACAATTATACTCTGAATTTCAGGCCAACCCTTGGCTTCTATCCCAGCTATCTTGTCCAAGGCCTTCTGTACCTCCTTCGGGAGCCCTTTCTTGATTATAAAATAGAACAAGGCGGTGGATTGGTTCTACGCCGTACCAGTTTTGCTTCTCCATAAGTCTTGTACCCACAGTATGAATTGGGTAGGATCCTCGTTCTCCTCCATCGTACATTGCATTACTAAATGTAAATCTGGAATATCTGGAAACGTGTGCCGCAATGCGTTCCATACTTATGCTCGAACATTGTTGAAGGGTGAAATCCCGCCTTTTCCCACAAAGCGTCTGCCTGATCACCGACGGCGGACACTAGCAAACTTTTTACATCACCTATCGCTAACGGTACTCCTGCCGTGTTCTTCTCGAAAGCATGGATCCATTTCCCCACCTCTCCCGCAAGTGGGGGGAGGAGTTTCAAGAAGTTGTTTTTGTCCATCTGGACCCACGGGATAGCACGACCTACCTGCTCCTTTGTGTATTAACGGCATCTGCAATTTATGCTTCCTTCCTGTTTTACTTACCGTCCCTCTCTTTGTCTTACTTACAAGCATATTCCCCACTCGCTCCCTTAATCTACCCTGCCATCATGGGGGTGATCGTGGATCTAAGTCATCAAAATGATGTGGCAATGGGGATCCTACAGCCGCCACTCCTTCCTTGTATTCGTCGAGATCACTCCACACCTCCTCTACTTCTTCTTCTTGCTCGACATTCTCCTCTTTTCCTTCTCCTCGCTGTCTTTCCGGGGTGGCTGGGTGAATGATTCTCACTGGTTTATCATTCAGATGGTACAGGAATTCTCCCGATCGCCATTCTTTTTCTCGCCCTTGTGATATGGGTGTTCCCTGAGACAATATGGACTGCGCTAGCTCTGACATCGTGGGGGCTAACTCCCCTGTTGCACTTAGCGGGGGTGTGAGATCTGCTACGGACAACTGTGGTACTTCCCCTCCCCCCAGTAGCATTTGGTCCCTGTCACATAGTGCTCTTAGCCGTGTTATTTCCATTTGTGCGTGCGCTAACTGGAGGTCTAAATCTCTGATTAATCGCGCTGAATTTACAGGGGGTGCACTAAAGGCCTCCTGTGTCGTATGGTGGTGGTGCCATGGCTACCGCTACATTTGAGGGAGTAGGGGTGGGGCACGCTGGTATATACAGAGGCTAGCTGTAGCCTACTGCCGGTCTGGTCATTAAGGGGTATAATTTGGTTGTATCGTTCTCAACTGTGGTCGTTGTGCATTCACCCTTTGGTATTCCGCTTACCTCTCCATGTGCTTTCTGTTTTTCGATTGTTTTTTCTGTATTTACCTCTGCTGTAGGGGTAACTTCCTCGAACATTCACCACAGATTCAATACTTATCTTCTGTTCTGCAACTGTTTTCCTTTATATTTTGCCAACAAGTGTGTGGATACTAAATCTAACACCCTTTTGTCAAATGACCGTCCCTCTGGCCAAATTGGTGTCACGCTGTCCCCTTTTATCTCTGTCACCCATTGATCGTGGAATTTTGTATCCTGTCACTATATAGTGGGAGGTGTTGGCAAATGTGAGCTAATGGTGTTATTCCCCCATGATGGTGTTTCTCCCTTCGCTTGTGTGTGCACTTGCACACAAGCCTCCCTCTAATCACACCTTTCAACCACCCTTCCCTTTGTTATAGATCAACAAGATATTAAGCGTTTCTCAATTATTGGCAGTTACTGTGCATCAATATTCAACGTTACCTTTGTAATCATTGCATTTCCAATTTCAACAGTTCACTTTCGCATATATAACCTCTTACCAACAAATCACTTACAACATTTTGACATACGTGACAATAATGGACAAAAAGAAAAAGACATATAACACATAACATGCACATGCACTACCTGCGCGCTTTTTATCTCCCCTTTGTTCCCGTTACTGAACACTTTTTACCCTTCCCCGTTTTACCTACTCTTCTCATTCACTCCCTACCTCTTACACCCTCTTACTCTTTCCCAAGAATTCTTGCTTACATGGAAAAAGAATATTCTAAATAACTTCTCCGTGGCACAGGTTACTAAAGCCATTAGCACCCCGGGCTGCCCATTCGGTAACCCAGGGTGCTGATAGCAGGGTCTTTTCTATGATATAGCAGAACGCTGCATCCTGTTCATTCAGAGAAAATACTGTTCCCCTCTTCCATTTCCGTGGTAAAAACCTTGGCAATGGCTTCATTATATTAAGTACTGTGCTATGTTATACTATTGTAGTAGTACCCAAATGGCGCAGGGTCTTGAGGAGGAATGTATTTGTTGGGCGGTTTTCACCTGCGACATCAGCGGCTGTATTCTTTGTAGAAAACAAAGTTTTAAGTGGATGCACGCGCCATCCACACCAACCAATCAGTAGCTGAAAATATCTTGCTCCGCAACGGCCAGGGACTTCTGCTCCATGTGAATCAGGTGCCTTCGAGGAAATGTACATGTTAATGCACCACTGTGGCCCTCTCATCGTTGGACAGAGGGATCAGCTCAGGAGAAGGAGGAATTTGCGTCTCCACCATCTGAGGCACATCATGGGAAAGCGATGGCATTTCCTTAGCTTCAGAGATTTTTTCAATGATGATTCCTGAACACACCCCACAGGTGTGATTACTTTGATTACTTTGGAATTGGACCACTATAAAGAGCATGGCACAGATGATGCCCTTTCCACACATTCAGACTTGAGGCCCGGGCACAGCTTCTTTGACAATGCTCCAAACAGCAAGGAAGACACCAGAGACAGGCGAGGAGGTTTTAGACATTGATGAATGAATACAATGGTCAAGTGCATGACAAGTGCATGTATTGTCTATGCAAGCTTCAAACTCCCCATGTGCCATTATACAATCTTTTGTTGGCAAGATAAATCAGGTGTGCAGAGTGATAGTACAGCAGAAAAGCAACAACTATATCTTGTCAGCTGTCATATATGCAACACAAGTGTCTTGCGACTAGATCCAGTAAGCCGTTTAGTCACCTCCTCCTTGAGATTTTCCTCCACCTTCTCGGTGAAAGGTAGCATGCCCGCCTCCCAACCCCTCAAGTACAGGGAATGGACACATTTACACCACCACGGCACACTACTGCACCAGAGAGTCTTGCTGATTGATAGATTTGACCAAGCCCTATTGGCTCACCGCGTCTGCCTGCAGATCCCACCGCAGGCAGACACATGATGTTCCCCTCAATGCGCCACCCAGCAGTTGCTCAGGTTATCGAGTCATGCAAATGACAGAGGTGTGCAGTATAAATCCCAGTAGCATAACATAACATGCTACAAAATATCACAGTCATGAAAAACGTTCTCTTTTCAATGATAATCCTGTGGTAGATGTGTAGCCCCACTCCTTGGTTGAAAGAAATGTAGTTCAAACTACTTGGGCTCACTGATCCCTGCTGGGAAGATTTGTGTCCAGCTACTTCCTGCAAACCTCAGTACCACGCGTCTACAACCACATTCGAGAAGAAGTGGGAACGGCACTGGACCAATCTGAGTGTAAGAAATTCCACCTGACGTTGAACACGTGCGCCAGTGCTCAAGATTCTCTGGTCATCACAGGATACTGGTCATCTTTCTCCTGACTTCTCAGCAGCAGAGCCATAGAATGCCATTTGCCAGCAGGCTACCTTGTGAAAGGAACGGTTTGACCGCAGGTTCCTCAGAAAGTTCCTCAGAAATTTCTTATTTATTTATTTGCATTTTTAAAGCACTCACACAGCCCGCGGGCATCAAGGCGCTGTTACGGGAATTGTTTGTTTTTTAGTTGTGTATTTATAAGGCGCTTAAATACCCAGAGGTTTCAAAGCGCGGACCCAGGGATCGAACCTGTGTTGCTTTGTGTCGTCTTGCTTCCAAGGCGAACACGTTGCCGCTGAGCTATCCCCCTCCTCTTCCTTGGTAGAAAGTAAAGGTGGTTGTAGTACATTGCTTTAGTCTCCTTATTTTTACAATTGGCTTTGTATTATTTATTTATTTATTTATTTATTTGGACATTGGTAGAGCGCACCTAACTCTGAGGCATCTGGGCACTGACAAAATAGATCTATTGTTGTACCGTAGCTCCCTGAAAATAGGTGAAACCTTGAACATGCCTGGCACTACCCATGTTTTCCATTTTTGTGGTAACCCACTTCATAAACCAGTGCACGTCACTTCACGAAATGTAATGTGTGGCCCTTTACACACTCCTACAGTGCTCAAATATGCTGCAAAGGTGCTGTCATGCCATAACCTCACGTACAATGAGCTGAAAACCTCAATAACGATGCGATGGAATCCAACTCTCCAGATGCTGGAGCACCTGCCAGAACAGTGCAACCCAGTAGCCGACTACAGTAGCTTGTCAAAGCTGGTGACGGAGGGTGCCTACCTAACATATACCCAGTTGCAAAGGTTGGACAATGTTTGTTCTTTGCTGCAGCCTTTTGAAGAGGCCACCCTCCAGATTAGCCTGTATGCTAGGTGACTCAGTACCTTGCGGCATAATTTCTTGAACCACAGTTTAAAGTCACGGTGCAAACCTTGAAACATCATGTGCATAAGGATGAGGGAAATGAAGGGAGTTATCATATGCAAGAGGTATGCTCTGCATGTGCATGAATGCACTAAAGCAAGGGTCTGAAATCTTTGGGTCCCCAGATGTTTTGGACTACAAATCGCATGACCCCTTCACCATTGATTTTGCTGGCTAGGGTTGAGGGGCGTGCCAAGACTTCTGATGAGCCAAAGGTGGCAGACCCCTGCACTAAAGAGACATTTAAATCAGAGATCTTCTACTTAGTGTCAGACCCCACTTTTGCAAAGTATACTATCAAACAGTGGTGACTCTTTTTTCTCAACATTTGACATTATTTCAGGGTGCACCTTGATGAGCATTTGTACAGTGGAAAAAACACAAGGAGCTATGGGACAAACTCTTAACCCAGAGGGGCTTTTGTGTGAAATGTGTCCCCAAAAGAATTCAGAGGGCCCAATGCAGATTAGGTGGTGTTTTCTACATTCTTGGCACATGCCAACAGGTGTCATGTCACGCGGGAGACTGGGGTCTGCCGCTCCCATTTCCTCCTGGCGAGTCTACCCGCGCGTTCGCGTCTGGGGACTCGCCGGGAGGGGAGCAACGGATTACAGGGCCGGCGGCCTTCGGCGCATGCGCGGAGGTCCTCTCTCTCGGTTCCGCGCATGCGCCGTGGGGGCTTGCCTTCCAAGCCTCGTTCTGGGTTCGCCGGCGCCCGGAAACGGAACGGTTTGCGTTCCAGGCCTCTCGGGCGCCGGCGGCCCATAAAAGAGGCCGCTAGTCAAAGCTGCCCGCGTCTCAACGCGGTTTGCTTCGCTTTCCTCGTTGTTCCTGCCCAGCCTTACCTGTGGCCTGTCCTGGGCCTACCTGCCTCCAGCCTTACCTGTGGCCTGTCCTGGGCCTACCTGCCTCCAGCCTTACCTGTGGCCTGTCCTGGGCCTACCTGCCTCCAGCCTTACCTGTGGCCTGTCCTGGGCCTACCTGCCTCCAGCCTTACCTGTGGCCTGTCCTGGGCCTACCTGCCTCCAGCCTTACCTGTGGCCTGTCCTGGGCCTACCTGCTTGCCTCCAGCCTTACCTGTGGCCTGTCCTGGGCCTGCCTGCCTCCAGCCTTACCTGTGGCCTGTCCTGGGCCTGCCTGCCTCCAGCCTTACCTGTGGCCTGTCCTGGGCCTGCCTGCCTCCAGTCCTTACCTGTGGCCTGCCCTGGGCCAGTCTGACTCCAGTTCTTATCCGGGTCCTGTCCTGGGCCTGCCTGCCTTCAATCCTCACCTGGGTTCGGCCCTGGGCCAGCCAGCCTCCAGCTACTACCTAGGTTTTGCCCTGGGTCAGTCTTCCCTCAGCCCATTCCGGAGTTCTGTCCTGAGTCATCATTGTGTAGAGGGGACTTATCCCACACTAGCCTGCATTCCCCCTGTTCCATCTTGGGCACGTTCCTACAGTTCTCTAATTGGCCAGACAACTAGTTCCAACTGTCCTCACTCTTTCCTGTCTTGCCTGACTCCGAATCTCATCCTGTGTACCATTGGAACTATCTGCACCAGCCAAGCTCCTTTGCCTACTACGAATACCTTTCTGCTACACTGGTCTATCTATCAACTGTCGCTGCACTGAGGTTCTTGGAAGATTCGGACAACAAGCTCTACCTGGACTATGGTTCCCTCCATCTGAGCCTACATCCTCTTGTCACGCTTACCTGGGAGAGTGCCTTTGTGACATTGGGGGTTGGTCCATCCTTCACCCAGTTCCTCATTTGGGTGGTGGAGAGGCTGATTCCTCGTGCCGCTATCTCATCAGTTCCTGGACTCCAGACTGGCGACCTCTGCGAGACCAACCACCAAGACTACAGGTACGCGGTCCTCTCGGGCCAATCAGCTTGACAGATTGAGACGCCTTCCTCCTGATTCAGAGATGGATGAATCGCAGGACATGAGGAACGAGTTGCTAGCGCTCAGGGCCGAGATGACCGCCCTGCGTCAGGAGAATCAAACATTACGACAAATGATAACGCAAGGAGCACCTAGTACCTCTCAAGGAGAGGGATCATTGGCTCATACAACACCCATCAAATTCGACGGAGACCCTAGACGGGTGGCGGAGTTTTGTAACCACTGCAGAATACACTTTCTCTTCAGGTCTACCTACTTCAACACTGATAGGGCCAAGATTGGTTACATCTTGGGGAACCTAACTGGGAACGCATTAGCTTGGGCAACTCCGTTTGTGGTTACGAACAGTCCTATTTTGAATGACTTTGCTGCCTTTGAAAAGGCCTTTCTTGAGGTATTTCAGACGCCGAACCTGGCCTCCGTTGCACAGAATCAATTGATGGACTACAAACAGGGAAGCAATGACGTCATCACCTACATCAGCCGTTTCCGACTTTTGGCTACTGACTCCCAGTGGCCCGAAATTACACAGAAGACACTGTTTCGTCGAGGCCTGAGAGAGGAGTACAAGGATGAGTTACTTCACATCCCTGAACCAGAGAGCCTTCAACTCTTGATCGATCAAGTACTCCGTATTGACCAAAGGCTAGCCGAACGAAAGGCTGAGAGACGTCGGCTTGACAGAAGCGGTCCCCGGACAACCAACACACCTGCTGGTTCGTTTGGGTCGACCGAGTCCGGACCTGAGCCCATGCAAGTAGGAGCCATGAGGGGACCTTTGACGGAAGAAGAGAAGAAACGAAGGAGGTCTTTGCGTTTGTGTCTTTACTGTGGAGCAGCTGGACATTATTTGGGTACGTGTCCTTTGCGTCCGCAGAAGAAGAAGTCGGGAAACTAGGAGACCTGTCGTATACAGGAAGGGCAACGACAGGTCCCATTCCTTCCTCAGACCCTTCTGTTATTTGTTCTATACGTCTGCCCATGCAACCAGCGGTACTACAGACCCTGAAGGTCCGAATTAAACTACCAGACAAGAACCTGGAAGTATCCGGTCTACTGGACTGTGGGGCTTCCGGCAATTACATCGACGAAACGTTCGTCACCAGACATAAGATACCACTCGTTTCCAGACACACGCCTCTGTCGGTGGAGCTTATTGATGGTACTCCCTTGTCTTCTGGACCCGTTAGTCAGTTCACAGTTGGACTGGCCCTTCTGATTGCTGATCATTACGAGGAACTAGCCTTTGATGTTATCAAGTCACCGAACTACAAGATGGTTTTGGGATTACCTTGGTTGCAACACCACAATCCTTTGATAGACTGGAGAACCCAGACCTTGACCTTTTCATCCGAACGGTGTGCTCAAGAATGCAAGCTACCCGTTCCCACCAGGACCGTCTCGACTTCTCTAATAACGGACAGCAATGGGGTTCATCTATGTTCCACGTCTCTGGTCCCACAGGAATATTCCGAATTCAAACATGTGTTTTCTGAACCTGGCAACATACCCCTTCCTCCACACCGTTCTTTTGATTGCTCCATTGACCTGCTACCGGACCACGTTATTCCCCATGGGAAACTATATGCTTTGACACGTGACGAGAAGCTAGTTCTTCAGGAGTATTTGTCGGAGAGTCTAGAAAAGGGGTACATTGTGCCATCGAAATCGCCTGCAGGATTCCCCCTGTTTTTTGTAAAGAAAAAAGAAGGTACATTGAGACCCTGTGTCGACTACCGGCAGTTGAATGACATAACAGCCAAGGACCGGTATCCTTTACCCTTAATTCGCAGCATCCTTGAAACCCTGCATACTGCGCGAATCTTCTCCAAATTGGACCTCCGCGGAGCTTATCATTTGGTGCGCATCAGGAGTGGGGACGAGTGGAAGACAGCTTTCAAGACATCTTTTGGGCATTTTGAATACAGGGTTATGCCTTTCGGCCTATGTAATGCTCCCGCTGTTTTTCAACGATTCATGGACTACATCTTTGGTGACCTGTTAGGGTTATCCGTTTGGGTTTATCTGGACGACATATTGATATTCTCTAAATCCTTAGACGAGCATGTGGAACATGTTCGTGAGGTCCTTCATCGGCTGTCCGTCAATAACCTGTTCGCCAAAGCGGAGAAATGTAGCTTTCACCAACCCAGCATTGAATTCTTGGGATTTGTTATCAATCAAGAAGGCATTGGGATGGATCCCAAGAAGGTGCGAGCCATACAAGAATGGAGACATCCACACGATATCAAGGCTCTCCAACGCTTCCTGGGATTCGCAAACTTTTACAGGCGCTTTATCCCACAGTTCTCACAGATCTCGGCGCCCCTCACCAGGCTAACCAGCAGCAAGATCACGTTCGAATGGGATCTCGTGGCTTCCCGGGCTTTCGACGTATTGAAGTCGGCCTTTATGGCTGCCCCGATCCTGCGCCATCCCCAGGAAGAGTTGCCTTACATAGTGGAGGCCGATGCTTCCAGCTTTGCTGTAGGGGCAGTCCTTCTTCAGAAAGATCCTATCACGTTGGTAGAACATCCAGTAGCCTATTATTCTCGCAAGTTGAGTCCCAGCGAACGAAACTACGCGGTGATTGAAAGGGAACTGTTAGCCATCAAGACCGCATTCGAGGAATGGAGACATTTTCTCCTCGGAGCACGCTTTTCTGTGGAGGTGCGGACAGACCATCGCAATCTGCAATATCTTCGCTCTCTGCAATGTCGGACTCCTCGTCAAGCCCGGTGGGCCTTCTTCTTCTCTCCGTTTGAGTTCCATGTTACTTATATCCCGGGAACCTCCAATACGAAAGCGGATGCGCTTTCCAGGTCCCTGGAAAACGTAGATGGGACGCCCTGTCCAGAACAGCCACTGATTTCTCCTCGCCATTTTCTGCTGGCCTTGTCCTCTCACCTTAAGTCCATCGCGGAAGCCACTCGGTCGGATCCAGAAAGAACGTCCCTTCTTAGTCGGCAACTAGTATCAGAACGAGACGGACTGTTGTTTTTTCAAAGAAGACTCTACATACCCAGAGGAGCCATTAGAAGGGGCATTCTACACGGATTCCATGATTCACCCATAGGAGGACATCGCGGGGTCAGAGCCACTCGAGAGTTGATATCCCGACAGTTCTGGTGGCCTGGTTGGGCGACCGAGGTCCAGAAGTACATTGACAGCTGTCCAATATGTGCCCAGTGCAAGGTTCCCAGAAGACGACCATTGGGTTTGTTAATGCCCACCGAAGTGGCTCCCTATCCATGGCATACCATCGCCACCGATTTCATTGTGGATTTGCCTCCATCTGAAGGGTACACCTGTATAATGGTGGTTGTGGACAGCTTCACCAAACTGGCCCATTTCATCCCATTCCGGAAAATCCCTACAGCTACTCAAATGGCTTCAGCGTTTCTGCACGACATCTACCGGTTGCACGGCCTACCGGAGAAAATCATATCGGATAGAGGTACCCAGTTCCTTTCATCATTTTGGAGACAGGTGTGTGGTCATCTGGGAATACATAGAGCTCTAAGCTCAGGCTATCACCCACAGACAAATGGGCTAACCGAAAGGACCAATCAGACTTTGGAGGGGTACCTCCGCTGTTTTGCCAATGCCACACAGTCTAATTGGAAAGGTGGGCTAGATCTGGCCGAAGTATCCTACAACAACACTGTTCATGCCTCCATTGGAGTCAGCCCATTCTTCTGTTCCACTGGTCTACATCCTCGGTTAATGCCTTTTCAACCAGTTCCGTCTAGTACTGTTCCCTCTGCTGATGGTCTGGTCTTACACATCCGGGAACAGCAAGAACTTGCACACAAGATCTTAAGTGAAGCCAAGGATCGGATGAAGAGACAGGCAGACAGGAAGAGGAGTGCAGAACCTAATTTCCAGGAGGGCGACAAGGTGTGGTTGTCCTCAAAGAACCTGCCTCTCCGCAATCTGCCCGTCAAACTGGCCCCTCGATATTTGGGACCCTTTGTTATCACCAAACGGTTGTCCTCTGTAGCCTTCCGTCTTCACCTACCCTCTTCCTGGCGTGTACATCCCGTTTTTCACGTGTCCCTGTTAAAACCCTATGTGGTCGATGATTATGGCCGCACCTCTCCTCGTCCGGCCTCTGTTTTGGTACAGGGGGGCCCTGAGTTTGAGGTACACGAGATCTGTGATGCCCGGTACCGTAGAGGGGTGCTCCACTATTTGGTTGACTGGAAGGGGTACCCGGCCTGTGATCGTACCTGGGAACCGCGCCAGCACGTGCATGCTCCCCGGCTGATACGTGAGTTCTACGTACGGTTTCCCTGGAAGCCTGGGGCCCCGGGTCTTCCTGGGAGGGGGCATAGTGTCATGTCACGCGGGAGACTGGGGTCTGCCGCTCCCATTTCCTCCTGGCGAGTCTACCCGCGCGTTCGCGTCTGGGGACTCGCCGGGAGGGGAGCAACGGATTACAGGGCCGGCGGCCTTCGGCGCATGCGCGGAGGTCCTCTCTCTCGGTTCCGCGCATGCGCCGTGGGGGCTTGCCTTCCAAGCCTCGTTCTGGGTTCGCCGGCGCCCGGAAACGGAACGGTTTGCGTTCCAGGCCTCTCGGGCGCCGGCGGCCCATAAAAGAGGCCGCTAGTCAAAGCTGCCCGCGTCTCAACGCGGTTTGCTTCGCTTTCCTCGTTGTTCCTGCCCAGCCTTACCTGTGGCCTGTCCTGGGCCTACCTGCCTCCAGCCTTACCTGTGGCCTGTCCTGGGCCTACCTGCCTCCAGCCTTACCTGTGGCCTGTCCTGGGCCTACCTGCCTCCAGCCTTACCTGTGGCCTGTCCTGGGCCTACCTGCCTCCAGCCTTACCTGTGGCCTGTCCTGGGCCTACCTGCCTCCAGCCTTACCTGTGGCCTGTCCTGGGCCTACCTGCTTGCCTCCAGCCTTACCTGTGGCCTGTCCTGGGCCTGCCTGCCTCCAGCCTTACCTGTGGCCTGTCCTGGGCCTGCCTGCCTCCAGCCTTACCTGTGGCCTGTCCTGGGCCTGCCTGCCTCCAGTCCTTACCTGTGGCCTGCCCTGGGCCAGTCTGACTCCAGTTCTTATCCGGGTCCTGTCCTGGGCCTGCCTGCCTTCAATCCTCACCTGGGTTCGGCCCTGGGCCAGCCAGCCTCCAGCTACTACCTAGGTTTTGCCCTGGGTCAGTCTTCCCTCAGCCCATTCCGGAGTTCTGTCCTGAGTCATCATTGTGTAGAGGGGACTTATCCCACACTAGCCTGCATTCCCCCTGTTCCATCTTGGGCACGTTCCTACAGTTCTCTAATTGGCCAGACAACTAGTTCCAACTGTCCTCACTCTTTCCTGTCTTGCCTGACTCCGAATCTCATCCTGTGTACCATTGGAACTATCTGCACCAGCCAAGCTCCTTTGCCTACTACGAATACCTTTCTGCTACACTGGTCTATCTATCAACTGTCGCTGCACTGAGGTTCTTGGAAGATTCGGACAACAAGCTCTACCTGGACTATGGTTCCCTCCATCTGAGCCTACATCCTCTTGTCACGCTTACCTGGGAGAGTGCCTTTGTGACATTGGGGGTTGGTCCATCCTTCACCCAGTTCCTCATTTGGGTGGTGGAGAGGCTGATTCCTCGTGCCGCTATCTCATCAGTTCCTGGACTCCAGACTGGCGACCTCTGCGAGACCAACCACCAAGACTACAGGTACGCGGTCCTCTCGGGCCAATCAGCTTGACAACAGGATAGCTGACTTGAAAAGTGGTCAATGTGGCCATCTGTAATTGTTCAATTAGATCTGGAATCAAGAAGCTTCCCCTCCGACTATTATGAAATATGGAGGGGTATTTACTGTTGCTGGGACAATTATCTCAAACCATATTTCTTAGTTGTCACTTTGTAGCAAGCTTCATAGCAGAAATTGCTCTGTCTTTAGCCAATTGAAATGTTAGCTGTAAACTTGCATCAAGCTACTTAAATTGTGCATTGTAGACAATTTAGACCGCCTACCGTTTATTGAGAACTACAATTCCCAATCGTTTTTGTAGTTCTTTCAGCTCTTTTACCTCCGAACAGGCGCGTGAGCACCAGCTCGTGCGGAACTAGCCGGTCTGTGCCAGTCTATATAAGGAAGCGCCGCCCTTTTTACTTTTTCCTTAGTTGTCACTTTGTAGCAAGCTTTATAGCACTGTTTTAGACTTTTAAAAACATGTATTGTAAATGTATTTAACGTGTTGCCCATTGAGTGTGTAATTGCGCAGATATCGCTCTGTCTTTAGGAAATTGAAATTTTAGCTGTTAACTTGCGTGAAGCTACTTAAATTGTGCATTTTACTTAGAAAATTTAGACCGCCTACCGTTTATTGACAACTACAATTCCCAATAGTTTCAGTAGTTCTTTCAGCTCTTTTCCCTCCAACCAGGCGCGTGAGCGCCGGCGCGTGAGGAACTAGCAAGTCTGTGCCAGTCTGTGTCATTGGTGAAGCGGTCGATTATCGTCTAGCTATTCCTTGCTTTACAGTATCAATATCTTTGCCTCTAGGTAAGATTTCTCAGCGCATGCCTTAACTATAAACCACAGCATTACGAGGTTGTTTTATTAGGAATCTTCTATATCATTGGTTATAATTGAGTGCACAGGTTACCCCAGGAGGCATACATGAACGGCTTGTTGAGCCGAATTAGGAAGTAATTGTTTGGTCTACATTTTGAAGACTGGGGACATAACAATTGTTTGCCTGTAGCCTGGATATTGCACCTTCTATTTTCAGGCTGAGGCTGCTAAAATCATCTCTGCACGAATGTATTCTTGCTGAGCCATACCTACCAGAAATCCCTATGGCTAATTTATTGGCTAGCGGTGTACTTTCTATATCACCAGGTATTTTAATGCCCATTAATTATGGCTGAACTGACCTTCTTTGAGGATAATGGGAACACAGGAAAGGTTAAATTAACCCTTTTAAACACCCGATCACTGGACAAACATGCCACAAACATTAAAGACTTTATAACTGATCATGACACAGGCATTATGTGTCTCACTGAGACATGGATGAAATCGTCCAATGGACCCAATATTGAACTTGCTGCACCAATAGAATATACATTTATGAGTCAAAATGGAGAACATAAAGTAGGAGGTGGAGTGGCGATTCTAACTAAACAGAGTATGTTTTTTTTTCAAGTGCCTGTCTCCTTCACAGATTGTGAGGGTTTTGATGAAAATAACACCTACCCATAATAACTAAAAAATATACTCTCACTTTATTGCCCCCCCCCAAAGATACCTCTTCTTTTCATGAAGAGATTTCAAACTTTTTGGCATATCATATCATATGATATATCATATATCATATCATATCAGGCGGATAAGCCTTTCAGTTCTACTATTGTATTGGGAAATTTTAATAGATGGTTGGGAAACCCCTTGGACCAGGAAGCTGCTAGCCTAGAATAATTGTTTAAAGGCTTTGGTTACCAGTCGTTAGTAAACAAATCTACATACTGCAAGGGAAACACCTTGGATTGGGTGATGACAAGGAACATATCAGTCATACTGTCCGAAGTTACACCATGTTTATGGTTGGATCATTTCTTGGTTAAACTGGAATGTACGTTACCATTGGTACTTACACAGAAACAAAATATACTAAAGAAGGTTATGACCAGAAATCTCAAGAAAATTAGGGATAATGTTTTGGAATCTTGTATGGAGATACTTAAGTTATCCACATTTAAGGATGAGACACCTGAATCCCTAGTATCCAAATATAAAATAGTCCTGACTGAGCTGCTAGATCGCACAGCTCCATTAAAGTTGAAAACGGTTAGGGAATATACGAGTAACCAAAAATGGTGCTCACCAATTCTCTTGGCACGTAAACAAGAAAAGCAAAGATCAGAGATAATTTGGGAAAAAAAACACTACTGTAGAAAACAGAAATTCTTGGAAAATATTTGATATGTTTTACAGAAAAGATATCTGTGACGCTAAATGAAATTACTATGACACACAGAGAGTAAACTCAAATAACAGCATAAGAAAGTTTTTAAATTTTCAAAGGACCAGAAAAGCCTAAGGTACAACTTAATCCATTTATTCCTATCAAAGAAGACTGCACTGCAGTCCAAAAAGCCTTTGCTGATAAAATACAGCTGGCACAATCAAAAATGGCAGATAGTTGTTCAAAAACTGAAGTGACACAAAAGAACCTGGAAAGGAAAAAAATCGTAAATTTTGTTGGACCTGATTTTGTTTTTCAAAAAGTGGATATACCTGGTATGATTTGCACCTTGAAGACCATGAGACCTACAACATGCCCAGAGGACACCTTTCCAGTTAAGATCATATTGGAAAAAGCTGTGGTTTTTGCGCCCTTTTTGGTACGCTTCACCAATGCAACCTTTAAACTGGGGCTGTACTGAATAGCTTATTTAGTATTCGGCCGAATACTGAATAGTTTGTCAACTTTTCGGCCGAAGCCGAATATGAAGCCGAATAGTTGCTTTGTTTAATAAATCATGTTCCAAACTTCACAAACACACTTATTAAAAAAACAAATAAAGCACCATTTTAAATGCATTCCATACTTTTATTTCTCTTCATTGTAATTAATGTAGCATCTTTATTTAAAGTATAAAAGCCAGAAATAAAGCAGATTTACCCAAAATGAAGGGACCAAATGTACAGAACATTGTTACATATCCAGTGCCAGTTAAAGGGGGAGCTTCACAAATGCAAAAGGACTGCCTTTGTGAATCAGATGCATTGCATTCTCTATCCAGTTGCAAAGTCGATGAGGTCAATTTCTAAACTTCTTTGCAGCTCACATAGAAATGTATAAAATGGTTCATGTCGGCTCAAGCAGGACACAAGTCAAGAGGAAATCTGAAATGCGTGAACTCCATCTCACACCTATTCACCCCACCCAAACAAATGCTGCTCACTTTTCACTTATCCTAGCCAACCTTTCTCGTCAATACTCAAACATATGCAACTTATAATTTCCTGATAAAATATCAGATAATGTTAAACTCAGGACTCAAGTCCTTAAAAAAAGAAAAGGGGGGACTATGACATACGCAATGGGAAGTAACATGACAGGAACTGAAAGTATCCATGCACATTTCTTTCAGTTTGTTTTTTTTCCAACTTAAAAAAGAGCACATTACATATAAACATTCGCCAAAAGAAAAAATGTTCCTATATTGTTGCAGGCTAAGTATAAAAGATGAGCCTCTCTTTTGTCTAAGAATCTGTAACAAAACATGCCCTAAAGACCAGATTACAATATAAGATTTTTTCAGCTGTGTGATAGCAATTTGTCTGGTCTAATTCTATTCAGCTTTGCAAACTGAAGTCTATATTTGCCTTTCTGAGTTCATGTTGCATTGTATTCAAATGAGAATGTCAAAGTATTCAGCAAGAGCCGAATAGTTTTTTTTCAGCCGGAATTCGGGCGAATACTTACTCTAGGCCGAAGTTTGGTACACCCCTACTTTAAACACAGTGAAGTTCCTGACTGCTGCAAAAAGGTGGTGGTTAATCCATTGTTAAAGAAAGCAGGGCAAGATCAGTGAAACTATAATAACCTGAGAACCATTACTAACGTGCCGTTTTAGTTAATAATTATTGACAAACAGCAACTATGCAGTTTCAGGAATACTTGGAGACTAATAACATACTTCACGAAAAACAATCGGGGTTCAGAGCCCACCACGGCAATCAAAGTGCCCTGATAGACCTCCAGACAGGGATGCTAGCTATAGTGGACAACAGCAAATCGGCGCTGCTGATGCTTTTGGACTCATCAGCAGCCTTCGATTTGGTGATCCACAACATTTTAATAAAAAGGCTTAGAGAGGTAGGGCACTGTTCAGAAACAGTAATCAAGTGGATGGACTCATTTCTTAGTAACAGGTTGTCTAAAATCTACTGGGGAAAAGAAAGTTCCGAACTAGAAAACATAGACTGCGGAGTCCCACAGGGGGCCTGTTTGGCTCCATCACTATTTAATGTGCTATATCGGCCCTTGTGTGACCTACTAGATGAGCTGGGTATCCGCTTTACCAACTATGCGGATGATACCCAGCTCGTCATGGAATTAAGCGGGGACTATAGCAAGGACTCGGAGGAGGTTTCACATGTTTATGAATCTATCAAGACATGGATGTCAGAGAACGGGTTATGTATAAACGGATCCAAGACAGGGTTCCTTATATTTGGATACACTCAATCAAGAGCTAAGTTGAGTGTTGAATACATAGGCTTCTGTATTGAACATCATATGATTCACATCTCTACCGAAGTCACAACTTTGGGCATAATGATTGAATCTTCACTGGGAGCAGAAACCCATACCAGTAGTATTGTTAAGAAAGCACAATACCATCTTAGACTACTTAGGCTTCTCAAGCCCTCCGTTTCTCAGGCCAACTGCACCATGTTAACAAGGGCATTACTTATGCCAAGATTAGACTATTGTAATGTCATCTTGGCTGGGGCAAGTAAAAGATGTATTCACAGGTTGCAGGTGTAGAGGTGGTGCCGAATGCCTCTACTGGAAGTCCCACCCCCATTTTGCCTATATGTTGGAAGCCGCAAATTGCGGCATGCGCAACGTCAGTAATGATGCCTGTATTACAAAAAGCCCTTGAGACAAGGTATCCATTGAGAAAGCCCTATATGATGTACCCACGAAAAGATGACAGTCTATTGAGGGAGATCCCTGAAGACGTGTAAAGATGAGAGAACAAAAAGATTGGTGGCGTCACACAATGTGAAGATGATGCACTAAGAAGGATGGCCAAAGAACAAAGAAAAAAATGCATGGTCCTTATAGAATCTGACGACGAAGTAAAGAATCGAGAAGACTTTCACAAACGGAATGAAGATTGCACGTGTGAAGAGCACTGCAGAAAATTAAAGCCGTTTTATAACTGTACAGATGTTGTAACGCAAGTAGACTAAGTAATCATAAGGCTGGCTATATGCAGTGACTAGACTGCAGGCGGTGCCGCCATAATATAGACGCCATTATATAGAATCTGGATATTTGATGTCTCAACTTTAGTAAGCCAGGACCCATGAAGAGAAGGGCTGAAAGTGTGGCGCAGCAGAGAAAACAGCTGAAGATCGAGGAAGGATCGAGAAGGCTGTCTGGCTCAGTGTCAAGGGTTGGGGCAGCCAAGAACTGGTTATCGATCTTTGAAGATACAGAGAACATGAGAAGAGAGACGAGCCCCTGTTAAGGTGCAAAGGAAAGACACCATGAGTGCTAAGTTTTATTCATTTAATATTATTAAATACAAAAAAGGAGCTAAAACACGGTCTTCTGTCACATGGTTTAGATGGAAACAGAAACTGGGCAAGCAACACCAAGACTTGGAGATAAGAACGTGCTCACACTGCCTTCTATTCTCAGGAGCAGTGATACTTTACAAGGCCGAGTTCAAAGACAATTCAAATGGCAGAAGGCATGAGTGATGATAGATGTGAGGCTAATTGGGTGAGAAGGCATGTTAAGTCCACCCACTGACACCTGGGGTACCAGTTTGCGTGCTGCTAGCGAGTCGAATATTCCAGAAGGGTACAAGCATGCCAACCAATTTTAGAGGGCTGTGTAACAAAGAGCCCTGTAGTTTGAAAGCCAATGATGTGTCATGTATCTAATAAGTGTGAAGATGACTTGCACTAGGGGTGGGCATAAATTGTCCACCTTTACTATAGAGATCCAATCACAAGCCAATGCCTTATAGAAAGTATACCTAGATGTTCCCCTTAGTTCAATCACAATGCCAAGTAGGTTTTCTTAGTTTGCCACGTAGTATGATGTCACAAATGAAGAATTTGTGCTATATAAGTGTGTTTTCTTATGAAATTCTTCGAGATTATGCTGTGTGACATCCGTTGATGTCCTTTGTATTCCCTGTTTTAGATAATTGAGATTAAAACAGAATACTTTGCCAACTTCCTGAGTCAGTCTTATGGTGTAAGAGTTATTCTGCATCCCCATCCATCTAACAATGCGCTACCTCATTCAAAAGGGCCGTAAGGGTTCACGTGGTAGCATGTCAAATGGTTGGGTAAAAAGACCCATCAACCAGTAGGACTCCAGTGTTTTGGACGATCGGACACCCTCTGCCATCTAGCTGGAAGATCGCAAGGTTTCCTGTGGAGAGCTGCCGACATACAATTCTTGCAACAAAAAAAAAGAGACGTTGGGACTGGTCCCTCTGACGAAATCCCTCCTGGTTTCCATGGGCGCTTTGTGGACAGAAGGTGAAAGTGGTCGATTGGAGGGGGGAGTCGATACCGAAGGCCTCAAGCTGAACGAGCGAATGGTGAGTAGACTGAGGGGATGACAAACTAAAGGGATGAGATTGTGGTAGTTTAGAAAAGTAACGGGGAAAATTACAAATGTAACGGGGTTGTTTAGAAAAGTAATGGGAAAACTACAAAAATAACAAAGAGCGTTTTTATGTGTAAATAAGAGAAGAGAGACAAAAGCCCAGGATTCCTAACTCAAGGCAATTCTAGAAGAGATCATCTCACACCCCAATTGGGTTGAACTAGGCGGCGCATGGACAGGTCCATGTTAGGAGATGATCTACACTCTAGTCAGAGTATTATTAGGGGCGAGATGATGAGGAGAAGTACCATGGTTTAATTGTAAAAGAGTCAACTAGTTTGTCTGTGCATTTCGTATTGAAAAAAGGGTGTTGAAGAGCGACAAATACGGTGTGTAAAGGTTGAAGTTAAAGATAAGAGGCTATTAGGGTAATTGTCGCCGCCAACCCAAAGGTAAACTGAGATTATTGAAAAATAGAGGTTTTGAGCGGCGAAGTGTTGGAGCATGCTCATATTTGTGGTTTTTATAAATGTATCTGTGTAAACACTGGTAAGTATTGACAGAAAATTGAGACTAGTCACAATTGGAGATATTAATTCACTGATGCATTTATGTAAGACATTGCCAAAACATATGCCTAAACTCAAACAGTACAGTGCGGAGTGGGTTAAAGCACGGCAGATAACATTTTTATGCCATGGCCACAAGGGGGGATTGCTGTCAAAAGTGGTATTGCAACACATGACCACATACTTGCACGCTGCGTACACAGGGAAGACATTGGAGAAGAGGTTAGCTATTTTAGAGCTTTGGAAGATGTACTAAGAAGAAAGATAGGATCTGCCACCTGGGGAGTGGATGTTTAACCAGGGCAGGGAGGAAGGTGTCGAGCCTTCTGCTCCCCTTACCTCACTGGAAGTAAACGGCAATAGTACGGAAGACATAAGATTGTATCCATTAAAGGAACTAAAAGCAGCGACAGGGTATAGTAATATGATATACGAACCGCCTGCCTCCAGCAGTGACAATATTAAGAGATGGAAAGGAGAGAAGGATAGAGTTGACGAGATAGCGCTCGTAAAAAAGGATGGATGGGAGGACAGATATTACTCAAGCTAGATGAGAAAAGTGTTGAGGAAATCAGGCAAAGGGAAGATCAAGACGAACAAGACAGAAAAGACAGGGAATGAGAAAAGAGATTAAAAGAGGATGAACACAAGAGAAAGAGCAGACAGCGGCGTGAACAGATGTATCAGGAAGAGCAGCAAAGAAAGGAAGACAGGGCAGAAGAGCAAAGAACATATGATAACAGGTAGAGAGCAATCGAAGAACGGAATACACAAGAAAGGAAAAGAGAAGAGGAGGAAGCACAGAAATTAAGCGATAAAAGGATGCAGAGATGAAAGGAAGATCACGAAGAGCGGGGGAAAGAGAGGAAAGAGTTAGATGGAACACAAGAAAACAAAGCGAATTAGATTAAGAATTGGAGCGAAAAAGGAGACAGTGGGAGCGCGATATTGATCACATTCAAAAGGAGCTAATGGAACCAAGTACAGTAATACAATTGGCAATATAGAGGAGTTTCCTCTGTTAAAGTAGGCAATGCCAGGGCCATCTAGGGTAGCCCTGGAAGAGAATTTTGATATGGGGAGAATCAGAGATAGGATCGATAAGGCCTATCAAGACTTAAGGGAAGGTAGCAAATCGGGAAGCCGAGGGAAGGGAGATCAATTCCTGGTCCTCCAATCATGAAGCGGAGAAAGAGACCCATTTAGTCTTGAGCATAGAGCATTGACTTTAGACAGATTGACCTTAAACAAGGGTGAAGGGGACGAGAGTCATAGCAGTTGGGGGCTAGATATGTCAGACAAAGAGAGAGAACCCTTCCATGGGGAGGAGGGAGGAAGTGCATGCTCCCCCGAGCGATGCCTGCAGACAGACAAGGAAGTAAGATGGTCTGATCTAGAGCAGCCTAAGGATAGGACGCCAGATCCCATGGAATATCCAGAGCGTCCCAAAGGACAATCGTATAGCAAGAAGGGAGAGTCACCACCATATGTGAACAGATTAAGGTAATTGCCAGATAGATGGTGATCAGGAACCATTGTCCCTACTATGGATAGGCAGACGATGGGAGCCGATTGCGGGTTTCGGTTCATGCCGTTCCCTTTATTGGAAAAGGAGGAGCAAGACCGCAATATATTCCGTGGCCACATATGGATAAGGATAATTTAAGATGCAAACTCCCTAGTTTAATGGCGGTTGCTGGAAAATGGATCAATGAGCTAGAAAAAATGTCAGGGGGAAATGCTTTGGCAAAAGGGGACATTAAGGGTCTGCTCGCAGCCATTCTTGGGGAAAGAGCTGATGACATTTGGACGAGAGCAGGTTATTCGAGTGTCACGGCACAAAACACAGCGCACAATGGAGCGCCATTTAATAATTGTAGAGCAGATGTCTGGGGAGCTCTTAGGATGCAGTATCCTGATACATCAGACATGGGTGCAATTATGACATGTAAGATATAAGACGATGAAGATCCACTTGCTCACATTCAGGACATTCAGGAGCGCTGGACTCTTAAAACTTGCGAGCCGTGGGGAAAAACAGTGACAGTATTTTACCACATTTCATGTCAAGGGTTGCCCGAGGAGGTACAGAGGCAACTCAAGAAACTAGTGGGAATGGATGTGAAGCCACAGTTGACTATAGTGCATCACTGTCGGCTGTTACAGGAGAAAAATAGAAAGAGGGAAGATGCTAGAAAAATTGAGGAAGCCAAGTTAGTTCAGAAGAAATTGTCAAAATATGCCATAGAAGGGGCGGTATTGACAAGTGGATAAGGACTGTGAATACAGCAAGCAGTGGGTACATCGCAGACGAATAATCAGCGCCCGATGGACCAAGGAGGGAATGGGTTTGTACCATGAGGTAGAGGAATGGGCTATAGAGGAAGGGGTGGTTTTCAGAATAATGAAGGTGGGTTTCAGAATGTACAGAATGATAATCAAAATGCGGAGCCTGGATTTAACCAAGGGGGACAAGTTAGAAGGGCTCCCCCTATATGTTGGACATGTGGAATGACAGGGCACATTGCACGCATATGCGGAAACCAAGAGTATGTACAGAATGGGGAATTCTCAAGAGGGGAGACAGCTTATCCTCCAGCATATAGCTCACAAGCTAGGGACAGATTTGCCCAAGATCATACAGTGTATCAGGCACAAGTGCCACAAATGCAACAAGCAAAGCAACCACAGCAAGTACTGTTGAATCCACCGCAAGGGCAGTCGCAGCATGCACCCAAGCAGATGCAGCAGAACACAAATACAGGACAATTATTGACACCTAGAATTGGGGGGGTCACTGTGGTGGGAGGGAATCCTTTCACAGATACGGGGCTGTGTATGTCCTATTTTATCCACAATAGCACAGCTCACAGGGTGACTTGATGTGTTCAGTACTATCAGTGACACCAGACCCCCAAGTGGAACCAATGGTTGATGTGACGATAGGAGGCACATCTTTTTCTTTTTTAGTAGACACTGGTGCAACTCGCTCATGTATATGAGAGAGAAAATACCCAATGTCGGGAATTGCCATGAATGCTCAGAGATTCGCTGGAGCTACAAGTCGAGTTCCTTTTACTGATGAATTACCTGTTTCCATAGTAGAGTGTGACATGTCTGTTCCATTATTATATTCATGGCAGACACCAGTTAACATTCTGGAAAGAGATTTCAGGAGGAAGCTTAACATGACGATTTCTTTCACTGACGAAGGCATATTGTGCTCCACTCCTGGGATACATTATATGAATGTGGGCAAATGTATATTGGCATTTACAGGGCAAATGGCTCTGCGAGGAGTGCCAATGGAGCCAGAAGTTTTTCTTTATGGGATGAGCATTCTGTTAACATGGCTACCCGGCTTAGTGGGAAGGACTATGAGAATGCCTGATAAATTCTTATTTAGACCACAGATATCTATGGATGAAGAGGGGAGACAGACTATTCCCTTGGAGTTAGATGCAGCCATAGTACCAGGAGAAATGGCAATGCTCGGACGGACAGATGACGAAGGTAGGCCATGGAGCACAGTGATTGCCATTGGGGAAGGGTGTAGACTGACTGACGTCACTGATGATGACATGTTTAGACATGACCCATTAGATGATGAATTGATATTCGAGATTAGTATTACATATTGGATCAGAATAGAGAAAAGAGAGATCCCACAGTGAATGGCGATAATACAGCAGCATCCACCATATTTTGATGAAGACTTGGAAAAGGTACCAAGCACTTTATGGACTACAGGGCCCTATGACATAGGCGTATTGGGGGGGTTAGGGGAGGTTAAGATAAAGCTGAAGCCAGGAGCAATTTTACCTCGAGCAAGACAGTAGTCCATGTCTCGAGAGGCAGATTAAGGTATTTTTAAGACTATTTAGCACTAATGGAACAAGGTATCCTAGTACCATCAGAATCATTGTGAAGAAATCAAAGGGGCGGTTGTGGAGATTCATACAAGTCATGAGACTGATTAACCAGATTGTAGAGGCAGAGTTTCCTCTAGTTCCTAATCCGGCGATGATACTATGCAGTATCCCAGTAGAAGCGCAATATTTCACGGTGATTGACTTGAAAAAAGAGTTTTTCTCAATCCCGTTGCATAAGGACTCACAGGACTTGACTTCCTTTACGTTCCACCAAAATCGATTGAAACATACTAGGCTGCCTCAAGGGTACAGCGAGTCCCCATCAATATTTATTAGGGTCCTCCAGTTGGACACAGGCAATATTGATTTGAAGAGCATTGTGATCCAGTACGTAGATGATATTTTGATTTGTAGCACGACAGAAGATGAGTGCAGGCAAGACTCGATTCAGTTACTTACTATCCTAGCACACAAGTGATACAAGGTAGACAAGATGAAGTTACAATACTGTCAAGAAGAGGTGTTATATATAGGCCAGTTGATCTCACATGAGGGTAAGAGGGTTACACCTGAAAGGGCTGAGGCGATCATGAAAACCACACACAGTAAAACAGATGCAGCAGTTTTTGGAACTATGCAACTATGTTAGAGCATGGGTGGTTGATTACAGTTCATACACAAGACCCCTTTTGCAGGCTCTAAAGAAAGCACAGGTGAATGAAGAAAAAATAGAATGGACTGAGGAAATGGAGGGAGGGTTTGAAGAATTGAAGAAAGCAATTTGTACAGCTCCTGTTTTAGGAATTCCCAATTATGCTGAGCAGAATTTCTTGTTTTCACACACAAATGGGACAGTCATGACAGCAGTGGTTACACAGAGGACTGCATTAGGGTATACACCTCTGGCATATTACAGTGGGATTCTAGATCCAGTTATGAAAGGACACTTTCCTTGTGAAGAATCGCTGGCAGCAGCCGCGTTCGGAATTGAGAAGTCTACCAGTATTGTAATGGGTTGTTGACGCTTTTAGTAGAACATGCTTTGTTTGCTATTTTGGAGAAACCTAAGGGTACATTGACATCTCAGAGAGCTTTTGCATATGAGTTAGGTAGTCATATCTAATCCAGCGATTAAAATAGTCAGGTGTAAAATAGTGAACTTTGCCACATTTGTAGCTGAGCCCGTGGCAGAGGGTGAGCATGTGCATGACTGTGCAAATTATATAGAGTTTTACAATGACATATCACTTGTAAGGGAACATGCACTGTCTGGAGGAGAGATTCCCTTTAATGCTGGCTCTTTGAAAATTGATCAACCAAGTGGAGAAAGGCATTCTGGCGCAGCTGTAGTGAGACAGAGCAAATGATGAATTTGAGGTGTAGCAAGTGCGAGACAACCGTCTCAATTTTCAGCGCAAGCAGCCAAATTGGTAGTGCTTATTGTCACGCCCGAAAATCATGCAGGGCAGGAAGTGACGGTGTACAGTGACTCCGCCCACTTGATGTCAACCGTACACGCAGGGCTAGCACGTTGGAAAAGGAGTGGCTATCTCCGAGTGGATGGCACTCCAGTGCAACACGCAACCTTATTGGACAGGCTTATTAAGGTACTACAGCTCCCAGTAGCCATAGCGATAGTTAAATGCGCAGCACATTCTAACCAAACTGACTATCTCTTGCAAGAATTAAGCTGCAGGCAAAGAAGCCAAAAGGGTTGCATATTCCCCAGATATTTCAAGTTTTGATACTCCAGATGTTAAGGAGAAAGTAGCCAAGATTTTGGTAGTAAATGAAGGGTTTAATCATTTATCGAGAACACAGTTGATGGAAATGCGAGGCAGTGCACCATAGGAAGAGCAAGAATTGTAGAAACAAAGGGGGGGTGCTCTTTATCCCCCACAGAAGCATATAGCACTTGAACAGCTGCACTACCCTGTGCATGTAACTAGGGAAAGTCTTGCTGCAACAATTGCAGAGGACTGGTTTGTACCAAACTTGTTAGAACACGTTGCATTTTATGTAGTAAACTGTATTATATGTCAAAAGTTTACCGCTGGCCATACACTGTGAACGATTAGAGGAGTGATTCCGTGACCAAATTGTCCTTTTCAGCATTTACATATTAACTATGTTGCTATGCTGCAAATATGTAATGGATATAAGTATATGATAGTGGTGGTGTGTCCCTTCTCCAGGTCGATCGAAGCAGGCCTGTGCACACACCCTGATGCCACTTGCACAGCACAGTTTTTAGTACGAGAAGTCTTTCCAAGAAAGGGGGGGTGTGAGGTGCTGAGATCCGATAATGGGCCCCCTTTTGTTAATGAAGTATTTGAACAGATTAGTCTGTTATTTAATATTAAGCACACGGTTTCTTCTGCTTATCACCCGCAAGCGAACCGGATATGTGAGAGACTGAACAGTCTTCTTAAAGAGAGGATCGCCGAGCATAAATTGACACTGAAGAAGGGATGGCTATATTGCCTGCCCCTAGCCTTGTATGCATTAAGGAATCAGCCTGGGTCGGATCACCACCTCACACCCCATGAGCTGGTGACAGGGAGGTGAATGAGAGTGCCTTTGGCTTCTCTATTGAGCAGCAGAAGTGATGCCCAGAAGACTTGAGAAAGCTTAGGAAATGAGTTATGTGCCAGGTTCAATGGGCCATTCTTAATTGATAATGTTACTCCCTTAGCATCAACATTCCTGGTTGCTAAATAGTTAACAAACAAGGGTGAACCAGCACAGCTGTGGGACCTTTCAATGAATTTAAAGACTATTGCCTAACCATAAGTGAGTGTGTTTATTTTATATTTTCATATAGCTGACATTGATCGACAAACAGGCTAGAGTAGGGAACCGGATTAGGAAAAGAGTGTCATTCTCCATGGCCAGGTAGTGTTCTTGAAAAACATACTGAAAAGAAAGTGCCTCTCTTGGAAGTAAAGTTCTGCCAGTGTTCAATAAGCCTGGGGCTGGAGGCTTCCCAGCAAAACTGCATAATAACTTGTGAGCTTACAGCCCCAGGCTTCAAGGAGTTCCTGTGCACTATTTCCCAGTGTTTTCTAGTTTAATATTTTGAGGTTTCCATCACTGTTTTAAAGGTTCCCGCATCCTGCTTCACACAGTTTGCAGGACCCCTTTTCCTTGAATCTCTGTCCCAGAGTTAGTCCCATACTTGAAAGCTGTTGGCAGATTCCGAAAACCTTGCTCTGACTGGTGGGCTTTTCAGAATGAATTGGAGACATAGGATGACAGGAGGCAGCCCTAAAGCTAGGACAGGGTCCCCAAGGTTCTCAAGGTTCTGGTTCTCCAGCTTCCTGTTCCAATCTCTTTTTCTCCTCCTGTGTGCATCGGCTCAAGTCTTGATCCTACAAAGCTTTTCACTTCTTTATCTGTCCGCCTAAGTGATCTGTCCTCTTTTTTTGGGTCTGATAACTTCTCTTCAACACAGTTCCACTCCTACTCCATGCTGGTTTTTACTTTGCCTCTTCAGTTCTTTCTACTACATCCTTGAAATTACCCAACGTTTCAGCCTCACCTCTTTCTGTCACCTTCACGGGGCTTCGCCACTTCACCATCTCTTTCAACACTTCCTCTGCCCACTTTAATTAACTTTCCTCTCTTTCTTGTTCTTTACTTTTCCATCTCTCATCAGTGTTTTCTCCCAACAGCTGTCTATTCTCCTCCACACCCGTTTTACCCCTTTGGGCACCTCATAACCACCTCTCTTAGAACAACTCAGGTTTTCCAATTCTCTTCTATCGCTCTCTTTCACTCCCATGGGCACCGCGCTTAGGGCGATTCAGGTTTGCCTGTTCGCGTCCACCTCTTTCTGCTTTTTCATTTCTTTGGGTACTTCCTTCCATGCACCTAAACCCTTCTCCTCCCTAGCCTTCTGGGCCAATCTACTTTAAACCTTCTTGAACTTTCTCTCACTAACCATATGCGTCTTGTTCCTTCCAGCCCAATGTGTCTGTTGATTCCCCACCTCCAGTGCCTGTCCTTACCTAGCACCCCGAGCCCTGCCTGCAGCCTCCTGTCTCCTTCTCACCCCAGCCTTCTGAGTCTGTCCTCCGGTCTCCTGCTGTGCCCAGGCTTCAGGGCCTTTCCTCCAGTCTCCTCCTCACCCCAGCCTTCTGAGTCTGTCCTCCAGACTCCTGCTGTGCCCAGGCTTCAGGGCCTGTCCTCCTGTCTCAAGCCCTTACTTCAGCATATTTTCTTCTCCTCTCCAGCCATCACCAAATGAGCTCTTCATCCTGGCTCCACCAGCTACTGACTGAGAACCTAGACCCTCCTTGGTTTATAGTCTTTGCATCGAAACAAAACCTTTGAAAATGACATCCATCGAAAAAAATGTAACAAAAACAAATGCATCGAAATGCTATCTTTTACATGTAAAAGTACATATCCATTGAAACTTGTCCATCGAATATAGGAATCGACAAGTTTCGATGGATATGTACATTTAAATGTAAAAGACAGCATTCCCATGCATTATCTTTTCACATTAAAACGTTACATGGAGCTGTCCAGTGCTGAAATATTCAAAGTATTTTGGCACTGGCCAGCTGCATGTAACGTTTTAGTGTTTATTATTTAATGGGGGGTTCCCCCCAAACCCCAGCCCCCAACACCCATGGGCACACCCCCCTAACCCAAACCTTATCCCTATACCTAAACTAAACACTCCCCCAACCAAAACCCTAACCCAACCCTAATTTTCGATTTAAAAATCCATCGAATTTTGTTAAATGAAAATGCATTTCGATGGAAAGTATTTTCAATTATTAAAATTCAATGGATTTGAATTCGATAAATACATTTTCGATTGATATACTAGATATCCCCTCCTTCCATCCTCCTTTTAGAGTAGTATGAGTTAGGTTGGTTACATAGGATGGGGATTGGATGCTAGGCTCTGCCACTGAGGATGGCTAACAATCCTGATGTGGGATTGGAACATCCCTCCCCGAGAGAATCTTCTTCTGCTTGACAAATACTGGCCCTGTTTTCCAATATCTCTCTGGGTTATAGGAATCCAAGTGTGCTGATTTGGTATAAGGAACTTGGGATCCATAGTTTTCTGGGCCTCACTGAGTTTCTAGTGTCTACTGGACTGCAGCTCCAGGAACCACATCTTCCATATTGAAGGTCCTAACTCCCTCTTGCTCTTCATGTTGTTGGCATAGTGGCTGGCTGACTGCCTCTGGGATACACTGGCCTAGTTCAAGTCTCCTTCTTTGGGTAGATTCAGGAGCTGTTTTGGTACCCTTGCAGGGGCAGGCAAGCATAAAGACACTGCCAGATCCTCACTTCTTAACCTGGCCTCAATAGCTATGGTTACACTGTGATGAGCCACTGCCTTCCTCATGTCGCATTATGGGAGTAGCCCTGGGGGGTATCACTACATATTAGCCCCATCAAAAATATTGCTGTATATGTGGTCGTTTGGAACGGCCATAGGCGATATTTTTGGGGGGGATCATTTTTGTGGTTTTTGGGAGCAGGGGTTGTGGGGGTGTCCCCCGCAGGTTCCATGCCTTAATATCACCTAAAAAATATGGCGATATTTTTGTGTGGCGATATTATTGCGGGGATATTAACGCATAGAACCCCCTGGGGTTCTCTGATCCCGGGCACAACATCATGTCTCCTGTGGTGGCCTGTCTGGCCCCTTTGCCAGCCACACCAACCACCAATGCAATCAGGCATGCCACTTGATCACAATATGTATGACAACAAGGATTGTCTATTGATGTGCTGGATAAGTATATACAAGTAATCACTTTTGCTTATTTAAATCTTTTTAGGACCTGCTTACACTTTTGAAGGTAAGATAAAGTTATTACATTCATATTGATTGCATAATTACTTTAACTTGTTTCATTTTAAACAAAAATGGTTTCTGTGGAAATAGTGCTAGGTAGGGCCAGTGCAAGGATACCTTTTTAATTGTATTTATTTATGGAAATCACAGTAAAGCAATGCATTTTTTACACATAAACACGTACAAAATGTTAACATTGATAACAGAGCGGAGGACGTGGGTCCTTGGCAATGGGATGAGAGAATGTGACTTGAAGACCAGATTTTCCAGGGTAACGTGGAAACATAAACCAGGAAGCATAACATAAGAACGGAACGGGATAGTGGAGGTAGTGCTAAATTAGGGATAGAGGGGTGATGGAAAAGTGCTCTAAGGTTGTTTATGAGGGTAGCGAGAGAGGGAAGCAGGGTGATGGAGTAACGTACAGTGCTAGGAAACAGGTTCTTCAGAAAGGAGGAGGGCTTTGAAGTTGGATTTAAATAGTGGTAGTGTTGGAGGAGAACGGAGAAGGAGAGGAAGAGCATTCCATAGTAGGGGAGCGAGGAGAGGGAGGGAGCGGAAATGAGAGGGAGCGCAGGGGGTTTGAGTAGTGAGTGGCAAGGAGGTGAGCCGAGGATGATCGTAATGAGTGAGGAGGAGAGTATGGAGTGTGATGAGCAGATAGGTAGGGTGGGGCAAGTCCATGGATAGTTTTGAAGGTAATGAGAAAAAGTTTATACCTAGCCTGCCAATCTGGCGATGGGCAGAGGAGGTAGAGGTAAATTGAGAAAGTTTGCAAAGTGTGCAGGCCGCAAAGTTAAGGTGAAAAAGCATAGCTGGGAAGGCTATAGAGGAGACTTGCATAGTAGTCAGATCCAGAAATAACTAAGGAGGAAATTAGCTGTTTTGCGGTATTGGAAGGAAGAAGATAACAGATTTTTATGATAGCAAGAAGGTTGAGTTTGGCTGCTGTGGCTGATTTGGAGATGAAGAGGGAGAAGTTGTGAGATGGTTTGAAGTTGACACCAAGGTTATAAGCAGAAGCAGAGTAAGGAAGGTAGTCAGGAGAGAAGAGAAAAGAGACAGAATGCAGAGGTTGGAAGCCAGATTGAAGTTGGTCCCGGAGGCGAGGTTGTGAGTATCAAGGAACTCAGTGAGTCGATTGAATACTACTAGCTCTACGATTTTGGAAGGGTGCAGTAGAAGAGAGATGGAACGAAAGTTGGAAGGACAGTTATGATCGAGACCAGGGTTCTTAAGGAAAGGAATTAAAGTAGCTGATTTATAGGATGAGGGATAAGAAGCATTATCAAGAGAGGAGTTGTTGAAGACAGAAGTAAGATGTGGAGCAACACCGGGAGCTATGTGCTTCACAATGTGGGTGAACAGTGGCTTAGTGGGGGAAAGGAAGGGTTAGACATCAGGAGTAAGGCAAGAATCTCATCAGGGTTGGTGGGCGCAAAGGGAAGACATAGCAGCAGGAGAGGAGGAAGCAGCGAGGGTACTGTGTACTGTGAATGGTTGAAATTTAATAGCAAAGCAGAGAGCAAGATCATTTGCAGTAAGAATGGAGGAGATGGCGGAGGGTTTAGCAGGTGAGAGAATTGAGTTGAGGGGGTTTTGGAGTCTCCTCGGTTGGGGGGATTGAGATAAAATGAGAGATAGAAGTCACGTTTGGCAGAGTCAAGATCCAAGGAGTAGTTTTGATAAGCAGTGAGGTAGGTCAGAGAGTTTGTTTGGGAGTTTGGAGGAGTGAAACATGTGCTTAGTAACACTAGTATTAGATGGAGAGAGTGAGGAGGAAGCAGGAGTGTAGTTTGAGGCACAGATAATAGAGTGATCGGAGGAAGAAGTAGCAGTGGAGATATTAGAGGTGGACAGTTGAGAGGAGATGAGAATAAGGTCAAGGGAGTTTCCATTTGAATTGGTAGGCAGAGAGTGGACAGAAGAGAGTAAGTGGGTGGTTAAGGAGAAGAGGGTTAAAGTCAGTGGATAGAGCAACAGAGAGAGACTGGGGAGGTTAGAGTCATCATTGACAATGAGGTTTTGATTGGGAAGGAGAGAGTCAATTTGTTGGGAGAGGTGATCGAAGAATTTACCTACTGGACCAGTTGGCTGATAGAGTGAGGAAAACGATATGTATGCTGTATAGGGCAGTAATTGTGGAGATAGTGTTTTCAAAACAGAGAGAATAGCTGGAGATAGGTGAGTAGGGGAGAAACGAAGTTTGGAAGATGAAAACAGTCCTACACCACCACACCTGCCAGTTAGGCTGTGAAAGTGGGTGAGGTGTAGGCAGGTTCATGAATGGCAGCAAGGGTTGCAGAATGAGAGGGAGAGATAAGGTTTTGTTAAGGATAATAAGGTCAAGAGAATGAGAAAGGAAGAAGTTAGAGGTAAAGGAGGTTTTATTACAGGCAGATTGTGCATTCCAAAGAGCAACAGAAAGAGAGTGAGATGCAGAAGCATAGCGACATTGAGCCTGAGAAATAGAGAGGCACTGGGGTAGATTCGAGAAGATGAAGTGTAATGGAAGCTAGGCTTGGAGTAGGTTTTGTGAAAAAAGAGAGTAGCAGAGCGAGAAGAGGTGGCGTTGAGGAGACGAGATGATAGGGATGGGAAGAGAGTAGATTCTGAGCGGAGGAGAGTGAAGAGAGAAGTAGAAGGGAAAGGAAGAGATATGATTAAGGTGTGGAAAGGCTGAGAAGAAGCCATAATGGGTACTTACAGAAAGTAGCAGGACACAGCAAAGCGAAGGCTCATAGGCAAGAAGCTGAGGGAAGAGGGCTGGGAGATTGTGTTATGAATTGGATTCTGCCTCGCAGGAGTACAGGGACGAGTAGGGGAAAAATGGCCCACTCAGACCTCACACGTCTAAAAACCAAAATACAACGCAATCATAAAGGTAAAACAGGGACAATCAAGAGATATACATCCTTCACCTTTTGTGATACCGCGGGCCGAGGGAAGGCTATACTCTCAAGAGCGGTGTGAAGTTGAACCATTAGTGAGCCAAACAGCACAGTATCACAGTCCAAAATAAAGGGAATGTCCAATTGAGGTTTCTATAAAAATATAAACACTTTAATAAAACACACCATCTGCAAGTAGAACGAAAAGAGATTACTATAGAAAAACCCATGCCCAAAGTAAAGAACAGAGACGATGTGACAGACTGGAGAAAGTAACACTCTGCGTTTAGTTCCAGGTGTCGTAGGTAAGGCACTACCATAACAAGAATATTGGGTTGAACACATGGGGCCTCATTCCGAGTATGGCGGTAAGGGATAGCGGCCACCGCTAACGAGAGCGGTGGCGGTAATCCCTTACCGCCATACTCCGAGTTCCCTTAGCGCCATGGTGCTTTTAACACCTGCTTTTAGCAGGCGTTAAATACCATGGCGCTAAGGGACCTTGATGTTAATTACGCCACCGTAATTTACGGTGGCGTAATTGACGCCTTCCCCACTCCCATTATGCCCTATGGGGCAAGAATGGGAATGGGGAAGGGTAAATGGGGATTGGGGAATTACCGCCCCGCCAACCTTGGAATGGGGCGGTAATTCCGCCAACCACCAAGGCGCTGCCGGTCCGAGTACGGCGTCAACCAAGGCGTTAATAGCGCCATTGGTTAGCGCCATACTCGGAATGAGGCCCATGATATCTATATAAAATAAAGAAAATAAAAAGCCGAATAGTAGATATGTTTGAATTTGAGCTGTATGAAAATTACATACAGCAGAAAATTTCGAAAATATTTACCATTCGGTTTAATTACAGTGAACAAGGGGAGCGGGGCTGTCCCTCCCCACACTTGTTCACTGTAATCGCATTGGGTGTTGCGTGGGTTCCCCCGCAACCCACATAATAACGTTTTTAAAAAGTTAAAAAAGGACCCTGCAGTGCCGGTTCCCATGCACACAAGCGAAGGGAACTGGTGCCGCAGAGGGACGGCAGAGGCAATGGCACACAGTGAAGGTAAGTAAAGGGGTGGGGGGGAGCGGGTTGTCTGAAATGTCTGCGGAAGAGAAAAACAAGTTATTTTCGTTCATGTAACTTACGTTTATTTCTCCTTCTGACATTTTGGATTCAATCAATTCACGGATATCCGAACACAGGTATGATCGTGACCTAACCAATCTCTAGAGCCAAGTGGAACATGGGACAGTTCAGTGTCACAGTACCAGGCTTCAGTTCTTGGTGGGCTGATGCATCAGACCAGGGTTCTAACAGGATAGGATAGGATAGTGGAGGTCCTGGCAGCAAGCAGCGTCGAGTAGGGTTGAATGTGGGTGTTCTGTGCGGTTGAACGGTGGTGGTTCAAAGATGCAGCACTGATGTTCCCTGGGAGTGGTTATGGGCCAGATCTTCCTTCTCTCTTGGACGGCTTCTTCTTCACCTCTGTCGGAGGGCTTTGGACAGTGCAACTGTCCCAAAGGAAGTCCAGGTGAGAATCTTCAGAATGTCTTTTTGGCCTTAAATGATCCTTGAGGAACTGAGAGAATTCTGCCAAAGAGGTTCAACACTCCTTCTTTTAAAGGCACACGTCCCCAGGTAATTGGTCTAAAGCTAGCCTGCCTTAGGGGACCAATACCTGCTACTGGCTGGAGTGGACTTTGCCCTGTTGATCATAGGAAGTGGAGGAGACAGGAAATGGAAAAAGAGACAGTGAGAAACAAGATGGTGGAAGTCTACTTCCAGTGTCCAGAGTACTCCTTCCTATCCTACTTCGACACCCTTGTCGTAGGGTCTTGATCCAGCGCAGAAGTAGCACGAACTCCTTCCTCCCCTTAGCAGTTTTGGTGCCTGGGTTCTAATACACTCAGGGCACCGCAACCACCACGGGGAAAGATGGTTAGGGTCCACGGATTGGATGGGTACGGGGTAGTAGGATCACCGGGTAGAGGTTGAGGTAGAGGTTATGGATAGGTAGAGGCCTTGGGGGAAAAACATGCTCCTGATCTCTTATTGATGCTTGGTTGATCTCACTAAACACCTTTTGAACAACACTTTCACGCCTGCACACAGAAACGTTCTTAGAGGCCACTCTCAGCCTTGCTGCACTGAGTTAGAATCGATGCTCGGCTTCTTGACACTGATTCAGAAGCTGCACCCCAAGACGCTTGCTTCAGCGTTTTCACCTTTGGTTGACACTTACTTCAGAGTTAACTACACAGGACAGCATAGGTTCCTACTGTGGTACTTCTGCGTAAAACTCACAACTTAGGACTTGTTACACATTGGGCATGCGTGCTGACTAGGAAGCCCCACTCATACTACATAGCATGTGCTAGTAACAAGGTAACCATGTACACAAATGTCTGGTTTTGTACTGGCCCAGCATCAGAAGGTTAATTACACAATACTGATCATATTTCCAAATAAAACTATAAAAGACTTAGCTTCGGTGCTTGTTTGAAGTCCGGTTTTGTCTGTGGCCCTCTGCGGTGCCTTGGAAACCGTGAACTGCGTCTGCCAAATGAAAAGAAATTAGTACGCGTGTTTAGATTCGCGCGTTTTCACCAATGATCAGTTCACACACAATTCTTCCAAGCGATTAGTAACATGCGCATGGCACTCATAATGAGCCTTAAGGTTTCCTTTAGTAAATGGGTGACCCCCGGGCCTCAACCCCCTGTGCCGTCATGCAGTTAGTAGTTTGGGAGCTGCGTGAGCTAGTCTACGTTCCGAGTAGGAAAGTCAAGAGTTCTTAGCTTTTGTGCCGCAGGGCTGCAGTGAAAAGATCTGAGCGAGGGATGGCCCCGCGTAGGAGTTTTGCCTTCTCGGAGCTCTGGAGAATGCATCCGACTGTGAGGAAGTCGAGCGCGAACAGAGTTCCGATGTCTGCGCATGCGCGGTCCCGATTCGCTGGGGCGTTGTCCGCATGATTTCCAGGTCCCGCGTGCCTGTTCCAGCACGTGCTGCTCCCGGGGCTGTTGGGGATTGTAGTCTTGGAGCCTTTACTTGCTCCTGATGCCGCGTTCTTCCAGCAGATGCCATTCTTCCCCATCTGATGTTTCTACAAGAGGGACAGAGATGGCATCTGCTGGATAAATAAGTCCCTATACAGGTGGCTGCCACACTAGGTCCCTGCTGGGCTCCGACAACTATTCCCTCCTACCAACAACAAAGACCTTTGGATATGCAACACCCTTGTGTGAGGCTGCTCCCCCTGAATTGGTGTTCTCCTATGATATGTGAACTGAGGACAGCTGCTTGCTGTGCTGCTGTCTCTGTGTGTGGTAGGGGGTTAACTGCCCTTCGAAGGAGAATCAAAGAGAGACTGTGTCCTCTGGCTTTCTTTCCTGCCATGTGGCAGTAGAGGCCCGTCTGACTAGAATACACATTCCATTCCACAACACAGTTGACTCACAGGAGCTGGCATCACTGCAATATCAATTGGGATCTGGCGGCCATGATCATAAGTATCGCCATGCACTACGCCTAAACTCAGGCTTAGCTTATTCTTAGAGATTACTCTGCCACCAGCATGGGGTACTCACGATCATCGTAATTTGGGAACAGGAGGCAAATCTTAAATGTCGCACCTGTACTGCAGTGACTTTGCTGTTGCTGCAGTGGTTGAGTGGGCATCTTGTCACCTTTGAACCTGCCCTGCGCTACAAGCAGACCGGGTGCTGCATATCAGGCTAATGATGCAGAAGGGCACAAGTGCACTATGATTGTGGCATGAAGTTGTGACAAAGGGGTATCTGGTTAGCAGATTACCCCTTTGGAGAAGGAACCACCCACATCATTTTATGTACTAACAAAAATAAAAAAAGCCAGGGCTTTGCACCCTTGGCTTTGCACCCTTGCCAGATGGCAATTCCTCACAGTATGCCCTTTAATTAAACATCCTAAACTGAAGATGCCCATGAGCTGGATGCCCATATGGAGCTAATAAACCATGTGACAGGGCAAAGTCACCTTAAGATGTCCGCTTTTAACTCCGGGACCCTGGTTACGTGATCTGAGGCCAGTACCTCAATTGGTGGTTGAAATGGAAGCTGGCCCATGAGAAAGCTGGGAGCAATGCCTGGAGGTGACACCGTTGACAAAGTGAGATTTACAGACTCCTATATTGACAGTGAGGCTATATTTTCTGCTTTTAATGTCAAGCTTGTGACCTCCTGCTCAAGAG
Source organism: Ambystoma mexicanum (assembly GCF_040938575.1). Taxonomy (NCBI): domain Eukaryota; kingdom Metazoa; phylum Chordata; class Amphibia; order Caudata; family Ambystomatidae; genus Ambystoma; species Ambystoma mexicanum. Next base: position 810,130,825 of record NC_090925.1, on the reverse strand, counting down.
CCCTTAGTGGCCACATAATTCTCTGTTTGCATAGAGCACAACCTGTTGTTCGGAATTCACTAAACAAGCTGCAAAATATGTCACTGATGTTTCAGTAAACACTGTTGATCCAGGCCAAAGTCACTGACACAGAATAATTTAGAGATTAAAAAACTTTTGTTCTGAAAATGATACAATATTTATTATTTATTTTATTCTATTTTTGCATTTGTAAGGCGATTATACATCAAGTAAATTGTGTTTCAAAGTGTTTCAAAGTGCCAACAGGGCAACGGGGAGGGAGCATGGGAGTGAAAGGCAAATATAATAACAATGAAGAGAAAGAATGAAGCCGTCCCACTAGGCCTTGTGAGCATTCAGAACCTCCTTTGTCTCCGACCGCCCATCCCAGGTCCAACTGGGATCTTTCCTCTCCCCTATCCCTCTCTCTATGTGCGGTGTCCCCCAGGGAATCTAAACTATCCCCCTGGTTTTTCAATGGCTACATGTCCCCCTTGATAGCCACCTTCACCTACAACTTTTAGTGTTAGGCGGATGACACGCAGCTCTCCTTCAGGCTACCCTCAGCCTCTTCCTCTTCGTCACTCATACCTGACTGTCTGTCTGAAATTCAGTCGTGGTGTGCTGCAAACAACCTCTGCCTGAATGCCAGTAAGACAGAGAGTGTCCTCATGGGGACCCCTGCTCCCGCCTTCCCTCTTTCTCTCTGGGCGGCCTACCTTGGCCCTGCACCTCCACCTACCAGCGAGGCAAAAAATCTGGGGGTCATCTTCGACTCCACTCTATCCTTCTCATCTCACATCACAGACATCTCTAAAAAGTCCCACTCCTCAGAGATATTCTCCCTTTTCTCACCTTCCCCCAGAGGCTCACCATCTCCAGAGCCATGGTCCTCTCTTGGCTAGACTACTGCAACAGCCTCTTTCTCAACCTGCCCTCTTCAACGCTCCGTCCTCTTCAACTCATCCAGAACAGAACTGCAAGACTTATCCTTTACCACAAGCCCAGGGACTGCATCTCTCCGGCGCTGAAATCCCTTCTCTGCCTCCCTGTGGCTGCAAGGATTAAGTTCAAGACCCCTTGCCTTGTCTCCAACGCTCTCTTCCTAAATACTCTCCTTCCCGAGCCCTACGCTCATCTTCCTCCAACTCTCTGCGGGTGAGCTGCTTTTCCAAGCAGAGACTTGGGGGGAGATCTTTATCCACTGCAGGTGCCTCCCTCTGGAACCGCCTCCCTGCCTCTCTCCGTCTTGAGCTGGACCTCCTTAAATTCCAGAAACTCCTCAAAACGTTCCTCTTCGCCTCCTCCTTATCTCTCCCACTCCCCTGCTAACCACCTCTTTCTGCTCTCTCGCTCTCTCTCTCCTCTACTTCTGCTCAGTTTCGCCAACTGGCTGCCTGTTGCACCTTCAGAGCCTAAACAAACACAAATGGGGAGGTGCAAGGACAGTCGAGCCCACTTCTAGCAATCCTCAGATTTAGGCAAAGCCTTAAACAAAAACAACACAGTGCTAGGGGACTGGCTTTTCTACTGCTTAGATGAAACAGAGCTGCTGATGCGCGGATCAGAACCCATAGTCTTGAAATACACCGAGAAGACTAGTTTTGCTAAAATATATCAAACAATTTTATTAATAACAAAGCAGTGTTTACGAAATTAGAAAGTAAGACATTCCAATAAAACATCAGTTCAGTCTCAAATTAAGGCAAGTCCAATAAATCGTCACAGTCACTAATTATATGCACTGGTAAATAAGCAGACAATAGTTGGCATATCTGGGTCTTGTTATAAGCCTATTGGTAAGTGTGTACCAGATTAAAGTGTCTTGTGCTGTGCAAATTTGGGAACATGAATCACTTCAGAGCCTCACAGGTCCTAAGCTTCCTCGCCAGTCCCCTGCACTTGCCCCCGGGCCTTTCACTTACCGCAGCACTACTGCACTTATGACCCATGAGAGTTGTATCTCTCTGCACTTACCCCATGTTCTGACGGGACTGGGCGCACCTAGTCCCTATTGCCCACCCCCACGCAGTTCCTGTTTCTGTTCACCTGCATCATCTGAATGTACCATGTCTAGTAAGATTGTTTGTCTTGTGTTCCCTATGTCTTCCCCTCCCATGCATGGTTGCGCTTTGAAACACTTGTGTATAAGCGCATAATAAATAAACAATCAATCAATCAAGCGTGCAAGTGCAGAGAGAGAGAAGGGATGAGGGCGGGGTTATGGTGCATTAGAGCACTGGACCTTGCAGTAACCATTCAGAAGCGGAGACCATGTTGCCCATCTCTCCTAATCATGGCATTTCCATTCACTGCACAGCATTAGGGTTCCACTGTCACATCAGGTGTGGTGTGTGGGGTTGTAGTATGAAGGTGCATTACTGGACCACCCCTTCCGATGCACTGCATATGATCCTTATTTTGTGGGTCATACTAGATTTGACACGTTCACTCTTGTGCTGCTGCTCTTTATTTCTTGTTCTGTCCCTTCTGCAGGGAGAGGGCTGCTATCAGTATAGCAATGCCTGGTCATTTTCTTGGGTCTAAACAGGGTCGGACTGGGGCATCAAAGTGTCCCGGGCACCAATGAAAAAGTGGCTCACAGTTATGTTATGTTATGTTACTTGGCATTTATATAGTGCTTTATATATCATTGGTATGACCTCAAAGCGCTGGTAGGTTGAATGCCCTCGGGAACCGCAGTTCAAGTCAGTAGAAAGAGGGAGTGTCGTATGGTGCGTGGGCGCACCGGATATGTGTGCAGCAAATGGCAATTCATTCCTTTTGTGACGGACTGTTTGAATAGTACCCAAAGGGGAGGTTTTTGATTAAATGTGATGCAAAGTGTACATTTTAAAGAATATGTGTTCATTAAAACTGGACAAAGCTACCAGCCTCATGGTGAAGTAACTCATCAAACTGGCCCACATGGGCCAAGAAAGTGGCCGACTGTGACCCAAACAACTGGCCCGTTGGAGCATTTTGTGTTTTTTGGTTTGGGCATTGCCCTATAGACCAATCCGAGCCTGGGTCTAATATAAAGCAATTTATAACGTATGCATGGCTTCTTGACGCTTTGGTGTCTGCAAGAGATCCCTGGACTTGGAGAATTGGTGGCGGCAGCTGGGGGAGAGCAGATGGCTTTTTCTAGTGGGGATCTGAGGAAGATGCTCTGCTCCCGCTTAGTGCTGACATGTTAAGAAAGATGTGGGAGTGCATTTTTTTGTAGACGGATACCCCTATGAGGTGTGGTCGCTTGGTGGTGGGCGCCAGTAGGCATCGTACCCTCGTGTAGGCGCAGTTGGTCTTTGGGGCATTGGCCAGTGCACAGTGTGGAGTGGAGAACATGATGGTGTAGGAGGTGCCTGGGAGCTCAAGGGTTCAGTTGCATGGGACTTGTGGTAAGAGAGAAAGTCACTGAATGTCAGTGTCAGGGGACAAGGAGGAGAGGCATTTGTTAGTCAGAGAATGGTCGCAAACGTAGCATGACTTTGCAATCGTCATAGTGTTACAAAGCTTGTATGAATTTGCAAACATTGCATGATATAATACGACATAGCTTGTGAGAGGACGGGGTAGAGGGCAGGTCAATGTGGATACGTACTGTCCACCTCTTTCTTTTATTCTCTCTCTCGCTCCCACTCTCTCTGTTTCTCTTTTTCTTTTTCCCTCTCTTTCTCTGTTTCTCTATCAAGTAAATACATTGAGTGCATTGTGCAGCAAGGAGCAGGCGTGGCAGGAAAGAGGAGGAGGGGGGCCTCGGCACTCTCCTCCTTTTCATTGGTGCTGAACTAACAATTCTGGGAGCCTGAGCGTGTTGCTTGAGAGAAAGCAAGCTCTTCAAAGCCTTTGGAAACTCACTCTAACCATACATTTATTTATTTGTATTTGTAAAGTACGCTAGCAGCCCACTGGCATCGAGGCGCTGTTGCATGAGATTGTCTTAGTTACACGAGATTGTCATAGTCACATAGGGACACTTGGCTCTTGGTTACAGTGAGCATAATATGAGATTGTCTTAGTTGCACGAAATTGTCTTAGTCTGTCTTAAACTGTCTTAGGGACACTTGGCTCTTAGTTACAGTGTGATTAGAGTGAGTGTTAGGGAGAATTCTCTGTTTAGGCTGCATTTCCTAACCTAGTGAGTCCCCCAGCAGCTTTGCTGGATTTTTGGGGTTTATTTTTTTCTCCTGCCAAGAGTGAGACTCTTTTACCCTCACTCTTGTACGTGATTTGAGTGTATTCCTTTGACTCTAGATGTGTTTAATGGGCTATGGGGTCTTTTACTCCATAGGGCTTCATGTGTTTTTGTGATGTGTGTTACACAGCACCCTCAGTGCAGTAACACAGGGGTGTCATAGTGACCCCCCAGTATAGACTCCATACCCTGGGACTGACTACTGTCTCCCAGGGCATGTAAAGTCACCATTGACTTTACTAGTCTTGAATTCTGAACAGAACCAGTACAAACCATCATATTGTGGATGTACTGGCCGGGGCAATTCGATTGCCCCGGGGTCTGTTAGTCGAGGGGGCACATCTCCGTCCCCCCTGATCGAGTTTTGGCTGGTGGCAGTGGATACTACTTTTTATATTCAACCGCAAATATTTCTCTATGGGATTTTCCTATTGTTCGAGGCTACTATCTTTATTTATTTAATTACGATAGCCTCGAACATACCGCCGGTTTATTCAATTATTATTAATTCTCCGGTTGGTATATTTTGCCAAAACTCGGTTCTAAAATGGCGTTTGTGTTCTCTTCTGTGACTCCATCCCAAGTCGAGCCCTTTGTTCCACCTTTTGGCGGGCTTCTCCACAGAAGCCCTGCAAAGTGGTGCCACTCTGTCTGGGGTACTTAGGAGGGGTGGAGGGGGATTTAGGCACCCTGGACTGAGTTGCCTAGGCAGCTCAAGTCGCACTCCGTCCTGATTGACCCAAGTGGTGAGCCGGCCGGCTCACCACTTAGCATGTTTGAGTGACAGCTAGGCTGAGTGAATGGGGGTTTTCTGCATAAAAGCAGGGCTTTGGGGACTGGAACTTCAGAAGTCGCCACAGGACCTAAGAATCCGACGAGGGAGAAGCTGAGCCGACCTGCCACGACGACACCAACGGTGGAGCCCTGCTGGACCGTCTCACCACTTTTCCCAACGACAGAGGAGATCTCCCGCCGGAGAGTCTTCTTCCTTTGACTGGTGGGGATAACCAGTTTCACCGTCTTTTCACCTTTCCGACACATCTCGTGGCCGCCTTGCCTGTGCCAAGCACCCCGGCAAACGGAATACCACGTTTTACCACGACCGCGAAATAAAGGGTAATACCGTTAAACCAGAAAACTCTGTGGCTGGTTTCTTCCCTGGCAGTACAACAACCTTCATCTCTCCTCCAAGTCGAGATCTTCTCTTCCTCTGGACGACGCAGAGACTTGCAGCCACTGCTAGGAACAACTGCCACCGCTGGAGGATCCTTACCACTTAAGGTACCGTGTTCCGCCTGGCTTCCCTTGCCACCTTCTGTACGGGGCAGATTTAGCCCCCGGCTTTCGAAGCTGGGTTAGCCTGGGACACCCTGGCTAAACTTTTCTGAGCCTCTCTAAACTCTTTTCAAACTCTCTGCAAGACTCCAAAAGCCTAGAGTAACTGTGTGATCTTGGGTGCATTTGTGCTCTGCTCTCTCTAAGAGTGGGTCTGGCCTATGGACTTTGGCTCACCAGTGACTTTTGCTCTTCTGTCTTGCTAAAAGTGTTCCTAAATCTTAGAGTGGTTTATCTTCACATATTCTGTCTTTTTCCCTCCCTTCTTCATGAACGTATTGGAGTGCCATCTATAGTTAAGCGCTCACCTCTGTCTGGAAATAAGTGGTGTTAACTAAGACTTGTCTAATAAGGAATAAGGGTTGTATATATCATAATAGTGACTGTACTTAGAGTGTTTTACAATAAGAGTGCTGGAGTGTTTCAAACAGTGTGTTTTTAAATAAATAATTATATACTTTGATACCAAAGCTCTGGTCAGTGTTTGCTTGTGCTATTGTGTCTGAGTGCCTATTGTGTATACTTTGCATACTGCCTAACTCTTCTTGAGGGAAGTCTGACCTGACTTCTCAGCCACAGCTACCAGGTAAATCTGGGTGGTACAGACTGCTACCAAGTGGGTTTACTGCTAACACCTGTAGTCCTAAATCTTTTGCAGTGTTCCCAAAGGGAACTGCACAGGTTTCTGCCTAACAGTGAGTATGAAACGGTTACATTTAAAGGCACAGACTGGAGAATACAGTATTCATGGAGAGAGGTGCAAAATGACTTGTTAGGTGAACAGCCGGTTTTAATTAGTGTTCTGAAGGCTAAGTGTGATTCAACCTTTCTAACCAGAGGGGGCAGTAGGTTCCATCTGTCGCTGCCAGAACTGGGAAACTGTAACCTCCTGCACGCACTCTGTTTGTTTTGGGCACGGGTATTCTATTAGAGTAGGCCATTCTTGTGGGTCTAGTAGCAACCTGTTTAGCAACTCTTTGAGCCAAGTACAAAGGTGCCTAGTTGTGGACGCATTTGTGTGTTAAGGCGAGAGCTTTGAAGAATATTCTCTCTTTAATGGGGAGCCAGTGAACCTGCTTCCTAGTTTCAGATATGTGCTCCCTTTTGGAGATGCCAGAAGGCAGTTGTAAACTGTCGTACCCCAAAGTCTGAAACTAAAAACACCCTCTATATGCACGCAGATGGCCAGCACCGGTGGGAGGCTTTTTTCAACGTAGCTCTCAGATTAGCGTTAAAAATGTTGGCTAACTTGGCAGCTGTGACAAGGCGGTGGAAAGGAAGGAAGATCAGAGCCAGGACAAGAACTCTAGCAAGAAGCTAATCAGACCTTGGGGGATGAGATCATAATGGAGGGAGGCTACAACCTAGAAGACCTTGGGGGATGAGGTCATAATGGAGGGAGGCTACAACCTGGGAGAGATAGACAATTGGACCAATGGTAATGCTCTAGAACAAGAAAGATTCCAAGGATGTCATACTGATACAGGTCTCTGGTGTTTGTCTTCTGAATTAGAGAGAAGAGTTGGAGGAGGGCCCGGGGCCTGAGGAGGAGGTGGCCTATGAGTGGACCTATTGACGCCCAGCCATAAGGAAACAGTAGTCCAAGTTGCACCTGTTGTGCCCTATTCTGTTATAACCCGTTTATAGAGACTTACTAAGACATGTATCCCCAAAGAAGAAGTTAGCCATGAGAGAGTTGCTGCTGATGGCCCTAACGGCACTTGAGACCCAGCTGGAGGCGTCTGTCATCCGGAAACAAAGGTGAGCGTCGAGTGAATGTGAGGAAGATTGCATGAACAGAGAGGCAGAGGACCCTGCTAACAGTTCTCCAGGAAGCCTTCCCACCAAGGGGAGGGGCTGGGCCAAGTAGGCTGGAGTACAACCAACACCAGTGAGGGTGTGAGCTGGAGACCTCCTCTCTGGAGAACTATAGAGAAATGAACAGGGAGGCTTATAAGACAATATGAGACTTTAAGGATTTGATGATGAATGATCCCTAGGAAAACAGTTTCCAGAGAATAAAAGGCAATAGAGTCTCATCTCCTGGAGAAGACTCCCGAACACTGTTAGCCTCAACAGAATGATTCGTGAAAATTGTCTTCACCTTTTGAGAAAGAAAAGCAAACGGCATGTTGTCCCCCATTTTCCCCAAAATTATAGAAGCTTGTTGTTTCTGCAAATAAAAGTCAGTAGGTCTAAAGTGTTGAAGGCTGGTCTTCTCATTTCCAAGTACCTACATTTGGTGGCAGCGGTGGGATCAAGAAACACGATGGAAGAGCTGATAAAGTCACTAACGGAGGGACAACAACTGCTGCAACAAGCCCTTCAGTTACAGAGCCAGCAAGCCCAGGCTGACTGGCAAGCTTTCCAGCAAACTATTCAAATGCAACAGGCTCTGCTGCTGGAAGCTACCGCAGTTAGAGCTCAGCCACCAGTACCTGTGTCAGTGCTGCAGAAATACTCCCCAGGGGAAGATCCTGTCCATTTTTTTGTTAACTTTGAAAGGGTAGCCCGAAACGCTCAATGGCCAGTCGAGAGGTGGACGAACTATATTGCTCCCCTTATGATGGGGGAAATGCAGAGCGCATACCAGGCCGCTAACCCCATAGGAGACACTACATATCCTGAGATGAAACAGGCCGTCCTAGAGAGAATGGGCCACGATGAAGAAGCCTACAGGATCAAGTTCAGAGATACCAACCTGTTGCCCGAGGAAACCCCCCGACAGTTGTTTTACAGAATCAAGGAACATGGGGACAAGTGGTTGCAAACCACTTCTGCTACTGTGCATGAGATGGCAGAGAAGGTGGTCCTTGAGCAATTTGTGGAGGCCCTTCCTCCTCCAATGCAGAGATGGGTGCGACAACACCATAAACCCACCCTACTCGAAGCAGTGGACATAGCTTCCGCCTACCAGAAAGCGGGACAGGGGAGATTGGCCTCCTATCCTCCTCAAGTTAGGGCTGTCGGAGTCCCTAATAACATAGGCTCTAGACAGGCCAAAAATCTACGCTGGCCAAATTTGATGTTCCGCAGAACAGACTGGGACCCGTCAAGACCCCGATCTAACCATGAAACTCCTGGATCAACCTTCCCTTCCCGAACCCCAAGCGCCCCGCTGCGCGGCCCCCAGTGTTTTGAATGTGGAGAATGGGGGCACTTGGCGAGGTTATGTCCAAAGAAAATCAAGTCAGAGCCAATGGACATCAGAAGTTTTGAAAGAGCTGGGGGGAAGGAGGTAGACCCATGCAGTTCAACCCCAAGTCACTAGATCACGTATCCATTTGTTTGTGAGGCTGAAGTGGAAGGTCGGCCAACCAGAGCCTTCTTGGACTCTGGAAGTCTACAGACAGCAGTCCAACCGGAACTGGTAAGAGAGGTGAGAAGTTCAAATGAAAATTTACCCATTCGATGTGTTCACAGGGATGTTAAAATATACCCACTTAAGAAAATCAAGATAAAGTTATCAGGTGAGCAAATGGCTGTAAAAGCCGCTGTGATGCCAACGTTGCCTGAATCGCTTTTGATTGGCTCTGATGTCCCAGATCTTCCCCGCCTTATCCACAAATTGGAAAACCACTGGCTGAAAGAAGCCCCTTTTATGACCAAGACCTAAACGCCGGAAAGCCTAAGTTGAAGAAGAGTAAGTCTACCAAGAAGCTAGAAAAAAGAGGCTGGATAGAGAAAAATATGTGTCCGGTGGCAATAGATTGGAGGATTGATGAACAGGGGGACAGCGATTGGAGGATTGATGAACAGGGGGACAGCTTTCGCATGGCACAAGAGCTAGACCCAATCCTGAAACACGCAAGAGCCTCGGTGGTCGACAAACCGGATGGAAGAATGCCATGCTTTGTGAAAGAGAACGGCTTATACTATCGCCTTACGGAATCTACAGAAAAAGCAACCACATGACAACTTCTGGTCCCTAGCAAATATTATCAGACTGTATTAGAAGTGGCTCATCTTCAAGTGGGAGAGGGACACCTCGCGGCGGAGAAGACCACTCAGAAGATCTTGGCGAGATTCTACTGGCCAGGGATTTATGGCCAGGTGGTACGCTTTTGCCAGAGTTGTCCTGAGTGCCAAAAGAAGAACAATCCCAAACTTTTAAAGGCACCCCTCCCAACCATGCCGTTGATATTGGAACCCTTTTAACGTATAGGGATGGACATAGTCGGACCTCTGGACCCTTCAAGTCGGGGCCACAAATACTTATTAGTAATAGTAGATTATGCCACCAGGTACCCGGAGGCCTTTCGTTTGCGTTCTGCGAATACTCAACAAATATGCAACGTCTTGGTTCCTTTCATGGCCAGAGTTGGGATCCCCTAAGAAATAATCACGGATCGAGGCACTGACTTTATGTCCAGTATATTAAAGCAAGTATACAACACCCTATGTATCAAGCAAATCAGGACGGCAGTATATCATCCCGAGACGGATGGACTCGTCAAAAGATACAACCAGACGATAAAGCAAATGCTGCTGAAAACCATCCTGCCAGGAGAGAGGAATTGGGACCGACTAATACCATGGATCTTGATGACGCTGAGAAATACCACCCAACCATCTATGGGCTTCGCTCCTTTCGAGTTGCTATTCGGCAGACCAGTAAGGACTCTCCTCGATATCCTAAAGGAGAGTTGGGAGGAGCAGCCAAGTACGGAAGTGTTGTTGACCGAATATGCGGCTCAGCTGAAGTCCAGAGTGGAGAAATTGCAGGAGGTGGCACAGTCACATCTACAACAGGCTCAGGTCAAACAAGAGCGTTATTACAACCAAAGAACGAAGTTACGTACCTTCCAGGTGGGGGACCAAGTCCTCGTGCTACTCCTTACTACAGAAAATAAGATGCTAGCATCTTGGAAGGGTCCATACCAGATAAAAGAAGTTTTGGGCCCTGTTACTTACCGAGTCTATCAACCTGGAAATAGAATTCCCTTTATAACATACCACATTAATCTTTTAAAGGAATGGAAGGAGCCAGTGGCCACAATAGGGGCGTTCAAGACCGAAGGGAACCCATCAAAGCAGCTACTAAAGCTAGGGTGTCACGCCGTTAAGGAAACTTCAGATATTAATACTGAGCATGACCAAATAGCTCCAGAATATCTACCCTCAGCGGAAGACCACATAGGAAAAGAAGCCCTGAATGTCAACCCAGACCTTGGCCTACGTTAAAAGAAAGAACTGTGTGACCTAATCAATCATTACACAGGGATTTTTTCTTCAGTCCCAGGTAGAACATCATTGACATGTCACCACATACAAACATCCCCAGGTACAAAGGTGAGGCTGAGACCATATAGGATCCCGGAAGCCAGGCTACAAGTGGTTAATAAAGAAATAGAAGAGATGCTAGGCCTGAAGGTAATAGAACCATCTCACAGTGAGTGGTGTTCACCATTAGTAATGGTCCCTAAACCAGATGGGAGCACTCGCTTCTGTATGGATTTTAGAAGGTTAAATGAAGTTTTGAAATTCGACGCACACCCTATGCCCAGAATTGACGATCTGTTAGAGAAGCTGGGCAAAGCAGAGTACCTGTCGACAATTGACCTGACAAAGGGGTATTGGCAGATACCACTGTTCTATGCTGACCGAGAGAAAATGGCTTTCGCATCCCCGGCCGGATTGTTCCAGTTTACTGTGTTACCCTTCGGGCTACATGGTGCCCCAGCCACATTCCAGAGGCTAATGAACTATTTGATAAAGGGCCATGAAGAATACATCGGAGCATATCTAGACGGCATAGTGGTATACAGTCAAAGTTGGCCGGATCACTTAAAACACTTAAAGGCGATATTCCAAACCCTAAAGGAAGCCGGCTTACATGTCAATCCCAAAAAGACCCATTTGGCCAGCACATATACCAAATACCTTGGTTACTATGTCGGTCGAGGAGAAATCTGTCCTCAACAAGAGAAAGTAGAGGCCATCAGGAAGCTGTAGTTCCCTGTAACGACTAGACAGGTCAGAGCCTTTCTGGGCTTCGTAGGATACTACAGGCGATTCAGCCCACACTTCTCGACAATCGCTGCCCCCTGACAAACCTTCTGAAAGCCAATACACCACGTAAGAGAGAATGGAGGAATACAGAAACCGAAGAGGCGTTTGTGGCCCTTAAGAGTGCCCTATCGGATAAGGCCATTCTAAGGTGTCCGGATTTCGAGAAACCTTTTTACCTACATACAGATGCCTCTGGTTCAGGATTAGGCGCGGTACTCTTCCAGAGTAAGGGAGAAGAAGAAAGGCTTGTCTTGTTCATCAGCAGAAAGCTCTTACCTCATGAAATGAATTACGCAACCATCGAAAAAGAGTGCCGGTAGTGAAATGGGCCGTAGAAACTCTAAAGTACTATCTATTGGGAAGAACATTTACTCTGGTTACGGACCACGCTCCCTTGGTTTGGCTGTCCAGTAATAATGATACAAATCCCTGTGTCTTAAGATGGTTTCTCTCGCTACAACCATACTCTTTCCACACCATCCATCAGCCGGGCAGGAAAATGGCTCAAGCTGATTACTTATCCAGATTGCATGCCCTTCCCGATCGTAAGGGCTTAAGGGGGAAGATTTGTGACAAGGCGGTGGAAAGGAAGGAAGATCAGAGCCAGGACAAGACCTCTATCAAGAAGCGAATCAGATCTTGGGGGATGAGGTCATAATGGAGGGAGGCTACAACGTGGGAGACCTTGGGGATGAGGTCATACTGGAGGGAGGCTACAACCTGGGAGAGACAGATAATTGGACCAATGGTAATGCTCTAGAACAAGAAAGATTCCAAGGATGTCATACTGATACAGGTCTCTGGTGTTTGTCTTCTGAATTAGAGAGAAGAGTTGGAGGAGGGCCCGGGGCCTGAGTAGGAGGTGGCCTATGAGTGGACCTATTGACGCCCAGCCATAAGGAAACAGTAGTCCAAGTTGCACCCGTTGTGCCCCATCCTGTTATAACCCGTTTATAGAGACTTACTAAGACATTTATCCCCAAAGAAGAAGTTAGCCGTGAGAGAGTTGCTGCTGACGGCCCTAACGGCACTTGAGACCCAGCTGGAGGCGTCTGTTATCCGGAAACAAAGGTGAGCATTGAGTGAATGAGAGGAAGACTGAATGAACAGAGAGGTAGAGGACTGTGCTAACAGTTCTCCAGGAAGCCTTCCCAACAAGGGGAGGGGCTGGGCCAAGGAGGCTGGAGTACCAACCAACACCAGTGAGGGTGTGAGCTGGAGACCTCCTCTCTGGAGAACTATAGAGAAATAAACAGGGAGGCTTATAAGACAATATGAGACTTTAAGGAATTGATGATGAATGATCCCTAGGAAAACAGTTTCCAGAGAATAAAAGGCAATAGAGTCTCATCTCCTGGAGAAGACTCCCGAACACTGTTAGCCTCAACAGAATGATTCGTGAACATTGTCTTCACCTTTTGAGAAAGAAAAGCAAACGGCATGTTGTCCCCCATTTTCCCCAGGATTAAAGAAGCTTGTTGTTTCTGCAAATAAAAGTCAGTAGGTCTAAAGTGTTGAAGGCTGGTCTTCTCATTTCCAAGTACCTGCATTTGGTGGCAGCGGTGGGATCAAGAAACACGATCGAAGAGCTGATAAAGTCACTAACGGAGGGACAACAACTGCTGCAATAAGCCCTTCAGATACAGAGCCAGCAAGCCCAGGTTGACTGGCAAGCTTTCCAGCAAACTATTAAAATGCAACAGGCTCTGCTGCTAGAAGCTACCGCAGTTAGAGCCCAGCCACAACTACCTGCGTCAGTGCTGCGTGTTGTTTCTGCAAATAAAAGTCAGTAGGTCTAAAGTGTTGGAGGCTGGTCTTCTCATTTCCAAATACCTACAGCAGCACACACATAATTGTACCTGGCCCTAAAACAATCGCCTCCCCCACAACACGCACCCAGACACTCCACCACAGGCCAGAAGGACCTTCCCCACTTTGTATAGCACTCACAGGGCAGTACGGTACAGGGCAACTCCTTGATGGCTAGACTGGCCTTCACCATCAGCAGGGTAGCAGCAGAGCCATAGCTCCAAAGGGGATGTAGGGGAGCAATGTATGGCGATGGACCTTTAAAACCGCACACATCTCCCAATGGAAGTGTAATGAACCACATTACCTTCTGTGATTAGTGCTTCTCCATCAGGTGAGTTGATCACTGACATTTCACCTCTTTCCCCGCCAAGCGCTGTTACTACCCACTCTACCTGTACTCAAGTTGTGGCCGTCAGAATAAAAGGGTGGGTGCCCACTGATGGGTGTAGCTGTTTAGCAGCAGCTAGTTCTCTTATTATTTTATTGTTAGTCAACAAGGGTAAGCCAGGCTAGGCCCAGAGAACTTACAATGATGTTGATGTCTTTGTTCATTCAAGTGTGAGCGCGGTTCATCCTTTCTATATGCCTGTCTATAAGTAGTGTGTATTGATACACTGACTAATCATCTTCAAATATTGTCTTTTGCTCTCTTTAATCTTTTCACAAGGTGGATCCAAGAAATTTGGTAAGAAAATTAAATGACCTTCCTATTGTCTCCAGCCCCCTCTCCATCCCCCCCATCCCCCACACTAACTTTTGGGCCAGCGCACCAAGGAGCTGGGGGTTCCTTGAGCAAAAAGTGTGGCCTCCTCCTTTGGATTTTGGAAGCCAACTTAATGATCAACGTTGAACGCCCTGAAATGCGTTGAAAGGCAATTGACACACCCTTTAACGCACATCACTAGAAACACAACGTGTCAGCTATTTGTTCTGCCTTTTGCATTTCTCATCCTGTTGCTGGCTCATGATTTTCACGAAGCAGGCCCCCCAAGCAGGTCATTCTCTTGCAAGTTCATGAAACTGAATATATATTATATCATCCTCTTTAGCAGTCCAACTTTAAAACCGCTTTGTGTTTTTAAACTGGATCGCTTCGTTTTACAGCTGTCTATGAATGTCTTTCCACGTGTACATCAGGACTTCCAGGCAAAGCCTCAATCCTTTGGGTATCATGGCACTGCACGTTTAGACCTCAGGCTAAACAACTAAAGCTCGCTCCTCAATTTCTATGCCTCAAGGATGTAACTTGCGAATCAACTCCAGACATCTGCCTGACCCTCTTTGCTCAAGGATGTGTCACTACCATGCACCTTCTGCATGATGGCAGAACGGGGCACTGTGTTCACTTTCCGCACTGGGTCAGTGCCACAGCCCACTTTACCACCTGGCTGCACTTAGGAGTCTGAACATTTCAATAAGGTGTTCTTGGATGTTGAACGGTTTCTGATCATTGCATCTAATGCCATTCCATCGAAATGTTTCCATCTAAAGAATTTCCATCAAATGCATATTTTTGGGGGGTAAAGGTTTAATTTTTGTTTAGGTGCATTATAAAGGGTAAAAAACGGGTGTTTGGGGGAACCCCCCCCAAAACCCCCAAAAAATAAGAAAAAAATGCATTTGGTGCAAATCTTTTAGATGGAAAAAATTCTATGCAAATGCACGTCGATGCAAGGAATTCGATGCAACGACCATAAACCATGTTGAACCAGTGTGTATGTTATCATTCAGAGAAAGAGTCTTCATTGGTTATTAAAATTCCAGTATCATTAAAAAATAATTATAATTATAATTATACAAATTATAATTTGAGTAATCATAATGATTTAAGACAACAAAGTGGCACATTTGTTTTTACATTTAAGCAAAGTAGTTCTTTTTAAGTGATAGCTTGCTATAGGTCTGTGGCAACCTTTTATTAGTTGTAGTGCAAGTTGTTGTTTTAGTTTTTTGTGTTAAAAAATGTTTTCCTGTTAGGGAATCGTTCCTCAACCAACCTACATTGCACTCTATGGGGTGCTTATGAGAAAACGCTTCCAACACAGGCAGTCACAGTAGTTCAGTCAGTGAACATGCCTTCACACAGCACATACATTACTGCAGGGGTCTGCAACCTGCATATCTCCAGATGTGTTGGAGTATGTATCCCATGATCCCTCAACATTGATTGTACTGACTGGGGCTGTTGGGAGATGTAGTCCAAAACATCTGTATAAGCAAACGGTTAGAGACCGCTACACTAGAGGTTATGTTGCATTCTGTATTATGCTCTCATACAGGCCAAATGATAATGATGTGTTATTTATATAGCGCCTTTATCCAAAGCGCTTCACAGAGCACATATTTACATACAATATCACCCAAATGAAATTGTGACTCATTTATCGACCTCGGAAGGATGAAAGGCTGAGTTGGCCCTGCCGGGATTCGAACCTGCAACCTGCAGATCACGCTCAGATCGCAACAGCGAGCGCTCATACTGCTGAGCTATCTTACAAATGAAGCATGTGCATAGTAGCATGGGAGCAATGCGTGAGGTTGGCGCCTGCGCAAGATACCTCTGCTGGATACACTAATTGTCAAGTATCCTTTACCTTTGATTACAAAATAGGGAGAGGCTGGAGACCCCTCCATATGTAGATTTCTAACACCACCTAAATCCCTGTTAATTCAATTAGCAACCTCTCAGGTGACCCAGACTGAACAGTGGGATCTTTAACAAATGTCAGTCTTTTGTGCATCCAAGTGTGTGTGTCTGTCTGTACGACCAAATATTCTTGTTATGCTCTAGCTTCTAGCATCTATGTAATGTTTTTCATTTGCTCGGCAATAATCAATCGTTCAGGAGAAATCATGGCTACTAAGCAATACTTAGACTATTGCATGGTGACTAAAAAATAATTTGGCCTACCTTTTTAAGACTGAATAATTATCTTAGGCCTGCCCCAGCTTCCTCCTGAAACATCTTCAGTGGTACTTGTGCTGGCTGGAGTCCCCAAGAGGTCACATGGCTCAGGATAATACGCAATTGCCATTATCAAGATGGCTACTCACTGGATGAAAACTCACGTGATTGGTCCTCCCATTAGTCAAAGATGCTACTTGATGTCCAGAAGAAATCCTTAGGTCGGCCGATGTAATGTCATTTTTTGCTACCCGCCAGAAAATCCGACCGATAGGAAAAAGTAACATGGTAGGAAAATCTGACAGCCTGACCTGTCATTCTTTCATACCCTTCAGAAAATCCTCCCGACGGCAGGCATTGGGCAACCCACCCAGGCGTAGGAAAAAGTGACGGGGTAGGAAAATCTGACAGCCTAACCTGTAATTTTTTCCTACCCGTCAGAAAATCCTACCGACAGCAGGCATTGGGCAACCCACCCAGGGGTAGGAAAAGGTGACGGGGTAGGAAAAGCTGACACCCTGACCTGTCATTTTTTCCTACCCGTCAGAAAATCCTACTGACAGCAGGCATTGGGCAACCCACCCAGGGGTAGGAAAAAGTGACGGGGAAGGAAAATCTGACAGCCTGACCTGTCATTTTTTCCTACCCGTCAGAAAATCCTACCAACAGCAGGCATTGGGCAACCCACCCAGGGGTAGGAAAAAGTGACAGGGTAGGAAAATCAGACAGCCTGACCTGTCATTTTTTCCCATCATAAAATCCAACCAATAGCACATTTTGACCGTGTAGAAGGAAAGTGGGGGTACATTTCAATGGGTAGGCACATTTGACAGGCTGTGCAGGGGTAGGAAAATGTGACTGCATGTAATGTCCTTTTTTACAACCCGTGAGAAAATCCTACCGATAACACATTTTGACATCACATAGGTTAGAAATCCTTGTAGCTGGTTGGTGCGACCATATACATAGGCGGCCTGGTCCACTGGGGATGCTAGGCCATT
Organism: Ambystoma mexicanum; assembly: GCF_040938575.1. Lineage (NCBI taxonomy): Eukaryota > Metazoa > Chordata > Amphibia > Caudata > Ambystomatidae > Ambystoma > Ambystoma mexicanum. Next base: position 810,113,562 of record NC_090925.1, on the reverse strand, counting down.
GGTCCCAGCTTCACCTGCTCCTCTTCTTCCACATTGGATTCTTCTTCATACGCCATCAAGCACAAAGCTCATAATTGGTAATTACTATAAGAATTCACTAGATCTCCTATTTGTGGGCCAATGTGCACCTGGTACTGCAGACATGAGAGCAGAAGCTATTCTTGAGGTCACGATAACTCCAAACCTGTGCTTGATCCCAGACCGTCAGCGCTGTTCCAGTTCTTCCCACCCTGAGCTTAAATGTGTTACTTTCCTTGCAGCACAACTCACAGGGACAGGGATCCTTGTGATGAATTAGCACATATGGCCGTTGGTCTCGGGTTGACCGGTACACAGGGGTATTGGGATAGGGCATCTGGGCACTATAACTTAGGGTTTGGACCAGTGAAGGTCGGAGGCTTGTACCCTCTTTCAGGGGGGATAACTTCTCACAGGGAGCTCTCTGCCCCCATTTAGAATTGCAGGATGCATTTGTTCTGGGATACAAGTGCTAATAATATGAAACTCTGAGAGGTTTATGAATCTCCGCAGGTTTGGTCTTTCTCACTGCGGCCTAAGCTACACCCAAATGCAATGAAAAGTTGTCTTGTAGCCCTGAATGCTTTTGTACGGTCAAAGTAATACTTTAAGGCCCTCTTGACGTCTAAAGAATGTAATGCTGCTTATTCACAGTATGTAAATCTATGAAAGATCCAATGCTGGAGAAAATCTAAAAAAGCAGAGCTGAGCCAATTTGATGGGGTAGTAAAATACGACAGCAAAGGTCATCATTTTTTCCTACCCATCAGAGACCACTATTTACAGGAAAATGGGGGGACAAGTGAGGAGGGGAAAGGACAACTGCGACAAGTGACGGCTTTGCCTGTGGGATTAAGCTTACAGTCAACAGGTAAGTATGTGCTCTGAAATGGGCGAGTGCTAAATAAAGAAAAGGGGAAAGAGGGGCAGGGGTGGCAAGGGAGGGAGGGGAGTTACGAGTTAGAGATTTAAGCGAGGGACGGGGTTGGTCAGCAGTTCTGTCTCTGTGCAGAATTATGTTTGCAGACTTCTATGGATCAGCTGCTGCGAATAAGTCGTGGGAGAGGAGAAACAGGCTGCCGTTAACACTATCACTGTGCACGGACTACAGAGCGAAGATGCCGGCAACTGGAACCTCGTACTGGGGTTCTGACACCGACCTCCCTGCTCTGATGCCTGTGCTCACAGCTATGCGCTGTCAGGAAACTGGATGAGGAGGTAAAGAATGTCTTCACCGGCACAGCAAGGACAGTAGTGCAGAGCAGTATCCGGTCACTGTGATGTCATGTAGACGGAGCACCTGTAATTAACTCTTTCTATATAAAGCACGATGCAGGTGTTTGTCTCCATCACAACCCTTGTGTTGAGTGCTTTTGTCTGGGTATAGTGTTGGGGGTTTGGGGAGGGCTTGTTGGGTGTGATGTTTCAGGTTCAGGCGACGGTGGGGGTGAGGGGTACCTGAAGCAGGGTACGGGTTACATATTTCCTAAAGCTTCTTGTGGAGGGCCAGTTGTGGGTTCTCTGCACCTCTGCTGAAACACCGCCTGGGGACTGGATGGGACCCCAGCGCCAAGTGCTGCTAACTATGAAACAGCTGGGTAGAAGTGCTGCTTTCCCCCCATGCATGCGTCATACCCTTGATGTAAAGTCCTGCCCCGCCTACCCCACTGAAAGAATTGCACTAATGCTGAAACCAACGTTACAACTGACAGCACGCTACACATCCCATCTCGCTAAATCAAAGTTATCTGGACAATTTTCAAGACATCCACTATGGAAGACCTCACTGCCATCCTTGCATCCCTCAAGGCCACATTGTATGCATCTGCCTCCCTCCTCAAGAGAGGGTCCCAAGAATGCCCCTCCTCACCCTCAGAAACATGACAGGACGACGAGCCACGAAGGCTCGCAGCCTCCCATCTTATTATGGACGAAATCCAAGTGCACCATTTGCTGGCACGTACATGGAAGAATATCCCCTAAATCAACCATACAGACCCAATCCAGTGCACATTTCTACAGGTATAGGGAGACAACGGAGAGCGAGGATGGAAATACCCTAATAGACAGTCTCGATTAAGCACCAAGAAGCCATAATGCTGATGTCATTAGTGACACCACGACATAGCAGCATTAGTCATGAAGCACACTCACACTCCTGCACTGCATCACACAAACACACATTTGCATACACGAAAAACAAGCATACACAGCTCTATAGCTAGAGGACGGATACATATACATACTGTCAAAGCTTTCATTATTTTTCTCATTAGACAAATGCAGGAACGCAGAAACGCAAAGCAACAAGAGATCCTGAGCAAGCTTGCAGATGCTTAAAGCAATTAACCCTATGGGACTACAGGAGTATATATGGAGCCTGGTAGAACCATGTGTGACTAACCTATAGGTTACCTAGCATAACAGAGGCATGTAGAAATCATATATAAGTATATGTATAATATATATATAATATATACTATATATAAGTCTAAGTAAAATTACAGAAGGCCTCAAGTTACAGAGCAAGAGACGAGAAGAGCTGATTCAGACTGCACGGAGCGCAAAGCAGGCTCACAGCCAAGGTCAGAGATATACGACTGCATTCTAAACTTTAGACAACAAGGGACCAGCTACAGAGAATCGGAATAAATCCTCACAAATGCAAGCGCAAGAGCTTGGCTTTGTTTCCAAGCATGTGGTGCAGCCGAGCCAGACAATGGACATTCACCCGTGGTGGGAAAACAGACCCAATCCCAGCAAACCCAGACAAGGAAAGCAACATAGGAGCGCATTCTCACAGGCAAAGGTGGTACACCATAAGTTACAATACAGACACATAATCGTTCACATTACCTTGAAGAGGTGCACAGAGAACTGATCGAGTCCCAGGCCTGGGGAGATCAGCTCTAACCAATCACAGAATAGAAAATCAGGGGTAGATGGCAAGGGGCAAGAACCATTACTCTGGAGCAATTTAAAAGATAGTTTCTTGGGGACGGGACAGGCCAACCACCTGACATGCAAGGACCAGTAGAATTACCTCAATAGGGTGCACCCATAGGTATTACCACTCTCAATACCCAATCATTTGTGGTGATAGGTTTTTCAGGGAAGGGCCCAGGGATGACGTAAGATCGCTACAAACTGTAACGCACACCATTGGAATGCTGAAAAGTACTGGAGACACTTGATTGTTTCGTATGATCCCTGTTGCTTTTTGTAATAAACTGCAGGTTGAACCTGCCGTTTGCTGAGTCCTCCATTTATTCTGGGGAAGGGAGTTGGGCCCTTGAGAGTCAGGCGGACCCCTAGACAACCTCTGGCATACCTGGGAAAACTACCCCAACACTCCGTACTCAAGACCCTTTCCGGCTGAAGCACTCCTCCCTTACATGACAATAATTAACAGCTCCCAGCAGGACACAACTGTTCCTCAGGCAAGTGGTCTTTATAGAATCATAGTTGGCTAGCTAAACCCTGATTAGGTTTATAGTTCTTTGGTGACTTGTAGTCAATTACGAGAGCCGTTCCGTTTGGGCTACGAGTGGAATAGGGGCCCAAGTGCGTTAGGCTGTTTGCCTACAAATGCACCCCAGTCAAAATTGTTGAGTGTAATTGTCACAGGTTTCCCCCCTTCTCATCTGTCTATGTTACCTGATGTCCTCCTTTGGTGGAGTCTTCTTTCGTATGGTTCGGGACTTAAATAGCCCGCTCGGCCGTCCTCGGATTCTGGATTACGTTCAGCTTCGATGTCCAGGATCACGGGAAACTCCAGGAAGCGGCACAGAGATTCCGGGAAGTAGAAAAGAGGGAAGAAGTCGAAAGAAGGGAATCCAGGGGCCAGGGGATAGCAAGTAGCACTAGAGAAAGTTCGGAACACAAGTCCGATCACAGCTAGTAGCAGCGTTGAGAGGTGCGGGCCGCGGGGGTGTGGCTTCTTTATAGAGGATGCTGCGTAGAACGTGAGTGAAGACTGGCGAGCAGCGGGCTGAGCTTGCCGCCATGTTGGTAGTATTATGGAGTGTAAGGCCCGACGTGACAGGGACCATGAAGCCCAGAAGGGGCGAGTTCGATGGTTCATGACAGTAATACCAAGCATTCAAAATATATTTACTGTATACCGGTGTCCAGTCAAAGGATCGAAAACAAAAGGATTGAATACAATAGTTTTGAGTCAAAAGGACCGAAAAAAAGGGTTGAATGCCTTTTTTAAAATGTTTTTTTCTTTTGGTTTCCGTATAGCAAAGAAAAGTGTTTTTTACACCAAAAACGGGGATTTTGGGGGGACCCCAAAAAAAGAAAAAAATAAAGATTTCACCTTTTATTTTTCGGTCCTTTTGATTCAAAACTATTGTATTCGATCCTTTTGTTTTATATCCTTTCACCTACAACCTACAATCGGCGCATTTCTTTCTATTTTGTTTTACGCGTGGGTAGTAATGTCCCTTAGTGTCCTACTGAACGGAGATGTCCCCTTAACAAGGTCCGGCAAAGTCAGGCACTTGAAGTTGATCATGCCTACCTGCAGCTGGTTACTACTCCACAGGAGTATAAAAGGAGTGATCAGCGAAAGCAAGTTGTACGAGTAGAAGGGCGAGTCGGAGTCACAGTCCAGCCGGAGCAGCCAAGAAGGTGGAGAATGGGACGCTGAGATGCTTACCGACTGCAGAGTGAGGCTGCAAGAGGAAACGTGGCGAGGGAACCGTGTCTCCAAGGAGCCAGAGTCCAGAGAAGGGAGCCCAAAGACGCTCTGGTCCCTTTTGTGAGCATAAAAAGTTGCTTGTTCCCCCGGGCACAGAGGTAACAGCTCAGGAGTATCTGAGGGGCAGGAGGTGAGACACTGACCTCAGCTGTAAGAAGCAGAAGCTAACCGAAGCAACAGCATGACCAGTGAGATTCAATCCGAAGAAGCAACCTGGTATGCAAGTGAAAGTTGCTGAATTTCATTGTGTCAATGCCAACGCCTGCAGGCAGCATGTTAATAGAAAGTTCTGAGTGAAAGCAAAGCGAAGCAATGAGATGCAGACAATAAGATAGTAAAACCTTGTATAAAAGTCATTGCGCTGAAGAAAAAGCATCCTCAAATTGAAAAGTATCCATATTACTCGTTGAGATGAATGAAAGGAATTGAGAATGTCCATTAGGCCATTGAGAATTGAGAATTGCATCTTAGGCTGCGTGCTCTCCCTCGTATCTTATGTCCCAACTTTCCCCACGCACCGCCTCCCCTTCTTAGCTCCCGCCCTGATCATGTGTGTAGTGTCCTTGACGTTTTGTTTTTCTCCCCGATTGTTGGCTCATATTGCATTGCCTGCATTCCTGCTGGGTTTATTCCTTTACTTCTAGGTACCTTTTGTGATTGACTTTGTGTATTGTGTTTCAGGTTTTGTCTCCCCAAGGTTTTGGCCCACATTGCATTGCCTGCATTCCTGCTGTGTTCATTACTTTACTTCTAGGTTCCTTTGGTTGATGACTTTGTTCGCCCCCCTCTGATTGGTTTTTTGTGCTTCTGTTGCTGTGGTCCATGTTTTGCACCTGATTTTCTGGCCGTTGTTTGCTGTCCACTGTTTACCCCTCCTTCTGTGTCCCTCCCTTCTTTTTGTCCTCAGCCCCTACCTCTCTGTCTCACCTATCTTCTCAAACTGTTTTTCTATCGACTATCCCATCTCTCTCAGTAAGTCTGGCAATAAGAAGTTCAAAGGGACATCCAGGTCTCCAACCCAGGCCTCCCTATCGCTGATACCTACACAAGTGCTTCCTCCAGACAGACCCTTAGAGGCATCCTCTTTGTTGTTCCCTCTGCAGGCCTATGGACCCCCCATATGGTCCTGGTTCTGTATCTTTTTTCCTCTTCTCCCATTAATGGTGGGACCCGGTGGGAGGCCCTCCTGGCCCCCTTTCACTCCTCCAAGACCATCATAAATGTCTACATTAATAGCACCATCTAGGTCCAAGGCCCTCAGGCCAACCTCCTTCTATTTGATAGATGCTTCCTGCACCTTATAAACTTCCTTTCCTCTCCTGCTATCCCTTCTCTGGCTCCTCTGCTGCCTCTTTCCTCTGCCACCTCTACGGCTCCCTGTGCGTCTTCTCTCACCACCCTGTTGCCACCTTTAACCGCTACCCCTCTGGCACCCTGTTCCTCTGCTACCTTGCCGTCTCCACCTTCCTACTCTGCCCTCCTTCAGGCACCTCCAATACTTCCGCAGGACGTACCTCTGACCTGTACACCTCCATGAAAGTCATTCAAAGAGGGCAACCTCTCCAAATTGCTACTATTAACTCTTGCTATGCTGTCAAACACTCCTCTGCCGTCTCCTGGAAGAACATGATCTGTATGTTCTCGGTCTCACCGAGACGTGGTTCACGGCCAGCTCTGTCACAAGCTTTGACACTCTCCTTCCTGATGGCTACAAGATCCTTTCGGAAACCAGAACCAACCGACCTGGTCGTGGTGTAGCCTTGATCTTCCCGTGTATCCCTGCTTCTTTCATCCCTTTGCAGCACTACTCCTTTGAATGCCTGGTCTGTACCTCAATCTCTCCTGGCCTCTCCCTCACTGTGGCCACTATCTACAGGTCAACTGGCCAGGTTGCCCTCTTTGTCTCTGAGTGGCCTGACCTCTCCTCCTCCTCCCTCCTCCCTCCTTTCCTCTACCTCTCAATGTCTCCTCCTCAGAGACCCTAGCATACACCTGAATGCAACCTGCCCATCTCTCCCTCTCACCACTCCTCTCTCCTGGAGTGATCACTTTCTCCTTTCCTCCCACCTCTCTCTCTACCCCTCAGGCCAAGCCGACCGCTGCACTGCCACTTACCTTCTCGGTCATCTGCCATGAAGCGTGTGTCAGCGGACGCTTTTGTCTGTACTTTCTCTCTTCCTTCTGCAACTTTGGCTGACTCACATCCTGCCACAGCCCTTTCTAACCTTCCTCTCTCTATCACTAACACTATTTATATCCTTGCCCCCGTCATGAGGATACGCTTGAAGCCCAAATCCAAGTGCAACTCTTGGTACGACTCTGACCCCGTCACCCATAAAAGCAAGTGCAGGGAAGCGGAAAGGAAGTGGATAGCATCAGGTGCATCCTCTGACAAACTGGCCTGTTGCCTGCTCCAAAGGCAATACAGACTCTCTGTCCCCGCTCACATCCAATCCTGCGTCTCAGCGCCATCTAACATCTCGGCCGAACTCTTCAAATCTGCAAGGAGCTGGCCAATCCTGCTGCAGTCTCTACCTCCCCTGTTCCCTCCCAGGCCCTATGCATGGACTCGGCTTCTCACTTCATCACTAAAACTCAGGACATCCTGTCCTCTCTCTCTTCTCCTACCTCCTCCTCCACTCCTGGCCCGTATGTGGCTGTCTCTCCTCCTCCTTTCTCCAACCTTTCCAATGTTCACCCCTGACGATGTTTCTAGACAAGTCCGATCTATGAAAGTCTCGCCAAGGCAGGCTCTACCCTGCTCATCCAGAACCATCAAAGACCACATTGGCACCCTCGCTGTAGCCTTTGGCCATTTCTGCAAACACTCCTTTGCCACTGGAACTTTTGCCTCCCCTTTAAGCACTCCCTTGTGCACCCCCTTCTAAAGAAGCCCTCTGCCAATCCTTCCTCCCCGGCTAACTATCAGCTGATCTCCATCACTCCTTTTCTGGACAAACTCTTGAAAAAGCTTGCCATCTCTCAGCTTAATCATCACACTGAATCTGTTGGCTGTCTCCACGACCACCAGTCTGACTTCAGAGGTGCCAGAATCACGGAAACTGCTCCTGAACACCCGGGAAGACCTACTCTCTAACCTTCCTTCTGTCCTCATTCTCCTCAATATTTCTTCTGCCTTTGAAATGGTCAACCATGCCATCCTACATCGCCTCTGTGATAACCTGGGTATTACTGATCAGGCCCTGGTAAGGCTTAACTCCTTTCTCACTGACCAACCCTCTCAGGTCCAACTAGTATCCTTCCTCTCTTCTATCTGTGTCTCTCTACTTGTGGTGTTCCCGAGCTGTCTAACCTTTCTTCCTGGCTGTTCACTCCCTGGCACCGCTTGCCGACCGCATCGCTACCTTCTGGTCCAACTTTCAGTGTTATGCGGACAAACATAGATCTGTTGAGAGAGGTTTCAGAAGCTCACCATTTGCTCTCAAGAGTTATGACTTTTGAAAGTCTTCAGGTGGGGCGTGAACCATTTGGGGTACGATCCTTTGCGTGAGGTTGAGGGCGTCAGGGGGTGAGAGGAATTAGTGATTCTTTAATCCAGGAGTCAAAGGATTTGATGGTTAAAAGTCTACCACAGGTCGGCGTAGTTGGGGGACAGAGTAGCAGGGTTTCGGCTAGGTCGGGGAGTACCCTGACTTTGTTCCAGCATTTGTGATCAAAGGTGAGGGTAGGGGGAGCTGTGGTAGGATGGGCTGGTGTGTGGATAGAGAAAGGGATGGCAGGCAAAGTGGTCTGTCCAGATAAGTGGTTTGGGACTGGATGTAGAGACGAGGTCCTAACTACTGAAGATCGCATCAAGGGTGTGACCACCTGAGTTTGTTGGACCTGTGCTATGACAGGAGAGGTTGAGTGCCTCAAGACTGTCGACCAGGGGTTGGGTCATAGGGTTGTTCGGCACGCCAAACCCTATATTGAAGTCCCCCAGTAGTGTGAATGTTGGGTGATTTACCTGAATGGTAGCTATTGAGTCACAGAGATTGTTGGCAAAATGTCTGTCATATCCAGGGGGTCTGTATATGAAGCTGTGAGTGAGTGTTGATGCTAGCAAGAGTTTTACTAGAAGGGATTCACAGTTAGCATTGCATGTCTGGGTTTCAGTGAGAGTGATGCGGTTTGTAGAGAATTGCCACTCCGCCACCTCTGGAAGGACTGTTGTGGGAGATAAGCGAGTAGCCATGGGGGAAGGCCTTGTGCGCGACTGGTGCAAAATTGTCGGAGAGCCATGTTTCAGTGATAAAGGTGAGGTCAGGGCTGTCAGGATAGGAGATCAAAGATGCTGTGTCTGTTTTTCGCCACGGAGCGGGCATTGAAAAGGAGGCATGTGATTTCATGAGGTGAAGTGATTTTCTTAATGCTCGTGGCAGGGAGTGTTCGGTCAACATAGGTGCCCTTTGCAATGTTGGGAGTAGTCGGATTAGTCTGGCAAGTTGAGACTGACAGAGGGGTGGTAGTGGGGGGTTGGGATGTAGGTACTCTTTGGGGGAGGGGTGAGTGGGTCAGGTCGATGGGATGCGGGAAGCATAAGCGGGCAGTGGTAGGTATGTTAGAGGGTTTGGGGGGAGGGAGGATGGAGGATGGAGAGTGGTGCATGTGAGGTGTGTGGGGTCATGCAAGTTGTTTGGGGTTTGAGTCTGGCGGGTGCTAGGGTTTAGGAGTACTGAGTGAGAGGTCGAGTTCAAGAGGGTGAAGATGGTGCGAGGGAAGGGCCTGATGGCAGGGGAGGGGAAGGATGGGAGGGTGGACCGATGAAGAAGTGGTGAGGTATGGCGAGTCGAGGGAGAGGGCTAGTCACCTTTTCTGCGTTTTTTGGGTCTGACTGCCAGGGGGGTGTGAGAGAGGGTAGGCGGGTCAGAGGGTAAGGAGGATGAGGTGATGGTTATAGAAAGGGCATGACGTGCTACTTTGAGAGAAGGGAAAGGGTTTGAAGGGGGAGGTTGGTGGGTGGGGGTCGAGAGGGAGCTGAGGGTGGGGGAGACGGTGGTTTGGGAGATTGGGCGAGAGGTTTTCGCAGGTGAAGAAGTGGGGGTTCAGAGTTGTGCAGAGTTTGTGGGGTGCGGTTTGTAAAGGAGGTCCCAGCCTGCACCCCTTCCCCTCATTTCGAGGTACCAGGAACGCGCTCGCCAAGGTATGTGACGTATGAAGAGCAAATGAACCTACAAAGAGCTGCAGTGGGACTCTGCCCAGTATACATCAGAAGATCCATACCGGCTGAAGCACCCATAACCAGACAACCCTGGGCAGCACGGTACCCTATCAGACAGCCACACCAGCCACTGATACGAAATGAGGAGTACCTACACACGTTCCACGAAGAGACCCCAAAAGCCTTAACGGAAGGCCAGTGGAAATGACACAAGGGCCTGAACAGATTCGAGAATGAACAAAAGCAGCTATCGAAGATAATACGCCAGTGCGAGTAACTATGAAATTGAATGGAATAGGCACAGAGACGAGACAATGTTACAACGCCAGGAAACAGGGTTTCGAGACCAGATGGAAGCAGCCGTCCTGTTAAACGTGTGTAAATAGGCTTGAAATGCAAGATGCTAAGAAATCGATATTGCTTGCAATGCTTAGTAGAAGATAGAGCGGCTAGCGCCAACCGTATATCTACCTCAATAAGGCACATTATACAAGTGCAACTCCATTTTGTAAAAGCAGAAAAGGTACCCAGGCGGCCAGAGGCCTGCCAGGCCAAGTTTCGAAACCCAGCCAAAGGCAAGAGAAGGAGCGGAATCGAAACTCAACAAAGAGCGGCTCATGCCTAAGAAATCGAGGTCAACCGGAGAAGGGGAGGAGAGCGTCAGCTCACAAGACTCGAACTTCTGTCATGATTCCTGCCCCTCATGTCCCCAGCCCTCCAAGATGTCAGGCTGGAGCCAGGCCACAATCACCTACATGGCCCTTAAGGGCCTCTCCATCCCTCCAAAGACCCACTTGGATTCAGACTTGGCGCTTGTGGCACCAGACTCACTCACTCCCATAGGATAACATTGGGGATTGGACTTGTAGTGCATTGATGGGGACAAGATGGATGCCCCCACATATTTCGGTTCCCAGAACTGCATGTGCAGTCTAGTCTTTTGGGTGTGGTTCAGCCCAGAGACACCTAGGATACCCAAAGACTATTTAAGCCACACCCAGGCTGAAAAACATGCTTTGTGTTTTCTGCACCTGCAGTGTGACACTCACCGTGTTCGGATCGGTCTCCAGTAGGCCTGCATCTTTCTTCTGCGCTCAGCTACTGCAAGAACAAGAACACCGTTAGGAACAGTCTTACCTTGAGGCGCTTCTGCCCATCATTCATCGCTCCTTCTGTTCTGTAGGCATCTTCGGCGCTGTCATTCCCATCCCGGCACGCCGCTTCCTAAGGAAAAGGGAAAAGAACAGAAAAAGGCATTAGTAAGCATTTAGCAAATATTCACTTATTTTTAAAGACTGTACGAGCTTCAAACGCTTACCTGAATCCAAGCCGCTCTGGGGGAACTCTGTCTCCGGAACTTCTCATCCATCTGCAAGAGGGAAAAGACACTCCAGGTTAGCGTGGAAACATCTAGAGGCGCTGCATACCGCGCTTACTCGCCGCATTTCTTCTTCATAACCGGCATCCACTCTGAAAACGTTGTGGCACCTAAAAGACACAGAAAAAGAACTCAGTTCAATACAAATACGAAAGGGTCGGCATCCCCGGACGCGGGCCCTCCTCTAAAGAAGGAAAGGAACGAAGTTAGAGAACTCTTAAGAAAACTCATTATACTTACCTGTCGGACTCTTGCCAGTGAAGTAACTAGGCAGCAACGAGCCTGCATCAATCAACGCGCCCCTGCGCTGAAAGCAGGACAGAGAGCACACTTTCCAAGAAAAAGTGGATCAAAGGGAAAGGTTGGACCCCGGGGAAGAAGGGGTTCAAGCACACAGAGACAATAGGAAGTTAAACTCTACCAATCCTGTGTTTCAGGCCCAGTCTCCAGTCGAGTAGACTCCAGGGAAGGGTTCGAGGTCGTAAGAGGTCAGAACAGGCTGAGTGACATCCCTGTGGATACCAGGTGAGCGTTACAACTTCAGAGCATACCAGCCTGCCTCATGAAGGTCAAGATAAGGGGGGCCCATGCAGGTGGCTAGGCCGACACAGAATTAAATGCACTAAAAGCTAGGAACTGAAGCAGATTCATGGTGAACTAACACGTGACTAGCCAGGTGCGAAGAAGTACCATCGCCTGATGTCATCCAGGGCCCGAGGGTGCCATAACGTTTCCCGATAAGAGACTACAGTTTCGAGGCCATCCCTAGTCAACTAATTGACACGTCACCCTAAAACACTGATTGATGGAAGGGAGGCAGGGTGAAACTTGGCACACCAGGCTCAGGGGTGTCTATTCTGCATGCTGCTAATTAAAGTGGAGATTTATGTTTAGGGGTGTAACTTGCCCAATCACAATGGACCATGTAATCTAGGGTCCTATAGACACTGTAGCCAATGAGACGTCGTACTTGTAGTGACGCCAATCACGTGTGATATAGAGGGATGGGCGTACACGCCCACCCGATAAGAGTTATCCAAGCCACATGCTCCATTATCATATACAGATATAACACCTTTATTTAAGTTACCTTTCCTAACCAATTATATTGCATGATGATTTTTTATAGAAATTAGACGTCAATGATGACGATTTGTGCCTATAAAAATTGTTGGTAAACTGAAGTTCGTGGAAGTCGGAGCGAGACCGGTGATTGCACTACAGCTGATTCCCATTTGTTTCCCTGTTTGATGTATGTATCATTAAACAGACTTCCCTTTGCCAAACTACTGAGTCCTCGTTATTGAGTCGTGTCGGAGTAAGTAAATCCTGCACCCCCTGTCCTCACATGGTGCAGCTATCTTGTCTTACAAGTTCTAGAGGGTGAGTGCTGACCAATGGGCCCGTCAGCGAATTCCTCTCCTCCTGAACAGGTTGTCTTTGTAAGACCTCTGTCAAGGCGACGCTGCATTTGTGGAAGAGGAATAGGTGGTGAGGATGAGTGGGGCTGATGTGGGGGGCATGGATGGAGTGCGTGTTGGTGGAGGGTTGACCCTGATGGTGTGACATGGAGCACTAGATATGAGTGTGGGTGCTAGTGCAGGTGTCAAGAGGGCTTTGGTAGGGGCCGGGTGTGCTGGGGTGGGTGGGGTTGCTCTGGGAGTGAATTCCTGAGTGAGCGCACAGATGCTGTGTTATTTGCATAGAACACGTGGTGTTTGGAGAGCCAGAGAGCTCCTCTGGCTTGTGAGGTGGAAATTGCATGGGGTGTAAGGGAGGGGAGAGGGGATTGTTCTCTGTAGATGCCTGGGGGAAGAAGGCCGGCGAGTGGGCTGGTTGGGCTGAAATGTGTGGGATGAGGTGCGCAGTGTTTGGCGCACCAGAGTGCTCCTCTGATTTCAGAGTTGGTTGTGGGATGGTGATTAGGGAATCAGAGGGGGGGGCAGAGTATCGGCGATCAAGTACAATGGTCTGAGTTAGCAAGTCGATGTGGGATGAAGGGGGGGTTCTTGAAAGCGGGTGCTAGTATGGGGCACAGGTGCTGGGGTTGGTGCATTATGGCGGGTGGGTGTGGTGCAAAAGGAGCAAGGTTGAGGGGGTGCAGCGGCGGTCTTTGTTGTCTAGAGACCTAGGTTTCTCCATCAGGGAGGGGAGGTCGGTCATGATTGTGGGAAGGAGCACATCATCAGCTGAGTGATGTGTGGGTCAGAGAGTAGCTGCACGTCCAGAGGGCTAGGACCGAAGGAGTCGAGTCTGGGTTGAGGCACCTATTAATAAGATGGCAGGAAGTGTACTGAGCTATAGTGCAATAGCAGCACTTAGGTTTGGGACATCTGGATAGAGGGAGAAAGGACCTAACATGAGGGAACAACAGTAGATGCAATAATAGTGAATGCAATAGCAGCACCTAGGTTTGGGACGCCTGGATAGAGGGAGAAAAGGCCTAACATGGGGGAACAACAGTAAATGCAATAGTGGTAGTAACGGTAACTCAAGAGGCAGGCAGCAATCTGAAACACTAGGAGTTTTTGGCTGTGGGCTGAATCTAAGTGTGATAGGACACAACAGGTGGGGTTAAATTGAATTTCGATGGGTTTGGACATTTTACTGGGGAGCAGCAGGTGTTGGTCTCCTACCTTGTCGGTCGCTGCTGGTGGACGGCTGCAGGCACCACAGGCTAACACGGGCCAACATGGTCTGGAGCTGCTTCTTCGGGGGCTGCTGTCCTTTCAGTTGTGGTCCTGCCACCAATGCGAGCAGTCTTATCCAAACTGCTAGACCACACAGCATGCCTATGATTGCTTGTGTTCCCATAAAGGATGCTCTGTGACACTTCTGGTAAGTTGCTCTTATGTTCCATCAAGTTGTATCAAGTAGTTAGATAGGAACGTGGCAGAAACCCACTGGCTCCCACCACCCAGGCCTTCCTCTCTCCAACTGCCTGGGCTGGAGCCTCACTCATAGCCAAACATTCTAATCCCTCTCACAGCATTCTTATTGACCACAGACGTTCCATACCTTCTTGCAAGCACTGTATAACACACCTCCCCTCTTTTGTACACACGCACACCAGAGAACGCACTCGGACCATATACATTCTTCCAGACTCTACATAACTGTTACGCCCACCTGGCTCCCACAGGGGCATCAGTCGGACCCGGACAGCTGCAGTCTCCACCAATGTGATGCGTATTGCAGAGATGACAGACTGGACTGGCCCTCCTAATCTCGTCTGCTTGACCCGTAGAAGTATTCTCCTGCAAGTGGAGAGAGGAGTTTAGCCACCCGTGGATTCTAGCGATGACTCCCCGCTGTTCTCCGCACTAATGACCTCCGAAATTCCCTTTCAGTAATCTCACCTTATATTCTTGAAAGATGAGCTCTCCATCCTGCGTGGATTGCAGGGGCGCGTAGATACCAGTTACTTCACTGGTTCGAAGGCGTTGGGAGAGTTCCGGATGAGTATTGACTCTGAGGTTCCTGGCGAGGACCGGTAAGTATAAAGTTCATAGAGTTCAATATGTCCGATGTTCAATCTTGTCCCATTCCTATCTTATCTTGCAGCTGAGTCCGAGAGAAGTTGGTCTCGTGGCAGCTGATGCCGTGCAGGTAAGAGTCTGTATTACCCGACGCTGCCCGGTAAATGATGCATGTATTTAACATGTTGTTTTCTCTCCGTTTACAGGTGTGGCGTATGAGGATGTGGAGAGTTAAAGAATAATGCCTCTGGTGGTAAATCAGGTAAGTCTATGGTGGTAGAAGAGATTGTATTTGTTGGCTCTCTCGGCTCACCTTGTTGTTTCTTTTTGTCCCCTAGGTGCCGGAGTTCGGCGAAGAAATGATGGAGGCAGCACCGAAGTGAAAGATGCTGGGAGGACTGATGAGTATGGCGCGGCGCTGCAGCTGGCGATGCAACGCGTGCTGAAATAACATTCTTTCCAGGTTCGGACACGTGATGGATCCGGAATCAGGTGAGGAACTGAAATAATGTTCGTTTTCTAACCTTGCCTCTTCTTTCCTCTTCTTCTAGGAGGTCCGGATTCAAGACGGGCGTGGCAGAAGACTGGATGCTGACTTGCAGGCACGATGAGCATTAAGCTGCTGAATGCAGAATAACGCGAAGCGTGTGCTGCTGTTCAGGAATGGTTTAAATAGCCTCCAAAGTAGTTCCAGGTAAGAAGTTACCCAGAACCACACCCAAGTAAAAAAAATAGTCCCTGTAGTAAAATAGTCCCATCCAGGCCTCACGTTGGCTTGGATTCATTTGCAGCATGGTCTGCATGAGGTAAGTAATGTCCATGAGCCAGGCGCCTATGGCGCCAGGACTGATTTTTATTATGAGCCTGGTGCCTAAGGCGCCAGGACTGAACCCAGACAGCCCCCAGCCGGGGCTGCTGGGGTTTTAATAAATATCTGGATGCCTGCTCCCGGGGCTGATGGGCTTGATCTGGATGCCCGGGGGTAGGCATCATGACAATAACACACCTCTCCTTTTTCAACACACCCACCAGGGCACATCTCCGATGGGAACTCACTCATACAAACATACAGGTGAGAAAAAGCACACCACAAGCAGGGTCGGACTGGGACAAGAAATAGGCCAGGCACCCCGCCCAAAAAGTGCACCATATCCCGGAATCGCAGATTTAGGGATGTTGAAGAGGGGCTGGTAGTCCCATATGGGATTCTGATTGACGGCTGTTTGTACCACCCACTGGGAGACAGGCAGCCATTGAGGCAGTGCCTACCGATCTAGGGTTGCAACCCCTTAGTTATTTGACAAATCAAAGGTATTCGTCCCTTCTCTCCAGGTTGGACCCACCCCCTTTGGGGCTAGGGAGGTGAGTCCACTCCGAAAGACTCCCCCTAGGGGCCTGGGTAAGCCGAACCAAACTGGGAGTGACTTCCTCTTAGGGGACAATTACTCTCATTTCCACGAGGAACTCTCTAAACCACCCACCTTATATGCATATATGTGACTGCTTTCCATAAAGAATATCTCTTTAAGAAGAGATCTGTATATAATTAGGATGAGTGGATCACAAGAGGAGAGAGATTATGGTGCACAGGGGAACCCCCCTAGCATAATCACGCCTTGGAGAGGCACACTAGGAGGAAACCGTGGAACCTGCGACTGTTCGACAAACTGAAGAACGCCAGCTCAAGACACCGGAGGCCCGACAAAGTAGACAACGGGAAAGCCGTTGTGAAGATGGGGAGAGAAAACCTGTCCGACGTGGTGGTGTGACCAGGACCATCCTGCGGTGTGCCAGACACCCGCCTAACAATGCCGAAACCCCTACAGCAGGGAGCGCCGACACCTCCCACTGGCCAGCATCCCTCGACTACAGTAGCCGACAGAGACGCAAGGAACAGAATGATGGAGAAACACGAGACCGAAAACACGAGGCAGGTTACCCCAGCAAGTGCCGAGCCACGCAATGTCACCCGGGACAAACAACGGGACAGGGGAAAATAGGGGAAGCGGGAGGATGCCGGGGCAACCTATTGTAAGGAGTGGAACGAGTGAAAGGCCTGAGGGCTACATTCGAATAGTAAACCTGAATAAGTCAATATATGAGGAACAAATGAAGAGCTTGACAAACAAGGGTGAGTGGGAAATGAAGGAAAGGTGGAAACAAATACCCTGGAAAGAGGGGAATAGCAGCTCAGTGTTGAAAAGGGGGGAAGACCATCCATATCCAAGGGTCAAAGGAATTGTGATTTGAAACTGCCAAGTGAATTAAATAACAAGAGAAAGAAACCAATAGAGAAACCCAGGGGGGGGGGATTCCTAACATAAAATAAAACCTTCAGAAAGGTTGGATCTCAGGGTGTGAGAAACTGAAAGTAAAGTAAAGACTGTGAGACAGTATGTTCAGGAGAATCATTATAAGCATAACGCTAAAGAGAGTAAAAGACCAATGAACAGCTAGGATTAGCT
This sequence comes from Ambystoma mexicanum, assembly GCF_040938575.1. Lineage (NCBI taxonomy): Eukaryota > Metazoa > Chordata > Amphibia > Caudata > Ambystomatidae > Ambystoma > Ambystoma mexicanum. The sequence goes on along the minus strand of NC_090925.1, from coordinate 810,096,356 downwards.
ACAAGAAATCATGAAGGAAACTCCAAGAGAGTGTCAAAGAAAATCAGCATAAGCAACATATTTCAGAAACAGAGAGATTTTGTTTATTGACGATATAAGGAGGTAAAATAAAAACCCTGAAAGAAAACCACTGCCAGGAAGGCAAAAAGGGAAACGACCAGGAGATGAGAGACAATCTTTTGGCCGACTTTAGTTGTTTGTGTTAGTGGAAGGGTCAGATAGAGTTGCGTTTAGGACTGAGGACATTTACTTGACACTTTGTGACGACAGACAAGCACATTCAGTTACTTTAGTAAGGCAGGGAACCCCCTCTAGCATTAGGGGGAGATAGGCCTTTTCTTTATAATTTCATCAACAGAAAGTCAACCTGTCCAGAGTATGTTTGACTCCTTCTTCCGACTCGCCACATTATCCTGGATGCGTGTCGGTGTTCCGGCAGCAGGGGCCAATCCAGTTATATAGGTGTCTGGAGTGGCTCTCAACAGCTCAAGGAGGTCCCCCTTGGAGAGAGGGGGAAACACAGCAGGCTCCAAACACATTTGCACAGAGATACTGTTCACCCAGCACGCCCACTTAGCGTTACCCATCCACAAATCGGCAAGGAGAGAGTCTTTATGGCAATGACACGTAAAACCTGTTCTCGTCTGAAATGCAGAGCACTCCTCATAACTGCCAAACCAAAGTAGCAAACCTTACGAAACCAGACATAAAAAACTAGCCTTACTGTACGGGTAATTGGAAAAGCTTGACCTTACAAGCTTGGGTTCCAACTTATGATTTTTGCTACGGAGGCAGAAATTCCGACACTGAGCAAAGAGAGGGAGCCCTGCCCATGTCCAGGTTGAAACAAACCATTTTAAAGCACGTTTTGCAGCAAGAAATGGAAAAAAAGCCACAGGATTAACTGGCAATTCTAAACCTATAACATTTCTGCAACAGTCGCCTTTCCTCCGGAGCTGTCTTTCCTCGGCATTCTGCTTTTGGATCTCCACCTTGCCCCTACTTCTTCTGCACCTGCTAGACAGCTTTGCCTGTCCACCCCTCTCCTTCCCCCTCCACCCTGCAATTAAGGCTCAAGTGGTCCAATCATGTGGAGTCCTTTCTACTTTGAAGTGATCAGCACGTGCTAATTTTATAAGACGGATGCTAACACTTCACAGAGTCACAACCTAGCAGGACAGGACCCAGAAGCCATCTCACGCCAAGTGATTTAAAGGCCTGCGGCTTAAAAGCACACAGGACTCAATCCTTTTTCGTCCGTTTTTGGTCACCCTCATAAAATACATGCAGTATACCCACTGGGCAAATGACACTCCTGCCCTAGTGGATCTGGGATTACGCGGGTCTCCCATGTACTCAGTGGTGTGTGGTACCTAAGCTTACAAGTGCACAACACACTAGAAGGTGCTCAGCCTGCCTGCACAGTAAGGATCTACAGGCGGTAGATGGGGTCGAGGGCAGAGAGTTTCAAATAAAGTGACATATGCATACTTAACCACGGTCTGCTGGGAACATTGAATTAAACAACACTCAAATGTAATGAGGAAAGCTGTTAAGGGATGAGCAGTTTCTGATGTTATTGATCCTGAGGTGGCTTTCTACAGCACTCTTTAGCTTTGATGCTGTATTCCTTCATTTTTTACACACACAAAATGTGCTTCTTGTCACCTCCTTTCCTCCTTCACTGTTCCCATTCCTCTGATTATCCAGGGTATACATCTCAGCATGTGGTGCCTCCCTTTCAAGTCTTTTTTTTCCTTATTAGACAGGCCTTCATCCCGAGCCTGGTCACTGGCCTGAAGTATGATGGTGTATTAATAGCTGAGATATTCCTGATTTAAGATAAGTACATAATAAGGTATGGTTCAATAACTATGCCGATGATACACAAGTACTCTTAAGGCTTGATTTTCTAGAAAGTGATCCCCCATCCCGATTGTGGAATTGTTTTACAGCAGTGGGGGACTGGATGGCCGATAAATGGTTGAAGTTGAACATTGCAAAGACCGCGATTATGGTAACAGGTGCCGCTGAATCGCAGGCAGCCCGTACCACTGACTTTTAGCCAGATTCTTTTGGCCCAAATCCAGCCCCTGTCAATTCTATCAAAAGTCTTGGTGTTAAAGTTCAGTCCTCAGGCTCCAGGGAGCTGCAGATTGCATCATTATGCAACTCTGGGTTTTTCAAGCTTAACATTTTGAGGAAGACGCTGCCATTTTTACCCTCCGAGTCTCGAGCAAAGGTTGCTGCAGCTTCAATTCTTGGGTCTATTGATTACTGAATGTTGGCCAGCCAGCTTTCTTGGTTCAAAGAGCTCCTTCAGAATGCTGCAGCCCAGCTGGCTGGGTATCAGGTAATAATGTCCCCATACATAATGTCGCCGGGATAAGCCATTGGCGACATTATATATGGTGACATTATTTATGGGGACAGGTTGCGGGGATGTCCACTGCTCCCCTTGTTTAAAAAAAAAAAAGAAGAAATTGCAGGTTGCAGGAGTGTCCCCGCATGTGCAATGTAATAATGTCTCCGCAAAAAACAGTGACTTTTTTGTCAGGAAACATTTTTGCAGGGACATTACTACATGGAACCCCTGGCTCTTGGAGTTGGTGGAATGTCCCTCTCCCAAGATCTTCATCAATTGCATTCGATTCCTGTGCATAGTGGCATCGAGTTTAAGACTCTGCATTTCTCATCAGGCCTTCTATCAGTTCGCCGCTGAGTATCTGCAGATGAGACTCATTCCATACACTCCCTCAAGGCAGCTCCGTTCGGAGTCTCAAAAACATCTGTTGGTCCCTTGCTTCTATTATTTTTATTTTGCAGAGAAAATAAAGAAAGGTTTAGCTCAGCCACAAACCATGGTCTGCAAGATTGTGAGGCTTGGAACTTAACCACAAGACCAAACTGCCGTTGTTCCTGGGGAAGAAAAATTACATATTTAACTGTCATGATGGAACAGTCCGATAAAAAAAAATAAGAGAAAATGGGTGCACTGAAAAAAATAAATAAGAAAACATGGGCGCACCGAACTTGCCGCCGCGCCAAAGCAGTCGAAGCTCTCGCCAGCTACCACTTCTCTGCTCCACCTCTCCTCCCACCCGTCCCAACTACCACCTTTCTCCTCCACCCCCTGCCCACTACCACCTCTCTCCTCCCACCATACCACCTCTCTCCTCCCACCATCTGCCCACTACCACCTCTAAACCCCCCTGCCAGCTACCACCTCTCTCCTCCACCCCCTGCAAGATGCCACCTCTCTCCTCCACCCCCTGCCCACTACCACCTCTCTCCTCCCACCACCTCCCCACTACCACCTCTAACCCCCTGCCCACTACCACCTCTCTCCTCCCACCATCTGCCCACTACCATCACTCTCCTCCCACCACCTGCTCACTACCGCCTCTAACCCTCTGCCCACTACCACCTCTCTCCTCCACCCCTGCCCACTACCACCTCTCTCCTCCCACCACCTCCCCACTACCACCTCTAACCCCCTGCCCACTACCACCTCTCTCCTCCCACCATCTGCCCACTACCATCACTCTCCTCCCACCACCTGCTCACTACCACCTCTAACCCTCTGCCCACTACCACCTCTCTCCTCCCACCACCTGCCCACTACCACCTCTCTCCTCCCACCATCTGCCCACTACCACCTCTAACCCTCTGCCAGCTACCACCTCTTTCCTCCACCCCCTGCAAGATGACACCTCTAACAGCTCCCTTTGTCCCACTGTCACTCAATATCTGCCACTATCCATGTCACGTTTGAGCAAACATAGAACATCTTTGCTGCATAAATATCGAGCACTTCTTTAAGGTCCCATGATGAATGCATCTTTTGTTGTAAATGAAAATACTGTGCGCTCTATTTCTTGTGTCCCTTTCTATTGCCACACACCCCTGCAATGGCTCTATCATGAAGCATGACCCAATATTGTTGTGAACATATTGAAGTGGATTATTTGATGACTACACCTATGTGGACTTCAGGCAGTGGACGAGTTGCTCTTTCTATATGCAGATGGCTGACTCCAATTACTGGAGACAGGGTGTGATCACATCTAAAGCCCCCGTCACGTGTCTTTACCCGCCTGAGCCCCCTCCCTCTTTCCCGTGTCAGCTCTCTCTAAACTAAAGATCCCAGTCTGCTCCCACCAGCGTGCACATTAGCCAGTGCAGCAGGAGGCAGACCCAGGCAATGTGTGCTGTGAAAGGAAATGTACAATAACGTGCAACCTTGAAAACATTCAGTGTGGGGAAGGAGGGTTACAATGGCACCGCATTTAGTGATTATTGCAATCCTGGGGGTTTATAGAATAAAAACGCATAGTGTCCGCTGGGTGCTTGTTCTTTCCGTCCGCTGGGTTCGTGCTCTTTCCGTCCCTTTTGAAGTCGCTCGTAACACGACTTCTCTTTGTTCTTTTATTTCAGTCAGCCTAGCTCACATAAAGTTAAATGAACTTCACCCCTGGGTCCCCAAAAAGACAGGCACACCACATTCATGGTGTCAAAAAATCCTATCTGTTAAGTAATGACTTGCGCATGCTCAGTCAGCAGGATAGGATTTTCTGACACATAGCAAAAAGTGACGTTACACCTGCACAGAAAACTATCTGTGTAGTATTAAACTTGCATTACTGGCAATGAGTACCAAGATTTTGGACATCAAATCTAGGACGTTTAAGACATCCTATTAAGATCCGCTTGCATGTCTTATTTTATTTTCACCCACCGCCTTCAAAACGATTTGGTGTTTTTTATTGAGACGTTATAACCCACCGTGGAGAGCTCACCCTTGTAACAGCCCACCACGTATGTTAACCCTTTAAAGGCCAGCGATGAGCCGGCTCGTCGGTAAAAACTGCTCCAGGTTGCCACCGACGAGCCGGCTCGTCGGTGGCACTTAAGGGGTTAATGAGGGGGGAAATGCTGGCGGGTTTGGGCGGTGAATACCGCGATTTTAAAAAAAAACCATTGGCACTGGGGGGGAACCTCAATGGCACTTAAGAGGTTTTAAGGGCTCAAGCAAAGTGTGGGCCCTTAATGCAAGCGACAGTGCTGTTACCAGCAGGGTTAGGCCATCGCTGCAGGATATATCACCAGTAGAACTTGTGGAAAAGCACACCCAGGTGCTAAAGGTTGAAAAACAAAACAAAAAATAGAGAGACTACCTTACTTTTCGTCCTTTTGTCCTGCGATGATACTTCCGTGAGAGGGAGTCCGTTGTCAGTGTTGATTACAATGAAGTAATCAAGGAAGCAGACTCCCCCTCATCAAACTGTCTGTCACAGGAATAAAAGGTACAGATTTTCTTTTTTTTAACATTTGGTCTAGCCTTTAATGGCAGTGTGGGGCAGAGGAGGGGAGCAAGTGATGCACAGGGCGAGGGGCGTGCCGGCTGAAGGAGGTCAGATTGCAAGCTTTAACCCATTAATACAGTCTGTGTTGTGAGATCCTGATTGGCTAGCGCCCTCAACTGGCTTGCTTATGTACAGTGAACTACAAAGATCTGACTCATTCATATTCACTGCTCCATCTTGCGTTCGCTTAATAACTTTCAAGACGAACCAAACTCTAACCCCAAAACTTACTCATGCATTTGTGAGAGGAGAGATAACCAACAAAGGATACATGAAATGTGTTGATCTAGCCAAGGGATTTGTGACATTATCTGGTCTTGACTGTAATGATTGACCTCCAGTCTGCACCCCTCCTAAAAATATGACCTCTTTGGCCCCGAATCTAAACTCTCTAGGGACTTATAAATCAGTAGTGACTTACCAAGATTTCCTGCCTAAGGAAGATGGGGCATCCAGGATATTTATCCAAAGGCCCAACCCATCCAATCACCCAGGCTGCCTCTCCACACTATAGCAATGAATCTATTGTTTCAATACTGCTCTTGCCTTGGAGTTCGCTGCTCACTCACATGGAACACAGTCACAAGCAATGAACTGTGCAATCCCCCAAGCTCTTAATAGGATGCATATTGTTTTTTAGGGGTTTAAGTTTGTATCTTGAAATGTTGCTGGCTGAGCTAACAAGTTAAGTGATAAGCCTTATAAGATATCTGTTAGTACCTACGCCTTGATTTTTTTCTACAAGAAACCTGGTAAGCTGTTTCTCCATGCTATTTGAGAAAAAAAGACACTTGAGTTCCAGCGGGGGAGGCTCGGGGGGCCATTGCACCTATTGATTTACCTGATTATGCTGCAAAACATGTCATACCTCAACCCAATACGAGCAATTTAAAATGGCATCTGTTCTTTTCATACACAATTACTCTATATCCCACCAACGTTATACACAATTACTGTATATCCCACCAACGTTTATAAATCATATCATAAACATTCATAACATAGTCATTTTCTACCCTCCAAAGAACCTTGAGCCAACTCCTATTGAACCTTTAAGTTTGATTATAGGTGTAAATCCAGGGAGGTTACTTTACTATGATGATGTGGACAAAGTCTTGGGTAATGTAGTTGAAGATTAGGTCTGGAGTGTACCCCAACATAACATGTCCAACACATGTGTAAATCATTCTGGCCTCCCTTGTAACTTGTTTTTAATTGATATTATAATTGGTTATTTATAATGCGCTTAATACCAAAGAGGTTTCCAAGCACGGACCGGGGATTCCAACCTGTGTCGACGAGCACCTTGCCACTGAGGTATACTGCCTGTGTCACGCATCCTGAGAGCAGTTCATGACCACTGTTATTCTGATACACTGTGCAGGGGGGGGACTATTGTTGGCTGTCGCAACTACTCAATAATCATTTCTTTTTGCGAACCTTAATATTTTAGATCATGCCTTAAACATATGCGGGTGATCGCTCACCCTGAGAGCGACCATTATCCTCCCATATCCAAAACCTCACAAAATCATAAACTAAAACTACTGAACATTCAAGGTCCTTAGAAGGGCAAATGGGTGCTAGTAGAATGACTTAGAGGGGTGGGGCAAGCATAAATACCCTAATGTATTAATGTACAACGTGTAAATGCATTTCCCAGCTGTACCTACCCTGTAACTAAGTTCCCCGCAAGTAACAGCGCCTCTATGCCCAAGGGCTGTTTGCGCGCTATACAAATGTAATAAATAAATAAATCATGATCAAAATCTTTAAGACATGTTCGTGGGAAAGCGTAAGGAGATTGATCATTGCCCTTGCCATGTATTTGCTATTGTTCTTTCCTTGTGGCAAGGGCGGGTCTTTTCGTCAGTATGCATTATAGCTAAGAGCAACTTTTAAGTCCTCCCAAATATGCTGCAAAAATTGTCCAAGGGTGAAGGGAATACATAAAACAGGGATTGGGTTCCTTGGGATGGGAACATGAGTTGGCCAGGTGATCAACTCTGTATCCAGGTTTTTGATTGAAACCCATGGGCATTGACGGATAAGGGTGACTCGTTTTAGCATAGTGTATCTGATAACTAACCTTACAGATCTACCCTTGATTTCTACTTTATCTGGGATGGTCGAGCTATTATCTGCCCATAAATATGAAGAGACCAGGGTCTGATTGGGTGCCCATTGACCTATTTAAAAACAGTCTTGGTTTCTAGGGTTCATTACTTGGGAAGCTCTTTAACGCCGCTGCTGTAACTTGCATCATCCCTGTGAACTGCTAGTAACTTGCAATGGGAGGAATGTGACAAATGGTCCTATTTCCCAAAAAGGCTATGAAGCTCATCTTAAAGTTTATTGCCTAGCGGTCCCGCTAAATTGTATGGCTTTCAGCTATATACACCACTTATCTGGATGTGTTTCCCATATTGGTTGACAACCAGTTCTGATTCCAACAGGGGTTGGGCCCGACAAACCAAGCACTACACATCCTCCTTTTGGTTTCAGAATATGTAGATAAAAGGAAAGGGAATATTTTTCTGGCATTCATGGATATTAGCATGGCCTTCGACCTTGTGGAATAAGATACATTGTAGGTAACACTGCAAACACTGAGCATCCCCTCGAGCATGTAACCCTTCTCATTGCACTATACACTGGCTGAACTGCAGCGGTGCGGATCAACAGATGAAGGCCATCTATGGATGCCTTCAGGGGTGGACTGGTTTATGGGGAACTCTGGGAATTTCCCAGTAGGCCACTGAACACCGGGCCTCTTATGTGTGGTATTTCCACATTTTCTCATAGGAAAAATCTTGTGCTTGCTGAAAATGTGTAATATAGGGCCACTTTGAAAATTATTTCGGGGGCCACTTTTGGTTCACAGTCCACCCCTGGATGCATCCCTTGATAAGAGGGATACATGAGGGCTGCATGCATGCTCCTTTTTCGTTAACCTAACATTACCTCACCGACATCTACTTTTTGGAGAATAGAAGCAGGGATATTCATTGTATAGGCTCTCACAGGGTTCTTCTTCTCTCATATGCCGATAATATTATACTGCTTGCAAGGACGCCAAAAGCTTAGCAAGGATTATACTGTATTTATGCATGTATGTAAGTATTTAGTTAGAGCTGATTTATAAGGTGCAAGCTGTGAACACCGTCACTTTGTAGTGTCAATAATGGACAAGGGGAGGGTGAAGAAACTGACGTTCACAGCCTTCTAACATTCAGGTCAGGTGAGTGCAAATGGAAAGGAAAACAGACAGGTTCAAGAGCAGAAGACCCCAACCAAGATACTAAGGCAAGGCTCCCCGGTGCAGTAGCTTCACAATGAAAACTGTACAGGGGTGGGAGCCAAGGCCTGGTCTATGCCAGGTGAATCCTGTGCTCGGCCTGAAGCCCAGACAGTAAGAGAGAAGCTTCTAATTTTAGGCTTTAGAGGAGAAGCTACATGCCTCTGCAGGAAATCCCGCCACCCTACCCCCTATATGTTGGAAGCCTGAGATCGTGCCATGCTTAACACCAGCAGTTGTGATCATACCACGGCGAGTATTCGAAAGAAGGTGCCCACTGAGAAAACACTATCAAATGTATTCTCGAAGAGATGAGGATAGGTCCCAGGAGGATAGCTCAGCGGCAGCGTGCTCGACTTGAAAACAAGACGACACGGAGCAACACAGGTTCGATCCCTGGGTCCGCGCTTAGAAACCTCTGGGTATTAAGCGCGTTATAAATAACCTATCATATCATATCATATCATGACAATTTGAAGGAGGAACTCCCCAAAGGAATATGTAAAGGAGCAAAAAGAGGAGCTGGTGACGTCACGAAAGATGAGCATGACACCCTGAGAATACTGGCTGAAGAGAATGTATGGATCTTACAGAAACTGATGACGAAGTTAAGAATCGAGTAAACTTTCATATGCGAAAAGAAGATTTCACTTGTGGGAAGCACTGCAGAAAATGCAACCGTTCAATAACTGTACAGACGCTGTAAGTAGATTAAGTAATCTTAGAAGCTGGCTATATGTAGTGAATAGACTGCAGGCGAAGCAGCCATTGTATAGAAACCGGACATCAGTGTCATGAATTTAGGAAGCCAGGACCCATGGAGAGAAAAGACGAGAACTGTCACAGCAAGAATTAGCTGAGATCTTGGAAGAGCCTAGAAGGACTGTCTGGCCTGGCATCAAATCTGAAGCAGCCAAGACCGGTTATCTATTCTTGAAGGCGGTGATTGTGAGATGCTGAATCATCCCTTGTTAAGGTGCAAAGAAACAACACCAAGCGTGGCAAGTTTTATCCATTTAAGACATAAAAATGCTGCAAAATGGACCAAATCGTGGTCTCCTGTCACGTGAGCTGAGGATGGAAATAAAGTTCAGCATGGAGTTCTAGAACAACGATAGTGAAAGCCTGTACTCCCATATATTCCCACAGACAAGGATACTTTGCAAGGCCAAGTTCAAAGACAATCTTCATGGCAGAAGGCATGGGTGATGAGAGATGTTGGGCTAATTGTGTGGAGTGGTAAAGTCAAGGGCACCTCCTGGGACCTGGGTCTGAGCTTACGTGCTGCCAAGTGAACCGAATGTTCCAGAATGGCACAAGCGTGCTAACCAATTATAGAGGGCCGTATAATGAAGGGCCTTATAGTTTGAAGACCAATGATATACTGTGTACTTAATAGTGTTAAAGATGACATGTTTTAGAGGTAGGCATAAATTGTCCACCTGACAGTAGGTAGCCAATCACAATCCCACCCCTTAAAGAAAGTATACTTAGATGTTCCCTTTGAACCTATCACAACCCCTCGTAGGGTTTTCAAATTTGCCACATAGTATGACATCACCTCTGATGAATTTTTAGCAAATAAATGTGTTTTTATGAGAAATGCACTGAGAGCTTGAACAATCGTCCATTGATGTCCTTTGCAACTCCCTGTTTTAGATAATTGTTAATAAAACAATGCCTTTGCCATCTTCCTGAGTTGGTTCAATTATTTGGTGTCAGAGTTATTCTGCATCCCCATCCATTGCATGCACGATACCCAAAGGGCCCTACGCTCACGTGGTAGCAGTATGGATGGTTAGAAAAGATCCAAACTAGTTTGTCTCCAGAGTTTCAGACCATCGAGTATCCTCCACCATTAGCCGGAAGATCGCAGGGTTTCCTGTGGAGAGCGGCCGATAGAAATGAACTTGCAAGAAAACCGAGACGGTGGGCATGTGCCCCTTTGACGAAATCCCTGCCCGGTTTCCACGGGCACTCTGCGGACGAAAGACCAAGCTGTCAAATTGAAGGAGGAGTCGATACCGAAGGCCTCAAGCCAATTAACGAACAAATGGTGAGTAGACTGAGGGGAATGGCAAATGTACGGGATAGGGTTGTGATAATTTTAAGTAACAGAAAATATTGAGTGAAGAGGAGATAGCGCCTAGAGTCCTAACTCAAGGGAGTCCAGAAGGAGACGTTTCAAACTCTGATGGGAGTAGAGTGAAATATATAACGCGTAAACCGGTTTACGTAAGGTGACGTCTCAAACCCTGTATAGGGTATAAGTAAAGGAGAGAGTGAAACAAGTGATCACATTGTTTAATAATGTGTAATGTTGACTAGTCTATATGTTGTTAGTTGAGTAAAAATATCGAAGAGCGATAGAGGTTGTGAAATAAGTGAAAAAATGGAGGCGCAATAATAATTGAACATAGCAAAGCGGTTTGTACCAATCAAAAGGTGGAGATGGCTAATTAATAAATTAGAGACTTGAGCAGCGATGGGTGGTGCGCCTCATATTTGTTGTTTTAAGGGCATTGAAAAAGTGGTGATTTAAGCAAAAGTATAAAGGAAACTTTCATAAGTCTGCTAAGTATTGAGAGTCAATTTAGACTTGGGAGTCTCAATTGACGGGAGATACTCCTCTGATGCACTTATGTAAAACGTTACCAAAGCATATGCCCAAGCTCAAATAGTATATTGCGGAATGGGTGAAAGGCATGGCAGATAAAATGTTTATGCCATTGCCACAAGGGGGATCATTGTCAAAAGCGGCATTGCAACACATGACTAAATACTTGCATGCTGTGCACACAGGGAAAAAAAATAGAGAAAAGGTTAGCAATTCTAGAGCTCTGTAAAATGTACCAGGAAGAAAGGGAAGATCTACCACCTGAAGAGTGGATGCTTAGCATAAAGAGCAGTGACGGCTGGTGACTTTGAAAGGAGGTGGGGCGTAAATTTCTCTCGGCGAATTTGTGAGCGAGTGAGCACAGCAAGCAAGTCCAACCCACATCAAGGAGGGTGCGGGGGTCCCCCTCCCACACGAAAATATTTCAAAAATGGCTTCCAAAATGTGCAATTTACTGTCCAAACGCACAGAAATATGACATAAAAAGCATTAGGTTTTACATACTAATGGTGGTATATTATTCTTATGTGTGCTAGTGTGATGGTGTATTTCACACTAGCTGGTATTGAGAATAGCTGGTACTATGATGTATGCATATCCAGTAATGATAGAAAAATATCATGTTGTCACTCCGTTACTGGCATTCATATGCAGCAAAAGACATTCTTAAGAAGTCAATGCACTGCGCATGAATAGAAAACTCCATGTGTCTACAGCACCCATTCCAAACATAGAGCCTGCAATCAACAGCCTTAAATATAAATACAGTATTTGTATTCAAGGCTGTGGATTGCTAGTTATTTGAAATACCTAACCCTATATTTAACAAGTCTTAATGGATGCCACCTAAGCAATGGGTCTGAGACAAATGCACACAATCAGCGTAAAATAATGTTATAATTACTTTAGCCCACTGTAAAACCATTGTCAATATGGTGTTCAGCCTGACCAATACGCGCATCGCCCATGGTGTCATACAATACCGGAAAGCATCACCAAGTGAGGATGATGTGACAGGCGGGCAATTCAATATATGCCTGCCATGTTAGGCTTCTTCACACGTGTTCTATTCCAAATCTGCATACGATGGAGACAGATTCATGAAGAGACTGCATGCTGCAGTGAAAGGCATGGGAACCTAAAACACGCACAGGTTTCCGTGCCGTTCACCGACCGTGCAATGAGTCTGATGGTATCTCTATCCTTCTCCCATTTGCACAGCAGAAATGCGCAATGATAGCCATCTGTGCACTGCTGATTTCAATGGAGTGTGTCTGCTTTTATCTTGTGCAGGAAAAACATGCCCAATCTGCTGAAATGAAGCCGGTATGTAGGGATCAGAATGCTGCTCCCTGACAAGGGATGCCAGCCACCTTTGTCAACAAATGTCTCCCTAAAACACACACACCAAAATGTCGCTTTGCTCGTTCCATCACAACTCCAGAACTACATGTCCCAGAATGCAAAGAGAACACCCACGGGGGAACGTCTCTTGAACAACATGTGGCATGTTGGCATCATGTATGGGTGTATGTTTTCGCCTATTCCATTTTCATGCAACGTAATGAGTTTTTCATCAGTGCACGCAGTGAACACAGATTGCTAGCTTGCACGATGCACCAGGCCCACACGCTCCCTCCCCCCACAAACCTAACCCACCACCGTGTGCACAACCTCATCTGAAAGAGAGGGGGACTCCTATCCCCTCTCTTTCAGATCAGGCTGGAGGTGGTGCAAACCGCAGCGGTGCTCCTTCAATACATATTACAGCCCACTTAAAAGAAAGACAACACTTTGGACATGGGAGGAAAGGTGCCAAACCCTCGAAGGCATCTACATGGAGAACTAGGCCCTGCATTCGCTAGGGCAGGACTCCAGGACCAAGATGGTCTGGGAGTGGGAGCACTGTCCTGGGGAATGGCGGGCTGCCCACAAGCACAAACATTTACAACTTCAACTAAGCCCGGGCCCTGCATTCCCCAGGGCAGGGCTCCAGAGGAAGACCAGGTCAGTCCTGGGCTGGGAGCACTGGCTGGGGGAATGAAGGCCGGGTGGGCACCAAGTTAAGTTCTCTGACATTTTCACTTAGCGGAGGCAGGCCGCAGGCTGTGTGACGTGGACCCTGCTCTTCTTTTCTCTGGTCTCGGTGGGCTGCCTTCAAGCCTTGTCCCCAGCCACACAATCATGAATGTCATTGGCTGACAAGCAGCCAATGGCATTCCACGATTGCCAAGGAGGTCTTGACAGGTGCGCTGTTTGCGCACAGAACGATACTTGCGGAGCCACCCCTCCGGCGCCCCGCCAGCATATTTATTGACATGGTGTTCGTAGAGTGCGCGAAGCTACGAGCTCCATGCACTCTACAGTGGACAAAGATGTGGAAAAGGGGATGCGCCCCTCTGCAGCAGGCCCATCCAGCCATGAAGACGGCAAAGCTGGGCCTGCAGCAGCATATTGTTTATTTATTTATTGCTTGGATAATCCAAGCAATAAATATCTTGGATTTCACGGCACGCAGCGCTGCCCAAAAAGAATGCAAATTGCAGAAATGGAGAACAGAACATGAACATCTGTTCTCTGCACACTCTGTGCTCCCCCTTGGGGGGGCGGCGCCCCCCCACCCTATGTAAGCGGCTGCCACTGATAAAGAGGAAGGTGTTGAGCCAGCTCCCCTTGCCTCCCCCAAAGTAAAAGGCGCTAGTATGGAAGAAATATGGTTATATCCTTTAAATGAGTTGAAAATGGCAACGGGGTATAGTAATTCAATATACAAACCTCCCGCTTTTAGTAGCGATGAGAGTCCAGAGGACAATAAGAGAAAAGAAGAGATCTATAAGATCAAGACAAAGGAGAAAGGAGTGAGCGGTCGAATCTGTTTACAGACATAGACAGGGAGATTAATAGATGGAAAGGAGAGAAGGATAAAGCTGACGAGATAGCGCTCGTGCAGAACGAATAGATGAGAGGACGGATATTACTTAAAATAGAAGGGAATAGCATCAAGGAAGTTAGGCAAAGAGAAGATAAGGATGAACAAGAAAGAAAATATAGCGATCATCCGGATTCGCAGTCACGCCCCAGCGCCTAGGGAGAAAAAGACCAGAACAAAAGGTGAGAGAGAGAAGGGAATAAGGAAAGCTAAATCTCCATGTTAAGACTTACCTGTTGATTCATTCCCTCTTCATTTCGGGTCCGCGCCGCATCCTGGCATTTCCGGACCCCGGCCCCTAAGGGGAAAAAGAGACATCAGCGTTAATGAGCGAATGAAAAGACATTACCAAAAAACGCTCATTAAAGACTTACCTGATTTCTACAAGGATTTCACCTCTCATCTCGGGTCGGTGCCTGTTCCCCGGCATTCCGTACCCCGGCCCCTATGGGGAAAAAGACACTAGCATTAGTACATTAATGCATGGACACAGGGGAACCTCTTATCAAAAAACTTACCTGGAATCCAAGCAAGTTTGGTTCTCACCAATCCGAAAATCCAGTGAAGTAACTGGATATCAACGCGCCCCTGTATCAGAAGCAAGATGGAGAGCACGTCCTTCCAGACCTTAAGGTGAGACGCTACGAGAAATCACAGAAGGGTTTCGAGGAGGGTGAGAGGGGAAAGTGGGAGGCCGATTGCATTACCCCGCAGACAGTTAATCCCCTATTTTCGCCTACAGAAGGATACTTCTGCGAGTCAGATCCCATAGCATATCCCGAACGTCCACGAGGATGATCGTAAAGTGAGAATGGAGAATCGACACCATATATGAGCAGATTAAGGTAGTTACCGACAAGGAGACAGACAGGGACGATTGTCCCTGCCATGGATAGACTAATGATGGGAACCGACATTGGTTTGGGGTTACATAGTTTCCCTTATTGGAAAAAGGTGGAGCAAGACCACAGTATATCCCATGGCCGCAGATGGACAAGGGTGATTTAAGATGTAAGCTCCCAAGTTTGACTTTGGGCGCTGGGAAATGGATATGCGAATTATAAAAAATGACAAGAGGAAACACGCTGGCCATAGGGGACATAAAAGGTCTGCTGGCAGCTATTCTTGGGGAAAGGGCTGATGACATATGGAGGAGAGCAGGATATTCAAGTGTGACAGCACAGAACACAGTGCATGATGGAGCGCCATTTAATAGTTGTAGAGCAGGTATGTGGAGGTCTCTCAGGGTACAGTATGCTGATACATCAGATATGGGTGTAATCGTGACACGTAAGATGAAGACCCTATTACTTACATTCAGGACATTCAGGAGAAATGGCAACTTGAAACTCGCGAACCAAGGGAAAAAACTGTGTCATTATTTTACCACATTTTATGCCTGGGGTTGCCTGAGGCAGTGCAGTGCAGAGGCAGATGAAAAAACAAGTAGGGTTGGAAGTGAAGACGTGGGCTGTGATACAGCTGACGGTAGTACACCATTGTCGGTTATTACAAGAGCAAAATAAGAAGAAAGATGAGACTAGAAAAATCGAGGAAGCCAAGTTAGTCCAGAAATACATTTTCAAGATTTGCCATAGAAGGGGCGGTATTGACAAGCAGAGAAGGATTGGGAATGCAGGAAGTAGTGGGTGCATCGCATGTGAGTAATCAGCGCCCGATGGATCAAAGTGGATATGGATTTGTGCCATGAGGTAGAGTTATGGGCTATAGAGGAAGAGGAGGTGGATTCCAAAATAATCAAGGTGGGTTTCAAAATACACAGAATGAGAATCAAAGTACCCAGGGAGGATATAACCAAGGGGAACTTGTCAGACGGGCACCGCCAGTATTTTGGACTTGTGGGATGACAGGCACATTGCACACGTATGTGGAAGCCAAGGGAATGTACAAAATGGCCAATTTTCAAGAGTGGGATGGATTATCCTCCACTATATAGTACACAAACTAGAGAAGGGTTCACCCAAGATCACACATTTTATCAGAAACAAGCACGACGAGACAGCAGGTACAGCAACAAGAGAGTGCAAATGAATCCACCACAAGAGCAGTTTGTAACAAGCCTCTATGCAGACACAGCAGTATGCAAACACAAGACAAATGCTGACACCAGAATAGGAGGTGTCACTGTGGTAGGAGAAAATCCTTTCACAGGGACAGGGATGAGCCTGTACCCACAATAGGACAGCTCACAGGGTGACTTGATGTGTTCAGTACTATCTGTGACACCAGACTCCCAAGAGGAACCAAGGGTCAATGTGATAGGAGGCAAATGCTTTTCTTTTCTAGTAGACACTGGAGCTACTCGTTAATGTATACAAGAGGGAAAATATCCAATGTCGGGAACTGCCATGAATGCTCAAGGGTTCTCTGGAGCTATGAGTCGAGTTCCTTTTACTAATGAATCACCCTTCTCTATAGGAGAGTGTGACATGTCTGTTCCTTTATTATATTCACAACAGACACCGGTTAACATTTTGGGAAGAGATTTGATGACAAAACTAAACATGACGATTTCATTCACTGATCAAGGAATAGTGTGCTCCACTCCAGGAATACACTATTTAAATGTCCACCAAACTTTCAAGAAGATTTGGAAAAGGTGGCAAGCATCCTTTGGAACACAGGCCCTTATGACGTAGGTTTATTAAAGGGAATAGGGGAAGTTCAAATAAAGTTGAAACCAGGAGCAATTTTACCTCGAGCAAAACAGTAGCCCATGTCTAGAGAGGCTTATGAAGGTATATTTCAGACCATGTCAGCACTGATGAAACAAGGGATTCTGGTGCCATCGGAATTGTTGTGTAATACCGTGGTATATCCGATCAAAAAATCCAAAGGAGGGTCATGGAGATGTATACAAGATATGAGACCGATTAACCAGACTGTAGTTTCCTTTAGTTCCTAATCCGGCGACAATACTATACAGTATTACGGTGGACGCTCGATATTTCACGGTGATCGATTTGAAAAATGCGTATTCTCGATCCCGTTGCACAAAGATTCACAAGACTTGACTTCCTTTACATTCTGCCAAACTCGCTGAAACATGCTTGTTTGCCCCAGGGGTACTGTGAGTCTCCATCGATCTTTAACAGAGTCCTACAGATGGATTCAGGCAATATTGATCTTAAGAATGCAGTGATACAATACGTAGATGACATTTTAATTTGTAGCACCAGGGAAGATGAGTGCAGGCAAGATTATATTCAGTTGATGACTATCCTAGCAGACAAGGGATATAAGGTAGACGAGGAGAAGTTACAATACTGCAAAGAAGAGGTGTTATACATAGGGCCGCTGATTTCACATGAAGGAAAAAAGGTGACACCTGAAAGAGCTGGGGCAATTATGAAAACTTCAAAGCCAAATGCAGTAAAACAGATGCAACAGTTTTTGGGGTTATGCAACTATGTTAGAGCCTGGGTGTTTGATTACAGTACATACACATTGCAAGCTTTAAAGAAAGCACAAATGGGTAAAGTAAAAACAGAATGGACTGAGGAAATGGAGGAAGGGTTTGAGGAGCTCAAAAAGGCAATTTGTACAGCCCCTGTTTTAGGAATCCCCAATTATGCTGAGGAATTGTATTTGTTTTGCACATAAATGGGAAAGTCATGACAGCAGTGCGTATGCAAAGAACTATCTTGGGCTACAAGCCTTTAGGATATTACAGTGGGATTTTAGACTCAGTTATGAAAAGACACTTTCCATGCGAACAATCATTGGCAGCTGCCACGTTCGCAATTGAGAAGTCTACAAGTATTGTTATGGGCTGCTCCATGACTCTCTTCGTGGAGCATGCTTGGTTTGCCATTTTAGAGAAACCCAAAGGCACATTGACATCCCAAGAGATTCATCTTATGAGATAATGATTTAGAACCCAACGATTAAGATTGTAAGATGTAAAATAGTGAGTGAATCCTGACACGTTTGTAGGTGAGCCAGTGGAAGAAGGCGATCATGTGCATGACTGTGATAATTATATTGATTTTTATGAGGATATACCCTGTGTGAAGGAGAATGCTTTAGCTGGAGGGGAAATTCTCTTTATTGATGGTTCTTCAAAAATTAATCAAACTAGTGGGGAAAGGCATTCAGGCGCAGCGGTAGTGAGGCAATGATTAACGGAGGATTTGAAGTTGTAGCAAGTGCAAGGCTACAGTCTTACTTTTCAGAGCAAGCAGCAGAATTAGTGGCACTTATCATCGCGTTTCAGAAGAAGGAAGGGAAGGAAGTGACAGTGTACAGTGACTCCGCCTACGTGATGTCAACCATACACGCAGGGTTAGCGCGTTGGAAAATTAGGGGCTACCTCCGCGCGGACGGCACTCCAGTGCAGCACGCATCCTTATTGGACAGGCTTATTAAGGCACTACAACTCCCAGTAGCCATAGCGGTCGTTAAATGCGCAGCACATAATAAGCTAACAGATGTTATCTCTTGAGGGAACGAAGCCGCAGATGAAGAAGCCAAAAGGGTTGCATAATTCCAAGATATTTCGAGTTTTGATACTGAGAGTATTATAAAAAAAAGTAGTTACAACTATGTTAATGCAAGAAGGGTTTAATAAATTGTTGAAAACCATACTAATGGAGATTCAAGCAAGCGAGTGTGCCTCAGGAAGAGCAGGAATTGTGGAAGCGAAGGCGGGGGTTCTTTATCCCCCAACGTAGGATTATGGCGACAAGACAGCACTGGAAAGCCAGTGATGCCAGTAGCATTGTTAAAGGTTGCGCTTGAACATCTGCATTACCCCACGCATGTAACTAGGAAGCGTCTTGCTGCCACAATTGCGGCTGACTGGTTCATTCTGAATTTGTTGGAGCACTTTGCACTATTTATGGTAAACTACATTGTGTGTCAAAAGTTTACTGCTGGGCATACAATGAGAACAATTAGAAGGGTAATACCTCGACCGAATGGGCCGTTTCAGCATTTATGCAAGTATGTAATGGATATAAGTATCTATTAGTGGGGGGTGTCCCATCTCTTTGTGGATCGAGGTAGGTGTGTGTACACACCCTGATGCCACTTGTGCAGCAAAATTTCCGAGATGGGGTGTTTTAGCAAATAGGGCTTCTATTGGATATTAAACACAAGTTTTCTTCTGCTTATCAGCCGCAAGCGAACGAGATATGTGAGAGACTCAATTGCCTCCTTAAAAAAAGGAGTGGCAAGATTAAATTGACTTTGAAGAAGGGATGGCTATATTGCCTACCCCTAGCTTTATATGCCCTTCGGAATCACCCAGGATCAGACCATCACCTCATCCCTCATGAACTAGTGACAAGGCGTCGAAAGAGAACGCCACTCACTCCTCCATCTAGAAGTAAAAGTGCTGCCCAGAGGGTAGCTAAAACCTTGATAAATTGCATGATTATTTGACACGTATGACCTCTAGCATCTCTCTCATTTCAGATCAAGTCAAGCCCAGGGGGATTGGTCTCAGGACACAGAAGAAGACAATTCAACAGCCAACCCAGTTTAACTACTTGCGGCACCTAAGTTATATGTTGGAGACCTAGTACTTATTAAAAACTTTACTAGAAAGTGGGATGAGCAACGATTCAATGGTTCCTTTTGCATTGAGGACATAACCCCTTCAGCTGTAAAGGTCCAAGGAAGATGAGTTTGGCTTCACTTAGGGGATATAAAAGCCTAAAAAGGTGAGACACACCTTCCCACCATTGCTGGTCCAGAAGCAAGTCAAGAAGAAGAATTTCAGCTTGTGCAGACTCGATTGATGCCGAAGAAGAAGGACAATAAAGCAACTATCCCAAGCAGCCCCCTCAAGTCCAGACACCACCCACCGGGACCCCTCACCTCCGCCACCACCCCAGGCAGCCACCTCAAGTCCAGACGCCACCCACGAGGTTCCCTCAATTCCTCCGCCACCCCAGGCAGCCCCCTCAAGTCCAGACACCACCCCTCGTGCTCCCTCACCTCCGCCACTACCCCAGGCTGCCCCCTCAAGTCCAGACACAATCCACTGGGCCCCCTCACCTCCGCCACTAGCCCAGGCAGCCCTCTCTATTCCAGACACCACCCACAGGGCCTGCCCCACCTCCTCTACCACCCGCTCTAGCCCCCTCAAGTCCAGACGCCACCCCCGGGCCCCCTTACCTCCACCACTACCGCAGGCCACCCCCTCAAGTCCAGGCACAACCCACTGGGCCCCTTCATCTCCGCCACTACCCCAGGCATCCCCCTCTATTCCAGACACCACCCACCAGGCCCCCTCACCTCTACACTACCCCAAGCAACCTCCTCAAGTCCAGACGCCACCCACGGGCCTCCTCCCCTCTGACAACACCCCAGGCAGCCCCTCAAGTGCAGACACCACCCACCAGGCCCCCTCAACTCGGCCAATACCCCAGGCAGCCCCCTCAAGTCCATACACCACACACCTGGCCTCCTCAATTCTGTCACTACCATAGGAGCCCCCCTAAGTCCAAAAACCATCCACCAGACCCCCTCACTCTGCCACTACCCCAGGCAGCGCCCTAAAGTCCAGCCACCACCCACCAGGCCCCCCTTAATTCCACCACCGCCCAGGCAGCCCCCTCAGGTCCAGATACCACCCATCGGGCCCCCTCACCTTGCCACTACTCCAGGCAGCCCCCTCAAGTCCGGACACCACCCACTGAGCCCCCTCACCTCTGCCACTACCCCAGGCAGCCCCCTCAAGTCCAGACACCACTGACAGGGACCCCTCACCTCTGCCATCACCCCAAGCAGCCCCCTCAAGTCCAGACACCACCCCCCAGGTCCCCTCACCTCCACCACTACCCCAGGCAGCCCCCTCTATTTCAGGCACCACCCACAGGGCCCACCACACCTCCACCACCACCCACTGCAGCACCCTCAAGCCCATACACCACCCACCGGTCCCCTCAAATCTACCACCACCCCAGGCAGCCAGCTCAAGTCCAGACACCACCCACCGGGCCCCCTCACCTCCGCCACTACCCCAGGCAGCCCCCCCCCCCAAGTCCAGACACCACCCACCGGCCCCCCTCAGTTCCACCACTACCCCAGGCCACTGGGCCCCCTCACTTCCGCCACTACCCCAGGCACTCCCCTCAAGATCAGACACCACCCACCGGGCCCCACACCTCTGCCACCACCACAAGCAGAATCCTGAAGTCCATACATCACCCACTGGGCCCCCTCACTTCCGCCACCACCCAGACAGCCCCCCTGACAGTCTGCAGCCCGACCAGTCCAATGTGGTGCTGCAGCGTACCTCAACTTCTCTGGTCTGCCTCCACCATGAAGTATACCTGCCACTTATCCTACACCAACACGATCAACTGCGTGCACCGTTGTTGAATGCAGGACCGGACCATCTCCTATCACTCCCTGGTATACCAGAATCTACAGCACTTCAATTGGACAGCACACTGTTGAAACCCCTACACTGTGCCCCCCCCCATGTACATGTGATATGGAAATGCAATGCAGAGTACTATATGTAAATTGGCCATTTGCTATTGCAATGGCCTCAAAGCACTGCAAGTGAAAGACCGTGGAGGGCAGAAGTGCCCGGAACAATAGCTACGGCATATTCACAAAGAATGACTGTGTGCATTTCAGCCCCCAAAAAAGTATCAAAGGAATAGGGGTGACAAAGTCCCTGTCAGGGACATAATCATGATCGATTAAAGATTCTGTACAATGGCTGATCATACTTCTTTGACAACCTAGAAGAAGCACAGGACTGGATGGACAAGGAGCGACTAGCAAAAGACTGAAAAACTAGTACGAGCTGATGTTCAAGGTTTTTTCCCCTGGTGAGACTTTGGGATTAAGGTTTATTAGCGCTCGCCACGACTGCGTAGATAACTGAGGCACCTTTTAGACCAAATTATTAAGTCCCCAGTTTATCTACTAAAGTTGAATCGAGTTCATGGTTGCTTTCTAGACCAAATATGTAAAAGGCAGGAGTGTCCACAGTAAAGAGATGGTGTCTATACAAAACGGCTTAACACTTGCTGCAACTGACCCTCTACAAGTGTATTTCAGGATACTAGTTGTAGAGTATCCACCCGTTGCGTGCCAGTCACCTAGTTGCAGAGCTGTGTAGGTTGAATGTGGAAAGCGGGCTCGCCTGAGCATGTTTGCTAATGCAGGGCTGTTGTAGGGAATGGGACTGATGGGGGTAGAGGGGTGTTAGGTGTGTGTTGTTTAGTTTCTATTTAAGGCCTTTATTGATGACCACATGGCCCAGAACCTATGGACACCTGCCCGGGTGGGAGAGCGTTGCTCCCACCTGTGACAATTCTGCGAGTTGCGTAGTGAATTTCAATTACTCCTTGTTGTATGCACAACATGGCTGAGAATGTCAGAATGGTAACCGGGAACATCTGGGGTCTTAATAACTATGTCAAAAGACACAGAACACTAACATACCTATGGAGAAACAAGAAAGGCATTGCACTACTGCAGGAGACACATCTCACCAAAAGGAAGCAAGACATACTAGCACAGAAATGGGGTGGACATATGATGGGCTCCACGCACTTAGCATAAGCTATAGAGGTCCTCATTTGGGTGGCACCGAATGAACCCCTGAAAATCCTCCAAACAAGAACAGATGAGGGAAGGATGGCACTTGTGTACGGTATCCTAGAAAATAAGGAATTATGCATAGTCAATGAATATGCCCCCAATCATGATGCCAGGTCCTTCTTTAGGTCACTGTATGCTAGAATACGTCCTTATAGGAGTAGTCTCCTGTTGTGGGGGGGAGATTTCAATTGCACATTGGACCCTACATTGGACAGGTCAGACGAATAATTCAAGAAACCGGCTCCGCCTACCAAAACATTAAATAACTTACTGAAATCTTTCGAGTTGACAGACATTTGGAGGGTCAACACATGATTACTCCCACTATTCTGCCCCACACGCTGTATATACCAGACTAGACTATTTTATCACAGGGACAGAATCCATTAGCAAATTTGAAGAGGCTGAATACAAGGCTTGGGTCTTGTCGATCATGCCCCGCTGGTTCTTACGTGGCAAGTACCTCCCTCAAACCGGCAATACCAACATGGAAGCTCAGAAGCAAAGTCCTGCAGGACGTAGTATTTAGAAATCATGTAAGGAAACACATTAACCAGTAATTCACATAGAACACGGGCAGTGTGTGGTATTCAAGGTTGTATCAGGGGAGAGGCGATATCCAAATCAGGAGGCATACAAATAGAAATCATTAGAGAATTAATCAAGGCAGAGCAAGAGCTTGTAGATGCAGAAAAACTCAACAGTGCGGGAAATGATTGCCTACAGGGAGAAACTGAGTTGAGGCAGAGATGTTTATCGCTATGGGAAAGATTGGGCAGATTTAGTTACACTAAATATATAGAGAAACAGTATGCAAAATGGGACAAAGCAGGTAGGCTACTAGCGTGGCTATATAAAGGGGGCAGCAGGAAAACAATGATCTGTTCCGTTAATGATAGTAACGTTCTCCCCTGTAAGACACAAGCTGAAGTGAACGGCACATTTTAAAAATATTATAGTACCTTATATAGGGATGCATATATAACACAACAATCAGACTTACAGGAGGCACTATACCTCCTTCAACGTCCATGTCTAGATGCAGATACCGCAGAGACCCTAGCTGCTCCTATAACATTAGGCAACATATTGGTCACAATT
Source organism: Ambystoma mexicanum (assembly GCF_040938575.1). Lineage (NCBI taxonomy): Eukaryota > Metazoa > Chordata > Amphibia > Caudata > Ambystomatidae > Ambystoma > Ambystoma mexicanum. The sequence goes on along the minus strand of NC_090925.1, from coordinate 810,072,453 downwards.
AGAACTCTGCCCACAGGGAAAACTCCAGGTATGGACGGGATGCTGAGTGAATTTTACAAGGAGTTTGTAGAGTTTGTAGAGGTCTTTGCACTGGTAATGTTTAAGAGAAGAAGTAATAATATCACTGCCCAAACCTAATAACCCCAGGCTAGATTGTGGCTCGTATAGGTCCTTGTCCCTACTAAATCAAGACAGCAAAATATTCACTGCAAAATTGGTGAACAGACTTAAAGGTCAGATAGCGAGGTTGATACACCCAGATGAAACGGGATGTTTTCCCAGGAGAAACACAGCATGGAGCTTAAGGCGGTTACATCATGTGAAAGACAGTACTAAGGCATGGGACCATCATTGCTCTGTCGCTTCCTTAGATGCAGTGAAGGCATTCAACCCCATTCATTGGGACTATTTATACACAACCCTAAGGACGTTTTGATTTGGACCCGGTTATATAAAGTGGGTGCAGCTAATATGCACTAAAGTGATTGCCAGGGTGATAACGGGTCAGTACTTCTCCACCAAATGGGAACTGCAGAAAGCCACCAGACAAGGGTACCCGTTCTCCCCAATGCTTTTCATCCTTGCTATGGAGCCAATCACAGCAGAATATCGGGAGGCAGGCAGTAGGATAGATGGGGTACAGCATTTAATATCTATGTACGCAGATGACATGCTGCGGTACATACAGCAGCCTGGAGTGAAGCTACAACACATACTAGATGTACTTGATAATTTTAGTGCACTAGCTGGTATCAGTATAAGTCACAAGAAATCCTGCATGTTCCCGCTAGATGGCCTTACTGTGTATGACAATAGGGAACTGCCTGCCCTAGCCCTCAAGTGGAAAAAGGATACGTTTCGATACCTAGGGATAGATATATATCATAGGCCCTCGACGGAGCATACACATAACACATAAAAAGCATTATATGGTATCATACGTTCCATGAAACTTTGGGTGTGGTTACTATTGTCGCTAATGGTTAGAGCAGCATTACAAAAAATGGTGCTATTGCCCAAACTATACATTACTTTGAACACATCCCACACAACATCCCAAAATGCTTCTTTAACATGTTAAACGTGGAATGTAGAAGGTTTCTATGGCAAAATGGTAGATGTAGGTTGGCTCTGAGCACACTCCAGAGGACCCACGAGAGAGGAGGGATAAGAGTACCACAATTTGAACTTCACTTCCTTGCAAGTCACCTGCAATATGTAGTGGGCTGGCTAGCAGACAAACCGACAATAGACACATCCTTGTTACAGCCGGCGGTTAAAAAACTATACCTAAAAGAGTTGCTGTGGGTTCCAGCCCTCTGTCCAAGACAACATCCACTTCTGGTACAGTTGGGCATACCGATATGGCTGAGGGCCTGCACAATGCTGAAGATTAAAGACCCTATTTCGCCACAAATTCCCCTAGCTGCGGTGTTAACTGATGGAAGAGGCTTAAGTTTTAGATTAAGGCAACACTAGGAACCGCTCGGGATTGTCACGATAGGAGACCTGATGCAAAACGACACCCTGATGTACTTCAAGTGTTGCAAGAAAGCATAGTCATACATGTGGGACAATACCTTCTGCATAGAACCATAACACATACACTAAAGAATAAATGGCCAACATTGGGAGTGGAAATGATAAAACACGATGCAATAGACACCATATTTGATATATCAGAAGGACACACTGTGTCAAGACTGTATGATGTGCTCCTCTCTCACCACACCATAGGCGATTTGAAAATGCTTACAAACTGGGAATCCGATTTAGGGAAGCCTTTCACAGATATGCAATGGTTAAAAGTCCTCAGATATCATAAACAGGTCTCCAGAAACGCTAAACTCTAACTCGTACAACTGTATGTAACACATATGGCTTATCTAACACCCCAGAAGATATCTGGTTTCAAAGGCACAGACGGTCAATGTTGTCCCAATTGTAATGTAGACAATGCAGGAAAGTTACATATGTTCTGGAATTGCCCGACTGTACGCCAGTACTGGGAGGAAATTCCCAGTAAAATGTCCGAAGGGGATGTGATTTCGAATGTTCAGTCCCCTGCAGCTTGCCTATTAGTCCGTTATCCGCGCCGGAAGAATCAAAGACACATAGAAAGGTTGAAGGACCTAGCTTGCTACGGTTGCGGTGTGGTGGAAAGACTTACAAAAATTGACATTTGCAGAAACTGTGGTTTTAACAAGGCAGCAAATAGAAAACTGCAGGACCTGAATGATGATATAGTTTCTTGGAACTAACTCACTCTGACTCTATTCGCATCCAAAGATACTAAACCAAGAAGCCAGGACCTAGTTTGAAAGCTGATTTATTGTAGGGGCACAGAATAAATAGACCAAGAATGTTTGTGAGAGAAACACTTACAATAACACATAAAGGCCGGGTGGGAAGCTGGTGGGTGGAGGGAGGTGTTAAGTAAGGGTTGGTGCAATGCACAGTTACTTAGGTGTTGATATGTGGATCAAGTTCCTGACCTAGTATTCGTACTGTACAAGAAATGTGTATGTGCAATGCAGAGTGTTTTACTGTATGGTTGAATGTAAAAGCAAATAAAACATATTTAAAAAAAGAAAAATGCACAAGAGATGTGCCAGGCCCCACTTCCACTGTGAGTCCACTTCTCACTGCAACACCCACAATGGGCCTCATTACGAGGAATTCGGTAGAGGAATAATGGCGCAGGTAGAGCTGTTATCCCTCTACCACTCCATTACGAGGTCTGTTGGCAGGTGCCGCTAAGGACGTCTGGTAAAACCAGGCGTCCATAGCGGGACCCGCTAGCAGACCAGGATGCCCAGTCATTAGACGGCCCGTTGTTAGCATCTTCCCCATTCCCATTGAGCCCTATGGGGGCTCAAATGGGAATGGGGATGCACCGGGTCCGGGTTCCCGGAATGGAGAAATACCGGGCCCTCCAAGGTCGGAATGGCCCGGTATTTCCCCATTCCAGGAACCCGGATCCGGTACCCAGTATAAGGGTAGCCATGCCCCTAAAGCGGCATGGCTACCTCCATACTCATAATGAGGCCCAATGCCAATTACACAGAACAGTGAATGAAGTGTGGGCACATACGCAATCCCAAGCAAGTGCCAAGGTAACTCCCAAACAACAGTGTACCTGAAATGAAATCAATGCACAAAAAAGCCCACCTTCAGTAGCAAACGTTCAGAGGCAATAGAGATGACACCAGATGCAACACACAATTCCAACATGTCAAACATGTGGCAATGCACATGAACAAGTGGTAATCCATCTCCAATGAGAGACCACACAAAACCTTATGACAAATCCACACATCAACACAACCATACCAGTATATGCACCATCACACACACAACTGAAGCCTTCACTCCAACAACACCAACACACTGATGGCAAACATGCAGTGCCCCAGCACACAGAATGGAATCAGAAAATCATCTGCTGCAGCCTCATTCTGTCCGATGGCCACATGTCAGGCACATGCGCACCCCTGCTCCAGCAAACATCACAGCACCTGCATGACACACACAGTGAGGCCACAATACACATGACGGACAATAACCAGATGCACTTGTCGTATATGAAAAATGTAAATGTGTACACAGACAAATAGACTGCACAAAGTGTGGAATGAACTGATGGAAAACCTGTATTAAAAAAGAACTATCTACACAATAAAATGAAGGGAATGTCAAAATAGTCGAGGGAAAAAACAAGAATAAAAGACAAAAATGAAACCTAATCCTTGGCGGCCAATGCAAGGCCATTTTAAGGCCCTGTTTTGCCCTAGTTGGGGTTAGATCTTCCCAGAGGTGGCGCGGGCAGGAGCCCCCATCAGCAGCTGCCCCACGCTTCCTAATCACCTACAGCAGCGCAGCGACCTAGAAGGATCATCCGCCACGGCCCATCCCTCCCAGGCTTGGAGGTGAGCCCAGCAGCCCTGCCAGGGCCCCCCATCTGCCCATTTTCTCATCTACTACAGCCCAGCCCCCCACTTGGGCCGGCACCGCACCGCGCCAACATTATTCTGAAAACAAAATGTTGGGCGCGATGCGGCACCCGAACGAGGCTTAGCTTCACCTGGTTGCTTAGCAACGACTTTCATTTATACAACAACTTCCGCCGGCAGGCGGAATAGCCGGGGGCCACTGCAAGGCCATTTTAAGGCCCTGTTTTGCCCTTGTTCTGCGCATGTTTGCGCCATGCCATATCTGTCTCACGGAGCAGGAATCCCCTTGGTTCACTGCCAATCAGCTGGCAACAGCTACTAGCCATGGTCAACGTTCATATGCTCTGCGCATGCATTCCAGATTCTAGTGATGCCAGCTTCCAGACGACCTGCCCCTGTCAGCACCCGCATTTGATCTTGCTCATCTAAACCCACAAAACCAAGGTAACTAGCTTTAGACTACGCCATTACCTTTTCTATCCTCGTCTTTCCTATGTACTGTCCTCCGGCCCGTGCTCTTACACAGTACGCAGCCATAATTATGTACCGAGACATTAAGCTATTGTACCTGGACACTGATTGTGCAATATCACTACAGCCGATGGAAGCTCACACCATTTCCGGTAATTAATCTACAACCACCTCTCTATGTGTAAATCACTGTCTCACAACGTATATGCCAGCTTATGTCACATATTGCTTACACTGTGCATGTCTGCATGTACCGGGTAATTTCGAATTCTCCTGTATTTTATGACCTTATGCCTCATACTAAGATATACCATTCAAGTATCTCAGTAGCTGCCTGTCCTAGCCGTGTGCCCAAAATTCTGTCTGCGATTTAGATGACCCATTATTTGCCTAACTGTCGCATTTACAGCATTTTAGCCTGTGTTCATGGTTACATCTATAGTGATTTTAGCTTATATTGCTTATCTTGAATTTAGGTGGCCTATTACCTATGTTCATGGTCGCATCTATAGCTTGTTTAGCCTCTGTTCAGGGTTGCATTTACAGTGATTAGTGTCAGTGAGCTCCCTCTACCTCCTCCGCTGCCCGGTGTGACTTATCTTGCACCTAGGTGTCGTGCACTACCACCATGCTCCTTAGGGCGCTCCTTATACTGTACCATGTACTGCCCTTTCAGGCACCCATTGCCTCTCAGATACTCACACTTCCCCCACGGCCGATAATCAATCAGCTATTTGACACATTGATTCACCTAAGCCCCTACCACCTGACTCTGTCTAGTGTGATCCCTACAATGGGCCCCGCGACCACCACCATAGGCCTACATTACATCAACAACCACACCAACCTTTATCTCAATGACCCGGCCCTCTGGCTGGAACACTTCGCTAGGAAACCTACCCCAAATCAACCGTGCTCTTTATCTCTCAGAAACAAGAGATTAGGCACTAGTTTCCACATACGACCTACTCGCAGTAACATCTCCAAGCAAACACTACATACACCACCATGCTCACCCTCTCCGACCACTAATAGCAAATCCTCTACTATAAAGGCTAAACCGCCTCTCATCAAGGGCGCCCTTATCAACGCCAGATCTCTTACAGCGCACGCATTAGACATTGCAGACCTCATCACATCCTCAGACCTTGACTTTATTGCCATATCTGAAACTTGGCTACATGCCGCATCTGGCCCCTCACTGTCCCTTGCCTTACCACCCGACTACGGTATCACGCGATGTGACCGAACCACTGCCCAAGCCAGAGGTGGTGGCGTGGCCATCATCCATAAAAACACTCTTGATCTAAGAGTGTCGACCAACTCCAAACTTGAGTCCGCTGAATTACTATCAGTTAAACTCTCACTAACTCCCACTCAAACAGCCACCCTCCACCTCATCTACAGGCTCCTAGGCCTTGCACCATCCTTTGTAGGCGAAATATCCACCCTCCTCCTCGACAATACTAAAACCAACTTTCAAATTATCATCCTAGGCGACTTTAATTTGGGACTTGGTGACCCAAAAGATCCCATTGCACTGGATCTGGAGAATGCTCTAACCAACTTTGGTTTCACCCTGCACATTCAAGAGCCTACTCATACTGAAGGCAGGACCCTTGACTGGTTAGCCGGCTCCAACTGCAATATTAATGTCCTTGCCAATACCCCCTGCTTATGGTCCGACCACCACATCATCACCTTTAATATTGAAGCCACCCCGTGTCCCGACTCTGATAGCTCCAGCCCTCCCCACTAGAAATAAAAGGGACATAACCAAGAAGAAACTCCTCCCTCTGCTACTCCCATCCCTTAATGTGGCCACTGACTCCTGTAATGATCCCACCACCCTAGCAGACATCTACAACCATAGTATGCTCACGGCTATTGACTCTATCGCCCCCATCAAACTCAGGAAGGCTAAACCACATGCACACCTTAACTCCTGGTTCACACCACAGTTAAGAGTGCTCCGCAAAGCTAAACGCTGTGCTGGAAATCGCTGGAAAAGTCACCCCTCTGATGCGCATAACGACGGCTTCTTCCTTGCATCGCTCACTTACAAAGAAGCCATTATCACTGCATAAAAAGACTCCCTTAATAACCGCATCCTGCAAGCTGACCCGAACACTAAGGAACT